>NC_135970.1:16372850-16981276 GCF_053455715.1 Rhinoraja longicauda
TGCTCGGAAGCCTGATGGTGGAAAAGCTCTTTAAGAAGCTTCTTTCAATTTGATGGAGGCAAATGTCTCTCAGATGTAAGCTGACTACCTGAATAGTCTGGCTATTGCTGCAAGGACTATTTCATATTCCACCAGAAAATCAGGACAAGAGAAGTAATTGAAGCCCTGCTCATTTCATGGGAACTTGGCTGCTAAGTGATTACAAGTGCTCATGGGGCCTGAGCATCAAGTAGGTGTAGGATAGTGTTAATGTACGGGGATCACTGGGCGGCACGGACTTGGAGGGCCGAAAAGGCCTGTTTCCGGCTGTAGATATATGATATGATGATGATGATGATATGATGATACTTAATTTCATTTCCCTGCCAACTTCCTCCTGACTAAATGTAGAAACAATTAACTGGAGATACTGGTTTACAAAAAAAGACACACAGTGCTGAAGTAACTCAGTGAGTCAGACAGCATCCCTGGAGGACATGGGTAGGTGACGTTTCGGATTAGGACCCTTCTTAGGGTCCCTATCCAAAACATCTGGTGTGGCACTGAGGCATACAGACAAGGAGGAGTTAATCCCCTCTTTGATTAGAGTTAGCTATCCTGGATAAAACGTGGGTCAGGTGCAAACAAGATCAAGTTTGTGGTTGATTAAAAAAGTTGGCTGGCCCTCACTGAGTAAACTAACAGATGCATAAAGAACGTGGTTAAAGCTATTGGTGGAATACCAGGATGAATATAAAAATAAATACAAATATTTTCTGAGTAAAGCAATTTTGTCTTGTCTGGAAATGTCCCTCTATTTGCAAGTCAGTGGTGCTGACAGCGGTCCAAGTACCTCATTCCTCTCTTCTAGGTTTGTGATCATGACAACAATGGTTGACTTTTCTTGCCAAATCATTGTCCAGAAATCTGACACAGTGTTCGCAATTGGTCCCTGAGTAGCAATGTACACCTTTTCCTCCCCTCCGTAGCCCTGTAAACAAATTACATTATTAGTTTAATGATGTTATAAATGGAAGAAACATGATAATAAAGTCTGTAAATCTCTTGTAGAACATAGCTGTTTCAGCAGTCACATGAAGGTGTGCATGAAAACAGCTATCAAATTTGCACTTAATTCCTGCGGAGTCCAGAGAAGCAGAAAGTGAGTTCATCATCTAAAGTACATTCTGTATAGACCAAGTAAAAAAGAACAAGTTGTTCTGATAAATTATTTATTTCTTACTGACAGGTCTTGCACATGAATCTGCAAGAATCTGTAGGTTGATAATGCAACTTCTCCTGCATGAAGCTAGTTTTTTTCAACAGTGGATAGAATGCACACAAATAAACTGAGATTGGCCAAAGGTTAAGTGAGCACCTCAGATATCTGATTTGCTTATGGATATATAGGATCAGGAATGACATAATTGAATTTTGAGCATCTACAGCCTGAAAATGACAGCTGGCTGACTATTCCACATCAAGTAGTGTCCTAGGTTGGGGTGTGGAAGTTGGGAGATGCCCGAGAAGAGCAGAATTTAAATAAAATTACAATTTACTTCCTCATCCATTTTACATGATTATTGCCGTGAACCTCAAATTGGATGTTTTTTGCAGCTCAAGTGGGTCTTACCCACCTTAACATTAGATGCTGGCACTAGATCACACTGAGCTCATATGACACATTTCAGGCTCGGGTATCCTAGTATAATACTTTGCACCAGCAATGAGATTATTAACCTCCACAAATTGCACAGTGCATAATTCCTGCTAGTTGCTTTGCAGTCTTATTGCTGCATATGACCCACTGAGGAGAATAGGCTGTCCAAAATTTCAACTCCCTGCATCAGCTCATCTGCTGCTGAAACTTTCATCTATTTCCTACAGTTTTTAGACTTGATTATTCCAGATTTGGCCAGTTCCTTTCCACTTTGTAAAGCAGAGGTCACCAAATCACTGCTGCCAAAATCTGACTTGCATCATTCCTTTCACCCGTCATCTCTCTGTTTCCTAACCATACCATTTGGATCAGCAATGGCTTTTTTTTTAAATCGCCTTTATTTTTTATCCCTTTATAGTTGTTTTTAGAGTCGTAGAGGAAGGAAACAGGCCCTTCAGCCCAACTAGCCATAACCAAACGAGGCCATTTTCAAGGAACTATGCACCTGCACTCCTAGATCCTTCTACTCTAAAACACTCCCTAGGGCCCTGCCATTCACTATGAAGATCCTGCTCTGGTTCGACTTCCCAAAATGCAGTACCTTGCACTTATCTGTATTAAACTCCATTAACCATTCCTCAGCTCACTTGCCCAACCAATCAAGATCCTGCTGTAATTTTTGATAACCATCTTCGCTATCTATGATACCACCCACTTTAGTGTTATCTGCAAACCTACTAATTATGTCTTCTACACACTCATCCAAATTGTTAATATAAACCATAAACAGCAATGGGCCCAGCACTGATCCTGGAGGCACACCACCAGACACAGACTTTCATTCCAAAAAACAACCTTCCACCATTACCCTCTGCATCCTTCCATGTAGCCAATTCTCTATCCAGTCGCTCTCCCGGATCCCTCGTGATCTAACCTTCCAGAGTAGTCCACCATGCGGAAACTAATCAGATGCCTTGCTGAAGTCTATGTAGACAACACCTACAGCTTTGGCCTCATCAACCTTCATCTCTGTAATCTCGTTCAGCTCCATTAACCTCTGAGATATCCGTGATGCCTCTTGATAATCTCCATTTTAATCACCTCACCATTTCAGCTGCCAGATCCCTGAACTGTGAAATTCCATCCCTCAACCTCTTTGCCACTCTGTCTCCTGTAAGTTTTTCTATGACCAAGCTTTTGATTATCCAACAATGTCTTACATGGGCTTTTTGTTCAACAAAGCAGCAATAACGTGCCTTTTGGCATTTTGTTGTCACATCAATAGCAATTCTGGAAAAACAGCATCTGTTTCTGCTCAACACTTAAGATGGTGGACAGCAAATAGCCCTTAACAAACAATACCACAATAATAATGTGCCAAATGATGCTCTTGGCCTGGTGAATACATAGGAATTCTAAAGGTTCACAGTGGTGGAAGTAAAAGAATTTTGATTATTAAAATGTCATTTTTACGATTAGTCAAGATATCCTTAGTATCCCCTTAAAACTGTTATTCTAGATGGTGCACTTACCCTAATGTAGTTAGCATTAATGTATGAGATAAGTGGATCATCTGGTGATTTAATGGTAAGGCACACTCTGCTGTGGGGGTCTGAAAATGAAATGGCAAAATATAAAACATCTAAGATCATTGTATTATTAGAAGATAAACTCCAATTTAGAAATATGGATTGCTCAGCATTGTGATACAAGCAGAATTTATTCATAAAAATCCATAGTTATAGAGTACAGCAGAAAGATATCTTCCAAATAAATTTACCGCATTGCTTCAAAATGTAGGATCAGTTATAACATTATCAATTATGTACTTGCTTGAAAAATGCTACAATGCATTATTGAACATCTTTTTTAAGGTGATTGTGGTGCACTATTTTGAGAATGTAATTGGCAGGGAGGATAAGAGAGAAACAGTAGAATCATGGGAAAATAGAGGAATTAATAATAGGAGCAGATCATTCACCTCTTCAAGCTTGCTTCAGCTTTCAATAGGATAATGGCTGATCTCAACACCATATCCCTCCACTCTACCCGTTTCCTTATGTCAAGATGCCAATCTCCTTCCTAAATATAATCCTCAACAGCTTTCTTTGGTCACGAATTTCACCATTTCACCACCTCAGAGTGAAGATATTTCTCATCTCATTCATAAATATCTTGTAATTTGGTTTGAAACTGTGGCCCCCTTCAGGAAGGACAGACAATCACCTTACATCCAGTCTGTCAAGCCTGTAAGTCAAGTCAAGTCAAGTTTATTTAGTTTCATTGGTCTCTTATTCACTTAAACGCGAGTGAATGTAGGCCTTTTAATTATTCCCTTTCATCAGAATTTCTCAGAATGTTAGGGCCAGTTCCTAACCAGGATCCACACCTCAGCCAACACCCCAAGCATCAAGATTTTGACCATGTTCACCCATAAATAGTGGGCAAGCTACATTGTCCACATTCTTGAAACCAAACTCCCAAAACACAGCAGAGATTCATTAGGATCCATATTTAAAAGCTTATCTTTTAATGATTCCACAAATAATTTTATTGTCTAATGAACTTTAGCAAGGTTTTTAAGTCTTTGAAAGAGGCATGCATACAACGGAAAATAAATGAAAAGATGAGCTGACATTCAGAAAGCAAGTGTCTGTTTGGAAACAACATTAACTCCTCAATCAGAAAACATCAGTGGTGCCATACAGATCAACACATATCTGTCAACAGCAATGTAATACCTCTCTAGCAGAAACGAGTGAACTTTAATGGAGACCTAAATTAGCTGTCTCCTCCATAACAATCAATTTCCTTTTGATCAGCTTGCCTTGTGGACTTTTGCTAATCTTGGCTCTGTTAATGAGTTGATAATGATGTGTAAGAAGTATTCCCTTATTGGGGAATGAGCTCCAAAGTATATTTGAATAGTTCAAGTGCAGTGCAGTTCCCTATTGTTCAGATCTGATTTCTTGTGTGATAATTACATGTTTATGAAATTACAAGAAGATTGATGCCACCCTTTTTGCTTCAGTCATGTGCTTTTGACATGCAAAGTACTGATTGATTGAAAATCTCTTCATGTACATGCGCTCTGACCATGATTGCAGTTGACATTTGATTTTACGCTAAATTGAATCTAAAGTAGTTAAAAATGTGACACGTGAGTGAATTTCCAAGCCAATACTTCTTGGATGGTGAGAACAGTTAGCCTGACTTCGGTGGTGGGGAAGATGCGGGAGTCAATTATCAAAGATGTAATAGCGGCGCATTTGGATAGTAGTAACAGGATCAGTCATGGATTTACAAAGGGGAAATCATGCTTGACAAATCTTCTGGAATTTTATGAGAATGTAATAAGTAAAATGGACAAGGGAGAGCCAGTGGATGTAGTGTACCTGGACTTTCAGAAAGCCTTTGATAAGGTTCCACACAGGAGAATAGTGGGCAAAATTAGAGCACATGGTATTATAACATATAACATATAACATATAACAACTACAGCATGGAAACAGGCCTGTCCGGCCCTACCAGTCCACGCCGACCATTCTCCCTGACCTAGTCTCATCTACCTGCACTCAGACCATAACCCTCTAATCCCCTCTTATCCATATACCTATCCAATTTACTCTTAAATAATAAAATCGAGCCAGCCTCCACCACTTCCACCGGAAGCCCATTCCATACAGCCACAACCCTCTGAGTAAAGAAGTTCCCCCTCATGTTACCCCTAAACCTTTGTCCCTCAATTCTGAAGCTATGTCCCCTTGTTGGAATCTTCCCCACTCTCAAAGGGAAAAGCCTACCCACGTCAACTCTGTCCGTCCCTCTCAAAATTTAAAAAACCTCTATCAAGTCCCCCCTCAACCTTCTACGCTCCAAAGAATAAAGACCCAACCTGTTCAACCTCTCTCTGTAGCCTAAGTGCTGAAACCCAGGCAACATTCTAGTAAATCTCCTCTGTACCCTCTCCATTTTGTCGACATCCTTCCTATAATTTGGCGACCAGAACTGCACACCATACTCCAGATTCGGCCTCACCAATGCCCTGTACAATTTCAACATTACACCCCAACTTCTATACTCGATGCTCTGATTTATAAAGGCAAGCATACCAAACGCCTTCTTCACCACCCTATCCACATGAGATTCCACCTTCAGGGAACAATGCACAGTTATTCCCAGATCCCTCTGTTCCACTGCATTCCTCAATTCCCTACCATTTACCCTGTACGTCCTATTTTGATTTGTCCTACCAAAATGCAGCACCTCACACTTATCAGCATTAAACTCCATCTGCCATCTTTCAGCCCACCCTTCCAAAAGGCCCAAGTCTCTCTGTAGACTTTGAAAATCTACCTCACTATCAACTACTCCACCTATCTTAGTATCATCTGCATATTTACTAATCCAATTTGCCACACCATCATCCAGATCATTAATGTAAATGATAAACAACAGTGGACCCAATACAGATCCTTGGGGCACTCCACTAGACACTGGCCTCCAACCTGACATACAATTGTCAACCGTTACCCTCTGGTATCTCCCATTCAGCCATTGTTGAATCCATCTTGCAACCTCACTATTAATACCCATTAATATTGGGGGAAGGGTATTGACATTACTAGAAAAATGGTTGGCTGACAGGAAACAAAGAGTTGGGATTAACGGGTCCAATAGACAATAGACAATAGGTGCAGGAGTAGGCCATTCGGCCCTTCGAGCCAGCACCACCATTCAATGTGATCATGGCTGATCATTCTCAATCAGTACCCCGTTCCTGCCTTCTCCCCATACCCCCTGACTCTGCTATCCTTAAGGGCTAGCTCTCTAGCTCTCTCTTGAATGCATTTAGAGAATTGGCCTCCACTACCTTCTGAGGCAGAGAATTCCACAGATTTACAACTCTCTGACTGAAAAAGTTTTTCCTCATCTCCGTTCTAAATGGCCTACCCCTTATTCTTAAACTGTGGCCCCTGGTTCTGGACTCCCCCAACATTGGGAACATGTTTCCTGCCTCTAACGTGTCCAACCCCTTAATAATCTTATATGTTTCGATAAGATCCCCTCTCATCCGTCTAAATTCCAGTGTATACAAGCCTAGTCGCTCCAGTCTTTCAACATATGACAGTCCCGCCATTCCGGGAATTAACCTTGTAACCTACGCTGCACGCCCTCAAATGGAAGAATATCCTTCCTCAAATTTGGAGACCAAAACTGCACACAGTACTTCAGGTGCGGTCTCACTAGGGCCCTGTACAACTGCAGAAGGACCTCTTTGCTCCTATACTCAACTCCTCGTTATGAAGGCCAACATTTCATTGGCTTTCTTCACTGCCTGCTGTACCTGCATGCTTCCTTTCAATGACTGATACACTAGGACACCCAGATCTCGTTGTACGTCCCCTTTTCCTAACTTGACACCATTCAGATAATAATCTGCCTTACTATTCTTTTACCACCAAAGTGGATAACCTCACACTTATCCACATTAAACTGCATCTGCCATGCATTCGCCCACACACAACCTGTCCAAGTCACCCTGCAACCATGCATCCGCCCACACACAACCTGTCCAAGTCACCCTGCAACCCATCTTCCTCACAGTTCACACTGCCACCCAGCTTTGTATCATCTGCAAATCTGCTAATGGTACTTTTAATCCCTTTCAGAATGGCAGGCAGTGACTAATGGGGTGCCGCAAGGTTAAGTGCTGGGACCGCAGCTATTTACAATATACATTAATGATTTAGATGAAGGAATTAAAAGTAACATTAGCAAATTTGCAGATGACACAAACCTGTGTGGCAGTGTTGACTGTGAAGAGGGTGCTATGAGGATGCAGGGTGACTTAGACAGGTTGGGTGAGTAAGCAGATGCATGGCAGATGCAGTATAATGTGGATAAATGTGAGGTTATCCACTTTGGAGGCAAGAAAAGGCAGATTATTATCTCAATGGTGTCAGGTTAGGAAAAGGGGAAGTACAACGAGACCTGGGTGTCCTAGTACATCAGTCACTGAAATTAAGCATACAGGTACAACAGGCAGTGAAGAAAGCTTATGGCATGTTGGCCTTCATAAAGAGAGGGGATGAGTATAGGAGCAAAGAAGTCCTTCTGCAGTTGTTCGGCCCTGGTGAGACCACACCTGGAGTATTGTGTGCAGTTTTGGTGTCCTAATTTGAGGAAGGACATTCTTGCTATTGAGGGAGTGCAGCGTAGGTTCACGAGGTTAATTCCTGGGATGGCGGGACTGTCATATGATGAAAGAATGGAGCGACGGGGCTTGTATTCACTGGAATTTAGGATGAGAGGGGATCATAGAAATTATTAAGGGATTGGACATGCTAGATGCAGGAAACATGTTCCCGATATTGGGGGAGTCCAGAACCAGGGGCCACAGTTTAAGAATAGGGGGCAAGCCATTTAGAACTGAGATGAGGAAAAATGTTTTCACACAGAGAGTTGTGAATTTGTGGAATGCTCTGCCTCAAAAGGCAGTGGAGGCCGATTCACTGGATGCATTAAAAAGATAGTTAAATAGAGTTCTTAGGGCTAGCGGAATCAAGGGGTATGGGGAGAAGGCAGTAACTGTACTGATTGTGGATGATCAGCGATGATCACATTGAATGGCGGTGCTGGCTCGAAGGGCCGAATGGTCTACTCCTGCACCCATTGTCTAGGTAAATCTATGTATTGATGTAACCTGGAATATGTTTTACCCAGGTATCAGGGACTTCAAGAAAATACAACACACTAATATTTAATATGCAGGTACAGCAAACAATGAAAAAGATCGGATGGAACGTTGGCTTTCGTTACAATGGCATGGAACAAGTAAGGACATTTTACTGTAACTTTGTGCTTTGATGAAACTATAACTAGAATGTTTTGTGCAGCTTTAGACACCACTTAAGGAAGGATATAGCTGTATTAAGTTCTGAATTGAGGGATTGACATGTGAACGGAGGTTGATTAGTATTGGGCTACACACTTTGAAACATAGAAGAATGAAGAGTGATTTCACTTTGGGACAAAGTAAAATAAATGATGTAAATGCCCAAAGGCTGTTTCCTCAGTCTGGGTAGTCTATAACAGGGGGTAATAAGATAAATGCCATTAAAGATTAAGATGAGGAATCTTTTTATCATTGTATTGTAGAATTGGTCTATTCACCCATCGTGTCTCTCCCAGTAGAAAAAGATGTGCCCAGATCAATTACACATTCTGACATTTGATCCATAACACTGGCTCTTTAATTACACAACCAAATGTGAGAAGGGTTTCACCTTGACTATCTTTTTAGACTGTGTGCTGCAAACAGTTACCGCCTCTGGGTGAAAACTGTTTTTTTCCCATTCGTCGTCTTCTTCTAATTACTAGAAATCTCCAGGAATCTCTGGAATTCTGTAGTCTAAAGACTCATAGATCTTCAAGCATTAAGTATTTTGACGGCTGAGATTCATAAATTTTCAGACACTAAGAGGGTGTGAGATAGAATTGTGCAGGTAAGTGGACTGACGTATCCAATTGATTGTCAAAGTTTGTGAGGTTTCTCCTTGTTTAATTTTTATTCTTAAACATTATAGATTTTATTATAGACGTGTAAGGTATTTCACAAGCTAAATATTCACCACCCTTGAATGAGGAACTTAAATCTCATTCCTGTATATTCAAAATAATCAAGTAAATGCTTTGTTAATTGGGTATAACTTCATTCTCATCAAGATTTATTTATCTGTTTTTCCCTAAGGACAGTTATTTCACAACATAAAATAAGGACAGTATCTTTTCCCAAAAGATATCAAATGTGTCAATACAGCATTTTCTCCATTTGCTGATTGCCTTTCTTATCCACCATTTACTGTATCTATCCAGTGAGTGGCATGAATTTTGAAGATATCATACATATTTTTATGATGATCCCAATCTTATTCACAAGCAGATTAAAACTTTTGCATTTTTAATAAGTTTCAAACATAACATGTTGTGGGAGTGACAAAATGGTTGATCCTTCTCCCATGAGATTTATCTCAATGTGGCACTTCCTTGGCACTTGCAATCATCCTAACACATGGTCAAACAAAACAAAATCCTGCTTGAAAATTAAGAAATATCTTAGCTCTTAGTGCCAACAACCAATAACTCAAGGTGCTAAAAGCAAATGAGCTCAAATAATAGTTGAGGGTGTGAGTGAAAAAATCTCAAAGACAATTGCCACTAATGCGACAAAAGCTCAAAGTTTGGAAACGTTATGTTTACTCACTTGGTAGTATTGTCTTATAGCGATTCTTCAATCCAAAACCTGGAATATCAAATTCCTTTGGATCAACAAAATTCATTGGTATTTCCTGAAGTAGAGAGAATAGAAACACTGAGCAAAGATTTTATTAAAGATAAACTAAACAATAAATTGTGGCTGCCATGGTCTTAATGTTCCTTACTAATTTAAATTGATGTTATGAATGTGAATATCCAAACATCGAATGATCAGATCTCAAACTTTGACGAAGCAACACAGCTTAAAAAAACATTGAACTAGAGTATGAGTTTATACCCAAACTTTCTCAGCCCCAAAATAGGCTGTTTGTTTATGAGCTGCATCATCAAGTCACTATAAAGTATTTGGTGATATTACAGCTTCCACCAAGGTTAAGGCACAGGAAATATTGAGTATGAAAACCATTGATGGAATGTCAAGGAAGAAAAACAAAATAAGACATCCAAAAATATATTTGGATTATGGGGAGGGCCCCTATTCAATTGAAATAATGAAAGGCGTATTTGAAGAGCAAAAGTGGTGGAATAAAGAGGCAGTAATATAGTTAGTAAAAAAGATATGTTTTTCAGTGCAAGAATAAACCAGCAAATCAAGATCCTTTTTCTCCAGAGATGCTGCCTGACCCGCTGAATTACTCCGGCACTTTGTGTCTACTTTTGGTATAAACCAACATCTGCAATTCTTTGCTTCCACAAGATCATATCTTTGTCCAGGCTTTTTGAAAGAACTTTCTAGTTAGTTCTATACAGTACAATGTAGTTGTAATGTATCCAAAATTGTTCTGGAATTTAATCCTGAATCTGCTATCATCACTGTTACGGAGATATATTCCAGATCACAATAATTCACAGCATAAAGGAGCTTTTTCCATCTTGCATCTGGTTCCTTTGTCATTCACATTGTATCCTTGATTATCAATGCTTCTGCCTTGGAAACATTTTTTCTTATCATTAAACCACTTCATGGTTTGATATATCTGCAGTAAATATTCCTTTAATTTAAACTTATATTTCCCACATGCAGAGGTAATATGAAAGGAAACAAATCAGTTGGCAATACTCTAGTGGTGGACTGAGTGTATTCTGGGCATTGAGCATAGCCACAGCGAGGCACTAATCATAAGCCTAGTGCTGAGTACAAGCAGGGTGCATGTATAGTTGGCCGAGTTCTGAGCAGGAATCTCATGTATTGAATTCACTCACAGACAGATTGGTAAAAGGCAATGAAGTTCCTTTGCATTTTTGTGCTGAACCCACTTTTATATGTTACTTACAAGGAATTCTCTCTGGAGCATGAAGGAATCTATGGCTCGCTTGTGTAGTTTTTGTGCATTGAGTAGGTTGGATGCTGTTTGCAAGTATTCCCTTGCTGACTGTTCCCTGGGTGACAGCACCTCTCCGTCAGTTTCTTCACTTCCTGGTGTGCACATGTCAAGGGTCAGTGATACGTTTGAACCTCTCCTTTGGATAAAGAGAAAACAAAAATTGGAGTTAACGTAAGACAGTTGATTTCCTTCACAGATTTACTGCGGAACTCTAGCATATCTGAAAGTGAAATATATATAAAGGACTTTTTTATTCCAGGTTTCCAGCTCTCTACTACATTTTGGAGTACTTAGTTCATTGCACCCATAATAAAGGCAAGTCCACACACTATTTTTTAATAGAATGTCTTCTGCTAAACTAGTTTGAAAAGGTAGCATCCTGCTACTTGCAATATTGTGTTAACTGCCATTTCCTTTTGACATGCGCATCATGTCTGAAGCATTTACTTGGACACACATCATTTCCATCCACAAAGAAACCATGGTAATATTCAGTCACATACCTCTCCTGAAGTCCCACTGGTTTAACAGCCAGAGTCAACTGATCCACCGATTCGGATAACGAATCTGTGGAGCTCTCAAGGGTCTGAAGTTGGTTCTCTGTCTGTTCGTGGTACTCGGACTGGTAAAATACTTGGCCATCAATGTCATCCTGATCTGGATCTTTGAGTGCTGGTTCAGTGATTTCATCAGTTATTTCTTCAGGCCATTCAGAGTAGGTGAAGGAGGGTTGCCGGCTCATTGACTGACGCCTTGCCTCTGTTGAAAATTGTCGGACGACTTTAAGACAATAGAGGATCTAAGATAGAGAAAACATTTTTTTTAATGAATAGTGAAGACAGTTGCATCATCTATTGCACCATCTATATTTTGTGAATGTTTGTACAAATTAATATAAAAGATAATTGCACTATATGGGAAAAAAATACTCATGTTCATAGAGGGAAAACTAAAATATGCGTTACAAGGCGTGCCTAAAAGATGTAAAAAGAGTGGGAAGAGGGAAAGCAGAAGATATAGAAACATATAAAATTCTTAAGGGGTTGGAGAGGCTAGATGCGGGAAGATTGTTCCCGATGTTGGGGGAGTCCAGAACCAGGGGTCACAGCTTAAGGATAAGGGGGAAGTCTTTTAGGACCGAGATGAGAAAACATTTCTTCACACAGAGAGTGGTGAGTCTGTGGAATTCTCTGCCACAGAAGGTAGTTGAGGCCAGTTCATTGGCTATATTTAAGAGGGAGTTAGATGTGGCCCTTTTTGCTAAAGGGATCAGGGGGTATGGAGAGAAGGCAGGTACAGGCTACTGAGCTGAATGATCAGCCATGATCATATTGAATGGCGGTGCAGGCTCGAAGGGCCGAATGGCCTACTCCTGCACCTATTTTCTATGTTTCTATGTTTCTATGTAGGCAGGTAACTGCTTTCCTTGAAAGTGACGTTAAAGGTAGATAGGGTGGTCATGAAGTCTGTCGGCACATTGGCCTTCAACAAACAGACTATTGGGTATAGAAGTTGTGAAATCATGTTACAGTTGTACAACACTTTGGTGAGACCACATTTATTGTGTTCAGTTTTGGTCACTCTTTATATGAAAGATGTTGTTAAGCTGGAAATGTTTTTTCAAAAATAAATCAACTTATTTATAAGAAATGTTAAACTCACTCCAGATCCTGTCAGGACTGTTCCCAGTATAGCTGTTGCCAATAGAGGGCAACAGATCCCCGCATCCCACAGTCCTTGCTGCAGAGGCAACGCACCCTGGAGAGAAAAGGAAATTAACAAAAAAAATCAGAACAAGTAACAATTTCCAGAATATGTTTGTTCATTTTTTTACATGAAACATCTGAGATTCTCTTGGTCATTATGTGACACCAAGTGCCATGGCTGTACGTTTATAGCTGTGTTACGAGACACATGTTTCTCCTCCAAGTAGACAGTTAAATATGCAGTTTAAAGATCATATTCACTCTTCGTGACAAATGTTTTTCAATGAGGTGAACTGAAAATTACTTTGAAACCTTGGATTATACTAACAAGATTTAGCAGCAACCTTGACATTTCCTTTGGTGATGAGAATGTTTTTTTCCAAACATAAGAAAGTGAAGGATCAGCAAAGCTGAGGGGAATCAGATAGAGTCATAGAGTGATACAGTGTGAAAACATGGCCTTCGGCCCAACTTGCCCACTCCAGCTAATATGTCCCAGTTACACTAGTCACACCTGCCTGCGTTTGGTCCATACCCCTCCAAGCCTGTCCTATCCTGCCTAACTGTTTCTTAAACATTGGGATAGTCCCAGCTTCAACTACCTCCTCTGATGGCGGCGCTGCCCTAGCAGCTGCGGCTTACCTGCGGTCCGTTTGTCTTTGTGTTTTGTTGTTTTTTTGTCTTAATTGTAGATGTAATGTCGTGTTTTTGTGTTTGAGTACTATGTGTGTATGTGGGGGGGAGGGGGGGAACTGTAAAATTGTAATATGTGTCCCTTCTGAACGGAGACCCGACCTTTGTTTTCTGGGTCGGGTCTCCGTTTCTGCTGCGGCCTACCATCGGCCCAACTCCTGGAGCTGGCGGCCTCCAGGGCTCTGGTTCGCAGAGCCCGCGGACCGGACTCACCATCAGCGGAGCCGACCGGACTCACCATCAGCGGAGCCGGCCGTCTTCGAAGGCTGCGGGAGCGGCTGCGACTCGCCTTAGGCTCGGGCCGCGTGGATGCCGACATCGAGAGCTCCGGCAGCGGCAGCGGGTTCGCCCGCCCTGGATTGCGGGGCTTGGGTCGGCCCAATGCGGACTTTTCACCGTCCAGCGCGGCCTGTAACCATAACAGCCTGACCATGGGAGAAGACGGCAGGGGAAGGGAAAAGACATTCTGGCCTTCCATCACAGTGAGGAGGGGACTGGAGGAGACTCACTGTGATGGATGTTTCTTTTTTTTTTTTTGTGTGTTGGTTGGGGTTGTGTAATTTGCTTATTGCTTTTATTGTTGGACTGTGGGTGACTAAATTTCGTCCAAAAAAACTTGTTTTTTGGATGACAAATAAAGATATCTTGAATCTTGACAGCTTGTTTCATGCACCCACTCCCCTTTGTGTGAAAAAGTTACCCCTCAGATTCCTATTAGATCTTTTCCCCTTCACCTTAAACCTATCTCCTCTGGTCCTCGATTCTGGGCAAGAAACTCTGTGCATCTACCCAATCTATTCCTCTCATAATTCTATTTATTCACAAAATGCTGGAGTAACTCAGCAGGTCAGGCAGCATCTCGGGAGAGAAGGAATGGGTGACGCCTCGGGTCGAGACCCTCTCATAATTCTATTCAATTCTATTAGATCACCCCTCATCCTCCTGCGCTCCAGGGAGTAGAGTCCCAGCCTACTCAATGTCTCCCTTTAGCTCAGATCCTCTAGTTCTGGCAACATCCCCGTAAATCTTCTCTGTATCCTTTCTAACATGACAACATCTTTCCTATAACATGGTGCCCAGAACTGAACGCAATACTCCAAATGTGGTCTCAGCAACGTCTTATACAACTGCAACATGTGCAGCATAGGTTCACCAGGTTAATTCCCAGGATGGCGGGACTGACATATGATGAAAGAATGGATCAACTGGGCTTGTATTCACTGGAATTTAGAAGGATGAGAGCGGATCTTATAGAAACATATAACATTCTTAATGGATTGGACAGGCTAGATGCAGGAAAAAATTTCCCGATGTTGGGGGAGTCCAGAACCATGGATCACAGTTTAAGAATAAGCGGTAGGCCATTTAGGACTGAGATGAGGAAAAACTTTTTCACCCAGAGAGATGTGAATCTGTGGAATTCTCTGCCTCAGAAGGCAGTGGAGTCCAATTCACTGGATGTTTTCACGAGAGAGTTAGATTTAGCACTTAGGCCTAAAGGAATCAAGGGACATAGGGAAAAAGCAGGGACGGGGTACTGATTTTCGATGATCAGCCATGATCATATTGAATGGCGGTGCTGGCTTGAAGGGTCGAATGGCCTACTCCTGCACCTATTTTTCTATGTTTCTAACATGACCTCCCAACTTCTATACTCAATACTCTGACTGATGAAGGCCAATGTGCCAAAAGTCTTTTTGACCACCTTATCTACCTGCGACTGGACCTTCAAGGAACCATGCTCTTTCACTCCTAGTTCCTTCTGCTCTACAACACTCCCTAGAGCCCTACCATTCATTGTGTAGGTTCTGCCCATGTTAGACTTCCAAAAATGCCATACCTCACATTTCTAACCCACCTGGTCAATTGATCAAGATCCTGTTACAATGTTTCACAACCATCTTCACCATCTGCAAAACCACCCACTTTTGTATTAACAGCAAACATGCTAAATTTGCCATGTATGTTCTCATCCAAATTATCTCACATTGATGTAGATGACAAACAGTAACTGACCCAGCACCGAACCCTGAGGCACACCACTAGTCACAGGCTTCCAGTTCGAATTTCACTGTACCTTAATTGATACATGTGACAATAAACTAACCTTGACCTTGACTTTGAAACCTTCCACCATCATCCTCTGATTCCTTCTATGGAGCCAATTTTCTATCCATTCAGCCCTCTCTCCTTGGATCCACATTCTTTCTTGAAATATGCAAATATAAACTATAGATTCCCCACGATTGATCTTTTCCTATGAACAGCACCACTTATTCCTGTAGCTAAAGTGAAGAAGTGTTGTGATCCAAAACATTGCCTGACATGCTAAGTTCCTCCAGCAATTTGTTTTTTAGCTCAAGATTTCAATATCTGCAGTCTCTTGTGCTTTTATACTGTTTCAATCTGTTATATTAGCTTGGGCAATCAAATATCTATTTATGACAAATTTGATTTTTGAGTTTTTCTTCTTGGAAACTTTAATTCTGAAATTACAAATCATAATCTTTCTTTATGCTTCATGATTAAGAAGAAATGATTGATTGAGACGTTCAATCAATTTTCATCACTGAGATTTCATTCATCATAGCCTATTTTGCAAAGCTGGCAAAATTTTGATTCATTCAGTAATGGTTGTTCAAAACTGGCATCTGCAAAATGCTGTGCACCATTATCAGCAGCAAAAAAGTCTACAGCACAAGCTATCGTGACTCAATATATTCCTCATTCTGTCATTACTATCAGAACTGGAGATCAATCCTGGTTCAATGAGGAGCACAGAGGGGCATGTCAGGAACTACACAAGGTACAGCTAAAATGGTGAGGTGTTGGCCAGGTCAACCTGCATGCTAAATATCAACCAGCACGCACTAGATAAAGTTAAAGGATCTCATAACCGATGGATTACATGAAAACTGCAGTTCTATCACATCTAGCTCTGAATGGTAGTGGACAACTAAACAGCTAATTGGAGGAGGAAGTCCTAGAATGTCGTCATCCTTAAAGATGGTAGAGCCCGGCATATGAGTACTAAAGAAAAGGGTGACACATTTGCAACCATGTTCATCCATAAATATCCAATAGATGATCATCTCTACTTCTTCCTGAAATCTCCTCCATCACAGAAGCAAGTCTCCAGTCAATTCAATTCATTTGATAATAATGTCAAGAAACAGCTGAAAGCTCTGGATACAGAAAAGGTTATGGGATCAGACAATATCTCAGTCGTATTGAAAACCTATACTTCAGAAGTAGCATGCCTGTGGCCAAGCCGTTCTAGTTTCAACATTGGCATCTACCCAACAATGTGGAAATTTATACCCAGGAATCCCTCATTCACAAAAGACAGTGAATCTAATGTAACTATTCACCACCCACACAGTTTACGCTCAATCTGCAGCAAAAGGACAGAAGCACTATAAAATGGCAATAACTCACTTATAGACTATTTACAGATACCCAGATTGGAATTTACTAGGACCATTCGGTTCCAGACCTCATCACAATCTTAATTTAAACGTGGACCTACGAGTTAGGTAAGAGTTACTGCCTTGGATATCAAGACAACATTTGACTGAGTATGACTTCAAAGCGCCCTAATTAAACTGAAGTAAATTGACATCAAATGGAAATACTCCAGTGTCTGTAGTTCTACTAGGCACAAAGGGGATATCTGCATTTGTTGGAGGTCATCATCCCAGCCCAAGGACATAATGTAGGTAGGTGTTCCTCAGGGCAGTATCCGAGGCTGACCAATCTTCTGCTGCTCCATCAATTACCTTTTTAGAATGTGGGGATATTTGCAGATGATTGGGTAATGTTTTATTCCATTCACATTTCTTCAACACATGAAGCAGCCCACACTGGCACGAAGCAAGACCTGGCCAAATTAGGACATTTGCTAATAAGTGGCAAGTAACATTTGCTACCATGTTGAGACAGGCACCGGATGTGTGATACATCTCAGCTTCTTCCGGAGATCTGCATCATTGCAGAAGTCATCTCCAGCCAATTTATTTTTTAATAAATGGGAAGTTACACATGTTTTTTTTTTCAGATTTCTGGTTTCTTCCCTGTCCCAAAGAACTGCAGGTTGGGAGTGTAGGAAAATAACCAGATGCTGGTACAAATCGAAGGTATCACAAAATGCTGAAGTAACTCAGCAGGTCAAGCAGCATCTAGGAGAGAGGGAATGGGTGACGTTTTGGGTCGAGACCCTTCTTCAGACTGAAAAAGGATCTCGACCCAAACGTCACCCATTCCCTCTCTCCCAGATGCTGCCTGACCTGCTGAGTTACTCCAGCATTTTGTGATACTGCAGGTTGGGAGTTTAATTGGCCAGTGTATGCCAGTGAGTGGTATTACATCAGTTGAGTCAATCGGTATGAAGGTAGAATAAATTGGAGTTGGTGTAAATTAATGCAAGTGGATACTAGATGGTCGGCAAAGATTTGGTGGGCCATTGGCCCTGTTTCTCTGCCATATGACTGTGGCTCCATATGCACCACGACCACCAGGCAAGAGAATGAGTCTTTCTAGAATTTCAAATCAAGCCCTTTTCCTTCATTTGAGTTCAAAATGCAGAGAGCATCAGGCCAGTAACAGAGTTAGATAATGTTTAGAAATAGAAGACAGGATCAGGAGTATGTCAATCAGCTTGTTAAACCTGCTCTGGAATTCAATATGATCATGACTATTTATCCACTTAATCCTTGTTCCATCCATCTCCTTTTAACCCTTGATGCATTTTGCATCTAGAAATGTATCTATTAACTTCTTAAATGTATTCAACAACTACGCCTCTGCAGCTGACTGTGATTGAGAATTCCACGGTACTCCATCCTCCAAGTGAAGAAATTTCTCCTCGTATGCTCATCAATCTCTTGGCCTGTAACCTGAGACTGAGTCCTCATTTTTTATATGTCAGCAGGGGAAACATCCTCCCTACATCCATTCTTACCCTGTACATTTTAATTAGATTCCCTCTCATTCTTCGAAACTCTAGAGAATACAATCCTAGTCCTACAGTCTGGAGCATGTTCACCACACTCCCTCAGCCATGTAGATCTCTTTGGTAAGGACACCATTATTGCATATAATACTCAAAATGTGGTCTCACCATGGTTTTGTGCAATGCAATGAGACATCCTTGCCTCCTTGTACTCAGTACGTGTGCCATGTTTTTTCCCACTGCCAAATCTAATTTGCCTTGAAGTCTCTGCATCCTTCTCACAGTTCGTAATCCCACCCAGTTTACTGTTGTCAGCAAGCTTAGAAATGTTACATTAGGTTCCCTTATTCATATCACTGGTATATATGTGATGTATATCAGAGACACAAGCACTCATCCCTGTGGTACCCATTTACTTGCCACATGTCCCCGTGATAAAGACCCATTTATTCCTACCCTCTCTCCGGTCCGTCAATCAGTTTTCAAGCCAAATCAATATATTACCCCATACCTTAAGTTTTAATTCTATCAAAATTAAAAGTCCAAGTTCGGCACATCCGCTGCCTTTACCATATCTTTCTACCAGTTATATACTCAAAAAAAATCAACTAGATATTACAAGCACATTTTTTCTCACTGAAATATGTGTTGACTTTAATTACGTTGATATTTTCCAAGAGTTCAACTAGCCTTTGTAATGACTGTGAGGTACCTACACAAAACTTTCCTTGTTCTGCTATTTACACAACTTTACAAGCTATTACAGATAATTTATATGTTCAATGCAAGTTCACTCTTACATTCTATTTTATTCTGGTATTCTACTTCAATACTAAATCCCCTCCCAGAATCTTCTCTCAGGTTTGCTATTTTGTCTGGCAATCTTTTATGTCTGCTGTTTAGATCAAAAGCAATTTTAACTTATTATGATCGCCATGGTTGGGTTGCTTTTCCTTTTGTATTTTATGCCATGCAGAAATGTAATGTTCCTGGTTTCATTCCTTAAATATTAGCCATTGCTATCCATTATCGTGCTATTTAATGAAGCTCTTTCACAGCCAACACATTCTTCAGACCATCATAGTTTCCTTTGCTTATATCACAACCCCACAGCTTGTGTAAATTGTGCAAACAAAGAGCACATGAAGTTCTCTTTGCTTTTCTCCACTTCTCAACATCATGCCATTTATAATAACACGGTGTACACTCCACCCTGTCTTTGAGACTTAAATATCTGTCTTTTATAAATTCTTTTTTTGTTCCTATCCTGTTTAAGTAATGGTGGATGGACACCATAAGGATTACATTAGCAGGATTAGCCATAGCACCTTGGAGCAAATTAGTTATTATTGAAATAAAAATGCCTTAGACTTCATCTCTTGATTCTTTTACTATCGCCCTGTGCAAATAGAACTCCATTGTTTTTTTAAAAAAAGGCAGAAAAGTAAGGCAGATAGCTTTGCACATGTTATGTGTGAGATCTGACAGGTTGGATTTGAAATCATCTGTAATGATCTCAGCATCACCCTGGGCCACAAGGTCTGATGGCCTCACAATAGCGTCCAACTGTTTTTCAAACTTCTGGGCCAATCAAAATATACTTGTCCCCTATTGATCATTTTGTGCTTGACAGAGGGATGAGTTTTCATTTGGGCAATTTATGTGGCATACGTGAATATATGAGTTGTAAGATGTGGTGGTGAGCTTTGGAATAGTGGTAACTATCCAAGCGTATGGTTGTAGGAGTTATAATTTATAGATAATGTTATTGGCTGACTGATGTAGGTGTCTTTTGATATTAGTATTGGTTTATTATTGCCACATGTATGTACCATGATACAATTAAAAACATTGTTTTGCTTGCTATTCAGGCAAAATCATATCATACATGAGTACATCAGGTAGTGTAAAAGAAGTAAAAAGACTGGAATACAGAATAAAGTGTTGCATCACCAGAAAAAATGCAGATTTAAAAATGGGACAGCCGCAATAAGGTAGATTGGAAAATCGGGAATGCATCCTCAGCATCTGAAAGATCCATTAAAAAATCCAATAACAGCAGGAAGAAGCTGTTCCTGAATCTATTGGTACATGGTTTCAAGCATTTTTTACTTCTGCCCGATGGGAGAGGGGTGAGTGAATGACTGGGATATGAGTGGTTCTTGATTATTTAGGCTACTTTCCTGAGGTAGCAGGAAGTGTAGATGGAGTCAATGAGGGATTTGGAGGCTGGATTATATGATGGACTGGGCTGCGTTCACAACTCTGTGATTTCTTGTAGTCTTGACAAGAGCAGTTGCTGTACTAATCTGGATAAGATGTTTTCTAGGGCGCAGCTGTAGAAATTGTTAGGAGTCATTGGAGATATTCTGGACTTCCTTGGTCTGGGGGAAGTAGAGGCGTTGGTATGCTTTCTCGGCCACAGCATCGTGTGGTTGGACCAGGATATATTGTTGGTGATGTTTACACCTAGGAACTTGAAGCTCTTAATCTCCATTTCAGTGCAATTAATACAGACAGGGGTGCGTACTTGATGCTGCTACCTAAATTTGATGACCTGCTTCTTTGTTTCTTTGATATTGAGGGAGAAGTTGTGCCTTGACATCATGCCAATAATTCTCAATCTCCTACCCATACACTATCTCGTCAATGTTTAAGAATCGTCCCACAACAATGACATCACCTGCAAACTTATAAATATAATTAGACGAGAATCCGGCCGCACAGTCATGAGTATACAGGGAGTATGGTAAGGGGCAAGAGAATGAAGTCTTGTGGGATACTAATGGTAAGATTGTATTGAACGGAATATGATGTTGTCTTTGTCGAGTTTAACCTCCCAATTGAAGTCATTAATTTTTAAGATATATGCATTCATGTCTTTCGAGCTTTTTTTACAGGTGTTGATTTAGAATGTACTATATTCTGAATCAACACTGGTATGCCACAGCAGAGACCTGTAGACTCCTGTTTAGAAAATCTCTTTCATCTCCACAATTTCATCCATGAAGACATCGGAGAGTTGTGTCTGAAAATACCACTGTCTGTGGTCTTCAGTGATCTATTTATTGGGATGACTTCCACTCATGCTTCCAGACAACAAGCACCATTCCTTTTATTAACACTCACTGGCTTCAGATGGTTCCAGCATTCACGAAATTGCACTCTGTGGATATGAGTGAATGCAACAAATAGTAAGCCTGATGCTGACTAGAAGCTAAGATCATGACAATAAGGTGGGAACATGAATTTTAAATGCATCATGCAGAGGATGAGATGGGCACAGCTTAATTGCATGTTGCAATCCCAGCACACCTTTCTCAGCACCATCTAATATTGTCTCATGATACATTCTTTTATTGCTGATAATTCAGCAATCCCTTAAATTTATGTGAAATCTGCTGGAGCATGTGATAAGGCGCTATATAAAATAAATGGATTATTATTATTATTAATGTACTACAGCTGATAGTTTCATTGTTTTAATCCACAAAATATCGTAGTCCAATAAGGGTTAAATTCAAGGAGCAGGGTATGAACAAACCTATTAATATTATTCTGTTGCGGGAATAATTATTTTATTTCCAGATCTAACATATCTAGAAATGTTCGTGAGTAAATTAAGTTTGACTTGAAAGCTACAAAATGCCTAAAAAATTCTCAAAACTTCTGAATGCTTATGGGACACAATTTTCCGTTTCTAAAGTTGTTTGCTGCCATTTACTAATTTATGTTCAGATTGTAACTTTTCAACTTAATTCATAATAATTTATTACTTTATTTTGCTGAGTCTAAACATAAGATTAATGTGTTTATGATAGCAGAATTTATTTTGTCACCTCTTTTGGTTCACTGCACATAGTTGGAGTTGCTAAACACAATAATTGGAAGTCTTGAGTTGATTAATAGGTTGGTTTGCAATTGTAAATCAATCTTATGGTGGTTATTTAAAATAAAGGCATGTTGGAAAAATGCTGAAGGAGACTGTCGTCAGACACTGCAAAGACTTCAAACTTAGTGAGCAATCAAGAATGAAGTAGGAAATATATATAGTGAGCAACTAATATATTGGCTGTGTAGGTTCATTGGACTGTTAGATCATGGTAGGCCTGCAGTAGAAGGGATTAGAACCTATTGGGACTGATTAGTAGGTAGACAGTCATGGTGAACTTTGGCTGTTGGGTTCACTGGCGGAAGGATTGATAGTTTATATATGGGATTGTTAGTCAGAATGGGAAAAGAGTGAGTGAAGGTGGATAAGATCAGGACAGATTTGCAGATAATTGGGTATTAGTTCAGTAATAGTAATATACAGTGAATGTCCGCTCTGAATAGTTGAGAGTTGTTGACTTGTCTTTTAAACATAAGCAAACACTGACAAACTAAACAAAATATTGCAATTCCCAAAAAGCATTTAGAACCCTAAATATCTCAGTACGTACCATGGAGTGTGCTTTGTGTCATTCATTTGTGCATTTATTAGGGAGACATATCAAGAAAGTCATACAGAGACTAACATCATATCACTGTGCAATGAAAACATCTATTTATTCCAAAGGTCATGCTCTCTAATAACTAACATTTTGGCATTTCTCTTAAAATAAAGTGCTGGATAAACTCAAAGGGGTCAGGCTGCATCTCTGAAGAATATGGATAGACAATGTTTTAGGTTGGGACCCTTCTCCAGTCTGATGAAAAGTTTTGACCCAAGATGTGATCTATCCATGTTCTCCAAAAATACTGCCTGACCCACTGAGTTATTCCAGTGCTCAAGATTCCTAACGTCTGCAGTTCCTAATGCCTACTCTGGCATTTCTCTTACCTCTGTATCCATTGAAATGATTGGGAAGGCAAGTGTAGGCATCAGCAGGTACTGCAAAAGGCTGAGGACTTTCTGTCCAGCTGCAAGCACTCCATGACCTTGACATAAATATCCAACCCAGAGGACCTAATGGTGCAACCAGAAATACATTCACAGGCCATCTGTATGGTGATGATGAGACTATGTAATGTAGGTACAATGCACATCCAAGTCAAACTAGATCAAGATAATGATAACAGAAAACAATGGAAAAAACATTAAACTTAATAATGCGTTTGTCTGACCACAACAGTCTGAAGAAGGGTCTCGACCCGAAACTTCGCCCATTCCTTCTCTCCTGAGATGCTGCCTGACCCGCTGAGTTACTCCAGCATTTTGTGAATAAATACCTTCGATTTGTACCAGCATCTGCAGTTATTTTCTTACACAAGTGGATGAATACTGTAAACAATCCATCCCATTCAGTTCAAAATTATGAATTCTATTCGTGTTAATGTGAAAAATGGAATAAAAAATCTCCATGGTGCAAAAGGAGACATTCTTCTGAGTGTAAGGCTCAGACATATTTTTGAAGGAGAGCAGACAGACCTTCATGCTACTCTATCAGGCATTCTAAATGCACATGAAATGAGTGCAGAATGTCACCCCAAGTATAACTCCTCATTCCTTAATTTTGCAGACATTAAAAAAGTTTTCGAGAGATTGTCACACTATATCTAATGGAAAAATTGGGCTAGATGTTAATGCACACATAGGAAAAAGACTCAAGCACATTGTGTAAAATGATATCAGTGTAAAGAACATGTCAGAGGGTTATAAGCATTGGCTGACCTCACCAGAAGGTAGAGAAGACTCAACACCTTCCACCTTAGAAGCATCCGCCGTATCCTGGGCATATCCTGGCAAGACACAGTGTCCAATGCCGAGATTCTTTCTCACGCTGGCCTTCTGCATATGTACACTCTACTCAGGCAGCGCAGGCTGCGGTGGCTGGGCCATGTCCACCGCATGGAGGATGGCTGTATTCCAAAAGACATCCTCTATGGAGAGCTAACATCTGGGAGGAGAACCATCGGCTGCCCCCAGCTACATTACAAGGATGTCTGCAAGAGAGATTCGAAGGCGCTCGACATTGATGTGGAGTCCTGGGAGAGCCTTGCAGCTGACGGTATGAGGTGGAGAGGTACCCTGAACCAACATCTCAAAACGGGGGAAGAGAAACTGATGAATGCAGCTGCAGAAAAGCGGGCACGCAGAAAGGAGCGCAGCAACTTCAACAGACCAGAGACCACACACAAATGTAACCTTTGCGACAGAGACTGTCACTCCCGCATTGGTCTCTTCAGCCACAAGCGACGCTGCTCTAGCCGAGGTGTGGAGCAAGCAGTCAACTAGGATGCATCACCCATGGTCAGCCATGATCGAGGGGGCCTAAGAAGACCAGACGGGACAAATAGTTGAGGCATGACTTCTTTCATATATTTGGAGGAGCTTTGCAGAATCACTGTTGGCAGTAATGTGGGATGGCGATTGACAGAGAGTGAACTAAAGCAAGCAATAAACCAACTTGCACTTTTCCTGTCCAGTCTACCTGTTGCATATGCATCTGAACATAATGAGAGTGAATCCTGCAAAGCGCATAATCAGACAAAGCCCTATCTTCATACCATTCATCAACAAAATGAAAGAAACCATTATTGACAATAAAATTAAGTGCAAATTGCTCACCAATATATTTTGGGCTCAAAACACTGGTCTCTGTGCCAGAGACCCAGGTTCAAACTTGATCTTTGGTGATGTCTATGGATTTTGCATGTTCTCCCTGTGATTGCATGGATTTCATCCCACATCCCAAAGAAACACAGGATGGTACATTATTACATCATTTAGGTTGCTTCTAATGGTTTTTTTTATATCAGTGTGTTAAGGAACCAACCATGGAACAGGCTATTAAAGATCTTAAGAAACAAGAAACTGCAGATGCTGGTTTACACAAAAGGACACAAAGTGCTAGAGTAACCCAGCAGGTCATGCAGCATCTCTGGAGAACATCGATAGGTGACGTTTAGGGTCGAGATCCTTCTTCAATGCACTATCCACGTTCTATCCATTTATTTAAGATCTGGTATAGGTGACTCCCTGATTATGGAGGGGTTGGGGTCTGTATCATGATTTTCTGTAACAGGAAGCCTCAGGTTCTGCACATGCATCAAGAGTTGAAAAATATTTTGTGTGTCTATTTACTTTTTTCATGTCAATTGCATGAGCGAATTTTATTCCATATCTCAAATTTTTGGGCAGTGATTTATGATCTTAGGGCAAATTTCCATTACCTGAACGGCCATAACATGGGGGTTACCTGCACTGTGAAGTAAGAAAGAGCCTATTGATCTGATGATTAAGAGGCCTTTAGGGAACAGTGATAGATTAAAATAGCTGACTGGCGAAAAACTAACAAATATTGTAAAGCAGACAGCAGCAGCAACCACAGGTTAATCAGCCATTGCAAGTCCATATGTATTCTTCCACAACTTGCTGCCAGATTTTATTGAACAATGCTTATGTCCAGACCTTGGGATATTTACAATGGTAAAGCTGCTAAAATAAAATGACAGTTTATGTGTTGAATGGTTTGTGGGAAATCACAACAATATATGTATTTTCCGTTTACATTTTGTGAAAGCTTTTAGAGCACCAGCATCAACAAAGAAATATCACACAGAATGAAAAGCTGTAATAAGCTGATTGTAAATATCTAAAGACGAAGGTTGCTACATAGTTTGTTCAACATTAAAAGCCGTTTCCAAGAAACATTGCAGTTGCTGTAAATTTGTTAGCATATATGAAGATACATAGATTGGGAATATTATCAATCTGGAGCATTAACTGTTTTTCTTTCCACACATGCTGCCTGATGTGTCAAAAGTTCACAATATGTTTGATGTATAAATATATACATATCAAGGTGTCTTTCAGTGATTAACTAGTCAAGACCGAGATGTGGAGTGAAAGACATTTATGCTTGGTCAGAACCCCCACTAATAGTTGAAGTGCTACATTTGTCCTTGGTTTTTCTGAACTATGTAAGAATTTCAAGTCCTATTGAGTTTAGATGGAAAGTTCACATCTATAGATATCATGTTAAAGTAAGTTTGAAGATTTTATCCATGTGTCTGAACATTTTGCCCAGATTCATCCTAAGATTATTGCATCAAGAAACCTGCAGATGCCAGAAACCTGAAATTGAAATCTGAAATATGAAAATTATGGTTCATTCATAAGATCAACAAGTTGAACGTAACTATCCCTCTTTCTCCACTGATGCTGCCTCACTTACTGAGAATTTCCAGAATTGTTGCTTTCATTTTCATTGCAGAAAGAAAATTTATTTTATACTAAACTTTAAGTCTCACTCGAATCACACGTACTGAAACAGTAATGGTCCATTCATATTTTATTTATTTTTCATATTTCAGATATTTCATATTTCATATTTCATATTTCATCTTCCAAGGAAACACTAACTACTCAACTTCCTCCAGCGCTGGGCAAACTAAGTAAGGGCAAACTCGGTATATCTACTCTACAGTAAAGGTATCAAAAACAAGAATGCATAGTTTGGTGGTAAAGCCTCTTTTTTACGTAGAGGGTGGTTGATAGATGGATCTTGTTGCCTGTAGAGTTCTGGAGTCAGATACAATCACATTGTTTAAGGCGTTTAGAAGGATATAGACCTAATGCAAACAAATGATATAAGTGTTGATGGGCAAAAAGGTCTGCACGGATGTGGTGGGCCGAATGGCTTGTTTCTGAGTTCTTCATTCTATGGCTGTACAGCTTCTGAATCAATCTGCCTTGATGCCGGTAGAGGGCTGCACAAGCCACACATTAATATGGGCTGGGATCCACAACCAGGTCCCCAGAGGCAAAAAACAACACAGCTGGAGAGAATTCCCAATGAGATAGGTAGCCATACTGTATGTCTGATTTTCTTTTTTATTGCTTAGCAGCAGAAGAGCTGTTTATCCTGGCAGGCAGTAAGTTGAAATAATTCAAAACATTAAAAAATATTTTAAAGTTATATTAAGAATTTAAAATGTTATTGACATTAAAAAATCAAAATGGTTAGAAATCAAAACACTCGAAAATACTTAAACATATTTAAAATAAATCAATTAAAAAATAAATATCTATACCTGAAATGTATATCTCCCTCTCACTGAGGAAGGTTCCCTAAAGTGAAATAAGTTGCTGCATTGAACTGGGATTAACCTGCTGCAGGTTTAGATGGCAGCAGTGGTCTGATATTAACCCCAGAGAAACTTGACAGAGATGATCAACTTCACACAAATTTGGGACTTTCATATTTGCACATGCTTGTGTGGAATCCCCCTTGTCTCTCCACAGTTGTGAGTAAAGGCCAGCAGTTCTCCAAATTTCTTTTGGAAATTTTGTGCCAGTGTTTTGGATTTAGATGTGCAGGGGACAATTTGAAGATGAAGCAAAACATTCAAGTATAATAAACAGTGACAAAGATGGTGGCAATCTTCAGAAGCTGGTGGAATGGGTGAATGAAATTTAAAGCAGACAAATGTGATCATACATTTTGATACAAAAACAAGAAGTGAAATATAACTAGGATAATGCAAAAAATAAATATTGTGGACAAAGGGGCTCAGGTGTGTATTTGTATGAACCTTTGACGAACTGGTTTAAAAAGTTGATGAGAAAGTATATGGTATGCTGGGCTATACTGTATATACAGGGGTAGAGAAAACAAAAACAAGGAAGTTATGACAGACCTGAATAAAAACATTGGTGTGTCCACACTTGTGGTATAGAGTTCAGTTCTGGTCAGCTCACATCGGAAAAGATATAACAGCCTTAGAAAGGGTGAAGAAATTATTTATTGAGGGCCTTATCTTGTGGGGAAAGGCTGGATAATCTGGGTTGTTCTTAGTGCAAAGAAGTTTGAAAGATTTGTTGGAGAAGTTCAAATCAATGAGGAGTCTGGATAGGGTAAACAGAGGAAGAGGTGTGAAGATTTAAGGCATTTGGCAAATTAACCAGCCAGTGATTAGAACCTGGTTTGAGTGAGATTGAATCCTAGCTTTCAAAGAAGAATTGAAAACAAAATTGCAGAAACGGGAAAGCGCGAGAGAGTGGGACCTGCTATATTTCTCTTGCAGAGAAGCCACAGGCTTGAAGGGGCATATAGCCTCATTCTGGACTGTTGCCATTCTATGAATTAAAACACACATCATTCATTATGCTCCTCTGACTGTACTGAGAAGTAAGTTGGTTTTGCTTACTAATGAATTGTTGGTAACCCTAAATATGCCAAAGAAAATTACCCCTTAAACAGTGCTAACTAATTCTCAAAAGCAAAAACAATGCTGAATGAACTCAGTAGAACAAGCAGCATCTGTGGAGGCAGAGGGATTTGGATTGAAACCTTTCCCAGGTACCTTCAGCACTTTTTTTTGCTCCAGATTACCGCATCTGCAATCTCTTGTGTCTCCAAATAATTTTCAGATAATTTTACTGTTTACCCACTCATCACAGTAACTCCATGCTTCCAACGTATTTATTTACCACCCAAGGACCTGGCACTGCAGCTGTTCATGTCCAAAGACAAGAAAGACAGAGAGGTTAAGAAAAGTTGAAAGCAGGGAAATGAAAAGGGGAATATCTAGGATAGAGGTGAGATACAGTATAAGAAATTTTGAAACATAGATTTTCTTGTTTTTTTTAGTAATCCTGAAGGCAAAAATGATCTGTTTCCTTCAAAATTTCTGAAAGGGACAAGATTGGCAACTGGATACCAGAATGACTGAAAATGAGCCACTTTCAGATATTCACAGTCCACAATTGTGCAGTAATAAGGGACTGCAGATCATGCTGTGTCGATTAGCTTCCCTTGCTTTCACAGTTCTTTTCATTATAAATGCTCAGTCCTTAAATTTCCAAAACCATATTCAATATACTGTTTCCAACAGGCAAAAATGATAACTTTATTCCTAATTACAAAGCTGGTGCCTGTAACTATGGAGGTTTTTTTTTTATTGGCTGGTAGTAATCTCCCTGTCTTATTCCCAGTAACTAGGGAGCTATTTCTCATTGATTTATTATTTTATTACAAGTGATTGCAGTAATCCTCATTCTATTTCTATCCTCATTCCTAACCATTATTAAGGTTATTGGTATTCTTAATGAGTTCCTACATTTCTACATCTTTGCCAGTAACTATCATCTTATTCTTGTGATATTAGTAGTATTTCCCTGCGATTAGTTCTCCCTGTCTCTCAATAACAGCATTTTTTCTTAAGGCTGCTTGCTTTGAATATCATGGCCTTCATAAAGGTTGCCAGGCAACAATGCAGCATCCAGGATACTGCCCTACCGGCTATACTCCATATAAAGTGGGAGATATTTCTCAAATGTAACTAATATGAGCCATTGAACTGTATTTATATCCAAACCCCTAATCTTCCTGCCCCACCACCTTACACTTTAAGAAGGTACACCACACAATGGGTAGGTTATTGATTCAGTTTGATAAAAATGAACCATAGTAAGATTCTGACAGATCTGGCATCATGTGATGTGACAGAAAATTCTTTAAACATTATCCCTGCCCAAAACCTTACCAGAATCTGGAACATCACACAGAAGAGAACACTGAAGCTCACTCTCAGGCAGAATCTCCTCATCCAGCTCCATCGATTTTCCTGCCTCAGCTGCAAGGTACTCTGGGACTTCTCTGGCTTGTCCATTTCTTCTTCCTGAGGGCTGCATTTGGTCAGTGCCCCCATCATCCTTCTTTTCTACCGGTGCTTCAGAAGAACCTGCAAAAGAGGAGTTTGAAGATTAATCCAGTGTGGGCAGCTGCTCCCCACACTCGATGTGATGGCTCGCTCTTTACGACTGTTAGTGATGGCTCAATCCCAAGCAGCAGATGCAATGCTGTGTTCAATTGTCATGGTTAATTCATTGAGTGCTGCTGCTGTTTCCTTTGGAGACAAAAAGCGAACCCACACATGAGTGGGAGGACTACGCAATTGAGGAGTAATGGAAATTTTTACACCAAGGTAAAGGCAGACAGCCAGTGACGAGTAGAAATGATGGAGATTGTAAAGAAAAAAGATGACTGAGAGAGATGGAGAGAGGGAAAACAAAATACCTACAGAGGCATTTGAAATAGAAGCAGATGTTAAAAGATCGACCTAGGGAATGTCAGGTTTGTATAAAAGCAAATAATCCTTCACAAACAGGATGATGTACAGAAACATGCATGTAAAGGGAAAAGAGAGAATGCAAACAATAGAAATCAAGAGAAAGTAACATAATTCTTAGCATGGACGTTACTAATTCTGTCAACATTTTATGTCTTTGAATGTACTCGCATAGTGATTTACTCTTGATATTTGACACCAACATACATTGTTAACGCTGTGTAAGCTTCTGTCTGTATGGCAGCTTGAGAAAGCCTGCAGACAGGGACTCCTTTTCACGGTCATTTAAAGTGGTCTAGCAGCATTTTTAATCATAGTATTTGATTGCAATGAAATCGGAGGGTTTGAACAATAAAATGCCTGCACAAAGCTGGCTTCTGGCTCTTAAGGGCCTGTCCCACTTTAGGCGATTTTAAGACGACTGCCGGCGACTAGGCTGTCGCCGACAGTTCACCGGGTGTCGCGGGCATGATCGTGAGGAGTCTTCCAAGAAAGGTAGTGGATCTCAGCGCGTCGCTGAGAAATCATCCTGAGTGAAATTTCTCGCCGACAGCTGGCTTGTCGCCAGGTATCGTTGCTCATTGCGGGGTCTGTCGCCTGCTGTCCCCAGGTTTGCTAGGTTCTCTTAGATGCATTTAGAAGCACATTATATTAAAATAAGTAAAGTCATTTCAAAATACCATAAAATGCTTGTGTTTAACCAATTTATTTACCGTCAGGACATTTGACAGGTAGACAGTTTGACGGTCAGATAAGCGTGGGAATTTTGCGATGTTTATGGCCATCAGCCATTACATTTAAAGTGGGCTCCCAACCCAGATATGCAACCCAGAAACCAGATATGCATCTCCCGTACATTTTCAAAGAATGCCCACACACTTTTCACAAAAATCCACTTAACCACTTTAAAAAAAAATTTTTTTAGTACAGCTATTAGTAAACTGGAAGTAAATCCAGTTTATGCCTTGTTACAGTGAAGCTTGGTTTTTAAATAACCCATACAAGATGATAGTTCAAAACTCTCAAGTAGTTACCGACTTGTCAGTGATTTCAGCGAAAATTAGGATGCCGGAGAAGCATTGACAGCCTGGGAATTTTGCGATGTTTCCGAAGACAGTATAATCTCGACCTGACTCGCATTGTCGTGGTCATTGTCGTCGGGTAAAAGAAAAGTTCGGCGTCTGCTACGACTTTGACAGTCGCTGGCAGTCGCCTTAAAATCGCCTAAAGTGAGACAGGCTCTTTAATTGCAGATTACCTGCAATCATTCTGTAAAGGAACCGAGTACACTGTCCAGAGAAAAGCCAGCCCAATAAATCATATTATGAATGTTGAGCACAACAATCGAAGAATCTGCACCAAATGGACATGGTAAACATATTCAAAGAGAGGGTAAGGGCATAGACCTTCTCCCAATAGAAATCGCCAGCCTGAATGTGGGCGTGGCTATGTTCTGCAGCTGCGGCTCTCCGGCAGTCTCTCCGTTTTTTTTTGTGTTTTTTTTTTTTGTCATTGTCGATGTTAAATGTACGTTTTGTTTTATTTTTAATTCTGTGTATGTAGGGGGGTGGTGGGGGGGTTGGGGGAAACCTTTTTTAAATCTCCTCCTCAACGGAGATGCGACCTTTACCGTGTCGTATCTCCGTTTGCGCAACGGCCAACATCGTGGAGTCGGCGGCCTCCAGCTGGGATCGACCTCAAAGACTCCGGTCGCAGGGCCTGGACTTACCATCTCGGAGGCTTCGGCCGTGGGCCCTGCAGACCGCAACATCGGGAGCTCGCAGGTCCCTGGCTGGCGACCGGCTTTTGGGAGCTCCAGCCGTAGCAGCTTCGACCGCCCCGAAGCACGAGGCACGATCAACCCGCCCGCAGGCCCTTCATCGCCCTGCGTGGCTCGGCCGCAGCACTTTCCATCGCCCGGTGGGGGCTCAGGACTCTCATCGGTCTGCTCGGCTCGGCCGCGGCACTTTACATCGCCCGGTGGGGGCTCAGAACTTTCATCGGCCTGCTCGGCTCGGCCCTGGGACTTTCCATCGCCCGGTGGGGGCTTCAAGGGGTTGGGAGCCTCGATCGCCTCGTGGCGCCACGGGAGAAGAACGAGGAGGAGATAAGACTTTGCCTTCCATCACAGTGAGGGTATGCCTAGAGCAATCACTGTGATGGCTGTTTTGTGTAAAAAATTGTATCTGTGTGTCTTGTGTTCTTTAATGTCTACTGCCGGACCCTGACGTGAGAGGACGCTGGCGTTGATTATTCGCCGCTTTTCCGTCAGGATAGTTTGTCTGTTTGTCTGTTTGTTTCTATGTTAATTGTATTTGTAAAGCGCTTTGAGCATGTGTTAAGGCGCTATATAAAATAAATATATTATTATTATTATTATTATTACCACAAAATATTTCAGAAACGTCACCAAGAACAGACGCATTAGCAATTTGCAGTTTCATGAGATCATGAGTTTTATGCCACGTCTGAAGTCTTGATCTTCAAATATACTTTTACTTAATGGGCTGAAGGCTGTACTAATGTACTGAAAATGACAATTTCACCATTCATGTCTGCCTTTGCGCGATAAGTCTTACGTCCCAAGACAATGGTACTCAACCAAAATTACTCCGTTATACTGATTTGCCGACCAATCATAAAGGTCCATGGCAAAACCCTGGAAAATGTGAATGAAAGAATGAATGAATGAATGAATGAATGAATGAATGAATGAATGAATGAATGAATGAATGAATGAATGAATGAATGAATGAACAAGTTTATTGGCCAAGTATGTACAAGGAATGTGCCTTGGTGCTCCGCTCGCAAGTAACAACACAAACACAGTAAACAATTAAGAATAAAACATAAAACATTAAAACATTAAGAATACAACATTACAGTTTAAACATGTGCGTGAAATAAACCAGAGCGAAAAGAGACTACAGACTTTTAGTTATTGAGTAGAGCTACTACTCACAGAAAAAAAGCTGTTTTTATGTCTGGCTGTGGCTGCTTTGACAGTCCAGAGTCGCCTTCCAGAGGGAAGTGCTTCAAAGAGATGGTGACCAGGGTGAGAGGAGTCAATGATCTTGCCCGCTCGCTTCCTGGCCCTTGCAGTGTACAGTTCGTCAATGGGGGGGAAGGTTGCAGCCAACAACATTCTGAGCTAATCGAACGATTCGTTGCAGCCTCCGGATGTCATGCTTGGTGGTTGAGCCAAACCAGACCATGATGAAGGTGAGGATGGACTCTACGATGGTAGTATAGAATTGGACCATCATTGCCTGTGGCAGATTGTGTTTCCTCATTTGCCGCAGGAAGTACAATCCTCTGTTGGGCCTTTTTGACTGTGGTGTCGATGGTGGCCCCTCATTTAAGGTCCTTGGAGATGATGGCTCCAAGGAACTTAACTGACTCCACAGATGTGACTGGTGTTGTTGATGCTGAGTGGCGGGAGAGGAGGGGGAGCTCTCCTAAAGTCTACAATCTGTTCCACTGCCTTATGAGCATTGAGCTCTAGGTAGTTGCAATGGCACCAGGACGCCAGCTGTGTCATTTCCTGTCTGTAGGCAGATTCCTCCCCATCCTGGATCAGTCCAATCAGGATTGTGTTATCCGCAAACTTGAGAAGCTTGACAGAGGAGTCTGTGGAGGTGCAGTTGTTGGTGAAGAGAGAGTAAAGAAGAGGGCAGAGTACGTAAGCTGAGAGTCTGTGGGTCCGAGATGTGCTTTCCAAGCCTCACATGCTGCTTCCTGTCTGTCAGGAAGTTGATGATCCACTGTCAGAGGGGTTCAGGCACAGTCAACTGGGAGAGTTTGGAGTGTAGTAGCTCTGGCACAATGGTGTTAAATGCAGAGCTAAAGTTCACAAACAAAATCCTGGCATAGGTCCCCTTGCGGTCTAGGTGCTGGAGGATGAAGTGTAGGCCTAGGTTGACTGCGTCATCCACCGATCTATGGGCCCGGTATGCAAACTGCAGAGGGTCCAGCAGGGGGTTCAGTGTTTTCCATGTCTCAGGCAGCCATTGACGATGTCATACACATTCATTTATTTAGTCACATGAAAAGCAATTGCTGAGAGGCAAATATGTGCCGCTTTAACTTGGCGGCATGTATTTCAAAACTGTTTTTCGATTTGCAGTGCAAGATAGTGAAAGGGAGCAAACTCACACTGCAGAAAGGCACAAAATACGAAGTCTTATTTTTTGTTTGGGGTACCAGGATTGGTATGAATGCATATGAGAGCTTCTAGAGTGAAGGGGGTGTGGGGAGGGCATGAAGGCAGAGGCTTCCACCTAGGTTAGGGTTACTGCAACATACTCCTGTTGTTTTATTTATCGAGGTTACCTCGAGGTTAACCTTCATCGAGGTTACCTTGTATCCGTATTTTTCAGATACAAAGCTTGATCTCTGAGATTTTCTCTTCTATCCGACTCTGTGGTTTTCTTACCATTCATGCTAATATAGAACATAGGTGCAGGAGGAGGCCATTTGGCCCTTCGAGCCAGAACCGCTCGAAGGGCCAAATTACCTCATTTGGCCCTTCAGAGTAACAAACAACTAATGTTGTTTGTCCCTCTGTCTTTCTGGCCTATTTAAGGCATTGTGGTCATAACCGAAAACAATACATCATGTTGTGTTAGACAAGTGCATTGCATCATTTGCGTGGAACTGTATTCTTGTATTTCAATCAAGTATTCACATTTGTTTATAATTAAAATTATAACATGGTTATGTTTTTCAAATTGTTAATCATCTTGCTTAGATTTTGAAAGTGATAAAGCATTTTCATGATCCTTTTTTAATTCAGAATAAAAAATATTACATTTGCAATTTTTTTTAAACCAACCTGTTTTACAATTCTCAACACCAAATTCTGTTGAAACAAGAAACTGAAGATGCTGGTTTAGAAAAACAGACACAAAGTGCTGGAGCAACTCAGCGGGTCAGGCAGCATCTCTGGAGAACATGGATAGGTGATGTATCGAGTTGGGACTCTTCTTCAGACAGATTGTAGGGGAAGGGGTAAAAAAGCTGGAAGAAAGGAGGGGCATGACAAAGAAATGGCAGGTAATAGGTTGATGGAGGTGAAGGGGGGGGGGGAAGAGATAGATTGCCACATGGTTAGACAAAGGCCAGAGATGAAAAGACAGAAGGTGTGAGACTAAAGGATTGAGGAGAAGCAAATTGTGAAGCTAGAGGAAGGAATGTAGGTGGAAGGGTAGGGGAAGAGAGAAATTGGTGCGAGTCCAGGCAGGGCATGGGGGAGAGAAGGTAGAGGAAAGGTGAGTGTGGTGTGAGAAAAGAAGTTGGGGTGGGGGGGTTGTACAATTGAATAATTCAATTTTCAGATCATTGGGCTGAAAGCTACCCAAGCAAAATAAGAGAACCTGTTTTTTGCATGTGGACTCACTCAGACAATGGGGGAGGGCCAAGACAGGAAGGTCAGTGTGGGAATGGGAAGTGGAGTTAAAATGGTTAGCAACCGGAAGATCCAGAAGTCTTTGTGAACTGAGTGCAAGTGTTCAGCAAAATGGTCTAAGAATCTACGCTTGATCTCACTGATGTACAGGAGGCCACATCGGGAACATCGGATGCAGTAGTTAAACGAGGCGCACGTGAACCTGTCTCACCTGGAAGAACTGCTGGGGTTACTGAATAGAGATGAGGGAGGAGATATAAAGACAGGTGTTACATCTCCTGCGGTTGCAAGGGAAAGTTGATGGGGATGGGGTGGTTTTGTGTGGGAAGTGATGAGTGAACCAAGGAGTTGTGGAGGGAGTGGTCTTTGCAGAAGGCAGAAAAGGTGGCGATGGGAGGATGTGTCAGGTGGGAGGATCACTTTGGAGGTGATGGAAGTGTCACAGGATGATGTGTTGGATGCGGAGGCTGGTGGGATTAAAGATGAGGACCAGAACCTTGGTTAAGGACCTAACTCTGACAGCAGGGGAAAACCCGTTTATTTTTAAAAATGAGAACGTTTCGATGTCCTTGAATTGAAAGCCTCATCTTGGGAGCAGATGCGCAGGAAATGGAGAAATTGAGAGTAGGTGATAGCGTCTTTGCAAGAGACAGGTGGGAGGAAGTGTAGTTCAGATAGTTGTGGGAGTCGGTGGGTTTGTAGACGATGTCAGTTGATAGTTTGTCCCCTGAAATAGAGACAGAAATATCAAGAAAGGGGAGAGGAGTATCAGGGATAGACCAAGTGAATTTGAGAGCAGGCTGGAAGTTAGTGGTAAAGTTAATAAAATCAACTGGTTCTGCACTGCAGGAGGCAGCCCATGTGCAGGACAAGTTCTGCCAGGTAGAAGAGAGTGTAAATAGAGGAACATTGATTGGGTCAATTCAAGGAAGAACCAGAGGACCTTGAGACCAAATTCTAATTGTCTACCCTACTGAATAGCTGATTGTCATTTACATCCTGTCTTTATGACCTTATTATTTGATGAACTAAATGTGTTACAAGTATATAATTTGATATTTAAGTGACTTATGCGTATTGGAAACCACAAAGAACGTGAATTGCCAGTGAAGCAACACAGTTGCTGCCAGATTAACCCCTCGCTGCTACACATTCTCTGTTTTAACAGGTTTGGATTCATTAGATCTTCTATATGAAACCTTTGTGCAAATCTAAATGCACTAGGATGAACAGCTTTGTTTTTATTGGCTCAATGTTATGCAACCACGGCAAAAAAATAGAGAAGGGAAAACCAGGTAAAGAACATTAACCACACTCAGCAAAATCTGTAAGGTTTCAATGCAAGCTTTTGCAGTAGATCTTTCTTTTTTTCAAGTTACACAATATAATTAAAATTTACCTCGCTATGTTAGTGTATGGTTTAATCAACAGAACCTGCCTGATTTTCATTCCATGAATTTTGATGGATTGGAAAAAGGACTTGCGATAAATCCTGTCAGATTATTGTCCAGTTTGTAAAAACAGAAAGTTAGACCAGTGTGTTGTACTCTTAATTGCCCTCATTGATAATGAAGCTTGTAACTTTTGTTTATTTATAATGATCATAGAGGCTTGGAGTTGTCTTTAACATTGCTTGTTGCACTTTATTAATGTAAGAACTAGTTGCCGGGTCAAAATATGTTCCTGTGCAACTACTGTCTTAGCTTGCTTTCAATCATGCGGAAGGCAGACAAGATCTAGTGATTTCTCCATAATGATGACGAAACTCCTATAAATTTACTTTCCGTCTTTTCAGGACACTCTAATATCATGGACATTCGCAAGAAAGCCATGTTGCTGCCATGAAGGCAGTGTAGGCCATGTTGCTGCCATTTTCTTGACATTTAATATTTTACATTATTTATCTAATTCATTCATAAATATTGTGATATTCTAATAATGTGTGTGTAACAATTTCTCCAATCTTACCCTTGGTCACGAGGTTATGTCTCTTTAATAATCATGAGGTTATGTTCCTTTGTTAGTCTTTTGATTGAGGGAGGAAACTGGAGCACCTGGAGAAAACCTACAGTAAGTGATCATAGAGAGAGCATGCAAACCAGGTCAGTATTGAGGTAGCACCTCTCCTGGCTGCTCTAATTGTGGTTCTAGTTTATTCCCAGTATTGGGGAAACCATTCAAACATAAAATACAGCAGATGCTGGAAACCTAAAGTAAAAACTTGAAAAACTGGAGGGATGAATAGAATATGTGCTAAATGTCATTGCTACAGGTAAAGAAAATAAGGTAGTCATCCTTGCTTTGAATGAAACAGAGTCACGTGAAGATTTCAAATGCTTGTAAGCCTCAAGGGAAGTACAGAGAAATGAAGGATGACAGGTGGGATTTGAGTGCGAGGCTGGAAATTTTAATAATGAGACATTGCTGCTATGGAGACTCTGAGGGGAAGCCCTGACAGGGTGATTGGTGAACACATTTTTCACCAGAAATTACAGAGGGTGGTTTGTTTATTTTTCTTTCTCTTACTTTATTGTAATGCAAATAATTTAGAAGATTCAAAGGTCTTTTTGATTCAGTTTATTACTTTTTATTTTACTTTAACCTTGATTTAATTACTTGCTTGTATGACCTATTTTTAAATGCCTCTAAGTGTCAGTGGCAAGACCTTCAGATGCCCCTGACCAAGGCCTGGTTCATGCTGGTGGCCCATTCCCCTATGTAGGAGAGCTCTGAGGAGGGTCAGCTTGGTTGGCCAATTTGTATCTACATTAGATTAGTGCAAGCAGGCAGGATGGTAGGAGCCAGGTTCAAGCAGTGTAGTATAATCAGATCCAGTATAATCTAGTAGTTCTAAAGCAAATGAAAATTTAAAAGGAGCAGTAGTCGGAAACTATGCTTTAGATATCGGAGATAAAAGAAAACTGCAAGATTTAAAGAAATTGATACGTGAGAGAGAAATATGATAAAAATATTTCAGCAAAAAGATATGTTAGGGTGTATCACTAAATAACTGCACTTTATCAAAATATAGAGAGTATACAGAACATTTGGAATAAAATGAAAGAACAAAAAGGCCTCTGATGAAATTTGGAAGCCATTACTGAAACATGGCTAAGAACTAAGTATAACATGTAATAATGCATAAAGAAAATATGAAGAAAATGGTTGGATGAGAATGTTAAGTATGAAACCATATTCAATGAGAAAAGAGGATGTAAAAGATTAATAGAAAAATGAGATTTAATTAATAGAATTTATTAATTGGAAGAATCTTAAGTTCAAATATATTGTGTGTAGCCCCTTAGAGTACTGTATATAAATACAATAATGGGACAACCACATCAAACAGACAGAATGGATTGTAATGTGAGAAAAAGCATCAAGCCAGTATAGTTAAAAATGAATGTGCACAAGCAATTCAACAATAATCTTGATATAAAAAATATTTAAACTGCTGGAGGAACTTAGCAGGTCATGTGGCATCATTAGAGGCAAAGGGATGGTCGGTGTATCAGGTTGAGACAATCAGGACTAAGATTGTCGAGGGAAGAAATTCAGTATATAGAAGTGACAGGCAGTGGTAAGTCAGAGACTGGTAGAGGATTTAAAAAAACAAAGTGCTGGAGAAACTCAGCAGGTCAGACAGCATATGTGAAGTGTACTGGACAGATGATGTTTAGGGACGGGATCTATCTTTAGATTGGCCAAGATTCTAGCATCTGCAGTTGCTCGAGTCTTCACTGATAGGAGATTGGTAGAATCAAGTGAGAAGGTGATGGGTAGATGGGGGGGGGGGAGGAGAAAGTGCTGAGACTGTGTCCAGTGGATGATAGGTGTAACCAGATAAGGAAGGGATGATGGTCAAATAGAACCATGTGGTGGAGGGGATAGGAAATGTGAAGCAAGGGAGAAGAAACACAGGTTGATAGGTACATGGGGGATGGGCAGGTGGAATCAGATGGGAAAAGTTGATGAGTCTGTGGGAAGACTTTCAATTTCAGGTAACCCACTCCGCACATATTCCTTTCCTATTCTCACCAGTCCGCCCAAGCTCTCTCTCCCTTTGGTTCACCATTTCCATCTATCCTCTCCCCTCGTTACCTAGACTCATCACCCTCCCCCTTATTTGTTTCCAGTATCTCCAGCGATCTTAGCATGATGACAATCAAAGGAAAAGTACAAAACAGCTGCTCACCATACTAGATTTAGGTAAGGCGGACTTCAACAAAATCAGAAGACACTTTCCATCGTAAATAGGCAAATGTTTCTCTGAGTAAAATGATAAAGGATCAGTGGGACATGTTGATCAAGCAAGGATTTAATATGACACTTAACCAGTTTCTGTTCCTAAGATGCAAGCTGCTGGCAATGAAATACCTACGGACAACTAATGTATTAAAGGACGACATCAAAATAAAAATAAAATAAAAAACATAAACTGTAACAGATCATTTACTCAAGAAGCGATACAAATACCAAAAAAGAGCACAAAACATAGTGTGAGCAACTGAATAAATTTATCAAAAGAAACTTGCAAATATCAAAAGCCACTCTGAACTTATGCCATGGATAAAAATAGAATGGCCCCCTTGAAAACGTAATGATACTGTAAATTAACATAAAGGAACCACAGACATACCAAATGATTACTTTTCATTACTAGTTATTGTAGACTTTACTAGAGAACCCCGGCCTAGGCCTAGATAGAGTGGAAGTGGAGTGGATGTTTCCTGTAGCGGGAGAGTCTTGGGAATAGGGCACAGCCTCAAAATAAAAGGACATACCTTTAGAATGGAGATGAGGCGGAATTTATTTTTAGACAGAGGGTGTTGAACTGTGGAATTCATTACCACAGACAACTGTAGAGGCATGGTCATTGGGTATTTTTAAAGCGGAATTTGGTAGGTTCTTGATTAGTAAGGGTGTCAAAGGTTACGGGGAGAAGGCAGGAGAATGGGGTTGAGGGAGAAATAGATAAGGTGTAGCGACCATAGAGAATGGTCCAGGTCGTCGAACCCTCGGATTGGCCAGCGAGGTCACGTGGGAACGCGACCATGGGGATTGGTCCAGGGAACGACATCGCTGATTGGCCAGCGATGTCAGGTGCGCGTTTGGCGCCCGTTTGAGTCAGTTCGGCGAAGTCTTCAAGGAAGACAGTAAGTTTGTATTGGTTGTCCTGTACCTTGTTGTTTAACTCTGTATTCGTGTATTGCGGCTGCAATAAACTTCGTCTACAACCAACAAGTTTCGGACTCGCCATATTGGTGACCCCGACGTGATCTGGACGATCACCGACTGAGCAGGAACCCGACGCCTCGTTGACGATGGCTGAGCAGGGCACACCGGAGTCAAGCGCGGCAGGCGTTCATCTTCCGTTATTTTGGACGTACGCACCGCAAGCTTGGTTTATCCACGCCGAGGCTCAATTCCATATAAAGAAGGTGTCGGACGAGGCCACGAAGTACTTCTACCTCGTCAGCGCGCTGTCGCCGGACACAACCAAGCGCGTGATGCGGTTCATCGTAAATTCACCTGCGGAAGACAAATACGAGGCCATGAAGAAGGTATTACTACGAACCTTCGGGTTGAATAAGCATGGTGGTGCGGCAAAACTTCTGCACCTACCGGATCTTGGAGACCAACTGCCTTCCGTCCTCATGGCCGAAATGATGATGTTAGCCGGTGAGCATACGGATTGCCCGATGTTTGAACAGGCATTCCGCGAGAAACTTCCCGAGGATGTCCGACTGCTGCTTACGGATTGTTCTTTTAAGGACCCCGAAGCATATGCAGCGAAAGCGGACGCGCTCATAGCGGCAAAAAACAAGGCAAGTGGTTCAATCAACAAAGTCTCGACATCAGTGACCACGCCACAGCGACGGCAAGATGGCGCCACGTCTCCCGTCAATTCTCCGAAAGCCCGCCAAAAAGATCCGCACAAGCGCGGCTGGTGCTATTATCACCTACGATGGGGTAACGAATCCCGCAACTGTCGTTTGCCTTGTACCTTCGCGGGAAATGCCTCGGCCGATCGTACATAGGGGCAGTTACGATTGGCCAGAACCGGCGCCTCTATGTCCATGATCGATTCACGGACACAGAATTTTTGGTAGACACGGGAGCCATCGTCAGCATAGTGCCGCCGACCGACCTCGAAACCAGATCGGGTAAGACAGGTCCCACCCTCATCGCGGTTAATGGCAGCCCAATTCGCACTTTCGGTACACGGAAGATGTCCCTTGTGTTAGGCCTCCGCACGTACGAATGGCCATTCATCATAGCCGACGTCAAACAAGCGATCCTGGGCGCAGATTTTCTCTGGGCTTTTTCACTGGTTCCTGATGTCCGCGGTAACGACCTCCGACCCTCTGCCGAAGATGAGCATGTCGCTCCGACAATCGCCTCCTCGCCCAGCCCTACTGTCCAGGCCGTCGTCGCAGCCCCCGACTCGTATGCTGCGATTCTGGCAGAGTTCCCAGAGCTGCTCGTCCAACGTTTTGACGCACCTTCGGCTAAGCACGGTGTGGTCCATCACATCCGCACCGAAGGCCCTCCCGTTTTCGCTCGGGCCAGGAGACTACCGCCAGACAAACTGGTGGTGGCAAGGGCGGAGTTCAGGAAGATGGAGGAAATGGGAATTGTCCGTCAGTCTGACAGCCCGTGGGCCTCGCCGTTACACATGATCTCCAAGGCATCTGGGGGGTGGAGGCCATGTGGCGATTATCGGCGTCTCAATGCTGTCACCACGGCTGATCGCTACCCCATACCGCACCTACAGGACTTTTCATCTGGGCTGGAAGGAGCGGTGGTGTTTTCCAAAATCGATTTGGTGCGAGGATACCATCAGATTCCGGTGCGACCGGAGGACATACAAAAAACTGCAACTATTACTCCGTTCGGGTTGTTTGAATGGTTGCGTATGCCTTTCGGTTTAAAGAACGCGGCACAGGCTTTCCAGCGACTGATGGACCGCGTGGGCCGGGGTTTACCCTTTTTGTTTATTTATTTAGACGACATCCTGGTAGCCAGCCCCTCAGTGCAGGAACACCAGGCCCATTTGCGGACCGTGTTCCAGCGGCTCCAAGACCACGGGCTCATTATCCAACCCTCCAAATGTCAATTCGGCTTGCCTGCCCTCGATTTTCTAGGGCACAGAATTACTCCTGCCGGCGCCGCACCTTTGCCCGAGAAGGTGGAAGCTATCCGGGCTTTTCCCAGGCCTACCACAGTAAAAGGGCTGCAGGAGTTCGTAGGCATGGTTAATTTCTACCATAGATTCGTCCCGGCAGCGGCGCGAGTCCTGCGCCCGCTTTTCCAATGCCTTGCAGGGAATCCGGTAGAGTTGTTGTGGTCCCCGGCCGCAGAGTCGGCTTTTACGGCAGCTAAGGCAGCCTTGGCAGACGCCACCATGTTGGTCCATCCGAGCCCCTCCGCCCCCACGGCCCTGACGGTTGATGCCTCTGACGTGGCGGTGGGTGGAGTTCTGGAGCAGCAGGTCGGTGGCCGTTGGCAGCCGTTAGCGTTTTTCAGCCGGCAACTAAATTCGGCCGAGCTGAAATATAGCGCATTTGACCGAGAGCTTCTGGCTCTCTATTTAGCTGTCCGTCATTTCAGGTATTTCCTCGAGGGCCGCCCATTTGTGGCATTTACGGACCACAAGCCATTAACATTTGCTTTTTCGAAATTGTCTGACCCATGGTCGGCCCGCCAGCAGCGGCACCTGACTGCTATCTCCGAATTTACCACAGATGTCCGTCATATCGCGGGTAAGCTTAATGCCGTGGCTGACGCCCTGTCTAGACCTGCTTTTCCCCCTATTTCGGCGGTGGACTGCGAAGTGGATCCCCAGGAGCTTGCGGAGGCACAGCTCTTAGCGGATACCGTTTCGGCTTACCAGTCCACCACTTCGGGATTGAAGTTGGCCCAGGTAGCTTGTGGGTCGGAGGGCACGAAAGTCTGGTGCGATGTTTCTCTTCCTCGTCCCAGGCCGGTAGTACCGCCCTCCCTTCAGCGCCGGGTTTTCGATGCCATTCATGGGCTGGCGCACCCGTCCATCCGCTCCACCTCTGCCTTGGTAGCAGCGAGGTTTGTCTGGCATGGCCTGCGGAAACAGGTAGCGGGGTGGGCACGTTCCTGCGTGCCCTGTCAGACCGCTAAAGTCCAGCGCCACGTCCAGCCCCCCGTACAGGATTTCGAGGTCCCGGTTTGTCGTTTTTTCCACATCCACGTGGATTTGGTCGGGCCTTTGCCTTCCTCCCGGGGCTACACCCACCTCCTCACGGTGGTGGATCGGTTCACCCGGTGGCCAGAGGCTTTCCCATTGTTTGATATCTCGTCAGCGTCCTGTGCTAGGACTTTGGCCCTTCATTGGGTAGCTCGTTTCGGGGTCCCGGCAGTTATTACAACTGACAGAGGTCCACAGTTCACTTCGTCCCTCTGGGCCGCGCTGGCGGAACTGTACGGGTCCAAGTTACAACCCACAACTGCATATCACCCCCAGGCAAATGGACTCGTAGAAAGGTTTCACCGCCAACTTAAGGCGTCCCTCAGTGCAAGGCTTGAAGGCCCGGACTGGGTAGACCAACTCCCTTGGGTTCTTTTGGGCATCAGGACTGCTCCTAAGCCAGATCTCGGTGCGTCGTCCGCAGAGCTAGTATATGGCTCGACACTTCGAGTACCCGGAGATCTGTTTCCGGACCCTTCAGCCCTGCTCCCTACAGTCCCATCAGCGTTAGCATCTCTCCGGGAACGGGTGGGCTCCCTGGCTCCAGTGCCGACTTCACGTCATGGGTGTTCCATGGTACATGAACCATCTTCCCTGAAGGACTGTGAGTTTGTTTTTCTGCGTAAAGATGCCCATCGCGCCCCGTTGCAGAAGGTCTATCAAGGGCCGTTCCGGGTTTTACGTAAGGGAACGGCTACTTTCACCTTAGACATGGGCGGCAAGAGTGAACTCGTCTCGGTGTCCCGGCTCAAACCTGCCCATTTGGACCCGGATCAACCAGTCCTGGTCGGTCAAACCCCTAGGAGAGGCCGACCTCCGTTAGTTCCGCCCAGTCCAGAAACCCCCGTTCCGACAGTTCCTCCAGGACCCCCCGTTTCGGCAGTTCCTCCAGAACCCCCCGTGCCGGTAGTTCCTCCAGAACCTCTCGTTCCGGCTGTTCCTCCAAGTCCGGAACCTCCGGCTCCTGTGGTTCAGGCTGTCCCTCTCCGTACTCGTTATGGTCGCGAAATCCGGCTCCCAGCTAGGTTCCGCACCTCGGGTTCTGGGGGGGGTCATGTAGCGACCATAGAGAATGGTCCAGGTCGTTGAACCCTCGGATTGGCCAGCGAGGTCACGTGGGAACGCGACCATGGGGATTGGTCCAGGGAACGACATCGCTGATTGGCCAGCGATGTCAGGTGCGCGTTTGGCGCCCGTTTGAGTCAGTTCGGCGAAGTCTTCAAGGAAGACAGTAAGTTTGTATTGGTTGTCCTGTACCTTGTTGTTTAACTCTGTATTCGTGTATTGCGGCTGCAATAAACTTCGTCTACAACCAACAAGTTTCGGACTCGCCATAAAGGCATGATTGAATGGGGAACAAACTTCATGGGCCGAATGGCATAAATTTGATCCCATGTCTTATGGCCTGATATCCAAAGAAAATTAACATTGACTTTAACACAACAACGGAGGTTGTTGTGCATGTTAGCACAAACGATATAGTTAGGAAGTGGAAGGAGGTTCTGCAACTCGAGTTTAGGGAATTAGGTAAAAGTCTGAAAAGCAAGAACTTGAGGGTAGTTATCTCTGATTTGCTTCCAGTACTTTGTGCCAGTGAAGGTAAGAACAGGAAGATAGGGGAAATGAATGTGTGGCTGAGGGGTTGGTGCAGGGGGCAGGGATTTAGATTTCTGGATCATTGGGATCTCTTCTGGGGCAGGGGTGACCTGTACAAAAGGGACGGGTTGCATCTTAACTGGAGGGAGACCAACATCCTGATGGGCAAGTTTGCTAATGCTACACGGGAGGGTTTAAACTAGATTGGCAGGGGGGTGGGATCTCATAGAGGCAGGTGAGAGGTGAAAGGCGGAGATCGAGGAAGGAAGGTTGGTTTAAACTGCACGTAATTTAATGCAAGGGGCCTGACGGGTAAGGCAGATGAACTTAGGGCATGGAAAGGTACGAGCGACTGGGACGTTGTAGCCATTACTGAAACCTGGTTAAGGGAGGTGCAGGACTGGCAGCTCAATGTTCCGGGGTACAGGAGCTTTAGGAGAGACAGGGGTGAGGGACAAAGAGGAGGGCAGGGGGGGTTTGCATTGTTGGTTAAGGAGGATGTCACAGCTGTGTTCAGAGGTGACATTACGGACGGTTCGCCTAGTGAGGCTATATGGGTGGAGCTGAGGAACAAGAAAAGGATAATCACCTTATTGGGGGTGTACTACAGACCCCCGAATAGTCAACAGGAATTCAAAGAACAAATATGCCAGGAGATTACAGACAGCTGCAGGTCAAATAAGGTTGTTGTAGTAGGGGATTTTAACTTTCCAATATAGACTGTGAAAATCATAGTGTGAAGGGTTTAAATGGGTTGCAATTCCTCAAAAGTGTTCAGGAGAGTTTTCTCAAGCAGTACGTAGAGGCACCCACATGTGAGAGGGCAACGCTGGATCTAGTATTGGGAAATTGGGAAGGGCAAGTTAATGAAGTGTTTGTGGAGGAGCCTTTTGGAACCAGTGATCGCAGTTCGATTAGGTTTAAGATAGTTATGGATAGGGATGGAGAGTGCCCACGTGTTAAAATGCTCAACTGGGGTAAGGCTAACTTTGAGGGTTTGAGAGAAGGTCTCGCTCAAGTTGACTAGAGCAGGTTATTTGAGGGGAAAGGAACATCAGCCAAGTGGGATGTTTTTAAATGTGTGCTGACAAAAGTTCAGGATATGTACGTCCCCGTTAGAGTGAAGATCAAAGCAGGCAAACATAAGGAAGCTTGGCTGACGAGGGAAATTGAGGCATTGGTCAAAAACAAGAAGGATGCATGGGACAGGTATAGGCAGCTGGGATCAAGTGCATCCCTGGAGAAGTTTCGGGAACTAAGGAATAAACTGAAAAAGGAACTCAGAAAGGCAAAAAGGGGCCAGGAGATAGCTCTGGAGGGTAGCATTAAGGACAATCCCAAAATATTTTATAAATATATAGATCAAGTAGACCCATTGGGCCCAAACCTCTCCTGCATTGGTGCAGCACCCTCTCCTCCCCCACTCCCCCCTCCCATTCCTGGGACCTCTCAGGAATCAAAGTGGTCACCTCTATGTGGAGCCACAGGAGAAGGGTAAGGTCCTCAAAGAGTATTTCCCCTCTGTATTTACCAAGGACAAAGACAGTAGGATGGAAGAACTTGGGGCAGTCAATGGAAGAGTCTTGAGAGCAGTCAGTGTTACCGCCGAAGAAGTACCGAAGGTACTATCGTGTATGAGGGTAGACAAATCTCCAGGGCCTGATCAAATATATCCGAGGACATTGTGGGAAAGCAGAGAGGATATTGCGGGAGCCCTGGTTGAAATTTACGAGTCGTCCTTAAATACAGGAGAGGTGCCGAAAGACTGGAGGGTGACAAATGTTGTGCCTCTTTTCAAGAAGGGCTGCAGGAAAAATGTTGGGAACTATAGGCCGGTGAGCTTAACATCAGTAGTTGGAAAGTTACTAGAGAGTATTCTGAGGGATGGTTATACAGGCATTTGGATGGGCAAGGGCTGATTAGGTATAGTCAGCATGGTTTTATACATGGGAGGTCGTGTCTCACAAATCTGATTGATTTCTTTGAAGATGTGACCAAAAAGGTCAATGAGGGCAGAGCTGTAGATGTTGTGTACATGGATTTCAGTAAGGCATTCGAAAAGGTTCCGCGTGGTAAGCTGCTCTGGAAGGTTAGATCGCATGGGATCCAAGGAGAGATAGCTGAATGGATAGCAAATTGGCTCCATGGAAGGAAGCAGAGGGGCATGGTGGAAGGTTGCTTCTCGGACTGAAGGCCTGTGACTGGCGGTGTGCCTCAGTGTTCGGTGCTGGGCCCGTTACTGTTTGTCATTTACATCAATAATTTGGATGTGAACATACAGGGCAAGATTAGCAAGTTTGCTGATGATCCAGATCCTGCTGCAATCTTTCAAAACCATCTTCACTATCTGCAAAACCACCCAGTTTTGTATAGGAAATAAAACTGCAGATGCTGGTTTATATCGAAGGTAGAGGCAAATTAGTGGAGTAACTCTGCTGTCCAGGCAGCATCTCGGGAGAGAAGTAATAGGTGACGTTTCGGTTCGAGACCTTTCTTCAGACTGAAATGTCACCCATTCCTTCTCTCCCATGATGCTGCCTGACCCGCTGAGTTACTTCAGCATTTTGTGTCTACCTTCGATTTAAACTAGCATCTGCAGATTTTTTTCCTATACAAAACTGGGTGGTTTTGCAGATAGTGAAGAAGCAGGATCTGGATCGAATGGTTGTTGGAATTTAATACAGAGAAGTGTGAGGTGTTGCATTTTGGGACGTCTAACAAGGGCAGGACCTACACAGTGAATGGTAGGCCTCTGGGAAGTGTTGTAGAGCTGAGAGATGTAGGAGTGCAGGTGCATGGTTCCTTGAACGTCGAGTCACATTAGGTAAGGTGGTCAAAAAGACTTTTGGCACATTGGCCATCAGCCAGAGTATTGAGTTTAGAAGTTGGGAGGTCATGTTGCAGTTGTATAAGACGTTGGTGAGACCACATTTAGAATATTGTGTTCAGTTCTGGGCACCATGTTATAGGTAAGATATTGTCAAGCTTGAAAGGGTTCAGAGAAGATTTACGAAGATGTTGCCAGGACTAGAGGGTGTGAGCTATAGGGAGAGGTTTAGGTTGGGTCTCTATTCGTTGGAGCACAGGAGAATGAGGGGTAATCTTATAGAGGTGTATAATATCACAAGAGGAGTAGATCGGGTAGATGCAAAGTACAAACCATGCAACACACAATACTTTCCCGTTTGCCATTACATTTCATGCTAAATTGAAATTGAATTGCTAAGCACACAACAATGTGGCTACAGTACTTACGATACGGTGAAAACCTCGAAGCTGTGAGTCGAAAGAGACTAGTCTATTTACAAATATAAGATGTTGCAAATAAGTTTTTTAAATCTTTTTTAAATGGGCTGCTGGCCTTTATTTCTAGAAGATTACATTTTAAGGAGTTGTATTCATGCCATAGTAGTACCATACCTGTAGTATGATGAACAATTTAGCAATTTACATGATCCAAATTAACCTCTGCATCATTCCTTGAGGTTAATTTAAATCATGTAATGCATATTTTTCAGCGATGCAAAATTTACTTCTGATTTTAAGTGTGAATTGGAAAAAGGATTCCATGGTGTGACACATGCTGTTGAAGGCTTGGACAATGCAGCACCGCAGGTGATGAGCATGCACATGTCAAGGTATGCAGGGATGTCTGTGGGCTAAACCTTCCCATAGCTGACTGGATGTGACCTTTTAAAATTAGACTGCCACAATCCAACTAACATTTCTTCGCTGATCACATATTGAAAATGTGCACATCACTGCCAAATGAACTCTTAATGGCATGCAGACTTGTTGGTGACTGAGTTGGGGATTAGGAGATTTAACAGAACTGTGCTAGATAGAGGAGATAAACCACCTTCTGCCTGCAACCTGAAGATCAGACCAAGTCACCACAAAAACAGGAGGAGAAGAAGGAGAAATACTTTGTCCGGGAGGATTCATCTCACCACGATATTTAGACAGCTCAGGACCTCCCGACACTTTCAGTGAAGGGGATTGAGATCCATCTTAGGCCTGCTTCTGTTCGTGCTGGGTTTTACACATGTTGGATGATGGTCACATTTAACGGCGGGAGATGGATTGCCTGAAGCATGTAGCATAATGCCTTTGATCCAGTTTCCAAGAGATGGGATATGATAATGTTATTGTTGACCGTGACAACTATCGTGAGATCATTAACTTTTATTTCTAGTTCTGCATCTGTGTTTTTACTGATTAACACTTTTGTAAAAGTTGCATGTGCATGATCCTGGCTTGCTCTCTGGACCCCAGCACATAGAGGACCTCATTCCTCTCCATGTTGCATGTGCTGCATGTTGGGTCTGTTTCCTTGCCCTATCAAAAAGTTTTACTTGCAATGGATGGTTTGTTTAGAACTTCCTACCTTAAAGGCATTGGTTTCAAGTTCAATTATGAATATGAGTATTGATAGCTTTATTTTTACTTAAAGTATTAAAGGACATATGTAAAAGACAGGTGAATGGTCTCATTCATGGTCTCACTAAGAACAGCCTTGAGGAGCCACGAGGCAACTCCTATATCTGTTTCCAATTTCTGAGATGTATATTGTCTAGAATCTTGAGGTGGTGGGATTATGGATCAGAAAGAGGAGATTCTAGAATCCCTGTAACCTACGTAATCACCAGAAGCAGCAATATCTTGAAGGAGTAGCAGCAAGAAAGAATAGTTCAAAATCTCTTCATTGATATGCTGATTAGAGAGATCAGTGGAAATAATGCAGTGCTGAAAGAAGCATCTAAGTCTCCTGTGGGCACAGCAATGACCAGAAAGGGTAATGTGTAGAAAGAGCAGTAATCAACTTTATCCGGAGCAATATCCAGAGATCTTGTAGTGATGCCTCTGTGTCTGTAAGCAGTGCATTGTACTGAGGAGCAGAATCGAGAACATAAGAGTATCTAGAGTTCTTCCATGACCTGTAGGTAATTCAATGTCAAACTTTATAGTCAGTAAGTAGGAATGTGAATCGTGAAGAAGATAAAAGGAGGTTAAAAAGGGATAAGGTAGAGTAAGTGGGCAAAGCTCTGACAGAAAGAGTAAAACCATTATAGTTCCATGCACTGATCCAGCCTCCAAATTCATTCTCTTTGCCTATATTACTCATGGATTGAAATAAACACATCAGTTTCACCATATTCATTAATCTGTTCCCATCTGTTCTTCCTTTGAGACTTGCTTATCATGTCATCTACCTTCCCATCAGTCCCCCCAGTTGCTCTGCTTACCAGCCTCCTATCACTCCAGTTTAAACCTCCTGAATAACACTAGTGAAACTCCCTGTAAGGATATTGGTTCCTCTCCAGTTTAGGTGCAACCTGTCCCACTTATACAGGTCCCACTTGACCTGGAAGATAACCCATGATTCACATATCTGACATCATATACTAGCATTGGAGAAACTGAGGTGAAGGTTCACTGAGTAGATTTCTTGGATGAAGGGTTTGACAAATGGAGAACATTTTACCAGGTTGGGCATATACTCTTCAACTATTAGAAGAAGAAAGGATGATTTTATTGAAACATTAAAATTCTGAGGGAACCTGACCGGGTAAAAACAGGGAGGATGTTTCCCCTCGTTCAGGTATCTAGGATTAGGATGCTAAGTTTTAGAATAAAGGGTCACCCATTTACTTTGCATGTAACAAACATTTTTTTCTTCTAATGGGCCAAGATTTTCTGGAATTCCCTGGAAGCAGAGTCATTAAATATATTCAGACAGGTGATTGACAGATATAGATGAGAGTAGGGAAATGATGCCAAGGCAAGGATCGATCACCCAAGATCCTATTGAAAAACAGGCCAAAGAAGTTGATTGTTCTTCTTCATGTTCATATGTGGGGTTGACTGGCCTACTTATCTTCCAATTCATATGTTTGGTTTAGTTTAGTTTATTGTCACATCTCAACGAAAAGCTTTTGTTGCAAGTAAACCAGTCAGCGGATAGACTATACATGATTAAAATCGTGCCATCCACAGTGTATAGATACATGATCAAGGGAATAACATTTAGTGCAAGATAAAGTCCAGTAAAGTCCAATTAAATATAGTCCGAGGGCTCCAAAGAGGTAGATAGTAGCTCAGGACCACTCTCTAGTTGTTGATAAAATAGTTCAGTTGCCTAATCACAGCTGGGAAGAAACCGTCTCAGAATCTGGAGTTGTGCTTTTTCATACTTCTGTAACTCTTGCCTGATGGGAGAGGGGAGAAGAGGAAGTGAGGGACAAGGCTCGTAACCTTGGTTATGCTTGATTGAACAGCAACAGCAAATAGAAACAAGTAAACGGAATATGAATGTTGCCCTCTGACAAATTACGGGAAGAATGGATTTGGAAACTAAGCTTGGATAGGAGAAAACATATGGATATACAGTAGTGTATACACCAGTGAGTGGAAGGACGGGTGGGTCTTAAACAACAATCCAGTGGCAAAATTTATAATGAGATATAAGAATCAACATTTAACATTCACATATGCAATAAAAATTACCGTGACAAGTGATTCATTTCATTCAGTGAATCATATTTCATATTCATAATTCATATTTTTCCTTTCTACTTCTTAACATGAATGTAACAACTTGAGCGACTTTTGAATGCAAATTTGCTAATCAGAATTCAAAGAGTTAAGGCTCAGACTGAGACTAAGTGTCATGCAGTGTTTGATATAATCTTTGTCAACGGCTAAGCTGCAGCAATTAAGGCGATTAGAAAGTCAAATGGACACTTCCCTCATATAGGTGATATACAAAATATAAGATTAGGGAAGTCATGCTGAAACTGTTTTAAACATTAGTTCATTTCTGGCCACCTCATTACAGGTAGATGTTATTTTAAGTAAGAAAAGAGATTGGATATCTTGTTTTGGTTTCTTTGGAACAGAGGAGACTGAGGGAAGACTCAACTAAAAATTGGTGACATCTTGAAAAGATATCTCAAGGCAATTTTGCCCTGAACAGAGAGCTCAGTGACCAGGGCAAGATTATAAAGTTATTCGTAGGTGGATTGGAGGTTAGGTGGGGAAAACATTTTTACTCAGAGCATGGTGAAAGACTGAAATGCATTTCATGATGGGACAGTAGACGCAGAAAGTACAACGGCAAAGAACTAAGCTGGAAACTTAAAATCAACTGCAACGGTCTGGCACCGATACAATAGCTGACCTTCTGTGTCTGACCTTTCCATAATTCTAAATTATTTTATTTTTTCATAAATCATAGCTCCTTGATTATGAATATATATTTTTAAATCTCTACCTCAAATGGGTATGACGAAACATCTCTCCACATTTATTGCCAAATATCACATTAACCATTCATATAATTCAGAACAAGACACATCCCACATACGATGGATATTACCCACATATCATATTGTACCAGGACAATGTTTTAGTGCATAATGCACTGTATGTTTGCATTGGACATGACATTTCAAAAAATATTTTCATTGAATGTTGTTACATCAATAAGTATGCTGCCCTGTATTCAGTATTTGCAGTTAATTCAGAGGACTAGTCAGAATCTCATCAACAACAGAATACCAGAAGAGAATCCATTCTTCTCTTCAACCTGTGTGTATTATACATGTGAAGGATTCAACCATGTATATGCACATAGGTTTTTCAACGAGATGGGAATGATTTGTTCTCTGTTACATGGAGTGCTCTAAACTTGTACAAAGGCTAACACTGAGCTAGATATGAATGATACAGATTCAAAATAGTTTATTTTTACCTTGTATATATTGTACATGGGCTGATATTATACAGTGTTACCTAGTCTGATACAATAAAAAAACACTGGGATCTGTTGGTAACACGTTCCTTATTACAAACTTCTTGTTGTAAAGTAATCCAACATAACATATTTACAGAGTGTTTCGCTAATAATAGAAACCTTTTTCACAGATGCCTACTTCTCCACAAAACAGTGATACTACAGTGAGAGAGATAAACAGAAGCTAGGGGTGTGAGTGAAGATGAATGATTTAGGGAGGAAATAATACAGAGATGTAAGAATGAGGAAGGGGCATCAGCAAGGCAGAAACAGAAAACTAGAAATTAAGATAAATTATCAGCCCAAGCGTCACACATTCCTTTACAAATAGGCACAGTGATAAGGAAAGACAAGGAAATAAAACTCAGGCAAAGGAGTGAGAAGAAAGAAAAAAAAGATAAGGAGATATTGAAAGAGGGAAATACAGGAACAAATAATTTGAAAAGAGAGGCAGAAATAGATTGAGAACCCCAGAGGTATACATTCTTTTGTATTATGTTATGCTTTATCTATTTATCTGAGGGGTATTACAAAGGTGACCTTTTGTATTAACATAGAAACATAGAAAATAGGTGCAGGAGTAGGCCATTTGGCCCTTCGAGCCAGCACTGCCATTCAATATGATCATGGCTGATCATCCAAAATCAGTACCCTGTTCCTGCTTTTCCCCCATATCCCTTGATTCCCTTAGCCTTAAGAGCTAAATCTAACTCTCCAACTATTTGTGCTTACCAAATGAATCTCTTGACAGTAAAAAGGTTTGAGCCGAATCAGCTGGAATTCATCCTCGCTCTCTGACCCACATTCCAGCAAAGGGGAGACTTTCAGCCTCTGTGACCAATCACCTTGTGTAGCAGGGCCATGTGATGAGTATCCAGTGAACGAGAATGTCAGCTGAGATTAAACCCATTTTCACAGTACAAGAGCAGCAGATACCTCACTGAGAGAACTCCCCCCCCCCTCCCCCGGGCACTGATATCAATGTGGGCTTATAATAGGATTAAATAAAGATGAGAAGCACAAATAATGTGAAGATTATGTGAGTAATAAATCATATTTTTTGTTATTGCTATCCCAGTTATATGAAGCTTTCCCTTCTAAATTGTAACATTTGCTGTGTGGGAAAGATCTTGACTAAATGGTACCTACAATACTAATACACAGGGCCGGAGGCAAAACCAGAGATCATTGTTTTTTTGAAAAACAATAAAAGAAAAATTGCTGACATTCTCCCCAACATTCATCATTCCTTCAGAACACCATTTGTCTTTTCCTAACAAGGAGAAATGTTTTCCATCATTAAAAACTATATACAGGCTTTGAGTTGGGATGATATTGTGAAACAAGACTTCTTCTTTTTAAGCCCTTTGCTCCCGTAGGACACCTCTTCTCCAGCTGTTCCTGGGGCGACCTCTTTTCATTTTTCCTTGGGTGTTCCATTTCAGGACTTGCCGGGTGATGTTTGTGGCAGGTTTTCTGAGGGTGCGTCCAATCCAACTCCACTTTCTCCTTCGAATTTGTCAGTCAATGGAATCCTGGCTTGTTCTTTTCCACAGGTCCACATTGCTTACTTGTCTCTACTCCAGATGTTTAGTATTCTCCTGAGGCAGGTGTTAATGAATGTTTGCAGCCTGTTTGTTGTGTGTTTTGTTGTTTTCCATGTCTCTGATCCATACAGCATTACCTGCTTTACATTTGAATTAAAGATGCGTATTTTGGTGTTGATTGAGATGTATTTTGAGCTCCAGATCTTCCTGAGCATGTTAAACACCACCCTAGCCTTATTGATTCTGCTTTTTATGTCTGCATCTGCCCCTCCGATGGTGTCAACAACACTGCCTAGGTATGTGAATGTTTCTACCTCCTCCAGGGCAGTGCTGTGCATGAGGATAGAGTTGCTGGTTTTGGCGTGGATCTTCATCACCTGTGTCTTTGCTGCATTGGGTGTAAGACCAAGTTTTGTTGCAGCTTGTAAGAGTCTGTCCGTATTCTCCTGCATTTATATCTGTGTGTGTGTGAAAGGAGAGCTATGTCGTCTGCAAAGACAAGGTCATCTAACTGCTCCCACATTGTCCACTGAATTCCATTTATTTTCCCTTCAGTTGATCCCATCATGATCCAGTCAATTGCCAGGAAAAACAATAAAACAAAAATTGCTGACATTCTCCCCAACATTCATCATTCCTTCAGAACACCATTTGTCTTTTCCTAACAAGGAAAAATGTTTTCCATCATTAAAAACCATATACAGGCTTTGAGTTGGGATGATATTGTGAAACAAGTGATGTTGATTAACTTTACCTTTACAGATTGGCTAATAGATAACAACAGCAAAAGATACAGCATGGTCAATAGAATAAATGATCGATATTTTACAGCTTCACCATAAAGACAAACTCTCCAAAATATTTCAAAGAAAACTTTGGCCTCTTGCATTCTGCAAATATTAGCCCCCATTAGCAGTAAAGTTCCACATGTATCCTTTAGCACTTTGCCCCAGTGAGTATTCTTCATCCAAATGATGAGGGCCTGTGGGCTATTTAACTGCAGGGGCATCATTTCTGACATTTGTCTTGTTCTCAGATCTATTCTTGTCACAGAATGACCTGAACTGTATTCATAAACAGAAACATTGCTTATTTTTCTCACGTGTGGTGCAATAACCATTGCTTCAGTGTAGATCTGACAGTATAAGCTGCCAATGGGCCTGAGCTCTCCTGAAATCTGTGTCTCAGTGCCACTCAAAGAAATACATATACCTGCAGAGCCTATTTTGGTGCCTTTCCTTCCCTTTTTCATAACTCTATTGACACATTTACCAGAACACTGCTACTTATGTCTAATGTTAACCCTGCACTAAAATTTACTTCAGGGAGGAAAAAAAGAAAAGCCTGATTGGGTTGATGTTTGCTCTCAGTTCAGCTTACGCAGAATATTCCAGATGGTTTTGGTGAATGAGCCTGCAGAGGATCACTGATGTGCATTTCAACAACTGTCTGTATGTAATGTGACAATACAAAGTGACTGACACTACCCTTCATACAGGCTGCAAGGGCCTTGATGTACAAAACCACGAGCCATGGTGACAATGGCCATTTGCTGGCATTTTACACACTTGGCAGAATTTCCATATTACTAGGAAGGCCAGTAATTAGGATTGAACATCCTAATTATCCCTGGAGGTAAACTGGCTTTTAAACCATGAAGTGTTGCTCAGTGGAAAGATCAAAGATGTTTCATAGAATGATGAATGGCAGTATATTATTAATTAGGGTAATATATGACTTGAAGGAGTACTTGGTGGTGAATCTCTTTCATTCTTTTTCTGTGGTAGTATTCTCTTGCATGAACTTTCATGAGTTTACAGCATGCCTTCTAAATGTAACAGACTCCATTATGTGCCAATGGTAGTAGAAGAAAATGTTTAGGATTGTGAATTGGATGCCAGTCAAAAGGTCTGCTTTGTCCTAGATGTTGTCAAGCAGTTGAATGTTATTTGAGGAGTATTCGGCTGTGCATATGGAGAATATTCCTTCACCCTCATGATTTGTGCTTTGTAGATGGTAAAGATTCTTTGGAGAGTCAGGAGTTGAGCCACTTTATGCAAAATACTTTGCCTCTAACCTACTTTTCAATCCATGTGACTGGTCATAGATACATCAAGTTAGCAGTAACCACAAAATCATTGACTGTAGTTATGCTTTTGAATGTTAAGGGAGGTCCCAGGACCTTCTTCTGTTGGAGAAGATCATTGTCCGGTTAACATGTTGCTGACGTGATGCCTTGTGCTTGAATGTAAAGTAGATCTTTCAATATAAGGGAATTACTTATTTTTTAGACGTTTCTTTACAAGATGTGGAATCACGCATCAATTCTAGCACCTATTGGCTGTCTCTTGACTATCATTTTCAAGATAGTTGTAAGTCACATTATTGCACTACTAAAGCCTTTCTTATCAAAGTACTCCCATTGTGCTATGATCTGGAAGTTCCACCATTTGATAAAAAGGAACATGTAGGATTTGTGTGAGAATAACAAAAAAGCAGAAACAAATTGTGAGAACTGTATAAAAAGAAGAGAAAGCTAAAAAAGTATAAACGTAATTGTTGGTCCCATAAGACTGAGACTGGAAGTTAACAATGAGGAATAAGGAAATGAGGAAACATTAAACAAACATTATTTGTTGAAGAAAAAATAGAAATTCTGGAAGTACTCAGCAGGTTAGACAGCATTTGCAGATAGAGAAAATAAATAATTGTATTAATCAAGTTAGAATCATAGAGTCATAGAGTGATACTGTGTGGAAACAGACCCTTCAAACCAACTCACCCACACCACCAACAATGTCTCAGCTACACTAGTCCCACTTGCATACGCTTGGTCCATATCCCTCCAAACCTCATTCAAACCTCACCACATTCAAAACATCGCTGAAGTCTCACCTGTTCAGTACTACCTTCAACCACTGAAGGTCACCTCACCTTCTGTCTCCTTTCTCTGTTCATTTATTTATTTACTTATTTATCTATTTATTCATTTCCCTATGTTCTCAAAATCTCTGTAAAGCGTCTTTGAGTATATGAAAAGCGCTATATAAATAAAATGCATTATTATTATTATTATAAACCTATCTTATCCATGTACCTGTCTAACTGTTTCTTAAACGATGGGATAATCCCAGCCTCAACTACCTCCTCTGGCAGCTTATTCCATATACCCACCACCCTTTGTGTGAAAAAGGTACCCCTTGGATTCCTATTCATTCTTTTCCCCATCACCTTGAACCTAAGTCCTCTGGTCCTCGATCCCCCTACTCTGGGCAAAAGATTGTGCATCTACCCGATCTATTCCCCTCATGATTTTATACAACTTCTATAAGATCTCCTATCATCCTCCTGCACTCCATGGAATAGAGACCCAGCCTACTCAACCTCTCTCTATAGCTCACACCCTCTGGTCCTGGCAACATCCTTGCAAATCTTTTCTGAACCCTTTCAAGCTTGACAATATCTTTCCTATAACATGGTGCCCAGAACTGAACACAATATTGTAAATGCGGTCTCACCAATGTCTTATACAGCAACATGACCTCCCAACTTCTATACTCAATACTCTGACTGATGAAGGCCAGAGTGCCAAACTTGTCGATGGAAGGAGACAATTAAAGTATGAAATACCAGAAAGGAGAGAAATAAAGAAACCCTGATATCTGGCTTCTTGGTGAAAATCTAAAGGCTTTCACAGGGAAACACTGCAACAGATGATGCCATGGCACAATACCCCAGATCGTACTGGTCCTCCCCAATCAATTTGGTGCCAGTCAGTTTAAGGACTAGTATTGTAAAAATAGTAAATGAAGTTTTAATTAATTTACAGAGTAGAGCTCCCTTCAGTACATGCCAGCAGTTAGCTAGCTGATTCAAGGCTGATCTTTAAATGAAGATTGAAATATGTCAATACTGGAAAAGTGATAAGAATTTCACTCATTTCTCAATTATGTTGGCATTAAAAAGATCAGCTCTGTGACAGTAATGTATCATTTCCTTCCTACTATAATGGCGTTTCACTGATCATTGACAGTATCAATGGATTTGCCTTTACCGACCTCTGAATCCTTCGCTGACCTGATAATCCTCGAGGATTTCTGTACTCGAATCCTCTTGGGCATTTCTAATATGCATTCAGCAGCTTGGCATTCAGCTACCTTAGCATCAGTCTTTGGAATTCCTCTCTAAAATACTCCACCTCAGTGCCTTTCTTTCCTTCATTAAGAAACTCGTTAGAATCTACTTTTTTTTACCAAGCTTGTGATTACTATTTCAATATTTTCTTAAGCAGATCTGTCTTTTTATTTAACAGATTAAACCTCCTGTGAGGTTCCTTGAGACATTTTACTTCATGAAAGGTTCAGCAAATACAATATAAAGTTGTTGTTGATTCCTGGCTCATGAATCATATCAGCATTCATTGTTAGCGTAATTTCCAGGGTGTTGTTTAAACAGCTCATGCAGGAAAATGTTGTCAAATAAAACAAATTACTTAAATCTCCTTTCTTCGGCCTGTGCCCTTGAGTTCATTAGTGTTGATTTAACATCTGATACTAAACTAGATTCCAAGCTGAACAGTAGGATCCTACACCTTTATTGTTCAATACTGAGTTCACCAGTAGAATTCATAATTTGCTGTTGGTCTCCCTGCATAATACTGTTTCTATTTAATATTGAGCACATCATTAAAACTAAACCATTGAAAATAAAGCTGCAGCACCACATATAACATTGAATATAAAGGTCACTTTTGAACATTGCAATTTCTGTTTCATACAGCAATTTATTGCTGAGCTCACAAATGAATAATAAACATCTTTAGTGCCAAGATCATCATTAAATACTGTTTCTATTTCAATAGAGAATACAATTCCATACGTAGCACTAGCCAAGACCCTTTACCTAAGCCGTTTAAAGTAATGTTTCCAACAAATATAGATAATGCAATATAATATTTTTTATGTTTAATGTAAAACATTTCACTTCATACTAATTTAATACGATATAATCGCTTAATGAGATCGCTCCCTCATATTGCATAAAGGAGCTGCATATCCATACATGCACCACCTAATGCAGAACTCACTATTTAATCAGAGCTCAATAGTTAATACTGAGCTCATCACGTAATACTAAATTAATTGTTTAAAATTAAGTCAATTGTTTAATATTGAGCTCACTGATTTATATTGAGTCACTGGCTATTACAAAGATAAGCAGATATATCCTAGTAAACTACTTCTTGCTTAAACTAAACTATTTGATCCTTTTTTAATATATTTTTTGGGGCAAGGGAATTGCTTGCAAGACCAACATTCACTGTTCATCCACAATTGCCCATGAGAAAATATTGGTGAGCACCTTCTTGGGCTGTTGCAGTCCTGGTGAAAGTACTGCCGCTGTGTTTTGTTATGAATACTGTTCCAGGAATTCGGTACAGTAATAATGAAGGAACAATGATGTATGATATTTAAGATGACGTAACTTAGAGGGGAACCTGCGGATGATGGTGTTCCCAAACCTGTTTCCCTTGACGATTTTGGTGCCTGCAGTCATGTGTTTAATTAATACTGTTGGAGCTTTTCAGTTTTGAGAAATGCTGTCAGAATAACAATATTCTGAATTTCTTATTTAATATAGAACTTACCATTTACTACAGTGTGCATTGCGTATTGCTAAACTCATAACCCACAATATAATATTTTCATCATTCAATTTTGACTTCAACAGGCAGATTCCGAAACACTGTTTTAGAGTTAAGTGTGTCCAACTTATTTTATTAGGAGCTCTCTTGTCAACATAGCTTCAAGAGGTTTAAACCAATTTGTTTAAAAGTGGTGCCAGCTTCTATATGGTTGGTAAAACAATATAATCTTCATTTCTGGAATGTAACAGTGACCTATGGAACAAATGATTTCATGTTCATTGTTCAATTTGCGCTGCTCATGTGTAAGTCAGAATTGGATGGGATGCAGTGGTGCGCTATCAACCTGATTACTACTCTTAATGCTCTCACGCTGGAATGCCAGATAACCTGCCAGCACTCTCCATTGAAGCACAGCAGAGCAAAATGTTCATGTTGCTGCTCTAAAGGAGGTTAAGTGGCTCAGAACCCCACCATGAGCCATCCCCTTTCAAAGGCTTGAGGTGAGAAAACTGGCAAAAGGGATGTTCCTCTGTGCATTAAGGTGCCACAGAGCTGGGGCTGGGGATCTGCAGTTCACCACCTTTCACATTTCCTCCCCTCCTTCGTAAAATGAATGTAAATTAAGTTATGGAAGCCAATCCACAATGATGTATTTGCATAAATATAACTGATTCTAATCTCAACTCTAATTTGTTGAGCCAGACCAAACAAAGCCTGTCCTTCACTGCTCGTTCCCACTGAACGCCCACACTTCTTCAATTCATTCTCTGCTTTTTTTCTATTCAATGTTCTAATAAAACACGTCTGAGGCTGAAAGCTTATTAATTGTATTAAAAGATACAATCCGCTTTCCTGTTCTCAGCCGTTGCCAGGCTGCTGTATATAAAGTGGATAGATTCAGCTAAAATACTGTAGGTCTCTAATGGAGCAAAGCCACTTATTTCCTTCCCGCGCCCTCTTTTTATTAGCAATATGGCCTGTTTTATTTCCACGTAGTTCCATTGTCATGTTTCACTTGAGAAATTAATGGAAAAATAGAAGAAGCATAACAAGGTCTCAAACAGAACAAATAAATATTCACAAATTCTAATGTCATGGATTAATAAGTCCTTCCTATAAATCATGGAGGTAACTTCACATCAGTTCAGAGCAATATTGCCCGTTTTAATTAAACCATGCATTATACTATTCATATCAGGATCGAGTGCAATATCCTTTTCTGTACCATCTTCTTAGTTCTCTACTTTGCTGTTCCATTTGTTCCTTTTCCACCTCATCAACTTGACTCCCTGTTCCTGTCCCTGTCTCTCTATTGATATTGTTGCCATGCATATGTGCACGATTGAGGGAACAAAAGGAATTTAAAGCATAAATTAATGGTGGAATTGCTCATTCGCAGAGAAGCCTAGCTGACCAATTTGTTTGGCAACAGGGGTATTTATCGGATGGCCAATAATAAAAACAGTTATTGGTCCCCCATTGCTGTGTTGTTTTGGCACACAAATGGGCACACTTTAATTTCTGTATTAGAGAGAGAGAGAAAACTGTGTATTGAATGTTATTTGGAAAGAATAGAGCACCTAGTGCAACCTAGAAATAGAGAGTGCAGAGGACCAACTAAAAACATCAGAAAAGGCTTGAGGATTATGATATTCTGTGACTCCACATTTTTTCTCATCAACCATCAGGATCTTGAAACACCCTCAACAACCTGAATCACAACCCCAACTCTGCATCAATAACTATGATCTTTGGACTGCTGTGGCTGCTCTCCATATTTTGCTTTTTGTACTATTATGGTCTGGTTTACTTAGAATAACTGATAATTTATTGTACATTTATTGTTGTTGTTCCATCTAATGTTCCTGTAAAGTTGCAGCACATAAAAGTTTCAAAAGTGAACAATGTTAGTTGGTTGAATGTTATAGTCAGAGTCATGCAGCGCCAAAATTCATGCAATTAAATTCATGAGACACGATCTTCCAAGCTCAAAACCATGTTGACTATCTCAAATCAACCCCTGTGTTTCCAAATACAGGTCTACTGCTGATTTTCCGTCACCCTTGGTTCCCGAGCCTTGCTGGATTTTCCATTTTGCCAGACCAACAGAGGTCACAGCATCTGAGAGGAATTGAACAGGACTGGAATGGCCAACCTAGGCCACCAGGGGGCCGAGATACTGGCTTGCAAACTTTGGCCTTGGAAGTCGGCTACGGAAACTCATCCACCGGCTCTGGCCGGGCTGGAGTTCCAGAGCCCCGTCGATCGAGATCCCGATGAGGTCAAAATCGTCTGCCTCACGTGGCCTAGGTGCCGCATTTTCGGGGGGATTTCCGGGAGGGGGAAGTTCAAGTGCATCCTTGTAATTTTGTCTGGATTAAAGGTGGTGCTGGACCATCAGTTACCAGAAAATCGGTAGTGGACCTGTACATATATATTTTATCCCTCAGAATCCTCTCGGCTTACTGGTCTATAGTTCCCAAGTTTTTCTTTGCAGTCCCTCTTAAATGGAGGAACAGCATTAGCTATCCTCCAGTTTTCTGCAACCTCACTCATGTTGAATGACGATTCATATATCTCAGCCCTAGTTGCCCACAGTGTCCTTGGATACATCTGATCAGAATTATCTACGGGTCATCCAACACCAGCTTGACAGTAATACGGACTGTCCTCAAGACGTCGCCATTAACTATCCCTGAAGTTAGTTCTAAGATGGTTGGGGAATGGATGCATTTAGATGATGTGGTCCTGGAACTGTTTTTGCGAGAAGCAATCTTATCTTATCACTTAAATAAAATTGCTATTTTTTTGTGGGAATAGAGCCATTTGTCCCGGAGGCATTGCTCCTACATGTAACCTGCTTCCATCAGTTTTCTCTGAGCAAAATTAGTTGATGATGTGGTTAAGGTTCTGATTAGGAGCTCCACACGTGCATGGCAGGGTGTTTCAAACCTTTTATGGAGAAATGAGATTATTAATAATGACCAAGTCTGAAGTAGTTAATAATTATCCATTGATTTCAAGGAAAGAGTGCTCCACATTGATTTATTATTGAGCAACTGATTTTCAATTTAAATATGATTTGTCACCTGTTATACAGGATGTTGCTACCACAGCTGGCTCATGGATAACAACACTCAACAGAATGAATCAGAGACCAAAAGAGAGGAATTACTGATTCTCAACTATGGCATTGGAGATGCTGGGAAAGTTGGTATAACTAAAGAGTGTACTTGCATTGGGGAAGTTGGGCATACAGACAACTAATGTGATGGATGTGCCCAGAGGGCATAGAGCCGTTTACAGGTATGGTAGTGATGGATGCTTCCAGGGCATATGGCTCGGCTGCCACAAAAAAAGAAACAAGATTATATACGCGGTGAAGACTATATATCGCAAAAACACTTCCAGTATCATGTTGCCTAATTGCAACCATTCCCCAATCATCCTCCACAAGAATTAATCACACATCTAACACATCATGGAGCTCTTCAACTGCATGGCATCATATGTACTCATATATATACTTTCGAGTATGCTATTCATAGTCATCACTCCTCTTTACATTTTAGTTCTCAGGAATTGTTCCAGAAACCTGTTAGTTCTGGATAGGTTTAAAGAAAAACACCTGTCATAAATAAGAGGTGGGTGAAGAAACCTGCTGACCATTTGCTATCTGGTATGTACTCCAAATGCCTGGATGATGGAGATAAAAGTCTGTAACCAGCCATGGCTAATGTCTGGATAGTGGCTGAGCTGCACAATGGGGGGGGCAGCTTGCAAGTTGCACTGGAGTGAGTGAGTGATAGGGGAGCAATATCAGGATCTGTGAGACAGGTGACTAGCAGGGGGAGTATCAGGCTTCTCCCACTTCAGGCTAAGGAGAGGTTTCCAGTGAAACACATCAACCCAAAACCTTTCTCTACACATATGATATTTCCAACATTTTCTGTTTAAAAAAAAGTTTTCCAGTATTTAGCTTTTATCTAAATTATAGGAGCCTTCTTACCATGTGCATTATTAGAGTTCATCATATGGGCAAGTTAAGTGCTGGGCCACATGAAAACTGATGACTTATTCAGTTGAAATGCAGGTTCTAAGTTCACAAAAAATATTAATCTTTAAACATTGAACATAACAGAAAATAAGAGAATTTCTTAAATGGTTGAGAAATTGTATAGTGTTGATGTTCAATGGGGTTATTCTCATGTACAAGTTTATAACGGCCAATGCAGCAAGGGGTTAAGAGGTCAAATGTTATGTTTGCCTTTACTCTGACAGGATTTGAATTTAGGAATAAAGAAGTCTTATGGGCCTTGGTGAGAAAGCATCTGGAGTATTGTGAATAGGTTTCGCCTCCTCATTGCAGAGGGAGTGGAGATGCTTTACTAGACTGCTTCCAGAGAAGGCAGTTGTCAGATGGTGAGGGACTGAGTAGACTGGGACAGTATTCACTGGATTTTTGAAGAATGAGAGGAGTTCTCGTCATAGCATTCAAAAGTTTTCAAGGGTTTGACAAGCGAGATGCAAGAAGAATATTTCCCATGACAGAGGAATCGAGAACCAGAGATCACAATCTCAGAATAATGAGGAGGCCATTTAAGACCAAGAGGAGGAGAAATGTCTTCACTCAGAGGTTGAAGGACCTTTAACATTATCTACCAGAGGGCTGTAGAGGTTCAGTTGCTATGTTTGTTCAAAGCAAGAATCGCTGTATATCTGGACATTATGGGAATCAAGGGATATGGGGATAATGCAGAAAGGTGGCCCTGAGATAGATTAGCCATGATTCCGATGAATGGAGGAGTTGAGTTATATGGCTTAATTGTGCTCCTAACTCTTCTGTTCTTATGTATAAGCATAACTTCTTTCCCTAATAAGAAAGGCTCTGTTTCTCTGGACAGAAATGCATTGCCAGATCTGTCTGCCCTGTTGGATGCAAAATGTCATCAGAAAAATATGTGATTGTAAAGAGTAAGCTTTGGTAGATTCATCTCATCATCATGTAGAACTGAGATTATAAACAGACTAATAAAAAGGAAATGCAGATGTTGGTTTATACCAAAGATAGACACAAAATTCTGGAGTAACTCAGCAGATCATGCAGCATTTTTTGAGAAAATGGATAGGTGACGTTTCAGGTTGAAACCTTTCTTCAGACTGATTGTAGATCTACAATGGGCTTGTAGATTGTAGATCTACAAAGACTGAAGAAGAGACCCGACCCAAAATGTCACCTATCCATTTTTTCTTGAGATGCTTCCTTTTCAAATCTTTTTATTAAATTTCAAAAAATGATAAGCATAACAGTGATATTGATACATAGGGATCAGGATTACATTAACAACAAATGTAACCTAAATATAAATCCAGTTTCAAAATACATATAGGGTATAGACCTCCCAGTCTCTATGTAATTATAGATAAAAGGTTAAAAGAGAACATATATATAAAAAAATAGATTAAAAGAAAAAAAAAATTAAAAAATTAACCCCCGAAACTCAAATAAGCAAACAAATAAAAACCAAAAAAAAACAGAATCTGGGCTGCAAAAAAAATGTCAACAGTTTAGACCCCTGTTTGTCGTCAAATCTGTTCCACCAAATAAAGGCAAAAAATTATTATAACGGCTGGAGAGCAAACAACTTATATCGTGTGAAAATATTGAATAAAGCTTCCCCAAATCCTATCAAATTTAACCGAGGGTTCAACAATATCACTCCACATTTTTTCTAAATTTAAACATGCTATCGTTTCAGAATACCAATGGAGTGTGGTAGGAGGATTAGAGTCTTTCCATTTAAATAAAATAGATCTTCTGGCAATTAATGTAGTAAAAGCAATCAACCGACGGGCTGAAAGGGACAGATGAATAGAATCTAACATTGGTAGCCCAAAAATTGCAGTGATAGGATGAGGTTGTAAATCAATACCTAAAACTACAGAAATAGTATCAAAAATTTCTTTCCAATATTTTTCCAAAAGTGGGCAAGACCAAAACAGCGAAGCCACCTCAGAATTACATTTATCACAAGGATGATTTATATGACCATAAAAACGCGCTAACTTATTTTTTGACATATGTGCTCTGTGAACCACCTTAAATTGTATCAGAGCGTGTCTTGCACACATTGAAGAGGTATTGACTAATTGAAGAATCCTCTCCCATTTCTCTATAGGTAAAGAAATTTGAAGTTCTCTTTCCCAATCATTCTTAATTTTATCAGATGTGCCTACTTGTAATTTCAAAATCAACTCATAGATATTAAACCTTTCTGATAAGGATTCAAGTGTAATTTTTTTTCTATGTTTCAGTTTGATGTGATAACGGAAAAGAGGGTAAAGTAGCCTTAAAAAAATGTCTAATTTGCAAATACCTATAAAAATGTGAATTAGGCAAATTATATTTACTGTTCAAAAGACATAAAACAACCCAATCTCGTAATTGTAAAAGGTAACGAGGCCCCTAGGATAGAAGCCAATGATAACCCCTGCATAGATTCACGTTCAAGATTTATCCATCCTGGACATTGGGTATCCTCTAAATCTTTTGTCCAAAACGTTAAGTAACGAGCATTTGAGATGCTTCCTGACCTGCTGATTTACTCCTTTGTGTCTCTTTGTTATCAGACTGCTTCATCTGACACCATGGTTGGGTCTAAGGCTGGAATTTGCAGCAATGGTTTATGGTTTTATGGACCATCAGAATTAGGTGACTTTCAGTCTTCATGATAAGCTGGAATTGTTATTAATCAAAATATGCATCTCTGGAATTCTCATCACATGTAATGTAGAGATACCATCACTGGAGGTATTTTAAAAAGAACACAGATAATTATTTGAAAGATTGCCAGAAGACAATATGAAAGTCATACAGAAGAGGAGGCCTGGGGCAGATCAGCCATCAATATGTGGATGATATCCGCTTATTTCGCAATGCTGCTAATGTCCCCTTACTGGACTGTGTAGATCATAGAACTTTGGGGAATGCAGGGAGAAAAATCATTGATGGCCATACTCTAGCTAGAACAGGAAATGTAAAATTGGAAGCATGCCCAAAGGGCAGCCCAATTATTCTAGATAATGGAGTTAATTATTCCAGATAGGCCACAGAGAAATGCACTGGAACAACATTCACAATAAGTGCCCCTTTTGGCGATGGTGAAAAAGATGACCGCAGAACTCAAGCAGGGAGTGACTAGATAGTTGGAATTTGGAAGGCACTAACATTTTGAAGAATTAAATTTACTTCTATAATCTGAAAACATCAGAAATAACTATTTCATGTTGTTAAAAATCCAACAATGAAATTTTTGAAATACTGATATACAGCAGCAGCAGACTGTCACAAATTAGCAGCTAATAGGACCTTTAAATGTCAGAAATAATCAAAACATCCATTAATATAGTTGTGAAATGTGCAGTTTATGAGAAAAATAGCTTATTTGCAACTGAGAGAAATCAGATATAATCCCAAAGCTCTCATCCAATCGTAAACTCAGGTGCAATGCAATGGATAAAAGTAAATATAAACTAATTTTTAATTGTGGGAATCTCTCACAAAATAGCCAAAGAACCTTATATGTATGCCAGTTCATCATTAAAATAATTAATCCACGGTTATCCGCATGGAGGACATGACAGGATGGTTGGAAGAAGTTGATGGACATTGAGAAAATTAAACTAGTCAGTTATAAGTATTGAATATTGAAATGAATTCTCAAATTTCAAGGAATACCCCCCTATACTTTCCATTATCTTTCCCACGCCCGCCCTCCCCCCATCCAGTGCACATACATTTCTCTTGGCATCAACCAACCCCAGTCACCTTGTTCCATTCCCCTCCAACGCACACTCACCTCCCATCCTAGATTTACATCTTTCCCTTTTATTACCCCTCTTTTTCCCCTATCCTATCCCTTTCCACCCATATCCATCCCTCCAGCTGTATATTTCACTCCGCCTCTTCTCTCTTTATCTGAAACCCTTCTGTTTCCTTTTCACCTCTAGCCTCTGTCACTCCATCCATCTGCCTATACAAAAAGCCTAATCTGTATCCACCTATCACTTGGCTGACTTTGTCCCATCCCTCCTTTCTTTTCCAGCTTTTTCCTCCTTTACTCCAATCAGGCTGAAGACGGGTCCCAACCTGAAACATCGTCTATACATTCCCTTCACAGTTTCTGCCTGACCCTTGGAGTTCCAACACTTTGTATTTTGCACAAATTATGAGTATTACTGTAAAAGAAGTAACATACGTAAAAGTAGGATACATAAAGAAAATTATAAATATTAAATAAATTTATCTCCAATGTAGTCAGACAAGAAAATCTTGGTTTGAATGAACCAAATAAATTGTTGCTGCGTTTCAGTTCTTGTACATCATTTACAGACTTCCCGGAGAGTCACTATCTTACACAAAGCGTAACTAAGAAATAAGATAATATTTGAATGGCTGCTGAACCTTTCCTCTGTTCTCCCCTGGAAATGGAGATCACAGAATTCCATTTCCAAAGTTTAGATCAAAAAGTAATCTACAAGCAAAACCAAATTTCAAAACAATACAAATGTTCCTATTGACAGTTTTAGCTTTATAAAATCTCCGTTAAATAATGGATAAATAAATTGCATATGAGTGCCCTGATATTTATTAATAATCAAATTGTTAAGGCCTTAGGGTTTAATCAGCACAATTTTAAAAAGGGCAAATAATGCAAAATATTGAATATTGAAAATGTTTACAATTGACTCTACAAATTATAATGCAAAAGGAGAGGGCATGCATAACCTTCATTGCCTCCTTCAAATGGAAATTCATTCCTGTTCAGATATTATACGAAACCACAAATAATGAAAGAGAATTATAAAGATGATGGAAAGTATTAGCCTTTGAAAGCTTTCAAGGGGACCATGCCAGGAAACCTTACAATTGAGCAAAGAGTGGAAGAAGCTGAAGCCGATTTTAGCCGATCCAAGTTTAGGGCTAACACAATCTTCTTCTTGGTCATCACCATCAAATTTTAACATTCACCTTCATGTTATAATATTCATCCGTAGAAAAAATTCTGTTGATTTTTTTCCACTAAATGAAAATATCCAATAACGCAGGTCGCACGACTTACTTAGCCTTGAATCTGACAGGGTATTCCATCTCACTTGACATAAATTGTATTCATAAATAGGATTGTCCTTTGAGAACTATCCAATATTAATTGTATTCTGCAAGGCCCAGTTAGAATTTCATCAGGACAATTGGCAAAACAGGATGTCAATATTCACAACATGAGTATCCCATCTTCTGGTTGGAATCCTATCAGTCTACAAAATCCATACGGTTACCATCAGAGATGGCAGGAACGGGTTGAATTCTGAGTGGATAAATGACTTTTCATTTTTAACTGCTGTGCTATCTTGTTCTGGCTTCTTTGTGTGTCTCTGCTGTTCTGCTAGATGTACATATTGCCTGCAGTCCTCATCCTACATGCACAATGCAGCACACTCATCAAAGCACTCAGAAAGCTGGCAGTGAATCTCAGCCGAGCTTTACATTAGAACTGCAGCTCCTCACCACTTCAGTTGCACAACATAACCTTTAAAACATGGCACAGGCTTCTAAACCAAACTTGTAATTCAAATTCAAATTTGCCGTACTAATCACGCCATGAGATTAACCAAGCCATGTTGCACCACACATATTTCAATAAAACACAATTGTGTGTTGAATAAAGATATTTTGCCAAATTGAGAGGAAAAAGGTAAAATAGATCATGCAATAGATCAGCTGAAATTTAACTGCTCTGCGCTAGTTCGAGGGACAGCAAAACAAAATCAAAGGTTTATTTGAATTTTGACCACACTTGCCTGCTAGGGGAAGCAAATTTCCTTCATATACAGCTTAATGACCATAAACATCACTAAAAACCCCCTAAACAGCCCATTGCCACCACCCTTTCCCCATCTGACCCAACACTCTCAATTCCTCAAATTATCTCATATGATAAAGACGGCATGGTAGAATCTTTGATTGCAATGTTGGCCACAGAAGAAAGGTTTCGACCCATTCCTTCTCTCCAGAGATGCTGCCTGAATCACTGAGTTACTCCAGCATTTTGTGTCTACCACAGATTCAATATGCAGTTTTGTGTTAATATCAATTCTGAAGGCATTAGAATTGGCCATATCACTTTAATGTAAGGAAATTCAAAATCATGAAGTAAGGTTAGACTTTTCATATTATCCAGTGATTAGGGAAACAATAAAGCTTGGCTGAGAAATTCCACCATGTTTCTTCCACTTTAAAACTGTTGTCAATCATGCGAACAGTGCAGAGATTGAATTTCATTTGTTTACAGAACAGCATTGTTGAGTTTCCCTGTGCAACATTGTACTAAAAATGACATTGTTGGATTCAGTGCAGCATTCTTTGTACAGGTGTTACCAGGGCCGGATTAACATAGTAGCAAAAGTACCATTTGCTACGGGCCCCGTGCTTTCGAGGGCCCCGAGCGAAATGCTTGAAATCGGCATCCCTAAATGCTTGAAATCGGCATGGACGCTATGTTGTGGGCGCCGCTCCCCAACCGCCGCGGTTTGAATGTATTGGCGGGGCTGTACAGACCAATGGGCAGCCGGCGCGTCACCGTCCCACTCCGCCGGTGGCGGTGCCGCCTCCGTTGGGGGCTCCTGGAGGTCGCAACAAGGTGTGGCGAGGTCTTGAAATCCCGGGTTTGTATGTGTGTGTTTGGGCTGACTCGGTGTGGAGTTTGGCAGCAATGCCGCGGGGGAAAGCTCAGCAGGTCAGAAAGAGAAACATAGTTACTGTTTCGAGTTGGCGACCAGTCGTCATTCCCAAATCACTTTAAGTCGGACGGTGGAGCATTGTGACTCCTTGTGTAAAGGTCGGAAGGTGGTTTCTAAAGTGCAAGTGGGGATCTCTGCAGAGTATGGGATGGATGTACATCATGCCCTTGCATTGGGTGGCGATTGCAGTGAGGGCGAGTGCGGCCAGAGCCTGCTCCATGTGTATGTTGGTGCTGGAGACATCAAGGGCAGCTCACTCGGTGTTGGTGGCACCGGCTTCACACCTGTTATGTTCAGCACGGCATAAAGATAAAGTACACTCACACGTTCGTTGCCTGAATCGCGCCAGCCTTTATTTACCCAGCGTTCTCGGCTAAAGGAACACCCACTCATTAACATGGCACATGAATATGCATGAATACATTACACTGCTCTCCCTTTTTTTAAGTATTAAATCCAAGTACTCAGTTACAATTTTGATGTTGTGATACTTGATTTAAACCAATACCTTTAACCATATTCACAAAATTTCAAATGCTAAACATAATACATTTATTTTACATATTCACACATTTTCATTTTAGTTGTAGAGTGAGTTGTCTAACTTACAAATTTAACCTAATTACTGGTTTGCGGTTCCTGCCTGATCGTCTAACTAACAGGTGCAACAGGCGTAACAGATGTACGTATAGACTCAACTGTTGGCTTGTTTGGCTCTATGTTAGTACACTGACCTTGACTAGACAAGTCTGTTTCTTTATCTGTACTCACTGAATTTTGTGTATCAACCACAATAGTCTTTTCTAACTCACTTTCAGATGAATACTCAGGGATTAGGAATTCATGCTCAGTTTTTGGTTCATCTTTGGCTGGAATCATTTGATCCACATGAACACTTTTGATCTTGTCTCCAACATCCACTAAGTATCTTTTTGTTCCACACACTTCCACTATTTTCCCAACATCCCATTTGTCTCGACTGGACTTGTTGGGAGGACTGAGCACACGAACTTGCTCATCTGGCTTGAAGTTCCTCTCCTTTTTGTGGAAGTCAAAGTGGTGTTTTTGACTTAACTGTTTTTGCTCAACTCTTGAGGCCAAATTGGGTTGAACTAGACTTAGGCGTATTCTTAGCCTTCTCTTCATCAACAGTTCTGCAGGTGAATAACCCGTAGTTGTGTGTGGTGTGGTTCTGTACTTCAGCAAGAAACTAGCCAAACGATGTTTCATGCTGAGCTTTGAACTACCCTGCAAAACCTGTTTCTTGAGAGCCTCTTTGACTACTCTAACAGACCTTTCTGCCGCCCCATTGGAGGCTGGATGGTATGGAGGAACAAGTGTGTGTTTTACCCCGTTACGCTGCATGAACTCTTTGAACTGTTCTGAACGAAACTGAGGTCCGTTATCAGAAACAAGTTCTTCTGGTAAACCATGACATGCAAAAACCGATCTCAACTCGTCTATGGTACGCTCAGCAGTAGTGCTTGACCCCATATGCTTAGCCTCAATCCATTTGGAATGACTATCTACTAGTACCAGAAAATTATCATTACCCTTTTCACAAAAGTCTACATGAACTCTCTGAAACGGTCTACTTGGCCATAACCAGGGTTGCAGTGGTGTTTTTGGTGATTTACTGCGGCAATTTTGACACACGCTACATTTGCTCACCAGTGACTCAATGTCACTGTCTATACCAGGCCAATATACAAAACTTCTAGCAATTGACTTCATGCTAACTATGCCAGGATGTTCGGCATGAAGTTCGTACATAATCTTGTTTCTTAAAGACTCTGGTACAACCACTCTGTAACCCCACTTTATGCATCCCTGCTCGCATGATAATTCATGTCGTCGATTATAGAAAGGCTTCAGTTCCGAGTTTGATCCACTCTCGATTTCAGTCCAACCATTCAATGTCTGTTCATAAACACTCTTCAGCACAGTGTCTTCTCTTTTCAGCTGCAATTTCTGTTGCAGTCACTGGAAAGTCTTCATCTATGACTTGCAGTGTGTAGATTGAGTTCTCGCTTCCCACATCAGAGTTCTCATGGGGCAATCGGGACAACGCATCTGCCACTGCGTTGCATTTGGAGCTTCTGTACTCCACCTTGTAGTCATACTGGGACAACAAAATTGCCCAGCGCTGCATCCTTGATGCCGCCATGGAAGGTATAGCTGACTTGGGACCCAGTATCGTGAGTAGTGGTTTGTGATCAGTCACAAGGGTGAATGGTCTGCCAAGAAGAAACTGGTGGAATTTCTTGATTCCGAACACAATGCTGAGTGCTTCCTTTTCTATCTGTGCATAGTTGCGCTCACTTGGTGATAGGGTGCGGGAGGCAAAAGCAATAGGCTTTTCCTGTCCGTCATCCATTACGTGGCAAATCACTGCACCTACACCATAACTTGAAGCATCACAAGCAAGTTTCATCTCGCGCGTCGTGTCGTAGTGAACAAGGAGTTTGTCACTTGTCAGGTTTTTCTTGCAGATGTCGTATGCATGTTGTTGTTCCTTTCCCCACATCCAATTCTCATCCTTTTGTAACAGATGATGTAGTGGCTTTAGCACGGTTGCTAAATCTGGAAGGTATCGTGCATAGAACTGCACCATCCCAAGGAATGATCGTAGCTCTGACACATTGTTGGGCTTTGGAGCATTCACAATTGCTTCAATTTTCGCCTTCACAGGGCGCAGTCCGTTGGAATCTACTTTGAGTCCAAGGTAGATCACCTCTGATTGTGCAAATGCACATTTGCTCTTTCGTAGTTTGACGTTGTGGCAGTTCAGTCGTGTGAGAACTTGCTCGAGTATCTCCAGATGTTCTTCCATGCCCACTGTGAATATCAGTAGATCATCCTGGTTGCACATACAGTGCGGAATGCCTTGCAACATTTTGTCCATGACGGACTGAAAGATTTTCGGGGAAGATTTCACACCATAGGGCAGCTTTGTGTATGAATACAAGCCCTTATGTGTGTTGACGGTCAGGCACTGCTGACTTTCTTTGTCAACATTGAGTTGGGCATAAGCGTGAGACAAATCCAGCTTAGTGAAGACTCTTGCTCCGCTAAGTTCTGCATACAGATCCTGCGAGGTTGGCAAAGGATACTGTTCGTCGTCAACAGCTTGGTTGATTGTGACTTTGTAGTCACCGCATAGTCGAACAATTTTGTCAGCCTTGAGCACGGCCACAATTGGCGTTGCCCAGTTGCTCTGGTCTGTCTTCACGAGTACTCCATTCCGCTCCAACCTGTTGAGTTCTTCCTCCACTTGTTGCTTTAGCGCATATGGTACTGGTCTTGGTCGACAATACACAGGTGTCACATCTTGCTGCAGTCGAATGTGTGCAGAGTACCCTGTTATTCCCGTGTAACTATCAGCAAATATTTCAGCATGTTTGCTTATGACATTTTCAAGACGTGATCTGGACGCATCGATGCTGAAAATGTTCTTCCAGTCTAATTTTATTTTACTCAGCCAATCCTTTCCAAGGAGGGTTGGTTTATTTCTGTAGCTGGCCACTATGATGGGCAGTGTTACTGACTGTCCATTACACTGAACTTTGCAATTCATTTGTCCGCACGTCTCCAAGGCTTCGCCGGAGTAGGTTCTCAGCTTGACCTTACTCTCGGACAATGGTGTCTGTGAGAACTTTGTTTCATACAGGTCTTTGCTCATGACCGAACAGTCTGCTGCCGTGTCAATGCACATATCAATTAACTGTTCATTAACCAATAGTTTAATTTGAAAGTCCTTGTCTTGGCTGGTTGTAGGCTTATTGACATCAGTTGCATGAATGATGTACAACCCAAGTTCATTATCATCCGGGTTCATCTCTAAGTTGTGAACTCTTTTCTGGTGTTGTCGTGTGTTTCCCACTGTAAGCTTGGCCCGACATGCTGAGGCGATATGGCCTTTCTTCTGGCAGTTATAGCACTTAGCTGTTTTGAACTGACAGGATTGGGATGGATGATTACCGTTGCAACGATAACAACTGGCTGCACTCGGCTCCCCGCCATACTTCGGTTTCAGTTTGGCCCCTTTTGGTTTGGCCATAGGCGCTGCTTTGTGTGTGTACACGGCCACTGCAGTATGTGGTGACCGAAACTCGCGAGCATTCTTTGATGCCATCTCCATTGTAGTAGCAATCTTGCATGCTATCTCAAACGTAAGATCAGGAGTGCTCATGAGTCTGGACTGAATTCGTTCGTCCACTAGACCACAAACAAATCTGTCGCGTAGTGCGCGTTCAAGAAAGGTTCCAAAGTTACAGTGCAACGTTAACTTTTTCAAGGCAACAATGTACTCACTAATTGTCTCGTTTTGCTTCTGGTTTCTCGTGCCGAATTTGTAGCTTTCTGCAATTTCCAGAGGCTTTGGGTTGAAGTGCTCCTCCAACTTCTTTATAATGTCACTGAAAGGCACATCTTTTGCCTTTATGGGCGCAAGGATATTCACGAGTGTGCCGTACACTTCAGGTCCGATCTCCGTGAGCAGAATCGCTTTCATGCGTTCACGAACGGCCTTGTTTGTTGCAGCCACTACCTCTCCTTCACCACTGGTCTCCGTGATGTTGTTTGCCATGAAGAACATGTTTACTCTCTCCATATATGAGCTGAACGGCTCTCTACTGTTGTCAAAGATGCCCAGGCTTCCGATGTAGCCCGTGGACGCGGCCATTTTGTCCTTCTCTTTTTTTTTAAACAAAGGAACGAGGAGAGTTTTTTTCCTTGCACAAGCTCAGATTTCCTCCCTGGTCTGGTGTAGCAAAGCACCTAAAACTTAGCAGTACAAAAGCTATGCTAGCTATGCAAAAAAAACTGTCTCCTCCACAATCCCGTCCTCGTCGCCAATTTTGTTATGTTCAGCACGGCATAAAGATAAAGTACACTCACACGTTCGTTGCCTGAATCGCGCCAGCCTTTATTTACCCAGCGTTACCGGCTAAAGGAACACCCACTCATTAACATGGCACATGAATATGCATGAATACATTACAACACCATGTTTCCATTGGGACGACTCGGCCCCCTGGTGGCCGGCGCCTTCCTCTCTTGCGAGCAGGTCTCGCCCGCTTTGACCCTGGGCTCCACCGGCATCATGTGCAGGTTTGTCGGGGATGCTGCTTTAGTCTGTGGGTTCTGGGGAGGGGAAAAGAATCGGGTGGCCCGGCGGCTTCCCGCCCACCCAACCAACCAACCAACCAAACATGCCCTCCAGGACAGCAGAGTCTGGCTCAGTTTGCCGGCCGCCATTGGTGGAGCGGGGGCACGTGATCGCTGACTGGGTGAGGTCACGTGGGATGCGGACGGTTTCATCACCTTGTCCCGTATTTAAGGTCCCTTTATAACATATGCTATGGGCCCCGCACTAGCTTAATCCGGCCCTGGGTGTTACAAGTTCTTCCATTTGTTATGAATTAACTCGCCACAGGGGTGCAGTGCTGCCGGAGGCTCACCTCTGTAAAAAAAATAATAAATAAACCGGGGAATTTTAACTAGTGGGGAATTTAACAGCGGCCGCTCCGGCACCAGTGACAGCTCCGGCACCTAAACAATTAGCACAGCAACACTGCTCACCAAGTATATACCTAGTAGGTAACTCTTAATGGGACTTCAGACAATACAAGCAATGCCCTTTCTGCAACTGGAGTGTTGCTACTTAATGAATGCTGCAGTAATGGAAGAGGAATTGGAGTGGGATAGGAGATTGCTCATAAAATATACTGAATGTGGAGGGTGTACACAGAGATTCTCCTTGGCTTCAGCCAAACAGTCCTGGAGGAAAGTCCCCAGGAGAAAGCCAAGTTAAGTCATGTTTGATGTCATAGGCACAAGAAAGGTGAGGTTCAGGTGCAATGAAATTCTTGATTACAGCAACGTCGCAGGCACATAAACTCAGATTACACTCAAAATATAACCAATTCCTTCTCTCCTGAGATGCTGCCTGACCTGCTGAGTTATTCCAGCATTTTGTACAAGCTTCGATTTGTACAAGCATCTGCAGTTATTTTCTTACATTCAAAATATAACTTGCACAAAAATGATACAAAACATTGAAAAGAAAAAGTCTGTGCAAATACAAGACATTTGTACAAACCACAATTACTAAACAAATCCATAGATGTGCAAGAGGTGGTCCATAGTTTTCTGTTTTTGATGTAGGATTAGGATTTTGCAGGTTAGTTCTATGCCCTGATGGCTATCAGATTGTAGTTGTTCCTGAACTTGGTGTTGTGAGACTTCAGGCTTCTGTACCTCCTGCCCAATGGTGGTAGCGAGAAAGGACCTGGACCAGATGGTGAAGGTCTATGATGATAGTTGCAGCCATCTTAAGGTGGCACCTCATGCAGATCCTTTCTGGGATCATCCCCCTTATGCTTATATGCATCTTGATGTTTGCTATAAAAAGAATAGGAAGGAGGATAGCCCTGCCTGATTACAACTTTTACCGCCCCAAGATAACGAGAATTAATTTCCAAACGTTGACTCACTCCTTGAAGTTTATTTAGGAGCATACCTAATTTTTCAAAGACCTTTCTTTACTTCAGGCTATTACGCAAATGTCCATCTCACTAACCCACACATGGCGATCATATCCTCAGGTTGCTCATAGTCCTGGGACCTTTCTGCAACTATTTTACCTTCTGCTCCCAGGAGGCATCTCTTATTCCACTCTGCAGTCTTCCTTTCGATGGCAGTTGATCAGATCATGTGGACACCATAAAAGATTTTACTGGTTTTATCAGGAATCTGGACATGGTGTCTGGTTTATTGTCATCATGGATGATGCAGTGAAAATTATCGCCCAGAATGTCCACCTGAACACCAAGAGCTGCTGCAATCAGGCAGTTACTCTATCTTTAACGTATATGAAATGATTAAATGGAGTGGAATGGTTTTATGTACTACAAGGAGAACAACATCCCACCCCCATTCCTCACCCAGCCCCCATCACCTCCTTTACTTCACTGGTGGTAAAGTTGCTTCCCAGCAGTCGATGCCCTGGCTGAAGAAATGTTGGCTCCAAACCAGATTTGTGGCTAGATTGATGAAATGTGACCATTTACAGTAGCTGTTTGGATATTGCGTCACTCTTTTACCCGAACAGCACATCAGCCTTGACCCTGTGAGATACGCCATGATCTCAATGCATCCTATCCAGTTGCAGAGGGGAGTGCTGACTCTAAGTTTCACGCCTGAGACTCCAAGTACTCCTGCCTGTGTACTGATTAGTGCCAACTTCATACATTTAAGTTAAAGTGTACATTTCAAAAGGCATTGTGTCACAGCAAGCATTGAGATCCATCCCAAATGATTTTTAAAAATCTGTAACTGCTTTGAAGAGATATTATATTTAATCTTAAACAGAAGGCAATTGAGCAATGATGAGCCAAATAAAATCCTGCAGTATTTTATTTGGAGTGAGACAGTGTTTAAAAGTGAGACAGGTTTGAAATTAAAAGAACGTATTTAAACAACGTTTATCATGACCTCGAGATGTCTCAGTACTTCATAAACAACACGTTGCTGAAATGGGGAAAACTGGCAGCCTGAGTAGCTTTGAAGCCAGTCGTTACAATTCAAATTACATGTGCCTGTTTAAAGCAGGTAGAGCTCACAGGGATGCCATTTTAACCAAACCTGTAGCATCTAATTGTCATAAATTTTGCTTGTGAAGCATTGTTATGCATGTACCCTTGACATAAAAACCATAAAAAACAGACACAGAAAAATCCAGCGTAAGATTGGAAGCTTGATTTTTCAAACAGTTTACATGTGAAGCTCAAGCATTTGCTAAGTTACAGCATTGATTCTAATAACTTTAAGCAATGAATGCTACATAATAACTATGAACAGTTTCTGTAACAGTGTGAATGGAAATATAACTAGAAGCATGTCTTATCAGCAACATTACATCATTTTTGTTCAGGTCCTCGGACAATATTACAGAGCCTATACATTACAATCTGTTGTCTTTTCTGGAACAATTCAACTGCGACTTATGACAACCACGTTATTCACAGTAATAACGAGTTAAAGAGTTTACTTTTAGTTTTCAGTTTTCCAATGTTAAGTGGATGCAAGTCTGAACAAAAAAAAACAGTAGGATGCTTTGAAACCAGCAATAAAATCAATTAAAGCTGTCTTTATGATTTATAGCTTTTATTCCAGATTTTATATATCCATTTTCAACAAGCCTCAAATGAAATTGGCATCAGTTGTAATTAAAGTGGAAAATAATTTCTGCTTTACGCAGGGTTATATGTATCCCAGGAAAAGTCACCATTGTTTCTACATGCTTTATAAGGCCCCACCTTCTGCAATTATAAGATACCAAAGATGATAGGTGCTTAAGTAGATTACCATAGGACTAGAGTGTACAAATCACTCAATGTTTAGTTTAGTTCAATATTGTCACCTGTACTGAGGTACAGTGAAAAAAGTTTTTGTTTGCATGCTACACAGTCAAAGAAAAGACTATACAGGATTACATCAAGCCATCCACAGTGCACAGATAAAGAATAAAGGGTCCAACATTTAGACCAATGTAAAGTCTGATGAAGCCCAAATAAAGATAGTTCAGGTCACCAGTGAGGTAGATGGATGGTCCTGATGAGAGGACCGTTCAGTTGCCTGGTAGCAGCTGGGAAGAAACTGACCCTGATTCTGGAGGTATGCATTTTCAAACTTCTGTATCTCTTGTCTGATGGGAGAGGGGAGAAGAGGGAGTGACTGGGGTGAGAATGATCCTTGATTATGCTGGTGGCATTGCTGAAGCAACATAAAGTGTAGAAGGAGTCAATGCAAGGGAGGTTGGTTTGTGTGTTGGTCTTTTCTACATCCACAATTCTCTGAAATTTCTTGCAGTCTTGGATAGACCTGTTCCCAAACCAGGCTGTGATGTATCCTAATAAAATGTTTTCTACGGCGCATCTATAGGTTAGAGAGGATTGTTGGGGACATGTTGAACTTCCTCAGCCTTCTTACGAAGTGTGCTATTGGTATGCTTTCTTGGTCATACCTTCAATGTGGCTGGTCCAGGCCAAATTACTGGTGATATTTATTTCAAGGAACTTGAAGCTTTCGACCATCCCTACTTCAGCATCATCAATGTGTGTGTGTACCAGGATGTGTGTACTGCTTCACTTCCTGAAATCGATCACAGTCTCCTTTGTCTTTCTGACATTGAGCAAGAGGTTGTTGTCTTGGCTCCAAGCTACAAAGTTCTCAATCTCCTTTATGTACTCTGTCTCGTCATTATTTGTTATCTGGCCCACTATGGTGGTGTAGTTTGCGGACTTGTAAATTGAGTTGGATTAGTATTTGGCTGAACAGTCATAAGTATATAAGGAGTATAGTAGGGGCTGAGAATGCAACCTTGCGGGGCACCGGTGTTGAGGATTATCATAGAGGATGATTTGTCACCTACCCTCGCTGATTTGTCACCTACCCTCGCTCTGTTGGTTAGGAAGTCAATGATCCAGTTGCAGAGGGGAATGCTGACTCCACATTCCATGCCTGAAACTCCAAGTATTCCTGCCTGAACATGTGTGACCTGTCTTCAGAGTAGACATTTTTCTATTGACCAAACTATTACACTGAAAACTATACAATGAACTGGTGCAGTTTTCCGTTGCTGCCACAACTCTTCAAGCCATAATGTTCTTCCAAAGCCTTATTTGGGATGTGCATAGAATTAGCTGGTCAAGTCCATCTCCCATTAAAAAGGTACTGGGCATTCCTTTGAGAGACCTATCAGTCTATTTCCTGGAAGCAATTATTGAGAAGACACAGAAGTTTGAAAACAATGTTGGCTTTCCTGCTGCATAACAGTTAGGAAACTTTCACACAACCACTGTGTCTAATTAAACAAGAAAGATTTAATTGCTTTAATGTGCATGAAAACATTGCACATTGTGCCATTTGTGTAGTTAATTGTTTGCTCACTTGGGATTGACAAATCTAGAAGGATCATTCTGAATTTCATTTCAATCTAATTTCATTCTGTGTCACTTCCACCCCTTCCCTTCATCACCCCAATTCCACCCCGCAATCTTTCAATTCAAGCAATATCCATTAGCTACAATTTACACAAACTATACAGGAAATTATCATGAAAGACTTGCTAAATTTTCCTCAGCAACAATGCTTGCAAGTCCTTCATTTTATGTAATCATCACCATTTCCGGTCCAGGTTGCGTCCTCAAATGAGTCCCAAGGAAGATAAATTGTTCATGTATTCCAATGACATTCGTTCTAAAGAGCACAAGACAGCATGCATGAGAGTGGTGTACTCCCAATTCCTGAACTAGCTGCATATTCTGCCATTATGTCTCCTATATCTCCTGCCTACACATCAGCCAATGGGCCATTTCCTGTTTCCTACACAAGAGAGTTGGCTATTCATAAGGGACTTAAAAAGCAGCAACATTTTACGTAATGTCTGAAATAAACATGGCAAAAACATTTTAAGATGCTTCACCGGTAGCTTTATGGACAAGATAATTGATGGCAGGCTATCTCAGGGGACATTAGATGTAGGAAGGAACTGCAGGTACTGGTTTAAACTGAAGATAGACACAACATGCAGGAGTAACTCAGCAAGACAGGCAGTATTGCTGGATAGAAGGAATGGGTGATGTTTCGGGCTGAGATCCTTCAGACTGAGAGCCAGAGGAGAGGGAGACACAGAAATATGGAAGGGTACGGTGTGAAAACGAGACATCAAAGGGGACGAAGCTCAAGGAAAATGTAGAATAGATCATTGTTAGTTAGGGGAAGGTGACAAACCCATTCCTTCTATCCAGAGATGTTGCCTGTCCCATTGAGTTACTCCAGCATTTTGTGTCTATCTTAGGCGGACATTAGAGCAGGTGTTCACAGGAATGTCAAAGATATAAGTTTTAAGGAGAGTCTTAGATGGAGAGAAAGATAGGGAAAGTTTGGGGAGATAACAAGCTATTGTGTCTTAAGTGAAAGATCTATAGGAAACCCTGAGAACTATTTCTTTGCGATTTTCCACAGATTAAAATGATCACAACTCATTATTAAAGCCCCTTGGAAATTTGACCACTGGCCTCCTCCCCATCTGGTGTTTAACCCCTCTGACCTTTAATTTCTTTTAAAATTGTTTTTCTGTGATACTCGCCAATTTTAGTGAACAAACAAAACTTGTCCCTTCTTTTTTAGTTTAGTTTAGTTTAGCGATACAGCGCAATAACAGGCCCTTCGGCCCACCGAGTCCACGCACATTAACGCTATCCTACACACACTAGGGATAATTTATATTTATAGAAAGCCAATTAACCTACAAATCTGTATGTCTTTCTAGTACTACTCTCTCCAAAGATTCTGCCTGATCTGATGAGTAACTCAGAATTTTTGCATCAGATTACCAGTATTTATTGGTTTTTACATTTTGTTCACACAGCTGTTTTTAGTTCCTTTATATTTCTCTCCAGAAGTGATGGTGTTTTGAAATCATTTTTGAATGAGAGAAATTATTATGTTATCAATATTGGATATTATACCACAACTAGAATCAAAGGATGTGACTTTTTGTGATCAAATATTTATTCAGATGGCTGAACAATATGTAAAAGAAAGGCACTCATTATTTTATTACTGGAAAAGCTATGTGATGTAATATTTTCAACAAATCGAATCATTGTGGAGTTAAACCTGCTCTCAAGCTGTGCGATTCACTCAAAATTCTCCTCACGTGATGATTAGAAAAAAATAATGATGTTGAAATTATCTTCCATGCTATCAGTGTACTATTACACTGGTTTACTTTATATGGAGTATTTCTTTCATTTTAATTACAATTTAATGTATGAAGCCATTATAGGTTCATGATGGTCGGCATTATTCTTATTATTAAAATTGTAAATCCATGCCTAGTTCAAATAAATAATTCCAAAAGATAGGTCAAAATCACTGATTACAAATGTACTCCTCAGCTTACACAATAACTGTATTTGCCAGCTCTGAACTCAGCAGAGGGGTAGAGTGGATGGGAGTGCGGTATAACATCTTTTGATGATGAGGATCAATTGTAAAGCTCAATAACAAATCAATGTCATCATGTCATAAACCTCACGAGAAAATGGAAAAAATGACCTTGTAATGTTTTTTTTTTTAAAAGACATATGATGCTACATTTATAATTTGGAAATTTCCAGACTGCCAACTCAAAGAAACAGACAGACCATGGCTTATTCAGGAACTGCCTTTAACCTAGTATGTCTGACATCCACAAAGTGATAAATAAAATTAATCAACCTGTCGACCAAATATATCAATGCTGAAATATGATGACATGATCTTCAAAAGGTTCTAACTCAGAATTTTAATAATGAAACCACATGTGCAGTAACATCCTTAATGTAGCACAACCAGATTCTCTGGATAAAAGACTGATATGTCCAATTAAACAATGAATGAAACATTCAACACACAGCTGCTACTATTACATTGAGGATACAATAATATTTGGACAGACTAAAAGCTTCACATGAATTATTGCATTAAGGGTTAAACTAAATGACTGCTTTGAGAAGATGTCTTTCGATGGCACCTGGAAGGTTCGCTGCAACCAGTAACAAATTAAAGAAAGAGATCAAAGAAATGGATATTTACCATTCGAAGAAGTTGGCCAGGCGACCTGCTGTTTTTCTCATGTCCACCAGGGTTAATCACAGGCTACACGTGAACTCTGTCATACTATATATGCTGGACCATCTTCCTCCGGGCACCTGTAGCTGACAGTGCCGAGTATTTGGGGCAGATTCTGGTGATGATGCTTATTGAGGGTGGGGGATGTGAGGAGGGTGGGGGGTTGGGGTGTGGTAGGCGATGCGTCAGAAGTGAGCCTTGCACTCTTCTCTGTGTCTATTTCCTAAACCAGAGGAGACAAAGAATGTTGATTCTGCCCAGCGAGCTGGGATACTAATCAAGGTTGAAGGAAAAATGCTCCGGATATCACGATTCATCGACAAGTGTTTTGGAGCAGCTGCCGTCTTCACGCCCACATCCCTGATTAAATAGTGTAGGCTATTTTTTTTCTTTCTTATTCTCTTTTTGCCCCTATATTTCAAGCCCTCTCCTTTTCTTTTCAGCTCAGTGCTTTCATAAACAGGATACATTCAAAGCCCACCCACACACGCACGTATATGTACACATCACATGCTGTCTTGAATTCTGCAGAAACATGAATAGAAAAACCAAAAGAGAAAAGAAGCAGCAAACAATGCCAGAAGGAGTGTGCAGAATATAAACAAACTGCTTCTAGGTGCACCAGAGCAAAATCAGACGGCACTAAAAAAAAAAACAGTAAATTCAAACTTCATCTCTGCCGCATACAAAATCTCATTACTGCTGTAGGAGAGTTATGCACAGCCTGAATATTGAAAAAAAACATAACATAATGGACTCATTCCTCAAAGGGACCACTCAGCAAATGTGCTGGAGTGGCTCCTTAAACACCTCTCATGTTTGCACTCCTGCATTCTGATCAGAGCCCCAGGAAGGATCAGAGTGCTGTGGGGGGAACAAATTTAAAATGAAAGAAACAGTTGGGTTCAGGCAAATGTGAGAGAGAAGGTTTAAGAAATGGAAAGGATGATATTTTTCTTCATGTTAATTTAATTTTTTGTCAAACAATTAAATTTCAATCTCACATTACCTTGCCTGTACTTTACACAGTTATAGTCTTGTAGTATGGAAACAGTCCATTCAGCCCACTGATTCCATGCCAACCATCAAGTGCCATTTTCAAGTCAAGCATAGTTTATGGGAATATGCACAAGCTCAGTGGGATCTTGCTCCCAGCAGCATCACAGGCATATCAACTCAGAAAAGAAATAAAACATAAATGATACAAGATAATGAAAGGAAAAACGAGCGTACAAAAAGCAAGATGCTAGAGTAAAGCACAATAAGTAAACAGGTCCATGATGGTGTAAGAGTTGATCTGCAGTTTTCCATTGCTGTGTAGGATTAGTTGTGCAGTTCGGTTCAAGAACCTGATGGTTGTGAGAAACTATCTTCTTGAACCCAGTGGTGCGTGATTTCATGCTTCTGTACGTCCTTTCCAATGGTAGCAGTGATGTCAGGGTGTGGCCTGAATCTTTAATGAAAGATGCCACCTTCTTGAGGCAGATGCTTTCTCTAGTGCGGTGGGGTGTATCGTGATGAACCAGGCAGAGTACACCACTCTGTGCAGCCTCTTGCATTCCTGGCATTGGAATTGCCACAACAGGTTCCAGTCAGTATACTCTCTAAAGTGCATCTAGAACTTTATTAGAATATTTGGTAACAAGCTGAATTTCTTCAAACTTTCCACACTAATCTTACATTGATCTAATTTTATTCTCCCTACATTCCCATCATCTCTGCTTATATTTTACCATTTACTGAGACATCATGGGCAATTAATAACCAATTAATCTCTCATCGAGCATGTCTTAAGGATATAGGAGAAAACTGGAGCATGTGGTGAAAACCCATGTGGGTACAGGCCAAACTCTACACAGACAGATCAGGATCGAACCCAAATCAGCTGTGACTCCACGGGCTGCACCAATTTGATTGTACTGATCATCAGAAACGATAATATCCTTTAGATTAAAATTGCAAACAGTAATGAGACAGCAAAGAAAGGAATTGTGGTCTTTCTCATTCTAAGTTGGTTTGTAAGTTGGATTTTGAAGGCAAACAAAGTTCTAGAAAAAATAGATAAGTAATAGCAGTGAAGAGTCGAGAAACAGACTGAGGGTGAGTTGTGCCTTGGGATCTCATCTGCGGCAGAGGTGAGCTGTACAATAGAGACAGGTTGCATCTAAACTGGAGGGCGAGGAATATCTTTGCGTGGAAGTTTGCTGGTGCTTTTGAGGAGGCTTTAAACTAATCTGAGAGTAGGGTGGAACCCAAAGTAGTAGTGTATTAGGTGTGAAAGATGAAGCAAATATAGAGGTTAAAGCAAGCAAGTCCAATTGGCAGGTCAGGCAAGGACAGGGCGGAGAGCATGGAAAGTCTGATAGGTTAACCATTTACTTTAATGCAAGAAGCCTCACAGGTAAGGCAGATGAACTCAGAGCATGGATTGACACCTGGGATTGTGTTATTATAGTATTATGGAAACATAGTTGAGGGATGGATAGGGATGACAGCTGAACATTCTGAGGTACCGATGTTTCTGGTGTGACAGAAGCATCAGTAAAAGTAAGAGAAGAGGGATAGTTGCACTATCGACTAGGGATAAACATGTCAATATTTAAACAGGATATCTCAGGAAAACATTCAGTGGGTCCATATGGGTAGAATTTATAAATTAAAAAAGGCTGATGAGATTATATTACAAAAGACTGATGGCTAATATTGTGATTTTTTTAAAAGAAGAGCACCAGGGATAAGTCCGGGAGCTATAGGTTGGTGAGCCATAAATCAGAGGTGGGAAAGTTAATAGAAGGAATTCTGAGGTCAGATATATCTGTAATTGGAAAGGCAAGATCTGACTAGGGATAGTCAGCTCAGCTGTGCGCATGGAAAACCATGTCTCACAAATTCAATTGAGTCTTTTGAAGAGGTGTCCAAGAGGATTAACAATGGCAGAATGATAGGGATTGTCTACATGGACTTTAGCAAGGCCTTTGGCAGGCCCTAAATAGTCAGCCGGTCCAAGTGGTTAGACCAGGGTGAACTAGTCAATTGGATACAACCTTTATTTAGTGATAGGAAGCAGAGGGCAGCATTGGAGGGTTGTTTTTCAGAGTGGAATCTTGTGACCAATGACGTGCCACTGGGATCAGTGCTGGGTTCTCCATTGTTTATCTTATACATTAATGATTTAGATAAGAATGTAGGGAGCATGATTGGTAATTCTGCTGATGATACCAAAATTGGTAGTGTAATGGACAGTAAAGAAGGTTGTCCATGTTTCGAACAGGAAATAGATCAACCCAGAAAAGTGGGTAAGGGATTGGCAGATGGAATTTAACGTGAGCAAATGCAAAGTGATGTATTTTGGGAGGTTAAACCAGAGCAGGCCATACCTAATGAATGGAAGGGACAAGGTGGAAGGTGCTTGCCTTCATTGGCTTAAGCTTTGCATACAAGCATCTAAACATCATGTTAAAGTTGTACAAAATATTTGTTAATCTGCACTTGGAGTATTGTGTCCCTTTCTGGTTGCCACATGGCAGGAAAGATTTGATTAAGCTAGAGAAGATACGGAAAAGATTCATAAGGACGTTACCTATATTGAAAGGCTTGAGTTATAACGAGAAACCTCAAAGTCTGTACCCTGCCCTCCTTAGCTAATGCCAAGGGAGGAGCAGGGTACAGACTTTGAGGAAATAGTCAAAAGAGAAATTTGAGAGATAGTAGCAGGACGAGGCATAGTTGGGAATGTATGGAGGAATGGTGGTGGGGGGATGGTGTGAAAGATCTAATAAAATTCAGCAGATTGAAGAAACATGCATGTTGGGGAGGAAATGTGTGAGGAGCCATTTAATCGTAAGAACCTCATCCAAAATTGGGTCTGGAGCCATTGATTACTTCTTTCCCCAGGATGTTCTAACTGAAATAAAGAAGAAAAAGCTGATTAGAAACTAAAGGAGACAGAAAAATAGTCAGAGTAAATTCAGGGATGAAAAAAAGCTAGTTTTTGTGAGCAGATAAAACAACAATAAAGGAAGCTATTCAAACTGTAACCTCAAAGCTTTTAATAATTTGTCCTTGTGCCATGGACATTATACATTTTTATGTAATAATCCTCCAGTATTCAATCCCATACAAAATGTATTCTATAGGTTATTTAATACAACCATTTAATCAATTGTTTGATAATTTACCTATTGTCCCAGTAAGTTCACGACTCTTCTGTTAGTTACAATGATTATTGAAATTACTAGTTACTCCACTTTGAGACAGATTATCAAGAGACCGTGTGACAATATGTGTAAGTGTAGAATGCACTCACATGAGGAAATCAGATTTGTAACAGACATGATTTTTTATTGACGTACAAAAAAAATTCAACTGGACCATCCACATAACTACCACTAATACAAGAGCAGTTGAGAAGCAGCAACAATTGAGCAGTCCAGAGGCTGCAACAACTGAACTCACTCAAAGCCTTGCCAACATGTAAAAGGTACAAGGAAAACGTTTGATGGACTTGCCTGGATGAATGTAGTTCCATCAAGTATTGAAAAGCTCAACATGATGCAGGACAAAGTAGACTGCTTTATTGGTACCTTAAACATGAATTCCCTCACCATCACAGTGCCTGCAATATGCAAAATGTACCTCGACAATATGCAAAATGGTTCCTCAACCAGGCTACTCCGATAGCATCTCCCAAACACCTTAACTTCTATCTTCAAGTAGGCCAAGGGCAGCAGGTACACAAAAACACCACTCCCTGCAGATTCTCCTTCAAGTTGCACACCCTGCTCCCTTGAAAATATATCGCTTGATCCTACATCATGCGAAGGTACAAATCCTGGAACAACAGCAAGATGGAAGAATCATGCATAGTTAAGGAGTGGCTCACCACCATCTCGTTAAGGAGAAATAGAAATGGACAATAAGTGTTGGCCTTGTCTGTGACGCCCACATCCTGAAAAAATGAATAAAAAGAACATTATATTCTTTGATGGTTGAATTTTCTGCAATAGTTTGATACGTTCAATTTATGTGCTGAATCAAAACAGCTATTATTATATCCCAAAGCTATAGTAAAAGGCACAGTTTGAATTAGGTTGCGTAACAGTCATAGTTTGGATGAAAAATATATCCAATATATTTTTAAAATATCAATGAACGCACAGGATGCAATTAAGGTACAGGCCACACTACAAAATTCAGTTGCAGTACATCTCTTGCTTGGCATTGCAGTGTGCAATTTGTTTACAAAACAAAAAATAATGCAAGAGCATCCATTTGAGGTGCAAGCTGTGCTGGCCGCCATATTGGAAAGGGTGTTAGTATGTATATACAAAAGAGGTAATTGTGACATAAATCAGTGCGATTTATGCGGCTATTTAAAGTCATGCAGCACGGAAGCAGGTCCCTTGGCCCAAAATGGCCATGCTCACCATGATTACCCATCTAAGTTGGTTCCATTTGTCTGCGTTTAGCCCACACCCCTCTAAACCTTTCCTATCCATGTACTTGTCTAAATATCTTTTAAATGCTGTTCTGGTACCTGCCACAACTACCTCCTCTGGCATACTGATCCTTATACCCACCACCTTCTGAGTGAAAAAGTTTCCCCTCAGTTTCATATTCAATCTTTCCCCTCTCACCTTAAAGCTATATCCATTCATTCTTGATTCGCCTACCCTGGGTGAAAGACTCTGTGCATTCACCCTATCTATTCTACTCATGATTTTATCTAACTCTATAAGATCACCCCTCAGCCTCCTGCACTCCAAGGAATAAAGACCTAGCCTGCCCAACCTTTCCCTATAGCTCAGGGTCTCAAATCCTTGCTATAATAACAATAATATATTCCTTTATTTGTCCCACACCGGGGAAATTTACAGTGTTACAGCAGCAAAGTGGATAGCAAGAGAGCAAGAGATCATTCATTATAAATAAAAGATATATAAATTGTCATCAGTTTTCTGTGTGTTCTTAGCTGTTATTGTTGACTCGTCTGCTGGGAGCAGTGCTGGTTGTGCAGTCTCACAGCAGCGGGAAGGAAGGACCTCCTATATCTCTCCTTCACGCACTTGGGGTGAAGGAGTCTGTCACTAAAGGAGCTACTATTTCCTCTCAGTTAGATTATCAGAACTGGGTCATGGTATCAAGACATCGCATTTGCCATTTAGGACTAAGAATTTCCTTTGTGCAGAGAGTTGTCAACTGTTGAAATTTCCTACGTCCTGTATTCAAAGCTGAATAGTAATTTTCGAACACTTAAATGGCCAGGGAAGGTGGGCCAGACATGGGATCTGTCATTATCTTAATAAATGCCAGAATACTCCAAAGTCTATGTGGTCTCCTCCATTTTCTGTTTCTCATGACTGGACAACAACAGTGTCAAATTATATCTGAACAATACAGCCGTAGGTATTCCACATGTGTGGCAAACCAAACATTTAGCAGCAGGAAGGATACCCCATCCCAAATCTGTCTTATTTGAATGGATCATCATCTACTTGAAACTTAGTAGTAACTTGTTTATTTCCGCGGAGCTTTACTTCTATTATTTGAGTATTCCAGACCATGCTTTCTAAAGACTGCAGTGTGAAACAAGCTGAACTTGATTTCAAGCCTTCTCCAATAAATAGAGTTCCTCCCAGGCATGGATGCTCTTGTAGAATTGCACTGGACCTGCCTTCTACCATTACCTTAGGAGCTGTATCGAAATTGGTTTCTGGTCCTCTGTGGAATCAGATTATCTTATGTCTCCATCTCCTATCTCAAGGCCCCCAATGGAGCATCAGATATTGCAGAGCTCTCACCAATGTTGGATCCTCCAGCAAATTACAAGCATCTCCTCAATGAACTCTACCACCTGCTGCAGCTACTTTGCACTTTCCTTTTAAGTGTGAACTAATGCCAGCTCCTCAAGAGGTTGGAACCACGCTGATACAGTTAGGCGAGTTAGTCTGGTTGGTCTTACCTAAAAGCTGCAATAGGCAAATTAACAGGAAGCACAAATTTGAAACATTGATGTCACACAGGTGCAGATTAATTATGCAATCAAGATTTCCTGATCCATTTTAATCCCCACAAATTCTTACATGCCTCTGTATTTCTTATCCTTTTTTTCAGCTACATTTTAAGCTGTTTGATTCTATCTCTGTGAATATTGTTTTTTTGCCCTCTGGCTTGAATTGTGGGTCAGTGAACTGTGTTCTGTAAACTGGAGAGCGTGACAATCTGTGAGGGGGGTCAGTTTTGGCTGAATAGCAACACATTAAGTACCTCTTAAATTCTCCAAGCATGTATTTCTCAACTGTCAGTGACGTAGGCATATAACATTAAACCATCAGAGCAGCTTACATCAGCAAAGGTGAGCTAATGTGCATACCAATGGAGCAAGGCTGGAATTGAAAGCATCACAAGATGTGAAACTGCATGACGCGGTGTAGCACATTACAGTAATTACTAAATATGTGCTTTTAGCTCAGGTTTGAAATGAATTTCACCCTTCCAATTCCTTTGCTGTTTGGCACTGAATTATACTGTGGTATGATTCTTCACACAATCCAGTACGTCAGCAGAGTTACTATTCTTAATGCACGAATGTAGAAATGGTGGTTGCGGTCTCTTTAAGCAAGGGCAATCAACTCTATCATGGCCATGTCGTAGCTTGATATTGAGAGACGCCTGTGAACGTCAATCAATCGTCTTTTCTGGGCCAGGGAGAGCGAGGCAACCAATACCACCCCAACAATGAGCAAAACACAAAGTGCTGAAGGAACTCAGTGGGTCCGTTAACTTCTCAGGAGGAAATGGACTGCCAACATTTTAGGTCAGGACAGCCATCTTCAGACTGATCAGTCTGCAGCATGGTCCTATTCTGAGAAGCCACCTGTGCATTTTATCGCCAGATGTTGTCAGACCTGCTGAGTTCCTCCAGCACGTTGTATTTTGCTCAAGACTCCAACATCTGCCCCACCGATTGCACTGACTGAACTCCAGAATGTCATCATAACCAAAAGGGATTTAAACAACGTGCTTCTGGTCTGCGCAGCTCACTATAACATAAACACAAGTAAACAAGTGGGCTCTCAGGTTGTTCAAGCCTGCCCTGCCACTTAATATGATCATGGCTGATCTATGCTGGCCTCAATTCCTATTCTGTGCCGTTTCTTCATCGCAGACTATTCCTCAATTAGTCAAATATTTAACTTACTTTGCGTTTAATACTTCTAATGACACAATGATTCTACTTTGGAAAGTGACACACCTTTCAAAAATCCTTTACTGCAATTTCACTTAACTTCTGACAGCCACACCAACAAAACCAGTGTACATGATAGGGAACCTTGCAGATCATTTACCCAATCGTAGCTGCAAATCTTGTTATGTAGAAAATAGTGGACAGCGAAGCAGAGAGGAAAATCTCAGTCACCCATCATTATCAAACCCTCCCCTCTAACTTAGAGATTGATATTTTAGTGGAGGAGATCAACACTGTCCACTGTATCACCAATTTTGATGTTATCTGCAAATTTACTAAGAATACATTGACTTCCAAATTGGAGGAACAGCACCTCATATTTCGCCTGGGCAGCTTGCAGCCCAGTGGTATGAATATCGATTTCTCCAATTTTAGATAGTTCCTCTGTCCCTCTCTTCCCCTCCTCCTTCCCAGATCTCCATCTTCCTGTCTCCACCTATATCCTTCCTTTGTCCCGCCCCCCCTGACATCAGTCCGAAGAAGGGTCTCGACCCGAAACGTCACCCATTCCTTCTCTCCTGAGATGCTGCCTGACCTGCTGAGTTACTCCAGCATTTTGTGAATAAGTGTCCAAATTGTTAATGTAGATAACAAACAGTGGACTCAGCATTGACCCTTGCAACATTCTTCAGGTTACAGGCCTCCAATCATAAGAACAACCCTCCATAACTCCCCTTTGACTCGTTCCTTCGTGCCAATTTTGAATCCAATGGCAAGCTCACCTCGGTTTTCAAGGATACATTAATGACTTAGATGAAGGGATTAAAAGTAACATTAGCAAATTTGCAAATTACACAAAGTGTGAGGTTATCCACTTTGGTGGTAAGAACAGGAAGGCAGATTATTATCTGAATGGTGTCATTAGGAAAAGTACAAAGAGATCTGGGTGTCCTTGTTCATCAGTCACTGAAAGTAAGCATGCAGGTACAGCAGGCAGTGTAGAAAGCTAATTGCATGTTGGTCTTCATGACAAGAAGAGTTGAGTATAGGAGCAAGGAGGTCCTTCTGCAGTTGTACAGAGCCCTAGTGAGACCACAGTTTTGCAGTTTTGGTCTCCAAATTTGAGGAAGGACATTCTTGCTATTAAGGGAGTTCACTAGGTTAATTCCCGGAATGGCGGGACTGTCGTATGTTGAAAGACTGGAGCGACTGGGCTTGTATACACTGGAATTTAAGATGAGTGGGGGGGTCTTATTGAAATATATAAGATTATTAAGGGATTGGACACGCTAGAGGCAGGGAACATGTTCCCAATGTTGGGGGAGTCCAGAACCAGGGGCCACAGTTTAAGAATAAGGGGTAGGCCATTTAGAACGGAGATAAGGTAAAACCTTTTCACTCAGAGAGTTGTAAATCTGTGGAATTCTCTGCCTCAGAAGGCAGTGGACACCGATTATCTGGATGCTATCAAGAGAGAGTTAGATAGAGCTCTTAATGATAGGGGGTATGGGGAGAGGGCAGGAACGGGGTACTGATTGTGAATGATCAACCATGATCACATTCAATGGCGGTGCTGGCCGAATGGCCTACTCCTGCACCTATTGTCTATTGTCTATTGACTTCAACCTTCCAGACTAGCCTACCATGCAGGATTTTGTCAAAGACTGTGTTTAAATCCATATTGACAATTTCCACTGCCCTGCCCTCATCAATTCTCTTCAAAAAGCTATGTCAAATTTGTGAGACATACTTCCCCATGAGCAAAACTAAGCTGACTGTCCCCAATGCATCCTTCCCTATCAAGTGCTGGTACATCCTATTCCCAAGGATTCCCTCCAACAACGTTCCCACCACTGCCATCAGCCTCACAGTTTTGCAATTCCTTGCCTTGTCCTAGCTACCTTTTTTAAATAATGGTACAAGATTAGCCACCATTCCGTTTTCTGGAACTTTACGTGATGCAATTTTATCCCACAAGGCCCAAGGATGCACCTGCTAATGCCCTGGGGGTTTATCCACCTAAATGCATTTTAAAATCACCAATACCTCCTTATTGGTAATTCATATTGAATCTAAGACGTCACAACTCCTGTGCCTCAATTCCTCAGCTTCCATGTTCTTCTCAGTAAAAATGGATAAGAAGTATTCATTTAATATCCCGTAGAGTCATACAGCATAGATACAAGCTCGTCGGCCCAACATGCCCACACCGACCAACATGACCCATCCACATTAGTCCTACCTGCCTGCGTTTGTCCCATTTCCTTCTAAATGTGTCCAATCCATGTACCTGTCTAAATTATTCTTAAGCGCTGCGATAGTACCTACCTTAGCGACCTCCTAAGGCAGCTTGTTCCATACAGACATCAGCTATGATGAGCGTTTGTCGGCGTGAGTCTGTACTCGCTGGAGTTGAGAAGAATGAGGGGGGACCGCACTGAAACATATAGAATAGTGAAATGCTTGGATAGAGTGGATGTGGATAGGATGTTTCCACTGGTGGGAGAGTCTAGGACTAGAGGTCATAGTCTCAGAATTAAAGGACGTTCTTTTCGGAAGGAGATGTGGAGAAACTTCTTTAGTCAGAAGGTGGTGAATCTGTAGAGTTCTTTGCCACAGAAGACTGTGGAGGCCGTCAGTGGATATTTTTAAGGCAGAGATAGATAGTTTCTTGATTAGTTCATGTGTCAGAGGTTATGGGGAGAAGGCAGGAGAATGTGGTTAGGAGGGAGGGATAGATCAGCCATGATTGAATAGTGGAGTAGACTAGATGGGCCGAATAACCTAATTCTACTCCTATTCTTTATGACCTTATGACCTTTTGTGCGAAGAAGTTACTCAGGTTCCTATTCAATCCTTCCCCTCTTACCTTGAACCTGTGTCCTCTGGTTCTCGATTCCCCTACTTTGGGCAAGAGACTCGGTGTATCTATCCATTCTATTCTTCTCATTATGGGCAGAACTATCTCCTCCAACTTTTGTAACTCGACACAAAGGTGGCCATTCTGATCTTTAAGGGGACTATTCTTTCCCGTGCCGCCCTTTTACTTAATATACCTGTGGAGTCTCTTCTGATTTTCCTTTATCTTGCCTGGCAGCGCCATTTGATTTGCTCTTTTTGCTCTTCTAATTGCCTTCTTAAGTGCCCTCTTGCACTTCTAAAACACGCAGAGGGATACTTTTGATCCCGACTGCCTAAATCTGATGTATGCCTCCTTCAGTTTTACTGACCATAGCCTCAACATCTCTTGTCAACCAGCGTTTTCTAATCTTGCCAGACTTGCCCTTCATCCGAACAGGAAGATGCAACCCTGTTGTGATGGTCTTGGCTCATGTTTGGCACAGACATTGTGGGCCTAAGGCCCTGTCCTTGTGCTTTACTGTTCTATGTTCAAAGTGATTATTCCTTTCCTGTTTCTAAATTCTACCCCTAAAGCCTCACTGGACAAACCCCCAAGAAGAACCTCTCTGAGCAATGTAGTTATGACCTCCCTGATCAAAGCGGCAACTCCCCATCCTCCATTACTTGAGAAACGAGAATATTTGTTGATTACATTTCCATTTGCACCTTTTCACATAATGCAGTGTCTACACTAAACATTCCTGGGAGATGAGCCTTTCTCTGCCTCCTCCCAAACTTCTCTCGGCTGTCTGGACTGTCTCTGACCCCTGTAGTCCACCTCCGTGGTATCCGATAAAAGGGATGTAAACATGTACCAAACGGAAATCAATTTAAAGTATGGAAAATTGTTAAGAATGTAAGCAGTAATGCTTGGCGTTGGTGCGAGCTGTGTGAAGTGAAAGCTGTTAGACAACAGAGCAATGTAGCACAGCAAGAATGTAATTTGACTTATATTATGGTGGTGGGTTTTCTTTTGATTTATTTCGTACTGTACATATTATTGTAAATAATTGATTAAATTATTTTTGGTTAAAAAAAGAATGTAATTTGAGTGTTGCTCTTCTATATTCTGATTTTCAAAGGAACAAGGTAATAGCTGTTTTTAACTCTATTGATATAATTTGCAGGCTTTTATACCAAAAATATGTTTCTAATATTAACTAAAATTCCTGCTGGAAGGTCAGGGGTCAAATGTCCCACAAAGCACTAAGAGCCCCATTTATAGATACAGTTTTGGCCATCCTGGGTTTTAACTGTTTTTAACTACACCGCATTATTTTATCAGCGTAATGAGAAGGACTGTTTAGGTCTCCACCATCTTTTCTTGGACTGAGTACCAGTGGTCAAATTACTTGGTAATCCAGAATCTTAAACTAATGTTCTGTGAATGGGAGCTCAATCCCACAAAGGCAGCTGAAGAAATTTGAATACTTTAAAGCTTTGCCTTTTTTGGAAAAAAATAAGGTAATGAAGGTACAGTGACTTATGGCATTTTCATTTTGTTCCTTTATGAAATGTAATTAAAACTAATTGGAAAAAGCATTGTCAGCACAATCTAAACTTTCTACAATTGGAGGCCACGTACCCCAATGCCTAAATTCCAGTGTGTGGAATCATATCCAAAAGGAAAACGGAATCAAGGGATATGGGGAAAAAGCAGGAACGGGGTACTGATTTTGGATGATCAGCCAAGATCATATTGAATGGTTCGAATGGCCTAATCCTGCACCTATTTTCTATGTTTCTGCAGTTGAATTGTGTTGATAAAAGTCGGGAGTCAACTCATCATTTTAGAATTGCAATTGAAATTTAGTTAGAATTGTTAATCTTGACTTCCAGATTTCATTCTTCCAAGTTGGATAGCGGATTGATTCATGCCCTCATCATGCGATCTCCACTGCATTAAAAATACAAGAGACACAAAAGAAAATTGGATGGTGTTCCCAGAGGTAAAGTAACACCTAGAGCTGATGACACATACCTATAATTCCTACTGGCTGCAGCCAAGGGTAAGTGGAATTTCCTTTCAACAATCATTTCATGGAAGAAACCTGTGGCTCTTATCAAGAAGGTGTTGTTGGGGGTAGTTGAGCAAAGGAACAGCAAGTCTCAGATCCTTAGCAGACAAGATAATATAAAAATGAAGAAACAAAGAACTGCAGATGCTGGTTTACAAAATAAGACACAAAGTCCTAGAGTAATTCAGCAGGTCAGGCAGCATCTCTGAAGAACATGGTTCCCCCCCCCCCCCCCCCCCCCCCCGTCATAGATGGATCCCTCACCCACAACTCTTCTGTGTCCCATGGTTCTGCTTTCACACCCCCTCCCCCCAGAAGGAACAAGGATAGAGTGCCCCTGGTCCTCACCTTTAACCCCAGCATAATTCCACCACCAGTCACATCTTCCAGATGATACAGAGGTTTACATACACTTCCTCTAACCTCATCTATCGCATTCAGTCTTGCCATTGTGGCCTCCTAGGCCTCCTATGGCCTCCAAGACCAAGCTTAGACTTGGCGATCATTTTGCCGGTCCACCAAGGCCTAATGGATCTCCCAGTTGCTAACCATTTTAACTCCTCTTCACATTCCCATATTGACCTTTCTGTGCAGGGCCTTCTCCACTGCCAGTGAGGCTACAGGCAAACGAGTGGAACAGCATCTCAATTTCCACATGAGTAGCTTACAACCTAACTGTATGAGCATGGAATTTTCCAATTTTAGATAAATACAAACCACGCCCAACTTTCTCGTTCCCCCCCCCCCCCCCCACTTTCCTCCTCCTCCTCTCCTGTGCCCCAGTTGGACTTGCACCTATTTCTCCCCTTCCCACCTCCATTCTTTTGTCTAGCTTCACAATTTGCAACTCTTCAATCCTTTTGTCACATATATTCTGTCTTTTCTTCGCTGACGTTTGTCCAACCTGCTTATCACGGGCGGCACGGTGGCGCAACGGTAGAGTTGCTGCTTTACAGCGAATGCAGCGCCGGAGACTCAGGTTCGATCCTGACTACGGGTGCTGTACTGTAAGGAGTTTGTACGTTCTCCCAGTGACCTGCGTGGGTTTTCTCCGAGGTCTTCGGTTTCCTCCCACACTCCAAAGACGTACAGGTATGTAGGTTAATTTGACTGGGTAAATGTAAAAATTGTCCCTAGTGGGTGTAGGATAGTGTTAATGTGCGGGGATCGCTGGGCGGTGCGGACTTGGTGGGCCGAAAAGGCCTGTTTCCGCGCTGTATCTGAAATATGAAAAATATAATAAATATGAAAACCCACACCCCTCACTTGTATCCACCTATTACCTGCTTGGCATTGTCCTGTCCCTTTTCTCTTCCAACTTGCTTTCCTTGCCACCACCATCAGTCAGCAGAAGAGACCCATCCTTAAATGTCACCTGTTCGTGTTCTCCAGAGATGCTACCTAAACCGCTGAGTTACTCCTGCGCTTTGTGTCTTCTTTGAGATAATATGAATGTATTTTGCTGCTTCACAATTTCCTGTGATTTAAACCTTATATTGCTTCATTCTTGGCAAGTGTACTGCAGACACAAGGGACTGCAGATGCTGGTTTACAAAAAAGGATACAAAGTGCTGGAGTAACTCAGCAGGTCAGGCAGTACCTCCAGTGGACATGAATATGCAATGTTTTGGGTTGGGACCCTTCTTCATTTCAACATAGGCCTGCTGGATTTCACGGTTGCTAACCATTTTGGCTCCCCTTCCTATTCTCATACTGACTTAAATCCCCTTCATTTCTAGAGTGAAGCAGCATGCAAACCGGAGGAACAGCCCATCATATTCCGAATGTACCATTACAATTCAATGGTATGAACATTGAGTTCTCCAATTTTAGGTAACAAACCGACAGACAGAAGCCACACCACTTTTTCTCCGCTGCTCCCCACCCTAATGCACACCATTTTACATAATCCCCCCTTTCCACCATCCCCTTCCACCTTTATCCCTTCCTCTAGCTTCACATGTTGTGCATCTTTTCCCCTTATCGTCTTTTTGGCTTTTCATCTCTGGCCTTTGTCCAACCATCTGTCAATCACCCCCTCTCTAACCACCTATCACTTGCCTGGCTTTGTCTTGCCCCGGCCTCTTTTCCAGCTTTCTCCCCGCTATTACCATCAGTCTGAAGAAGGATCCCGATCTGAAACGTCGCGTATTCATGCCCTCCAGAGATGCTGTCTGACCCGTTCTGGTTATTCCAGCACATTGTGTCCTTTTATCATCAATTTACTCCTATTTGCTCAATCAACATTCATAAGCACTTCACTTCCAATGAATTGCATTAGCTCCCCATTTATGTATCCTCTTCTGCCACTCATCCCTGCACCCTCTGTAATATGATGCATCTGCCATATTATCACCCCCAACAAAAACACTTCTTCAACTTGCTTTTGTTAACTTCCCATTCTATTCATTTTGCCCCTTGTCGAAGAGAATGCAAAATACAAGGGAGAGGGAAAGAGTTGTCACGAAAAGTTCAGTGAAGAGGTGCAGCAGAGGAGGTATGTGGTACAACTGCATTCCTCTCTGAAATGGAGAGACAGGGAGTCTGCAGGCATCTTGTGCGCAAAATGTCAAACATCACCAACACTTGCTGATTTTATTTCATTAGGAACAACTAGTTAGTTTGAGTTTTTTTAAATTCTTGCTTTACCATGATTGTGATTTTTCTTTCTTTTGTTTTCTGTTACGTAGATATTACACAGAATAATTGCCCAGATATTGCGGAATATACAGCCGTACAGAATCAGGTACAGTTGACTGAGTTTTTGCCTGTGAACACATTCTTCACAAGTGATCATGAATAGACTCTAATGGGGGGTAATTGTGATGGGAAGTCTCCACTAGGAGGTACAATAGTGTCAACTCTCTGCCAATCGGAAATGGATACTGATCTGTTTGGAAAATTACTGAGAAGAAGAATGCGATAGGTATTTCAGTGACATAGCTGGGGTCAAACTTCATGCCAATCATTCTCTCTGCAATAGAAGAAAGGATAGAAAGGTCCAATCAAATCAATGGTGGATTTGAGGTCAGTCAGTGACAAGCACAAAAAGAGAAAAAGAGAAGAACTGGAAGCCCAGAAGAGGAGATTCAGTATTGGGGAGAAACCAGAACGTCCTCCTTGATATTGGAGCAATGGCAGGGGATAGACATAGTTGGCCAGTGGGTGCAGTATGGTTGAAATGATATGTGGGGGAAGGGGTGGAGGGGAGATTAGTTGTCAAACTAAAAAGACTGAAAATTAGGAAATCAAAGGCATTCTGGAACAACATGAATGTCTCATGGTAAAGATTGCAAGGATCAGGATGGGGAAATCAGAAAGCCCTTGGAAGTGCAGGGATGAGTGTCTGATCATGGTGTGGAATAAACCAGGTAATCTGGATCCTGCAGGGATATGAAAAGGTCTCAGTCCTGCATCCGACAGAGATATTTACTTCCATTATCCGGAGTCTTTATCTAAATCTAAGTGTTTGCTTAAATTTAGTAATGGAGTTAGCTCTGAGGCAAATGTCCTCTTAATAATGTGCATGGAAATGAGGTTGTGGACATCATACCAAACACATTTTCAATAGAACCTGAATTGGGCTAATTAGAGGTAGATTTCAGATTTCTCAAGTTCTTGCATGTCAAACGAACTAAACCCACCCATGTTTAGGGTTAAATCTATAAGTGCAAATGCCATCATCTGGTCATTAGATGCAATTGAGGTAAAAGTTCATCTCCCAGGTGCTCTTTGACTTTTGTAATATTTGCTTAATCTCCACTACAAAAAAAATCAAACTGAAAAGAGCAAAACTCTAATAAAAGAGCAGAAATTGCAAAAGTAGCAAAATTTAGCAAAAATAACAGGCAATTAAATCATTACATGATGCAAGAAATAACAGCATCATAAATAAGAATGCATATTTTTATAATTGTAAAACTTTCAAAAATATTCAGTGCTGATGCAAGTCATGGGGTTTGTGAGTAGGCCTGTTCCATTTTAAATATGCACACAATCCGTTGATACTAACAGATACCTTAGTTTAGTTAGACTCGTCCTGGACCAGAGGGGCCAGAGTTAACCACATGAAGAGTGAAGCTTTATTCTTCAGCAACTGGGCTGATCAGCTCACCTTCTCCTTCACCATCCAGTCTGACTACCTGAAGATGCTGGGGATCTGGTTCAAAGGGCCGGCGCTCAGAACAAGAATTAGCTGGAGTGGATTGCCAAGGTTAAATAAAAATGGAATTTGTGGGAACATTGCTCACTCTCGATATTGGCAAGAACCTAGTCATTAAATACAAGGTGTTTTTGGTGTTGTTGTACTTAACGCAGGTGTTGCCCATACCACTCTCCTCCATCGGAGCAGGCACCAAAGTCATATTCCATTTCATCTGGGGATCCAAGATAGACCATATCCAACGGGCCACAATGCACAGGTCCCCAGAAAACAGGATGAATAGCATACCCAACATTTTACTCAATCTAATGGCCACCTTATGCAGCTGCATCAAGCTATGCTTAGAACCAAAATACACAAGCACCAAGTGCTGAGGTTCTATCTGTCTCCAGTGTTGTGAAGGATAGGCTTAGATTCATTTACATGCAATGTTCCATTCAGTTGGACCATGCCACATGACTTATCCTTTGTGGAAAAGTTTTTCAGAAAAGACACTTTGGACTTCCAGTCTACAAGGCAGCATAGAATGCAGGCACTGTGGCATGGCACAATAGATCTTATGGGATAGTTTCCCAAGCAGACTGTTAAAACCAACTGCATCATTGCCAGACATCAAACAACAAGCACTAAGATCTCACTTGGCTGGCAGTGAGAAGGGCCCTCCCCATCAGATCCTTCCTGCACGATGGGTGCCTCACCTGCAGCACATGGTTCTCATGAGATGGTTACGATTGAGATGATTGCCCACCTCTTTGAGGACTGTGGGTCTGCAAAGATGGTGACAACCTGAAGATGCTTGGGACCAGGCTCAGACAGAGAGGCTCAGAAGAAGAATTAATTGGAGTGGAAAGCCAAGGTGAAACAAAAATGGAGTTTGTAGGAATATCGCTCACTCTCGATATTAGCATGTCCTAGTGCATCAGTCACTGAAAGGAAGCATGCAGGTACAGCAGGCAGTGAAGAAAGCCAATGGAATGTTGGCCTTCATAACAAGGGGAGTTGAGTATAGGAGCAAAGAGGTCCTTCTGCAGTTGTACAGGGCCCTAGTGAGACCGCACCTGGAGTACTGTGTGCAGTTTTGGTCTCCAAATTTGAGGAAGGATATTCTTGCTATTGAGGGCGTGCAGCGTAAGTTCACTAGGTTAATTCCCGGAATGGCGGGACTGTCATATATTGAAAGACTAGAGCGACTAGGCTTGTATACACTGGAATTTAGTAGGATGAGAGGGGATCTTATTGAAACATATGATTATTAAGGGATTGAACACGTTAGAGGCAGGAAACATGTTCTCAATGTTGAGGGAGTCCAGAACCAGGAGCCACAGTTTAAGAATAAGGGGTAGGCCATTTAGAACAGAGATGAGGAAAAAAAAATTCAGTCAGAGAGTTATAAATCTGTGGAATTCTCTGCCTCAGAATGCAGTGGAGGCCAATTCTCTGGATGCTTTCACGAGAGAGCTAGATAGAGCTCTTAAAGATAGCGGAGTCAGGGGGTATGGGGATTAGGCAGGAACGAGGTACTGATTGTGAATGATCAGTGAATGGCGCTGCTGGCTCATACGGCCGAATGGCCTACTCCTGCACCTATTGTCTATTGTCTAAAATAGGTGCATGAGTAGGCCAATCGGCCCTCCAAGTCAGCATCGCCATTCAATATGATCATTGCCGATCATCCAAAATCAGTACCCCGTTCCTGCTTTCTCCCCGTATCCCTTGATTCTGTTAGCCCGAAGAGCTATATCTAACTCTCTCTTGAGTACATCCAATGAATTGGCTTCCACTGCCTTCTGTGGCAGAGAATTCCACAGATTCACAACTCTGGGTGAAAATGTTTTTCCTCATCTCAGTTCTAAATGACCACCCCCCTTATTCTTAAACTATGCCCCTGGTTCTGGACTCCCCCAACATCGGGAATATTGTGTACATAATGATGTTTTATAATATTTATCTAGCTTTTATTTAAAACTAAATCAAGAAATTGTTTGGTTCCTTAACTCTAAAGGACATCTGTGATCTTGCCAAAGTATTAATACTTTGCAGTAAGATGCTATTTTCTTTTACTAAACATATCAACTGAGTTATTTTAGTGGTAAATAGCTAAATTATTGTAGCCCTGCGTCATACTTTGTTGATTTTCCTTCTCTCAGGTCAAGCTTCATAATTATAGCCTTAAATTTTAATATGTTCTGTCAGACCGCATGTACAGTCTCCTTATGTGTAGGAAAGAACTGCAGATGCTGGTTTAAATCGAAGGTAGACACTCCAGCATTTTGGATCTACAGCATCCTTTTGATCACCACAATTCGACTCCAGTGTACCAATGTTTTGGAATGCAGATAAACCTGTCTAGAAGTAGGGTGGAATGTACATTCTATTTTTGTAGTTAATTGCATGGGGCTGATTTGCTGCCAGCCTGCACATGGTGTAGATTGACTGGCGACACAAGAGACTGCAAATGACCAGATTGACGAGGGCTTCTCAGTGTCTTTATGTCCGGAGTTGCAGTCGATGAGTCAAAAGTGATGAGAAACTCTTGATTTCTTTGACTTGTGTTGCATGAGGTAAATATTTTGAAATCTTTGTTCCTGCCTCCTATACTTTTTTTGTCACAATTTTTATATGTGTAGTTCCTGCAACGTTAGACAAAGTTTTTTACATTAATTTGTCATGCATAGTCCATTCATATACGTTTTTTTAAAGCAGACCACATGGTTTATGTCCTTTTGCATGTTGTGCGCAGAGGAGGTTGGGGGGGGCAATCATTTCAACTCCCCATCCTATTCCCATGCGGACCATTCTTTCCTGGGCCTCCACCATTACCTGAGTGAGGCCACATGCTCACTGGAAGAACATCACCTTTAATTCCACTTGGGTAGCTTACAACCCAATGGTATGAACATTTGAATTCTCTGATTTTAGGTCACCTCAAACAACATCCACACCCCCCCTCCCACCCCCCCCCCCCCCCCCCCCCAGCATCTCCCCTCTCTTCCCCGCACCCTCTTTCTACCCCCTCCCACACATGTGCCCCTCTGAGATGCACCAATTTCTCCCCTCCCCTCCACCTACATTCATTCCTCTGACTTCACAATTTGCTACTCCTCAATCCTTTTTTGATCACTGACCTTTGTCCAACCTCCTTGCCTGTGTTCACCTATTACCTGCCACGCTTTGTCCTGTCCCTCCTCTCTTCCCGTGCCCCCCCCCCCCATCTACAATCAGTCTAAAGAAGGGTCCTGACCTGAAAAGTCACATATCTATGTTCTCCCGGGATGCTGTCTGACCCACTGTTACTTCAGTACTTTGTGTGTTTTTTTTAGCTATTTCACTATTAAAAATACCTTTAAAATTCCTGCAGGAAAAATAATGTCTGAAACTCTAACCAATCACCTTTTTCCCCATTTACACAACTGACTTTTAATATGCAATGTTCAAAAAAGTTTTTTTATGAAAGCAACTATCATGTTGTAGAAAAACGACCTACATTTTGAAGAGTAGGGTATTACTACTCCATTGTTAGTCAGCATCACTGAAGTATATCAGTTTGGCAAGGATATACTTTGACAGGATACTATTACAAATCTTATATGATTCACTGGGGAAGTATATTATTAAGCGTAAGTATATTAATTTGTATTTATGCAGTACATCACCCAGTACCTCAGTGCATTCAATATGCTGAATACATTTAGATTATTCAGCCAACAAGTGGCCTGAAGCTGGAAACTAAGCAAGTTGCTGGGCCATGTGTCAGAGTCTCAAATCTAATTAACAAACAGTGCTCTAAAAAGCAACAAGATGTTGCTTTTACATCCTGTGGTTGGGGTGTGTTGGTTGTTATGTGCGGTGTTGCTGGTGAATAGGAGGAGGGGGTGATATACTGGGAATAAAAGTTCATTTAGTTGATTGAAAAATCAAAAAGAAAGTAGATGCGGGAATCTGATATAAAAATAGAAAATGCTAGCAATTCTCAGTAGCTTAACAGACATTTAAACTACAAGAGAGCTGGGGTGCTTTGGGGTAGAGCAGGAAAGTGGAGTTGAGGCCAAGGTTGGATCAATGTGATTTATTCAGTGACGAAGCATGCTTGAAAAGCCAAATATACTACTCCTGCTCCAGTTTATTTTACTCTTATATCAGGCAGCATCTGCAGGGAGAGGAACAGAGTTATAGTTTCAGGTTGAAGGCCTTACATCAGAACTAGCAAGATTATTGACTTGAAATGCCAAGTCTGTTTCCCTCTCCATAGACACAGCTGGACTTCCTGTGTTTTGCCAGTATTGTAAATTTTAGTTTAAAATTAATTCCAGGGATAAAGAGGGCTGGACAATGAGAAGAGAGTAAGCAGCATAAAAAAAAGTAATGTTTTTCATTATTAAAAGGTTTGTTAGGAAGATTTTCCTATGGCTGGTGAGCAAGATAGTGGAATTTAGAATCATAAGTTCTGGGTAAGGGACTGAGAAGCAAACTGCCTTCACACAGTGGCATGTGAATCAAGGGAATTCTCTGTCCCAAGACTTGGGGAGGCTCAGTTAATTAAATTAGGCAAGTCATCATGCTTAACAGAAATGTTAGTTAATTAGTTAAATGGTGATAGATTGGGAAAAGTTGATGCACACCAGTAACTAAAACCAAACATGCACATGCAGTGTGAAATGACATGTTGGTCTTCATTGCAAGAGGAGTGAGGAGGGAGGGCCTTGGTGACAAAGAGGTTTTTTAGCAATATTGGTCTCCGGATAAAAAAAAGATTTACTTAACATTGAAGGTTCATCAGAATAATTCATGAAATGTCAATACTATCATATAAGGAGGGATTGGGTTGACTTGGCCTGTACTTGATTGAATTCAGAAAAATGAGAGGGGATCTCACTAAAACATGCGAAACTCTGACAGGGCTCAACAAGCAGGGAGATTGGTTCCTCTGCCTTGGAGGATAAGATGAGGCATTTGATGGATGGATCATGGTTACAGGACAGAGTAAGACATACGGACTGAGATGAGGAGAAAGTGAAATTGTGCGATTCTCAACCACAAAGCTGTGGACACCAAATCACTGAATATACTTAAGAAGGATATGGATAGATTTCTTTCAAGAAGGTTATTAAGGAGCATGGGAAGAGAATGGGATAAATTATCAACCATGATTGTATATAATGGTGGAGCAGGGATATAGGGCAGTATGATTCATTTCTGCTCCTTTTGTCTATGTTTCTATGTTAACTACTGCATTCATAACTAAGTTTAATGTCTTTTGGGCACAAAGGCGGTCAAAGGAATTTGGAATAGGTTGGGAAAGTAAAGTTAATAAAAGTTAAGCAATCTAAAACCCATGACTATATTGCGGCAAACACAAACAGCAATGTAGTCAATGCTTTCTCATCCTCATCACCTCATTAACCAAACACAACATCTATTAGATTGTGCACCCTGCTTGTGACTGCAGATATCCAGACCAGACCATCCCACACATAGTGAATAACTGCTCACTGAGGCTTTTCCCTTGTGGCATCAAGGCCATCCACCCAGCAACTGATGCTGCCCTGGCCTGGATGTCTACCCTTGACCTACAACTTTAGGCTGTGCACGCCATACGCAAGAAGAAGAATAACCAAATCAATCTGAAGAAGGGCTCAACCCGAAACGTCACCCATTCCTTCTACCCAGAGATGCTGCCTGTCCTGCTGAGTTACTCCAGCATATTATTGAAGACTATGATCCAGTTTGGGTTTTTTAGCAAGCCTCTTAACATATCGTTATTCCTTCATACACTTTCTATACATACACTTCAAGACTGATCCTACGTCTCTTTAAAATGTTCTCATTCAATTTAATTTGCTTGTCCTTCGTAGCAAGATGAATCTCCTTACACTTTCCTGATATATATTTCATTTGCCATTCATGTATCTGTCAATTTCATGCCCTCCCGAAGTTTGGTTCAATTCCTCTTGTAAATTATTAATATTTCTAATTCCCCATCTTCTGGAAACTGCAAAGGTTTAATCCTGCATTTTCAAAGCCACATCATTGAAATATATCAAAAGGAACATGCTCAAAAATCACATATTGCCCAGTCTATAAAAATAGCCAATCACCACAATAATTTGCTTTTTGACCCACGGTTGGTATCTCAGGATTATTACCTGCGCCATGTGCTAGTGAGGCAATGAATAGAAAGATAGTGCAGTTGGTCTATGTGGCTAAGGAACTGGTGGAGGATGGAGCGCTTGAAACTGGGGAGACGGTAGAACCACTGAGGGATAAAGGAAGGAATTTATGTTTGGAGTCAGAGGATGTGGGTGAGTTTCTAAATGAGTATTTTGCTCGGGACTCACCAAAGTAAAGAACATGGAGGACAATGAGATCAGTGTGGAGAATAGTAAGATGCAAGGGCAGTTTGAGACCAAGAGGAAGTGGTGTTGGGGCTCTTAAAAACCATTAAGGTGGATAATTTCCAAGGCCTGATGGAAGCTATTCCACATTGCAGAGAGAGAGATAAGAGTGGCGACTGCAGGGAAATCCCTAATGAAGATCTTTGTATCCTCTTTAGGTACAGGCAAGGTCCCGCACGAGTGGAGAGTAGCCAATGTTGTGCTTTGTTTCAGAAGGAAAGTAGAGATAACAGGATATTGCAGGCCAGTGAGCCTTGCGTCAGTCAGTGGGAGGGAAGCTATTGGAGAGGATTCTTCGGGGAAGGATTTAATCTCAGTTGGCAGATAATGGGCTAATTAGTGATAGTCATTGTGGCTTTGTGCGAGACAGGTCATGTAGTACAAACTTGATTGACTTTATTGAGGAGGTGACAAAGCTGATTGAGGATAGAACATTGGACATATCAGTCCACTGAGTTCATAATTTGGATTCAGGACTGGTTTACCAATAGAAGACAAGGTTAGTGGTGGAAAGGTTTCATTGTGGCTTGAGGTTTGTGAACAATGATGTTCCACAGGGATTTCTGCTGACATACTGATGTTTGATATATTCATAATGACTTGAATGAGAATGTTGATGGATTGGTTAGTATGCAACTGGAATGGCTACATCAATGCTGTACTGTGTACTAATCCAAGCTCCAGATTTATCTGCTTTATCTGCAATAGTCCTTGCATTAGAATAAACACATTTCAGCCCATTAGCCCCAGAATGCTCATTAACCTGGCCTAGTCCTTTCAAACTTACTTGCATAATGTAAACAATTGTGAGATTGTTCAGTGTGCGTTATTTTCATAAAATATTTCTAGTCTTCCTCTTTCTACTTCTCCTTATCGAGTCCACATCACAAGATTAAAAATTGTTCAGCCAGGACTGAACACACTTCTCGGCATCTGCATACAACGGCGTCTTGCGCGTCTTGTGCTTCTTGTGCATCGTAGTGGAAAGATTGGTGGAAACAGGGCCGTGATGTGAACGCTCTTTCCTTGACCCCTCTTTCTATGTATAGTGTTCGTCTTAAAATTACGTTTCTAGATTATATTATTTTATTGTTCTCGTGAAAATAACCCTTTACTATTTTCCTCAACTTTTTCCATTATTTAGAACACTTTTACAAGACTTTGAAGCTGCAGTTAATACAGTGCTGTTTTTTCCATATTTTGTCCAATTGTCAATGTGACTCATCCTCTATGTGATCTTAGTCTGTTTATATTCTGTGGGATGCCTAGAACTGCATACAACTGGTCTAACTGTGTCTTACACAGATTCTTGCTTTTATATTCAATGTTTTGACTTGCAAAACAACAAATTCTGTTTACATATTAAAGTTTTTTCCACTCGTAATATTTTAAAGATTTCCTTCTGTGTTTACAGCAATGTTTCTTTCCAATTTTTGGGGAATTTTAGTCTTTAGTTTGTAATTTGATTTATCAGCTTTTTTACATATTGAACTACTTCACAAAATCCACAATCTCTTGTCTGTGTACTCCTGAAGTCTATTGCGTTATCCCTTGAGATTTATTGTATCTTCCAGGAGAAGTTCATAATACAATAATTAATTGAATAACATATTTATTTCTCTTTTGGACTTCTAGAAGGGATTTTAAAAGCCAGTTAGGAGCAGTGAAATCCAGAGAATAGGATAAGATTTTTTAAGAAACTAGTAACTCCCTGTTCAAATAAATAATTTGCTGCTGTCCAGCAGCAGACCCCTAACACCTACTTACAGAGATTACTTATGCTGCACCGCTCAACAAAACTTCTTTAAGTTTTGCTTGTGGGTTTTCAGTGCAATTGGACTACCAGGCATTAGTTCAATAAAGCAGTATTGAACAATATTTAAAGCAACAAAGGAAAGATGTCACACCAGTATATCCGTCCATCCTGAACATCCCTATGTAACCCTTCTCTCTGTCTTGAGTCGATTAACTAATCCCAAATCAGTCCTGTTTAAGATATGCCCCATTCCATGGCCAAATGTAACAAGATGGTTTAGATATCAAGGGTGGAAAAAGGATGATGTCCTGCAAATTGAGTTTAAGGAGCCAGGAAGAAAGTTAAAAAGGAAGGACCACTAGGGTCGTAATCTTACTCTGTGCTAGTAAGGTCAGAAAAAGGATAGCATGAATGAATGCATGGCTAAATACATGATACAGGAGGGACGACGTCAGGAAAATGAATAATGAGATTGCTTCAGAGCCAGGTGGGGCCTGTACACTAAGGACAAGTTAAACCTAAACTGGAAGGGGTCTAATAACCTTCCGGCAAGTATACTCGGAGGGGTGGAAAGCACAGTAGTAGGACAACAGGTGTGGAGAAATCAAGTAAGTCCAGAGAGGACCTGGCAAAGTAAATTGGGGGCAGATATTTACCGGAAAAATAATAGCTGACAAGTACAAATCTTAGAAGAAAGTTCGTAAGAGTTCATAGTCAGCATGTTCTGGTAAAAATGAAAAGGAAATATGGCAAGATTAGGGAACTCTGGACAAACAAAGATTATTGAAGGTTTAATTAGAAAAAAAAAGGAAGCATGGCAGACACAGGCAACTGAGATTGAGGGAAGTCTCTTGAAATTATGAAGTGTTTTGAAGAGAATTTAAGAAAGAGATCAGGAGGGCAAAAGGAAATCATAATATCTCCTTTGTTAGATTAAAGTGAATCTCAAGACATTCTATGTGTGTATCAGCAGCAAGAGGGTAGCCAGGGAAAAGTGGATTCCCATGGGGATGAAAAGGGTAATCTAAGTGTGAAGCCAGTTGATGTGGGTGAGGTTATATATGAGGTTATATATAGCAAAGGGGACTATGGAAGCATGAGGAAGGAGCTGGCCAAAGTTGACTGGAAAGAGACCCTAGCAGGGATGACAGTGGAACAACAATGGCAGGTATTTTGGGTATAATACAGAAGGTGCAGGATCAGTTCATTCCAAAGAGGAAGAAAGATTCTAAGAGGAGTAAGAGGCAACTGTGGCTGACAAGGGAAGTCAAGGACTGTATAAAAATAAAAGAGAAAAAGTATAACATAGCAAAGATGAGCGGGAAGCCAGAGGATTGGGAAACATTTAAAGAACAACAGAAGATAACAAAAAAGGCAATGCGGGGAGAAAAGATGAGCTACGAAGGTAAGCTAGTCAAGAATATAAAGGAGGATAGTAAAAGCTTCTTTCGGTGAGTGGAGGAAAAAATTAGTTAAGACAGAAGACAGAAACTGGTGAATTTATTATGGGGAGCAAGGAAATGGCAGACGAGTTGAACAGGTACTTTGGATCTATCTTCACAAAGGAAGGCACAAACAATCTCCCAGGTGTATTAGTGGCCAGAGGACCTAGGGTGACGGAGGAACTGAAGGAAATTCACATTAGGCAGGAAATGGTGTTGGGTAGATTGATGGGACTGAAGGCTGATAAATTCCCAGGGCCTGATGGTCTGCATCCCAGGGTACTCAAGGAGGTGGCTCTAGAAATTGTGATGCATTGGTGATCATTTTCCAATATTCTATAGATTCAGGGTCAGTACCTGTGGATTGGAGGGTAGCTAATGTTATCCCACTTTTTAAGAAAGGAAGGAGAGAGAAAACCAGTTAGCTGACATCGGTGTTGGGGAAGATGCTGGAGTCAATTATAAAAGATGAAATAGCAGCACATTTGGATCGCAGAAACAGGATCGGTCCGAGTCAGCATGGATTTACGAAGGGGAAATCATGATTGACTTATCTTCTGGAATTTTTTGAGGATGTAACTAGGAAAATGGACAAGGGAGAGCCAATCGATGTAATGTACCTGGACTTTCACAAAGCCCTTTGATCAGGTCTCCCATAGGAGATTAGTGGGCAAAATTAGAATACATGGCATTAGGGGTAGGTTACTGACATGGATAGAAAATTGGTTGCCAGACAAGAAACAAAGAGTAGGGATTAACAGGTCCATTTCAGAGTGGCGGGCCGTGACTAGTGGGGTACCGCAAGGCTCGGTGCTGGGACCGCAGCTATTTACAATAAACATTAATGATTTAGATGAAGGGATTAAAAGTAACATTAGCAAATTTGCAGATGACACAAAGCTGGGTGGCAGTGTGAACTGTAAGGAGATGCTTTGAGGATGCAGGATGACTTGGACAGGTTGGGTGAGTGGGTAGATGCATGGCAGGTGCAGTTTAATGTGGATAAATGTGAGGTTATCCACTTTGGTGGCAAGAACAGGAAGGCAGATTATTATCTGAATGGTGTCAAGTTAGGAAAAGGGGGAAGTACAAAGAGATCTAGGTGTCCTTATACATCAGTCACTGAAAGTAAGCATGCAGGTACAGCAGGCAATGAAGAAAGCTAATGGCATGTTGGCCTTCATAACAAGAGGAGTTGAGTATAGGAGCAAAGAGGTCCTTCTACAGTTGTTCAGTGCCCTGGTGAGACCACACCTGGAGTACTGTGTGCAGTTTCAGTCTCCAAATTTGAAGAAGGACATTCTTGCTATTGAGGGAGTCGCATAGGTTCACGAGGTTAATTCCCGGAATGGCTGGACTGTCATATGTTGAAAGAATGGAGCGACTGGGCATGTATATACACTGGAATTTAGAAGGATGAGAGGGGATCTTATTGAAACATATAAGATTATTAAGGGATTGGACAAGCTGGAGGCGGGAAACATGTTCCCGATGTTGGGGAGTGCAGAACCAGGGGCCACAGTTTAAGAATAGTGGGTAGGCCATTTAGAATGGAGATGAGGAAAAACCTTTTCACCCAGAGTTGTGAATCTGTGGAATTCTTTGACACAGAAGGCAGTGGAGGCCGATTCTCTGGATGCTTTCAAGAGAGAGTTAGATAGAGCTTTTAAAGATAGCAGAGTCAAGGAATATGAAGAGAAGGCAGGAACGAGGTACAGTTGTGGATGATCAGCCATGATCACAGTGAATGGCGGTGCTGGCTCGAAGGGCCGAATGGCTGAATCCTGCACCTATTGTCCATTGTGTATTGCCTATTAACACAATCCTACACACATTAAGGACAATTTACACTTGGGGGAGTGCAGAACCAGGGGCCACAGTATAAGAATAATGAGTAGGCCATTTAGAATGGAGATGAGGAAAAACTTTTTCACCCAGAGAGTTATGAATCTGTGGAATTCTCTGCCTCAGAAGGCAGTGGAGGCCGATTTTCCGGGTACTTTCAAGAGAGAGTTAAATAGAGCTCTTAAAGATAGCAAAGTCAAGGGATATGGGGAGAAGGCAGGAACAAGGTACTGATTGTGGGTGATCAGCCATGATCACAGTGAATGGCGGTAATGGCTTGAAGGGCCGAATGGCCTACTCCTGCACCTATTGTCTATTGTCTATTAACACTATCCTACACACACTGGGGACAATTTAAACTTACACCAAGCCATTTAACCAGCATACCTGTATGACTTTGAAGTGTGGTAGGAAACCGAAGATCTCGGAGAAAACCCACGCGGTCACGGGGAGAATGTACAAACTCCATATAGATAGCACCCGTAGACAGGATCGAACCTGGGTCCATCGCTGCAAGCACTGCAAGGCAGCAACTCTACCGCTGCGCCACTGTGACGTTTTTTGACCTTTTGCCTTTGTGACCTTCCCGCTTTTTTCGCTGATTTCTTATGTACTATATCCATAAGTACTCTTGAACCCCCTTCAAAGTTGTGCCATTCATATTTTGTATTGCTTCTCCTCAATAATCCCCTCTGTACCATTAATTTTATTTGCTACATCCAGTAGTCTACTGTGCATGATTACTATTTCCTATATACTACACTCCAAAGTGTCTGTGTCATCTGCAAAATCCGGTCTGTGCAACAAAATTTAAATATTTAATATTTCTCATGAAAGATAATGGTTGCAGCAGCAATCCCTGGGGTATACCATCCTCCAACAAGCAAAAGTTTAACAACAAGCATATTATTTGACTGGTCGAGTTAGGGGTTGCTAAATAGGAAAATGAAATGATAATGAAATGCTTTTATTTCTGGTGGCAACAGTTGTATAAATAACACCGGAACTGAAACGTACAGCATGCGAGAACCATATAAAAATCAATTCTCAGTTCTGCTTTTGTGTGGAAAATTGCAGGAATAAACCTGCCTTGCCAGCCATTCTGAAAAAAAAGTCAGCAAACTACCCCCACTGGCTCTGTGGTAACTACACAAGCTCCTACACTTCGGGTGCCATTCATTATCTCAGCTCTTTCCCAATAGATTCTGTAAATACCATCCCAAACCCATATTCCCCAAATTGATCTCGCAGCTCCATCTCATCAAATCTCATTCAGTTCGGCACGGTGGCACAGCGGTGACTCCAAAGACGTACAGGTTTGGAGGTTAATTGGCTTAGTAAAAGTGTATATTGTCCCTAATGTGTGTAGGATAGTGTTAATGTGCAGGGATCACTGGTCAGCGCAAACTCGGTGGGATAAAGGGCCTATTTCCGCTCTGAATCTCTAAACTAAAAAATCTAAATAAAGTACTCCAATCCGGTGTCATAGTTTTGACTCAAGCCAATTTACAGTCAAATCCTTTTTCCATTTTGCAGCATAACGGCTGGATCTCACCACTCAACCCCAATATAGTGCCACGGTTCTAACCCTATCCTAATTTACAGATCTATCCCAATATTAATCACAGTTCTTCAGCAATTCTTCCTCACAGCTCAACGCCATTCATTCACAGCTCCATTGAGCTACCTTGATTTCTCCACTACCCTTACCCTTTCGGACCTCACCCATTCCAAATGTTCAGCACTTTGCTCATTTTAGCCTTTTCCATTCTCATCAAATCTGCAGACATGGAAGATGTCCTTGCAGAGGCTGGATGCCAGTTTTCAGACACCTCCACATATTTTGCTTTGAGTCATGACCCCGCTTATGAAGACCAGTCACCACCTTCCAGACCGTTACAGATCTCAGCACATCAGGTGATCTCTCCTTCATAGAGCTCACTCAGAAAGACTGCTGTACGGCTGATAGGGGAAAGGAATAAACAAGTGAATCTAATATCTTTCACAATGCAGTCCCAAATAATTTCCCTCAAAGAGAATTACGAAACAGATTGCTGATGAGTGAGTTAGTATTGAATCAGCTCTGGTTGTGCAATGTTTCTTATTTCTGGTATAGTGCATGCACATTCTAAAATAAGAGAACATTTTCATTGTCATCGAAATTGACTGGTTCGCAAACTCGCCTAATGGGTTAGGAAAATGTTTCTTTGCTCTTCACAAACCATTGCTTATGTCTCCAGCACTTGTTGACATGGTGAGATCAAATCAACAGGTGAAGCAAAGGAAGACACATGGCCAGACGGTGCACCCTCTGATACAACAAGCTGGCCATTAAATTATACTTTGCACTTATTTATTTTCCAAATTCCTTTTGGAATCTTTCCTCTGATTCAACTCTAATTCAAAGCAGTGCTCACAACTATTCCTAATCAATTAAGGGGAGGGAAGCCATATCAGCCTTACCTGCAAACCACTATAGACATAAATTGCTGAAGTAACTCAGCGGGTGAGGCAGCATCTCTGGAGAAAAAGAATAGGTGACATTTTGGGTCTGAAACCTCAGTCTGAAAGATAGAGGTGGGGAAGGGAAGGAGAAAGAGGAGGCGAGAAAAGGCCAGAACAAATCATGGCTGGCAATAGATGACCTCAGGAAGGGTGAAGTCCATGATGGCCTATTGTTGGCTGGGGAAGATGTGCTAATGAGAGGGATACAAGGATGCGAACAGTGGAACTGGTAGGACGATAGGGTGGGGGATGGGGGTGGAGACAGGGGAAGGACTGTAGGAGTTACTTGAAATTAGAGAAATCAACGTTCATACGACTGGGTTGCAAACTGCCCATGTAAGCAACCCACTATCCAGCTTGAATGTGACAAATCAAGTAAAACAGGCCATTCCCTAACCAATCTGAAGAAGGGGCTCAACCCAAAACGTCACTCATTCCTCCAGAGATGCTGCCTGTCCCGCTGAGTTACTCCAGCTTTTCATGTCTATCTTCGCTTTAAACCAGCATCTGCAGTTCCTAACACAGATCACATCTATAGATTGATAACATATTCCCTCATACCTTTCATCCATATTCTGACTACATTGGTTGCCACTTGCTAAACACACACGGTATCTATATGAAGTTACCCTACAATCTGGTATATGATTTAACAATTTTAAATCTCAATTTCTAAAACTCATTGTTTACATAGCATCAGTCATTTTAATATGATATATAAGAAAAACTGGTAAATTAAACTTCTTTAAACTTGCATTTCTTCAAGGAGGCTTGGAGCACATCCTTGAATATTTTGTGCAGGAAAATAACTGCAGATGCTGGTACAAATCGAAGGCATCACAAAATGCTGGAGTAACTCAGCGGCTCAGGCAACATCTGGAGAGAAGGAATGGGTGACATTTCGGGTCAAGACCCTTCTTCAGACTGATGTCAGGGGGGCAGGACAAAGAAAGGAGACAGGAAGACAGTGGGAGAACTGGGAAGGGGGAGGGGAAGAGAGGGACAGAGGAGCTATCTAAAGTTAAAGAAGTCAATGTTCATACCGCTGGGCTGTAAGCTGCCCAAGCGAAATATGAGGTGCTGTTCCTCCAATTTAGGGTGGGCCTCACTATGACACTGGAGGAGGCCCATGACAGAAAGGTCAGACTGGGAGTGGGAGGGGGAGTTGAAGGGCTCTGCCATCGGGAGATCAGGTTGGTTAAAGCGGACTGATCGAAGGTGTTGGGCGAAACGATCGCCGAGCCTGTGTTTGGTCTCGCCAATGTAGAGAAGTTGACATCTGGAACAGCAGATACAATAGATGAGGTTGGAGGAGGTGCAGGTGAACCTCTGCCTCACCTGGAAAGACTGTTTGGGTCCTTGGATGGAGTCGAGGGGGGAGGTAAAGATTCAAGATTCAAGATAGCTTTATTTGTCATCCAATATTGGACGAAATTCAGTCACCCACAGTCCAACAATAAAAGCATTAAATAAGCATTAAAATTACACAACCCCAAAAAACCCCCAAAACACAGTCCAACAATAAAAGCATTAAATAGGCATTCAAATTACACAACCCCAAAAACACACAAAAAAGAAATATCCATCAAAGAAACATCCATCACAGTGAGTCTCCTCCTCCAGTCCTCTCCTCACTGTGATGGAAGGCCACAATGTCTTTCCCTTCTCCTGCTGTCCTCGCCCGCAGTCAGGTTGTTGTGGTTGCAGGCCGCACCGGACGGTCCACAGCGGGCCAAGCCCAAGGCGAGTCGCAGCCGCTCCCGCAGCCTCCGAAGACGGCCGGCTCCGCCGATGATAAGTCCGATCCGGGGCGGGCGAACACGCTGCTGCTGCCGCTGTTGCTGCACGTCGGGGCGGTCGTGGCTGCCGCCATTGAAGCCCCCGCCCAGCAGAGAAATATCCCGCGGCATATTTTAGGCCGCGCCGGACGGTGAAATGTCCTCGACCCAAGCCCCGCGATCCGGGGCGGGCGAACCCGCTGCCGCTGCCGGAGCTCCCGATGTCGGCATCCACGCGGCCCGAGCCTAAGGCGAGTCGCAGCCGCTCCCGCAGCCTCCGAAGACGGCCGGCTCCGGTGATGGTAAGTCCGATCCGCGGGCTCTGCGAACCAGAGCCCTGGAGGCCGCCAGCTCCAGGAGTTGGGCTGATGGTAGGCCGCAGCAGGAACGGAGACACCACCCAGAAAACAAGGTCGGGTCTCCGTTCGGAAGGGACACCTATTTACAATGTTACAGTTCCCCCCCCTCCCCCCCACATACACACATAGTACACAAACACAAAAACACCACATCACAACTACAATTAAGACAAAAAAACAACAAAAACACAAAGACAAATGGACCGCAGGTAAGCCGCAGCTGCTAGGGCAGCGCCGCCATTTTGTGACATAAAGGGACAGGTGTTGCATCTCCTGCGGTTGCAGGGGAAAGTACCTGGGGAGGGGGTGGTTGGGTAGGAAGGGACGAGTGGACCAGGGAGTTACGGAAGGAACGGTCTGCGGAGAGGAGAGGAGATGGGAAGATGTGGCCAGTAGTGGGATCCCGTTGGAGGTGACGGAAATGTTGGAGGATAATTTGTTGTATACGTTGGCTGATGGGGTGGAAGGTGGGGACAAGGGAGACTCTATCCTTGTTACGAATGGGGGGTGGGGGAGCAAGAGCGGAGCTGCGGGATATGGAGGAGGCCCTAGTGAAAGCCTCATCTATAATGGAAGAGGGGAAGCCCCGTTTCCTGAGAAATTAGGACATCTCTGATGCACTAGTGTGAAACACCTCATCCTGGGCGCAGATGTGGCGTAGATGAAGGAATTGGGAGTAGGGGATAGACTTTGCAGGAGACATGGTGAGAAAAAGTGTAGTCCAGATAGCTTGGGAGTCAGTGGGTTTGTAGTAGTTGTCGGTCACTAGTATGTCTCCTGTGATGGAGATGGTGAGATCCAGAAACAGTGAGGAGATGTTGGAGATGGTCCAAGTATATTTAAGAGCAGGATGGAAATTAGTGGTGAAATGTATGAGGTCAGTAAGTTCTGCATGGGTACAAGAGGTAGCACCAATGCAGTCGTCAATGTCGCGGAGGTAGAGTTCGGGGATGGGGCCAGTGTACGTCTGGAACAGGGATTGTTCCACGTACCCGACAAAGAGGCAGGCATAGCTTGGGCCCATGCGAGTGCCCATAGCTACACCTCTGGTTTGGAGGAAGTGGGAGGAGTCAAAGGAGAAGTTGTTAAGGGTAAGAACCAGCTCTGCTAGGTGGAGGAGAGTGTTAGTAGATGGAGATTGGCTGGTTCTACGGTCGAGGAAGAAACGGAGGGCTTCAAGACCATCCTTGTGGGGGATGGAGGTGTAGAGTGACTGGACATCCATGATAAAGATGAGGGAGTGGGGGCCTGGAAACTGAAAGTTATTGAGGAGGCGGAGTGCAAGTGAGGTGTCTTGGACATAGGTGGGGAGGGATTTGACCAGGGATAGGATGGAGTCGAGGTAGGTGGAAGTTAATTTGGTGAGACATGATGGGCAGGCAGAAACAATGGAATATTTTCCTCTGTCCACCTGTGTAACCTTGTCTCATGCAGAGCCTATTTCTCATGCCAGGCACCTGAAAGTTCTAGTTTGAAAAACGTAGTCAATGTAGTGTCACCAAGTTATCAATGCTGGGAATGTTGGATTGAAAGAAGATATTGGCATTGGCTTGCTTATTCTTTCAGTGAATTTGGAGAATTTTGCAGAGACGGCATTGATGATATCTTTCCAGTGTTTTGAGGTCTACTTTAGACTTACTGTATTAGACTTTCAGAAATGCAGCACAGAAACAGAACCTTTGGCCCACCGTGTCCGTGCTGACAGTGATTACCCTGTACACTAGCTCTAACCTAGACACCTTCGACAATTTACAATTTTACTGAAGCCAATTAACCTACAAACCTGTACATCTTTGGAGTGTGGGACGAAACCGGACCTGCCACACGGTCACAGGGAATCGTACAAACTTCATACAGCCAGCCTGCATTGCCAGGATCGAACGTGGGTCTCTGGCTCTGTTAAATTGCAACTCTACTTCTGCTCCACTTTGCCACCCCGTCTGCTATAGGTAGTCCATATCTTAGAAGCGTATAAGAGGGTAGGAATCACTGCTGCCCTGTAAGCCATGCGTTTTATGCCAACCCTGAAATCTTGGCCTTCAGATACCATCTTCTTCCAATGACCAAAGGTCGTGCTAGTGCATTGAAGGTGGGGGTGAATTTCATCGTAGATGCCTGCTTTGCTGAGAAGTGGTTCACAACATAGAACAATACAGAACAGCAACGGCCCCTTTGGTCCACAATATCTGTGTTGAACGTGATGCCAAGATACTGTAAATTAATCCCATCTGCCTGCACATGATCCTATCCTCCCATTCCCTGCATATCTACTATGTGCCACTTTAAGAATGGCGGAGAATAGATGGAAGTATTAAAAAACAGCTTTGATGTCCTTCTATAGGCATTTCTGCTTATTTCCGATGAATTTCTGTGGACATTATTGGGCGCAGCATCAGAAATCACCAAACCGCTATATGTTATGGATCTTTTTTGAGCTCAGTGTAAAATTTCAATATTCAAGACTCAAAAGTTTATTATGCCCCACCGGATATGAACCAGAGCAAAGAAATGTTTACCAACTGCAACATTAGATGCAACAGTAACAAAAATATACGATAAATCATCAGTTGTTCGAGGTAAACCTGGCCATGATTATACTATTTTCTTTAGCTTTTGCACTATAACAAAAGCCAAATAAAGTAGGGCAATCATAATAGCGCAAATTCTTTAGTAAGGTAGGGTTGTGCAGACTTGTTCAAGAACCTGATGTTTGATGGAAGAAGCTCTTTTTGTATCTAGAGGTAGTAGTTCTTGGGCTCATATACCTTATTCCCACTGGTAGCAGCAAGAACGCAGCGGGGCCAAGATGGTGTGGGTTTTTGATATTATTAGCTGCCTTCTTGAGGAAGTGCTTCCTTAAGGGTGAGGCATTGATCATTTTCCTTCCTTCTTTCTGCAAATTAATACTCAGATTAAAAAATCCTAACAGCTTCAATTAAAATGCTGAGTAACTGCTACTTTGTGCACAGCCCAAATCTTTTGTGCTTTTTGGTCAATTTTTCAAGAGTGTTTTCCTTGGTTCCACAGTAGATGGGCAATCTGCTCCATCGCGATACTGCCCAAAAGATGAAGTTAAAAATTACTCACTTTCCATGGATGCAAACTGCGCAGACTGAATTTAGCAGCCCTTCATTGTGTGAGAGATTCCTCACCTTGTCCTGGTTCCCAAGTATAGCAGACACCATCTTGCCCCTCTGTATTTATTGGACACTGGTGTTTGGTAACAATATTACGCCTCTGCTGCAAAGCAGCTAACCTTTCCTTCATGGATTTGGACCGATGGACCACGTTTCCTTTAAAAAGTATGAGGTCTATAAGCACTATGATTGCAACTTTCAAGATTTAGGCAATCCTTCAATTTTTCCCTTCCACTGCAAGTTAAACGTACTGACCACAAAAATGTTGGCAACATGCTAATACAAGTGTAAACTGCTTATGGTTGTTGCGAGAATGGATCCGGACTGAATGCACATCTAGCCATTGGATCAAGTGGCTCCCTGACCGGAAAGCCACTGTTATCAACAACCAAGGCTGAAACACTTTTGCTTAAGTCTAGGCAATGTGTTTTTGAGATGGGGGACAAAGCAAGTAAACTTCTAGCCTATCAAACTCGTTCAGTTGCTGCCTCCAGGCTGATTACTAAAATTAAATCACCCACTGGTGCTATTCTGTCTGATACAAGAGATATAAACAAAGCCTTTGCAAACTATTTTTCCGATCTTTACTCGTCTGAAAGCCCCCCAGATATCTGGGACCAGGATCACCCTCTTAACAGTATACGCTATCCTGTACTTGATGAAATGGTTTCCAGCAACCTCGGAAGACCGATTTCACTTCTTGAAATCCAAGAGGCCATTAAAGCCATGCAAAATGGTAAATCCCCAGGGCCTGACGGATATACAGTGGAGTTTTACAAGACATTTTTTCATCTTCTAGGCCCCGAACTACAAATTATGTACAATGAGTCGTTCCAGAAAGGCCAGTTGCCAGAAACATTGTCTCAAGCCTCTATTTTCTTGTTGCTTAAGAAAGATAAGGACCCGCTTCTGTGTAGTAGCAGAAGACCAATTTCTCTTCTCAATGTGGACCAAAAGATCTTGGCCAAAGTCCTTTATAACCGTCTTCGACATGTGGTCCCAGATTTAATACCAACGGACCAAACAGGCTTTATCCAGGGGAGGCACTCCTTTTTTAATACAAGGTGCCTGTTGGACAGAGTTCATGCTCCAATTTCTGAACTCCCTAAAATTGTCCTCTCGTTGGACGCTGAGAAGGCCTTCGACAGGGTAGAGTGGACCTATCTTTTTTTTGTTCTTCAGAAAATGGGGATTAATGAAGATTTTATTTCATGGATTAAACTTTTATATTCAGCCCCTGTAGCTTCCGTTATCACTAATGAGTTACACTCACCTTTCTTTCCCCTCAAACGAGGTACTAAACAAGGTTGTCCTCTATCACCGTTGTTATTCGCAATCGCCATAGAACCTCTGGCTATCTGGCTCCGTAGCGAGGTTAGGTTCAAAGGCATTGTCAGAGGAGGGGTCACCCACAAAGTGTCTTTGTACGCGGATGATCTACTTTTATTTATATCTAACCCCAACTCTTCCGTTTCAGTTATTATATCTATGCTTGAGCAGTTTGGTAGATTCTCCGGGTACAAACTGAACATTCAGAAAAGTGAGCTTTTTCCGATAAACCCCGCAGCCACAAGAATGCCTCATTCACTTTTCCCTTTTAAGCGCATGGATAGTGGGTTTAAATACCTTGGCATTGTCATCACTAAATCCTTCTCCCATATTTTTAATGCAAATTTTCTCCCCTTACTAGAACGTTGTAAACAAGATTTTAACCGTTGGTCTACTCTGCCCTTATCACTGGCCGGTCGCATTAACCTAATTAAAATGGTTATTTTACCAAATTTTTATACCTTTTTCAACATATACCAATATTTATTAGGGGAAGCTTTTTTGTAAAATTGGACCAGACCATATCTTCCTTTTTATGGGGAAACAAACCACGGCGCATCAGGAAAGAGTATCTCCAGCGGTCCAAGTCAATGGGGGGGATGGGCCTTCCAAATTTCCTTAAGTATTATTGGGCATGTAATATTCAGAAGCTTCTCTACTGGTCTAATCTGGAAAACACTCCTCTTTGGGCACAAATGGAGCTGTCCTCGTGCCAGTACTCTCTTTGCTCTTTAGTTTGTTCAGGTTTACCGCTTACCTCTATTGCCTGTTCTATGCCCACCGTTACGCACACTTTAAAGATCTGGATGCAATTCAGGAGACACTTTGGTCTTACAAGGCCATCCCTGTATTCTCCAATACATCGCAATTATTTGTTTAAACCATCATGTACTGATTTTACTTTTCAAACCTGGTTTGATAAGGGTATCAGAACTGTTAATGATCTGTATGGTGATGGGACCTTCTTGTCATTTCCAGACCTGTCTGAACGGTTCAACTTGCCCCGATCACATCTATTTCGCTATCTTCAGGTCAGGCACTTCTTACAAAGGCAATTTCCAGAATTTCCAAGTCAGCCCACTTACTCTGAAATTGATTCTATTCTTCTTTTGAATCCCAATGCGCAGAGGCTGATTTCAATTATACACACTGAAATAGACTCCATTAAGCCTGAATCACTCCATAATCTTAAGGTAGCTTGGGAACAGGATTTGGGGTTTGGCATGACGGATCGGACATGGGAAACTGTGCTGGGACTTGTTCACACTTCCTCAATTTGTGCTAGACATCGCACGCATGTGGGGTGGGGGAAGGGACACAACTCATTTTGCATCGCACGCATTACACTAACGCTAGACTAGCAAGAATATTTCCCGGCACGAGTGACGCATATAACCATTGTCGACAAACACCTGCCGACTTGATTCACATGTTTTGGACGTGCCCCTGCCTGTCTGAATTTTGGACGGGGATTTTTAAATCCTTTAGGGATATATCCGGTATAGATATTCTACCCAATCCTCTTACAGCTCTTTTTGGTGTCCCTTCCGGAACTAATAACCCCCCGATATCTAAAAGTAATTATGTCTTTTACTTCTCTTTTGGCTAGACGTCTTATACTTCTTAATTGGAAGCATGTATTGCTACCCACTCATAATAGATGGATCAAGGATGTGTTATATCACTTAAAGCTAGAGAAGATTAGATTCTCTCTCAAAGGTTCACAGGAAAGCTTTAAAGAAACATGGTTACCGTTTCTAAATTATGCAAAAACTTTAATGATTGTTTTAGAGAATGGGGATAAACCAAAGTGCTGACTGCTTATATGTCTGCCTACACTCTTCCTCCCTTGTCTGTAATCAAAATTGTTTTTATTTTTTTTATTATTATTTTTTTCTTTTCTTTGTATTTGTTTTACTAATGTCAATGTTTATCTCTGCGTCTGGGATGGGGCGGGGGGTGGGGGGTGGGGTGTATCTTTACGCGTATTGTTTGTTCATTGTTGAAATAATTGTAAAAACTAATAAACAGATTTTAAATTTTTTTTTTAAAAAATAGCTTTGGAACTCTTTATAGTTGTGAGTGGTCAATGTTAGACCAGGTACAGGAAGCCAATGAATGATTGCATAGTAAGCAAAATGAGTTGTGTCCCTTCCCCCACCCCACATGCTGTGTTCCAGTTCAGGTCGTTGTGTCGATAAAAAGACTGTCAACTGTTGACATGCTTATTTAGCTGCACACAGCATTACCCGTAACGGAAATAGATTCAAGTAGATATTTCAGCTGTTTTGGGAAATACCGATTCTTATGGGATCCTCAGTGTAAATCATTTGACTGGCAGGTTTTTTCTTAAGTTGTAGGCAGTCATTGCAGAAAATAAATTCATGGGATGTTGGAATCCAACAATGATTTTGAAACTCAACAGACTATTGATGTTTTTCTAAACACCAGAGGTGTCCGTTCTATTTCCTGCTGTAATTCCAAGACCCTCTCTAGTGCACAGAAATATATAGAACCATCTAGCTCTAAAGAGGTACCCTTTATCTCTGCTTCACAGGAGAAATACACTGATCAGCCAAAACATTATGACCGGATGAGCCAAAACATTATGACCATCTGCCTAATTGCTGTTGGTCCTCCATGTGCAGCCCCATAGGCAGCAGGGTGCGATGCACTGTGTATTGTGACACATTGCTCCTGTGACCACCATTCAAATTTCCGGTGTAGGAAAATAACTGCAGATGCTGGTACAAATCGAAGGTATTTATTCACAAAATGCTAGAGTAACTCAGCAGGTCAGGCAGCATCTCAGGAGAGAAGGAATGGGAAACGTCACCCATTCCTTCTCTCCTGTGATGCTGCCTGACCTGCTGAGTTACTCCAGAATTTTGTGAATAAATACCATTAAAAGTTTCTGTGACATGTGCCACAGTAGAGCTTCTGTCGGTCCGGACCAGACAGGATAGCCTTCGTTGCCCTTGCGCATCGATGAGCCTTGGGTGCCCAACACCCTGTCTGTCACCAGTTTGTGGTTTGTCCCTCCTCGGACCACTGTCAGTAGGTACCCACCACTGCTGACTGGGAGCACCCCAAAAGCCTTGCCATTTCAGAGATGCTCTGACCCAGTCATCTGGTCATAACAATTTGGCCCTTGTCAAAGTCGCTCAGGTCTTTACTCCTGCCCATTTCTCCTGCATTCAACACATCAACTTCAAGAACTGACTGTTCACTTGCTGCCTAATATATCCCACCCCTTGACAGATGCCATTGTAACAAGATAATCAATGTTATTCACTTCGCCTGTCAGTGGTCATAATGTTTTGGCTGATCGGTGTATACCAAAGTACATGACCAAAGTACATGGATCCTGCATATATGTAGCCCGAGTGCTCTGTAAAATCATCATTCAATGAAATAGCCATAATTTACCCTTACATGTTCTTTATTTTCCAATTACTTTTAAGAAGCAAAAGCATACTGTATGGTGCATTTGCATGCTTTTCATTTAAACACCTAATGTGCAAGCTCTACACCTACAAAATTACGACAGAATTCTTTGAGTGTTACCAAAGTTCTATGGAGCAACTTGCAGATTGTTGGATAAAACTAAAAATGAAATCCAGTTTAAATTGTCAGGCAACATCAAGAAAAAAATTGTTGAAATGAATGTCCAATAGCTTACTAGTGAATCATTAAGTAAACATTGGCACTTCCTGTGTAAGTTTATTTGTAAACAGAGCTAAATTATAACCCATTTAAAGTGTAAATCGGGTTGCAATTAGGCATAGGCCTGAAAATAGCATTAGAAGCAAAAGTGAAGATAATTCTGACAAAAAAGCAAGGACAATCAAACAAATTATTATCTTTTTATTCTTTCTGATGATGTCAGTTCTACCTTGATGGTCTTCATCTGCGGTGTACTTGTACCATAGGTGATGACAGAAAATATTAATTACTGCCATGATTTTCATTCTTAGCTCAACGCCATGTCTTCCTGGCTGAAATCAGGAAGAGAAAATGTTAAATCTGAAGAATGTAACATACAAAACATGTGCAATTGAAGGAGGTGGAAGACTATTCAGCCTCTTGTATCTGCTCCCACATTCAATAAAATCAAGTCTGACCTATATCCACCACACCATTTTCCCACACAAAAGCAATATCAGTCCAGTTCAGTCTATTGTCACATGTACCGAGGTGAAAAGCTTTTGTTGCATGCTAACCAGTCAGCAGAAAGACAAAACATGATTACAATCGAGCCATTTGCATTGTAGAGATACATATCATATCATATCATATATATACAGCCGGAAACAGGCCTTTTCGGCCCTCCAAGTCCGTGCCGCCCAGCGATCCCCGTACATTAACACTATCCTACACCCACTAGGGACAATTTTTACATTTACCCAGCCAATTAACCTACATACCTGATAAGGGAATAACGTTTAGTGCAAGACAAAGCCAGCAAAGTCCGATCAAGGATGGTCCGAGGGTCAACAATGAGGTAGATAGTAGTTCAGGACTGCTCTCAGGTTGTGTTAGGATGATTCAGTTGCCTGATAACAGCTGGGAAGAAACTGTCCCTGAATCGGGAGGTGTGCGTTTTCACACTTCTGTATTTTTTTGCCTGATGGGAGAGGGGAGAATAGGGAGTGGCCAGGATGCAACGTCCTTGATTATGCTGGTAGACTTGCTGAGGCAGCGTGAGGTATAAATAGAGACAATAGAAGGGGGGCTGGGTTGTTATGGGCTGCGTCCACAATTCCTTGCAATTTCTTGCGGTCTTGGGCGGAGCTGTTCCCAAACCGTGATGGCTGTGATGCAACCTGATAATATGTTTCCTATGGTGCATTTGCAGAAGTTGGTGAGAGTTGTAGGGGACATGCCTTTCTTAACCCTTCTAAGGAGGTAGAGGCGTTTGTGTGCTTTCTTGGTCGTTGCTTCAATATGGGTGGTCCAGGAGAAGTTGTTGATGATATTGACTCCGAGGAATTAGAAGTTTTCAACCATCTCTACTTCTGCGCCATCAATGCAAACTGGGGTATGTGTACCCCTTCGCTTCCTGAAGTTCATCACTATCTCCTTCGTCTTGTTGACATTGAGAGAAATGTTGTCGACTCGACACCAGGACATGAGGTTCTCGATCTCCTTTCTGGCCCACAATGGTGGTATCTTCTGTGAATTTGAAAATTGAATTAGATTTGTACATGGTTGCACAGTCGTGGGTATACAAGGAGTAAAGAAGGGGGCTGAGAACAAACACTTGCGAAACACCAATGTTGAGGATTATCGTAGAGGATGATTTGTCCCCTATCCTGACTGATTGGAGTCTGTTGGTCAGGAAGTCAATGGTCCAGTGGCAGAGATGGATGCTGACACCAAGTCCCGTGAGTTTGGTGATAAGCTTTGATGGTGTAATGGTATTAAAGGCAGACCTGTAGTCTATGAATAGGTGTCTGACGTAGGTGTCTCTCTTATCCATGTGTTTCAGGGATGAGTGTAGGGCCAGGGCGATGGCATCATCCATGGACCTGTTGTGGCGGTAGGCATACTGCAGTGGGTTAAGGCCACTGGGTAGACTGGATTTAATGTGTTCGATAATGGCCTGGAACTCCATCTGGGCCAGTTGCTTTTCGTGGGTTTACCCTCAGGAAAGCAGATCTAACCTCTGCAGCAGTCACCATGGGGAAATGCATACTTGAGTCTGAAGGGCCAGGTGTCACTGCCTTGTTGGCCTTCTAAGCGAGCATAGAAAGCATTCAGTTCATCAGCTCGGGTCACACTACCTGATTTTTTGACCTGATCTCTCCACAACATCTCTTGATTCCCTTGATATATAATTGTGTATATATAATTGTGTGTATATATATACTGCATGTTTTTATATATATGTAGACTAGACCAAATGGACCCGTTGGGCCCCATTCCTCATAGAGGGGGGACAGGGAAGGGGATAGGGCATCACTGAGTGAGCCCTGGACCCAAAGCTTCTCCTGTATTGGCGTAGCACCCTCAACCCCACCACTCAATCCCCCTTATTCCCCCCTCCTCCCCCCACTGACCTACTCCATCCCCCCCACATGCCCCTACCCTGCCCCCACCCCCACTTGCCACTCCCCTGCCTCCACCCCATTCCCCCCTCCCCACCCCTATTCCCCCTCCCCCTCCCCTCACCCCACCTCCCTCCCCTTCCCCACCCCCACTCTCCCTGCCCGCACCCCACCCTCCCCCATTCCCATCTTCCCTCCTCCCCACCCCCATTCTCCCCCACTCACACTCTTCCCTCCTAACCCCCACCCTGCCCTCCTCCCAGCCCCACTCTGCCCCCCACCCATACTCTCTCCTCCCCCACCCTCCCACTCTCTCCTCCCCCCACCCCCACTCTCACTCTCCCCACCCCTCTTTCCCCCATACCCCCCTTTCCCACCCACTCTCTCCTCCCCATCCCCTCCCCCATTCTCCCCTCTTCCCCACCCCCACTCTCCCCCTTCCCCCCACCCCACTCTCTCTTCCCCACCCCCTGCCCCTCACTCCCACTCCCACCCCCACAGCCCCCCTTCCCCATCCCTCCTCCTCCTTCCCACTCTACCCCTCCCCCACCCCCACTCTCCCCCCACCCCCTCTACTCTCCCCCACCTCCACTATCCCCCCACCCCCTCCCCCACTCTCTCCTCCCCCCACCCCCTCCTCTGCCACTCTCTCCTCCCCCCCTACCCCCACTCCCCTCCTACCCCACCCTCCCCTCCACCCACTCGGCGCCCACTCCCCTCCGTGGACCCGTTGGCGGCGAACGCCACTTACCACTGGCCGTGCGTGCAGGGAGAAGGAGGGAGCGCCGGCATGGCGGCGAACGCCACTTACCACTGGCCGTGCGTGCAGGGAGAAGGAGGGAGCGCCGGCATCTGTGGCCTGGCGGAAGCCGGGACTAGTCGAGGCCGGCGGCAGCGGTCGCTGAAGGAGGAGGAGAAGAAGCTGCCCGCTGGGGCTTGTGTTGCGGTAATGGTGCGGGGCGCTGAGCCCAGGCGGGAGCGGGGACCCGAGGACACCGTGGGTTGAAGGGATGGAAGGGAAGGATCAGTGGACCATCAGTCCGACCAGCTCCCTCCTGCTCGGAGTGTCCCTGGGTGTGGGCGTGGGGGGATAGGGGCGAGGTGAGAGAGGAGCGAGGAGAGGGAGGCACTGACCGCGGGTGGGCAACGCCGCTGCCGGCGGCCATCTTGTTTGGGCTAATGAGGAGAGAGGTCGTGCGTGCCCCATTGTGACGTCATGCGCAGAGCACTTTGAAGAATTTGGTCAGAAATTAAAATTTTAAACTTTAAAATCTCTCTAACTTAAAAAATATAAGACCAATTTAAATAAAACTTGTCATAAACAGTAGCCAGGACAGTGATGATTAATGCGGTTCTAAAATTGTGGCGGTATGGTTTACCGTTTTGGCTGTAGGTCCACATGTCTACAACCAAATTTCAAAATTTCAGAAATATATATACATATATATATATATACACAAGATCTGAGTTTTAGTATATAGATAGATAAATAAATATAAATACATATACATATATATAAATATACACACACACATATATATCTATATACTGTATATACATATATCCAGCACTTTGTATCTCTTTTTATTAGCCAGCATCCACAATTCCTTGTGTCTCCATATGCAAGACAGAAATTTCTGGTTTATAAAAAGAGTTACAAAGTGTTGGAGGAAGTCAGCGGGTCAGGCAGCATCTCTAAAGAACATGAGTCGGTGACCCTTCTTCAGACTGATTGTGATTGGGGAAGGAGAAAGCTGCAAGAGAGGTGGGGCAGAGAGGTGGGGCAGAAGAAAGCCTAGCAAATGATAGTTGGATACAGCTGAGGGCTGTAGTATTGATTATCGACTATCTTTGCCGAGTTTAGTGCAGTGCTTGCGCTGTAGTAAAAGATTATGAGTTGGTCAATGGTTGTTGAGAAGGCAGGAGGACATGAGGATCTGGACAATACAACTTTAGCAACCTGGTGAAGATAGATTATTGAGGGAAATAAGGTCTGTGGAATGTAAAGCGAGGAAAGAGCTTTTGTGCAGGGTTGATATGATGCAAATGGTTGTATGAGGAAAGAAACTGCCTGATGCACGGTGCAAAAAGGTCAAAGAAAAAAAACCGTGTTAATGAGAAAATGTGGTTGCTATGTGGCTTTGTACTTACGTGATGGATGAGGAGTGAAAATCCTGTTAGATAGTTGTTAGATTGCTTGACGTAAAAAAACAAACTCCCCTTTCTGCTCTTTTAAAGCCATTGTCATCTCTTCCTACACTAAAACTAGAGATCACTGGCAATTTCTGTTCACGAAGATACAAAACTTTCAGTACAGGCATTAACATCCACCCCCCCAATCCTAAACCTTCAACCGCTGCCCTCAGCTCCAACCTATTTGCTGCCATTTTTCCTCCCTGGATGTTCAGAAACAAGGCCTAAATTTACAAATAGTTCACATTTCTTCACACTACCTTCAGGCAGCTAGTGCCGCCAATATTCCTATCATGGTTGCTTTTCGAATATATTATATATTCACTCAGGAGGATTGTATATTCTTAACATTCTGTACATCAAGATTACGTTCAAGGCTGAAATTAAAAAAGATTTGGGGATTCTGCAGAAAAGTTGAGCTTGGGTTAAAGTTCAGCTACGATCCCATTGAATGCTGTAGAATACTCAAGGGGCTGGGTGGCTTACTGCAGTTCCAGTTTCCTTTGTTCTACTGTTCTAGGAATAGCATCTTGCCCAAGAATCACTTTCAAAAGGAATGCAGCTACATGCAGATTGATATCGTGTCACTTTTGGACATTTGCCAAATGTGGGCCAGGCACTTCCTTACAGGAAAAGAAAGAAAATCAAAAGCTAAAGTCCTCCAGTTGTGCTGAGAACTTATATGTTAATATGCTCATGAGAGATTGGATACCCCTTGCACTGAATAGATTCCTATTCCCATTTTTCAACTGGAAAAAAATTGGTGATTCCACATTTCCAACGGTTCACACAAGTTTGCATCATCCTGAGCTGTGTTGTCCAACAGCTGGTAAAAAATCAGAGGTAAAGAACCAGTAAACCTGCCAATGGGTTTGATAGACACAAAATCCTGGAGTAACTCAGCGGGACAGGCAGTATCTTTGGAGAGAAGGAACAGGTGATATTTCACTCAGAAGGAAGGTCTCAACTTGAAATGTCACCCATTCCTTCTCTCCGGAGATGCTGCCTGTCCCGCTGAGTTGCTCCAGCATTTTGTGTCTATCTTCGGTGCAAACCAGCATCTGCAGTTCCTTCCTACACAAGGGGGTTTGATTTTGGAGTTAGAAACTGCAAACAGTTCTTCTAGTTGCAGCCTGAACACTTGTAAAGCCATTTTTTTGATTTGGAAAGCAGGCTGTAAGACAATGATGCAATTCAAGGTACCAATGGGGAGATGAATGTTGTGTTCAACATTCCCCGTCGGCACCAATAAAGCTCTTAAAGGAGCTGTCATAAGCTATTCAAAAGTAAGTCAAATATTATTTTTTAAATTCTTGTAGGGCTGGGAATTTCTGACCCAATGCTGGTAGTTTCATTTTTGCTGTTCTTCCCACATGTCTAATCTCCCTGTAATTCCCTCCCTGAATGTTCCCAGAGTGTTTAGCTCCACACTGGAGTGGATGAGATTCTCACCTCTGCTGGAGCCAGTAGTGGTTAATCATCATGCAAGAGTAGAATGAGCCCAGCTTTCAGATTTTTGTACCATAGCTTTATAGCAAGTATTACAATACCCCTGGGCCTGATGGTCTGCATCCCAGAGTACTCAGGTGGTGGCCCCAGAAATCATGGATGCATTGGTGATCGTTTTCCAATGTTCTATAGACTCTGGATCAGTTCCTGTGGACTGGACGGTAGCCAATGTAACCTGACTTTTTAAAAAAGGAGGGAGAGAGAAAACGGGAAATTATAGACTAGTTAGCCTTACATCGGTAGTGAGGAAGATGCTTGAGTCAATTATTAAAGATGTAATAGCAATGCATTTGGAAAGCAGTGACAGGATGGATTTATGAAGGGGAAATCATGCTTGACTAATCTTCTGGAATTTTTTGAGGATGTAACAAGTAGAATGGATAAGGGAGAGCCAGTGGATGTGGTGTATCTGGACTTTCAAAAAGCCTTTGACAAGGTCCCACACAAGAGATTAGTGTGCGAAATCGGAGCACATGGTATTGGGGTAGGGTCTTGACATGGATAGTGAACTGGTTGGCAGACAGGAAGCAAAGAGTAGGAATTAATGGGTCCTTTTCAGAAAGGCAGGCAGTGACTAGTGGGGTGCCGCAAGGCTCAGTGCTGGGACCCCAGTTATTTACAATTAAATGTGACATCTCCAAGTTTGTGGATGACACAAAGCTGGGTGGCAGTGTGAGCAGTGAGGAGGAAGCTATGAGGCTGCAGGGTGACTTGGATAGGTTGTGTGAGTGGGCAGATGTATGGCAGATACAGTATAATGTGGATAAATGTGAGGTTGTCCACTTTGGTGGTAAGAACAGGAAGGCACATTATTATCTGAATGGTGTCAGATTAGGAAAAGGGGATGCAACGAGACCTAGGTGTCCTTTGTCCCGCCCCCCTGACATCAGTCTGAAGAAGGGTCTCGACCCGAAACGTCGCCCATTCCTTCTCCCCTGAGATGCTGCCTGACCTGCTGTGTTACTCCAGCATTTTGTGAATAAATACCTTCGATTTGTACCAGCATCTGCAGTTATTTTCTTACACTAGGTGTCCTTGTACATCAGTCACTGAAAGTAAGCATGCAGGTACAGCAGTCAGTGAAGAAAGCTAATGGCATGTTGGCCATTGGATCATCAACTTCCTGATGGACAGGAAGCAGCATGTGAGGCTGGGAAAGCACATCTCGGACCCGCAGACCCTCAGCATAGGAGCTCCGCAAGGTTGCGTACTCTCCCCTCTCCTTTACTCTCTCTACACCAACGACTGCATCTCCACGGACTCCTCTGTCAAGCTCCTCAAGTTTGCGGATGACATTACCCTGATTGGACTGATCCAGGATGGGGAGGAATCTGCCTACAGAGAGGAAGTGACACAGCTGGCGTCCTGGTGCCATCGCAACAACCTGGAGCTCAATGCTCTCAAGACAGTAGAACTAATTGCAGACTTTCGAAGAGATCCCCCTCCCCCCACTCACCATCAAGAACACCACAGTCACATCTGTGGAGTCATTTAAATTCCTTGGAACCATCATCTCCAGGGACCTTAAATGGGGGGCCACCATCGACTCCACGGTCCAAAAGGCCCAACAGAGGATGTACTTCCTGCAGCAACTGAAGAAACACAATCTGCCACAGGCAATGATGGTCAAAATCTATACTGCTATCATTGAGTCCGTCCTCACCTTCTCCATCATGGTCTGGTTTGGCTCAGCCACCAAGCACGACATCCGGAGGCTGCAACGGATCGTTCACACAGCTGAGAAGGTTGTTGGCTGCAACCTTCCCCCCATTGACGAACTGTACACTGCAAGGGCCAGGAAGCGAGCGGGCAAGATCATCTCTGACCCCTCTCACCCTGGCCACAAACTCTTCGAAGAACTTCCCTCTAGAAGGCGACTCCGGACTGTCAAAGCAGCCACAGCCAGACATAAAATCAGCTTTTTTTCCACGAGTGATAGTTCTACTCAATAACCAAAGTCTGTAGTCTATTTTTTGCACTGGTTTATTTTCACCCACATGTTTAGACTGTAATGTTGTATCCTTATTGTTTTGATGTGGTTATGCTTTATTCTTAATTGTTAACTGTATGTTTGTGTTGTCATTTGTGAGCGGAGCACCAAGGCACATTCCTTGTATATGCATACTTGGCCAATAAACTTATTAATTAATTCATTCATTCATTCATAGCGAGAGGATTTGAGTATAGGAGCAAGGAGGTCCTACTGCAGTTGTACAGGGCCCCGGTGAGACCGTACCTGCAGAATTGTGTGCAGTTTTCGTCTCCTAATTTGAGGAAGGACATTCTTGCTATTGAGGGAGTGCAGCGTAGGTTCACCAGGTTAATTCCCGGGATGGCGGGACTGTCATTTGATGAAAGAATTAGTCGACTTTGCTTGTATTCACGGGAGTTTACAAGGATGAGAGGGGATCTTATAGAAACATTTTAAAATCTTAAGGGATTGGACAGGCTCGATGCAGGAAAAATGTTCCCCATGTTGGGGGAGTCCAGAACCAGGGATCACAGTTTAAGAATAAGGGGTAGGCCATGTAGGACTGAAATGAGGAAAAAGTTTTTCACCCAGACAGTTGTGGATCTGTGGAATTTTGCCACAGAAGGCAGTGGAGGCCAATTCACTGAACGTTTTCAAGAGAGAGTTAGATTTAACTCTTTTGGCTAAAGGAATCAAGGGATATGGGGAAAAAGCAGGAACAGGGTACTGATTTTGGATGATCAGCCATGATCATATTGAATGGCGGTGCTGGCTCAAAGGGCCAAATGGCCTACTCCTGCATCTATTTTCTATGTTTCTATGCTTCTTATTTTGCTGCTGATAATCTGTTCTACACAGAATAGGAAGTTTGTGCTCTGTCAGTAGAAAATGAGACACATGTCCAATTCAAATCAGCATTGCTACGGAGATTCGGGGGAAAAGTGGTTCTTTGTTCATATCACTGAATTGATCAATTTCTGATCAGGATATTCTATCATGCCCTAATTGTTTCCATGGTGGGGCAAGTCTTAGTCAAAAACTGATCTAGTTCACATAAAAGACCAAGCTGGAAATACATGCAAGGTCCTTCCCAAAGGAAATAGAGCACACTCATCATAATGTTACTGTGTCAGAGGATCTTAATTGTTACTTTTTCTACTTGTCATGCTGTGGCCCATAAAGCAGGCAGACTCCCCCTCCTAGGTCTGTGGCAGTTTTAACAATTGGGTGACAGTGAATTCAATTACCGTTTTGTATTTCAGACATGAGGCTACAATTGAAAATAATGTTTATTCATACTCAGCATCAGCAGAAAGGCAGGTATTTATTTCTTTACCCTTTCTGACCCAGTGGAGGTGATCGGCCCTCTCGCTACAGCTTTGTCGAATGGAGCAACATATAAATCAAGAAGACAAGTTGTGTGTTAACATAATCTTGCAGGAGGCAATGCTGTGGCAGAGGCTGAGTTTCCTTGTTCACATTTGCACAGGTGGTTACATAGTCTGACGTCGACTGTCACCGAGGAGCCTCCTCGAGGAAGCCTTCTGGCTTCAGTGGATTCATGGTCTGGATCACCTCAGGGCTTGGTGGAGACAGGTCCAGGGTATCCATTCAACAGGCCACAGAGGCACATGATTAATGATTGACATGCTGTTTAGCAAAGCTGGAAAAGAGATGAGGTTTACCTTTGTTAATGAAAAACAGAATAAGCCATAGGGATTGGTGCCGGGTTCATTGTTCTATGTTCTTTATAGTAATTATTTGAATATCATAGATTCATAATCATACAGCTTGGAAATAGGCCCTTCAGCCCAACTTGCCCATGCCAACCAACATGCCCCATCTACAGCACACTAGTTCCACCGACCTGCGTTTGACCCATATCTCTCAAAACCTACCCTATCCATGTACCTATCCAAGTGTTTCTTAAACATTGCGATAATATCTGCCTCCTCCGGCTACCTCCTCCGACAGCTTGTTCCACACACCCACCCCACCCTTTGTGTAAAAAAGTTACCCCTCAGGTTCCTATTAAATCTCCCCCCCCCCCCCCCCCCTCACCTTCAACCAATACCATCTGGTTCTCGAATCACCTACTCTGGGCAAAAGACCCTGTGCATTTACCCAATTTATTCCTCTCATGATTTTGTACACCTCTGCAAGATCAGCCCTCATCCTCCTGCGCTCCAAGGAATAAAGCCCAAGCCTGCTGAACCTCTTCCTACAGCTCAGTCCCTCGAGTCCTGACATGTGAATGTAGGTGACTTGGTTAATAAGTTTATGCTGGCCATGAAATTGAAGGTATAGTGGATTGTAAAGAGGTTAATTTACTTAATTTGAAGGACTAAGCAGGACAGTGAATCATGTGTAAACCAAATCTTTAATCAAACAGTAAGATTTTTGAAATTTACATTCTTTACATACTTTGAATTCATGTCATTACACATGTCATGCTGTCAACAACAATGTGTGACCGCACCTGGAGTACTGTGTGCAGTTTTGGTCTCCAAATTTGAGGAAGGATATTCTTGCTATTGAGGGCGTGCAGCGTAGGTTCACTAGGTTGATTCCCGGAATGGCGGGACTGTCGTATGTTGAAAGGCTGGAGCAATTAGGCTTGTATACACTGGAATTTAGAAGGATGAGGGGGGATCTTATTGAAACATATAAGATAATTAGGGGATTGGACACATTAGAGGCAGGAAACATGTTCCCAATGTTGGGGGAGTCCAGAACAAGGGTCCGCAGTTTAAGAATAAGGGGTAGGCCATTTAGAACGGAGATGAGGAAGAACTTTTTCAGTCAGAGAGTGGTGAAGGTGTGGAATTCTCTGCCTCAGAAGGCAGTGGAGGCCAGTTCGTTGGATGCTTTCAAGAGAGAGCTGGATAGAGCTCTTAAGGATAGCGGAGTGAGGGGGTATGGGGCTGAATGGCCTACTCCTGCACCTATTGTCTATTGTCTATTGTTAATAATGCAAATACCACATCATGCATGGTAGATTCAACAGGATCAATGCACTCTTTCTAGCTGTCAGAAATTATTTATCTTGAGATTGAATAGGTTGGACCATTGCTTCATGCAGACTGGGCTTGTACTCGCTGGAATTTAGAAGACTGAGGGGGGATCTTATAGAAACATATAAAATTCTTAAGGGGTTGGAGAGGCTAGATGCGGGAAGATTGTTCCCGATGTTGGGGGAGTCCAGAACCAGGGGTCACAGCTTAAGGATAAGGGGGAAGTCTTTTAGGACCGAGATGAGAAAACATTTCTTCACACAGAGAGTGGTGAGTCTGTGGAATTCTCTGCCACAGAAGGTAGTTGAGGCCAGTTCATTGGCTATATTTAAGAGGGAGTTAGATGTGGCCCTTTTTGCTAAAGGGATCAGGGGATATGGAGAGAAGGCAGGTACAGGCTACTGAGCTGGATGATCAGCCATGATCATATTGAATGGCGGTGCAGGCTCGAAGGGCCGAATGGCCTACTCCTGCACCTATTTTTCTAAGGCCAAAACATAGACTGAAAGGAACTTTAGCTCCATAGTTTCCTCTCAAACCTGCCAGAAGATAGGCCGACCTTGTTAAGTTTTCTAAAAAATAGCTATAACTTAACTCCAAACATTGGGCCAGACAGGCAATGTGAACAGTTTCATACAATGTGTGTCTCTGCCATTTGAGGAAATTGCCAGAATTCTTGTGTGAGTCAGTCTCTCTAAAATCAGATCCTATTCAGATTCAGATTAGACTAGTCAAGAGTGTTTTATTGTCGTATGTCCCAGATAGAACAAAGAAATTCTTACATGCAACAGCACAACAGAATATGTAAACATAGTACACAATAAGAAATATAATAAACGGGAGAAAAAAGCTCAGTGTATATTGTATATACACATACTCACAAATACACATATCTAAAGGGCACACACATATATATATATATATATATACACACACACATATATATATATATATATACACACACATACATGTATATATATATATATATATATAGGTATAAATATATATAAATATATATACATATATATATATGAACGCACACAACCAAACAAACAAACAATAATAGTGCAATAATAACAATAATAGTTTATGTAGTTCAGAGCTTATTTGAGGGTGTAATGTTTAATAGCCTAATGGCTGTTCTTGAGCCTGGACGTTAGTTTTCAGGCTCCTGTACCTTCTTCCCGATGTCAGGGGTAAATTGAGTGTGTGGTCAGGGTGGTGTGGGTCTCTGATGATGCTGGCTGCCTTTGTCACATACACCAGGGTGCAATGAAATTCCTTGTTCTCATAAACTTCCTGGCGAAGACAAAGGGCACAGAACCCACCCAGGCACAGCCCAGGCAAGCCTCAATGTGCAGGGACCACTGGACATGATTCGAGGCAATTGGCTCAGGCCAGCCATACCCAAGGTATTTATGTCATTGGCAAAGCTTTATGAATCATCTGCCCGTCATGGGTAGCAAGGCTACTTTCTCGATAGAATGTGCATTCACGGTGAATGTGAGGGAAAGGGACTCTTCACCCCTTACAAATTGCCTTCAAGCTACTCATATTGGGCTTATTCTAGAGCTCTTTCTGCACAAAACTGAACTCATACCCAATGGCTTGGGCATAGCAGTGGTGCAGCAAGTAGAGCAGCATCAGAGACCTAGGTTCAATCGCAGCGCAGTCTGTCTGCGGTTTGCTTGTTCTTTGTGTGTTCATATGAGTTTCCAAAGGATGATCCATTTCCTTCCCACATCCCAAAGGCACACAGGTTAGTAGGTTAATTGCTCACTGTAAATTGCCCCTAATGTGTAGGTGAGTGGTAGAAGTGAGGAGTTGATGGGACTATGGGGAGAATAAAATAGGATTCGTGTAAAAGGGTGTTTGGTAAAAGGGTCAGAGTGGACACGGCAGGCTGAAGAACCTGATTCCATGCTATAAGACTATGTGGTTCTTCAACCACAGTCATCACTCCAGTGCTTGGCCAAAGCTTACCTGCAAATTAACACTCAGAGATCCACAAAAGGTATGGTTGAGTGTTCTTTCTCAGTCAGCTCTGTGTGAGAGTGGCTGCGGGAGGTCCTGTTCTATCCTTCCTCCACATTACCTGTCCTTCAACCTATCTTCGTATTACCCACAAACTTGGCCACAAATCCATCAATTCCATCATCCAGATCATTAACATATCACATGAAAAGTAGCGGACCCAGCAGTGATCCCTGCAGAACACCACTAGTCTCCAGCAGCCAAACAAAAAAGGCCCCCTTTACTCCCACTCAACTTCTGCCCATCAACCAATCTTCTACTCATGCTAGTACCTTGCCTCTGATACCATGGCTCCTATCTTGTTTTGCAGCCTCACGTGCATGCACCTCATTGCAGGCCTCCTGAAAATCCAAGTAAACAACAACTGACTCTCCTTTGTCTATCCTGCTTATTACTTCCTCAAAGAATTCCAACAGATTTGTCAGGCACGATCTCCCCTTAACAAAACCCTGCAGTCTTCAGCCTATTTTATCATGTGCTTTCAAGTACACCGAAACCCCATCCTTAATAATGAAGCAGAAAATCTTACCAGCCACTAAAGACATGCTAACCAGCCTATAATCTCATTTCTTTTGTCTCACTCCCTTCATAAACAATGGAGTTACATTTGCGTAAGAAAGAACTGCAAGATGCTGGTTTAAATGAAAGATCGACACAAAATGCTGGAGTAACTCAGCGGGTCAGGCAGCATCTCTGGAGAGAAGGAATGGGTAACGTTTCGGGTCAAGACCTTTCTTCAGACTGAGTTACATTTGCGATTTCCTAAGCATCTGACCTGCACCCAACGCTGCCAACTTCTGTCTTCTTACTTATACTCAGCTGCGTCTAAAACATTAACCTATTATTTTGTTTCCTTTAGATTTGACGATTTTAAAGCCATGCCTTTTGTTAACCGCCATAATTTTTTTTGTCAAAGCTTTGTTGCGGATTCTTAGCTCACTTCCACTTATCTGTAAAGAATTTAGGTCTTAGAGCACCTCAGTTTTTAAATCCTCATCCTCTTATTCAAATCCTTCCATAGTTACATCTTTAATTGAATCCTGAGAAGGTTCCACAAGTGGAGGTATTGAACTCTCATCACACAATGTCTTCCAGGCCCTCTCCACCCTTCCAATGAAAAAAAAAAAGTTACCTTCCGTTTAATCCTTTTACCAATTACTTTAGATTTATGCTAACAGGTTCTCATATTAACTTGACCTTCCTATTAACTCTGACCACTCATTATTCAATTAAGTATTTCTTCCGCCTCCGCTGTTCTAAAGAAAACAACCCAATCTTTTGTCGGATGTGTAACTTTCCTGTTCTGGCCACACCCTCACTTCTTGCCTGAAGTGTATTTCATCCCAGCTTGGTAATTTATTTACTTTCAAAGACGCTAAACCCTTTAATATTTCCTCTTGTGATATATTTATCCCACCCTAAATTTTTCACTCTTCCTTCTTAACTAAAACAGCAGTAATGCCCCATATTTTTGTGAAAACAGATGCAATGTGCTGTCAGAAACAAACCCAGATCCTCCACCTCCATGCAGAATTACTTTTTCTGTTCCTAATAGACTGCACTCTTTCCTTTTTTATTTTCATGTCTTTGAAGAACATCTTTAGATTTTTCTTTTGACTTTAACTGCCAGCAATTCTTCACACCCTTTCCTCATTCCCTTCTCATGTCCCCTGCACATTCTGCTCCATTACAGGCTTTCTGCATTTTCTGATTTAATCTTTCTTTTTTTTCTCACCGTATCCCCCGACATCTGAAGATTCTAGATTTCATAGTCCAAACTTTATCCTGCATGTAAATTCACTTTTGATGGTTGTCTTTATTTTACTGACATATTGCTGCAACTAGTAATAAAGTATGTACGTTGATGTGCATCTGTTATAGCGTGTGGTTTTGAACACATGAGATTTCTTTACATTTCTTTACATTTTACAATCAGTGGCCTCAAGCAAATCAACAACACTGCTCTACCAGGGAAGCTGAAGCTTTGGTGCCTTCAATTCGGTCTGCTGCCCCGACTCATTACCATCTATGAGGTCACTTTATCCCATGTCAACCAGCTGGAGAGACTGGTGAACTCACAAGTGAGGAAGTGGCTTGGGCTACCGAGATGCCTCAGCAGCATAGGACTCTATGGGAATGGAGCCCTCTCACTGCCAGTCTCAAGCCTGGTGGAGGAATTCAAATGCGCCAAAGCAAGGCTGGACATGACACTAACAGAATCCCGGGACCCAATAGTTAGAGGTGTCGCTCCGACCCTAGCAACAGGGAAGAAATGGACTCCAGCAGCAGTGGTACAGGATGCAAAATCCGCCCTCCGACACCGGGACAACGTGGGCCATGTCCATCAAGGCCGAGGGGGCTTTGGCCTGGGAGCAATGAAACCTACCTGGCAAAAGGCTACTCCAGCTGAACGTCGGCACCTGGTGGTGGAGGAGGTGCGCTGCCAAGAAGAAGCAGCCAGGTGTGTCAAAGCTATATCTCAAGCCAAGCAAGGCCACTGGATGAGGTGGGATGGCATTGAGAGGAGGAAGATCACATGGAGTGAGCTGTGGAACATGGAGTCAAGTATGTTGAGCTTTATTATTAGAGCCACCTATGACGTCCTTCCCTCTCCCACAAACTTAAATCTTTGGCTGGGAGAGGATCCAGCCTGCCCCCTGGGTGCAGTTCCAGTAAACCTCAAGCACATCCTGGTCGGTTGTAAGACCAGCCTAACACAAGGCAGATACACCTGGCGACACAACCAGGTGCTGAGGTGCTTGGCAGCTGCACTCGAGTGCAAGAGAGTTACCACCAACGCCATGCCTATCAATGCCCAGTTAACATTCCCGCAAATCCCATCCTTCATCCAGGAAGGAGAGAAACGGAAGACTACCACCTCACCTCTCAACTCATGCCCACTGAGCGCAGCCAAAGACTGGGAAATGCGTGTTGACCTAGGCCAGAGGCTTTCCTTTCCAGTTGAAATCGCAGCTACCAACCTGCGACCAGACCTCGTCCTCTGGTCCAACTCGTGTCGGCGTGTTTTCATCATTGAGCTGACGGTCCCCTGGGAGGAGGCTGTGGACGAGGCATTTGAAAGGAAAAGGCTGAGATATTCCAACCTTGCAGTAGAGGCAGAGGGGTGAGGTTGGAGTGTAAGGGTGCGTCCAGTGGAGGTGGGGTGCAGGTGCTTTGTAGCCAGTTCCACTGCAAGGCTCCTGAGGGAAGTAGGAGTCAGAGGGCAGGCCCAAAGGAGTGCAACCAAAGAACTTGCCAATGCCGCCGAACGGAGCAGTCACTGGCTGTGGCTGAAAAGAAAAGATGCTGTCTGGGCTGCCACGTGACCATCTAGAGGCTAACCATAAGACACACACCCAGGTCTGATCACCCTGCGGTGGGCCTGCCTCGACTGAGGGTGGCTTGTGATAAAAGGCCGAAACACCCAGTGACGTTGAGATACACAACTGAAGATGTGTCTGAATGGTAGCAACATCACCTAGTGGTCACCCCCAAGAACAATACCAGTCAATTGTAGTGCAAACCTTAGGGATTGTAACATCTAGTCCTACTAATCAATCTACTAATATTTATTTTTGACGATTTGAGTATCACTGGGTGGTCAATATTATTGGCCATCCTTAACTACCTTCTTGAATCATTGCAGTCTTTCTGGTGAAGGTAATGTTGATGAGATAAGAGTTCCAGGATTCAGATCCAGTGATGAACGACAATATTATTTCCAAATCAGGTTGATGTGTGATTGGGAGATGAACTTATTGGTGATATGTGCCTGGTGTCCTTGCACTTCTTGATGATAGAAGTTGTGATTTTGAGGGATGCTGTCAAAATAGCCCATGTGAATAACTGCAGTGCATTTTGTAGATAGTACGCACACAGTCACTATGCGTCAGTGTTGGAGGGAATGTACGTTTAATGTAGGGAGGTGAAATCAAGGGGCTACTTTGTCCTGCAAGGTGTCCTTGAGAACCAATAGAGCTGCATTCATTCAGGAAGGTAGTGAATATTTATCAGATTCCTGACTTGTACCATGGAGATGGTGATGGAGATGGTTTAGCATGCCAGAAGATGAGTTGTGTAAGAAAATAACTGCAGATGCTAGTACAAATCGAAGGTATTTATTTCACAAAATGCTGGAGTAACTCAGCAGGTCAGGCAGCACCTCAGGAGAGAAGGAATGGGTGACGCTTCGAGTGCGTGGGGCAAAGGAAGGATATAGGTGGAGACAGGAAGTTAGAGGGAGAACTGGGAAGGGGGAGGGGAAGAGAGGGACAGAGGAACTATCTAATGTTGGAGAAGTCAATGTTCATACCGCTGGGCTGCAAGCTGCCCAAGCGAAATATGAGGTGCTGTTCCTCCAATTTCCGGTGGGCCTCACCATGGCACTGGAGGAGGCCCATGACAGAAAGGTCAGACTGGGAGTGGGAGGGGGAGTTGAAGTGCTCAGCCACCGGGAGATCAGGTTGGTTGAGGCGGACTGAGCGAAGGTGTTAAGCGAAACGATCGCCGAGCCTGCGTTTGGTTTCGCCGATGTAAATAAGATGACATCTAGAGCAGCGGATACAATAGATGAGGTTGGAGGAGGTGCAGGTGAACCTCTGTCTCACCTGGAAAGCCTGTTTGGGTCCTTGGATGGAGTTGAGGGGGGAGGTAAAGGGTCAGGTGTTGCATCTCCTGCGGTTGTAGGGGAAAGTGCCCGGGGATGGGGTGGTTTGGGTAGGAAGGGACGAGTGGGCCAGGGAGTTACAGAGGGAACGGTCTCTGCGGAACGCAGAAAGGGGAGGGGATGGGAAGATGTGGCCAGTAGTGGGGTCCCGTTGGAGGTGACGGAAATGTTGGAGAATGATTTGTTGGATACGCTGGCTGATGGGGTGGAAGGTGAGAACGAGGGGGATTCTGTCCTTGTTACGAATGGGGGGAGGGGGAGCAAGAGCGGAGCTGCGGGATATAGAAGAGGCCCTAGTGAAAGCCTCATCTATAATGGGAGAGGGGAAGCCCCGTTTTCTGAAGAATGAGGACATCTCTGATGCCCTAGTGTGAAACACCTCATTCCAGGCGCAGATGCGGCGTAGACGGAGGAATTGGGGGTAGGGGATAGACTTTTTGCAGGAGACAGGGTGGGAGGAAGTGTAGTCCAGATAGCTGTGCGAGTCAGTGGGTTTATAGTAGATGTCAGTCACTAGTCTGTCTCCTGTGATGGAGATGGTGAGGTCCAGAAACGGTAGGGAGATGTCAGAGATAGTCCAAGTATATTTAAGAGCAGGATGGAAATTGGAAGTGAAGTGTATGAAGTTAGTGAGTTCTGCATGGGTGCAAGAGGTAGCACCAATGCAGTCGTCAATGTAGCGGAAGTAGAGTTCGGGGATGGGGCCAGTGTATGTCTGGAACAGGGATTGTTCGATGTACCCGACAAAGAGGCAGGCATAGCTAGGGCCCATGCGAGTGCCCATAGCTACGCCTCTGGTTTGGAGGAAATGGGAGGAGTCAAAGGAGAAGTTGTTAAGAGTAAGAACCAGCTCTGCTAGGCGGAGGAGAGTGTTAGTAGATGGGGATTGGCTGGTTCTACGGTCGAGGAAGAAGCGGAGGGCTTCAAGACCATCCTTGTGGGGGATGGAAGTGTAGAGTGACTGGACATCCATGGTAAAGATGAGGGAGTGGGGGCCTGGAAACCGGAAGTTATCGAGGAGACAGAGAGCATGTGAGGTGTCTAGGACGTAGGTGGGGAGGGATTTGACCAGGGGGGATAGGATGGAGTCGAGGTAGGTGGAAATAAGTTCAGTGGGACATGAACAGGCAGAAACAATGGGTCTGCCGGAACAGTTCTGTTTATAGATTTTAGGTAGGAGGTAAAATCGGACCGTGCGGGGCTGGGGAACGATAAGTTTGGAGACATTAGAGGGTAGATCGCCGGAAGTGGTGAGGTCCGTGATGGTGCTGATGATTAAGGTCTGGTGCTCGTCGGTAGGGTCATGGTCCAAGGTCCAGAAGATGAGTTCATCTGCTGCAAGATACCCAGTGTATGATCTGCTCTTGTAGCCACAGTACTCATGTGGCTGATTCAGCTGAGTTCTAGCTTCATTTTCTGAGGAATTTAAAATGTAATTTTGTGCAATCATTCCCACTGCTGACCTTGGGATCTAAGGTACAGTTATTATGAAGCAACTGAAATTGTATAGCCTAGGATTCTGCCCCGAGGAACTCCTCTCATAATTTATTTGGGGTCAGAATGATTGACTTCCAAAACAGTACACCATCTTTTTTTGTGGCAGTTATGACTCCAGTCATTGGAGTGTTTTCTCCTTGGTGCCCATTGACTTTAGTTTTACCAAGACTCCTTCAAGCCTTCCTTAGCCAAATGGCTCCTTGATACCTAGAGCAGTCACTTTCACCTCACTTCCAGATTAATTTCTTCAAGACTTAGTGGACCAAGAAAGTAATGTGGCCTGCAGTGACCCTGACATCATTGATTAGTGCTCGATAGAGCTGTAAATGTCATGTCTTGGACTTGGAGGGCCGAAAAGGCCTGTTTCCGGCTGTATATATATGATATGATATATGTCATCACTTTGATGATGGAGATTAAATATTAATTACACAGATAGGAGTTGATGTGCTTTCTGTAGCCAGACACATGCAAGGCCACACCATCATTAAGAAGAGGGATATTTAGAGCTTTCACCTCACGTTAGTCGTTTAATGGGCCACTGCTATTCATGACCTGGTGCGGAAAGAGTGCACAACTTTGACAAGATTGCTAGTTGTTGGATCGTCTACATCATGTCATAAGGAATAGGAGTAGAATTAGGCCATTCGGCCCATCAATTCTACTCCGCCATTCAATCATGGCTGATCTATCTATCCCTCCGAACCCCATTCTCCTCCCTTCTCCCCATAACCTCTAACACCTGTACTAATCAAGAATCTATCTATCTCAGCCTTAAAAATATCCACTGACTTGGCCTCCACAGCCTTCTGTGGCAAAGAATTTCAAAGATTCACCACCATCTGACTAAAGAAATTTCTCCTCATCTCCTTCCTAAAAGAACGTCCTTTAATTCAGAGGCTATGACCTCTAGTCCTAGACTCTCCCACTGGTGGAAACAGCCTCTCCACATCCACTCTATCCAAGCCTTTCACTATTCTGTATGTTTCAATTAGGTCCCCCCTCATTCTTCTAAACTCCAGCGAGTACAGGCCCAGAGCCGACAAACGCTCATCATAGGTTAACCTACTCACTCCTCGGATAATTCTTGTAAACCTTCTCTAAACCCTCTCCAGAGCCAACACATCCTTCCTCAGATATGGTGCCCAAAATGTCTCACAATATTCCAAATGCAGCCTTATAGAGCATAAACATTACATCCCTGTTTTTGTCTACAAGCCCTCTTGAAATAAATGCTAGCATTGAGTTTGCTTTCTTTACTACCGATTTGACTTGTAGATTAACTTTTTGGGAATGCTGCACCAGCACTCCGATTTCTGGATTCTCACCCCATTTAAAAAATAGTCTACGCCTTTTTCCTACTACCAAAATGCATGGCTCCACACTTTGCTACACGATCTAGAACTATTACACGCTGCTCTTGTTGTTTAGCACATATATGATCACATATAACACCTGCGCTCGGTCCGCATTAACTAAACTGATCTCCCGGTGGCCGAGCACTTCAACTCCCCCTCCCATTCCCAGTCTGATCTTTCTGTCATGGGCCTCCTCCAGTGCCATAGTGAGGCCCACCGGAAATTGGAGGAACAGCACCTCATATTTCGCCTGGGCAGCTTGCAGCCCAGTGGTATGAACATCGACTTCTCCAACTTTAGATAGTTCCTCTGTCCCTCTCTTCCCCTCCTCCTTCCCAGATCTCCCTCTATCTTCCTGTCTCCACCTACATCCTTCCTTTGTCCCGCACCCCCTGACATCAGTCTGAAGAAGGGTCTCGACCCGAAACGTCACCCATTCCTTCTCTCCCGAGATGCTGCCCGACCTGCTGAGTTACTCCAGCAATTTGTGAATAAATACCTTCGATTTGTACCAGCATCTGCAGTTATTTTCTTATACTATATATGATCACATATTCCTGGTTGCCAGATTGAAACGTCAACTTTAAATTCACCTAGTGCTGCTGCTTGTTCATCTAACTTTGGTGTGACATGACAGCTCTGGGAAACTTGTATGGTGGCCCTCAAGATGTTGATAGGATTGTTCAAAATCGTAATACAGCTGAAAATCACGGAGAGGTGATGATCATGACCATTACATGTGGCAACTTCTACCAGTTGTGTCAGCCTTAGCCTAATATTATCCATGTCTTCTGAAGTTTGGCACAGGATAGTTCATGTTTTGTGCTATGTGAGGAACTCCTGCAGTCTTGTCCTGAACCAATATACTCTCCGTGTCATTTGTTTTGTTTTCAGATGTAAACATCCAAGGAAAAATGATTGAAGCAGAGTAATTAACCATTGAGGGCATATCCAATTATATTTGCTTTATTTAAATTAAAATTTGGAAACAAATATTTTACCCATTTTATCCTGCAAATCGCTGCCAATCCTAAAAAGGCGATAATATTGTGTGAAAGAAGAATACATTTCTGTGAAAGGATTACATGTACAACAAATTATCAAGTGGAGATTATTTAAGTATTTAAGTTTTGGCTTTGATATGTAGATGACAAAGTGTTCCCATGGAAACTGCTTTGAAAGACAGAGTTCTTGAAAAATCCATAATTGCAATGCATTCACTGAGGGCAATGAGTCTTTATAAATTTCCTGTGAAGCCTCAGTCATTCTAACTGCCAACCTTATAATAGACTTTCATTTAATTTTCTAATCATTGATTGATAAAGCCATGTTTGGGAATGTAAATCAAGGCCATTTCTCAGTGCCTACCTACAATAGACAATAGACAATAGGTGCAGGAGGAGGCCATTCGGCCCTTCGAGCCATTCAATGTGATCATGGCTGATCATTCTCACTACTGCTTCAAACTCTGTCTTTTCTACCAACTCCTTGTACTGTTCCTTTTCTCAATGTTTTCTCAATGTTTTCAAGGGACTTTTCTCAATGTTTTCAAGGGACTGCCTTGTCCTGCATTGTGTCTTTGAGAGCTGTTGGAGCAGCACCCTTCCAGGACAATAGAGAATATTTATCAGATTCCTAATTTGAGTCTTGGAGATGATGGAAAGATTTTAGGTGTCAGAAGACGAGTTCACGTGCTGCAGGATACCTAGTCCCAGATCTGCTGTTATAGCCATAGTACTTAGGTGGCTGGTCCAGCTGAGTTCTAGCTTCATTTTCTGAGGAATTGCAAATGGAACTTTGCACAATCATTACCACATCTGACCTTATGATGGAAGAAATGTCTTTGATGGAGCATCTGAAGATGATAGGGGCTGGAATATTGCCCTGAGGAACTTCTCACAAAAAAATTCTGGGGCTGGAATGATTGACAACAGGTCTTATTTAATTTTCAATAAAACTTTAGACTATCTCACTACCAACCTTCCAATAAACCTTGATTTCATTTTTAGGCACAAAATCATTAATAATAATAATAATAATAATAATAAGCATTTATTTTATATAGCGCCTTTCCAGAAGCTCAAAGCGCTTTACATAAACAATCATAACATAAAAACAAACAGACAAACTATCCTAACGGAGAAGCGGCGAATAAACAACGCCAGCGTCCTCTCACGTCAGGGTCCGGCAATAGACAACAAAAAGCACAGGACACACAGATACAATTTTTACACAAACAGCCATCACAGTGATTGCTCTAGGCACACCCTCACTGTGATGGAAGGCAAAGTCTTATCTCCTCCTCATTTCTTCTCCCGTGGTGCCACGAGGTGATCGAGGCTCCCAACTTTTTGAAGCCCCCACCGGGCAATGGTAAGTCCCAGGGCCGAGCCAAGCAGGCCGATGAAAGTCCTGAGCCCCCACCGGGCGATGGAAAGTCCCATTGATTGAGTTAGCCATGTTTGTGATATCCCTCTGCAATTGGAACCTTGACGTCCTCATCAACAAAATACAATCAATACAAATTGGCAGCAACACTTCTTCCTTGATAATCATCAGCCCAAGGTCACCTCAAGGTTATGTGCTCAGTCTCTTGTTCTACTCACTCTATAACCATGGCTGTGTCTCAGTTAATGCATGTGATCTATACTGAGTTCTAAGTCCACCTTGTTGTTTGATCCATTGCACATATTTAGAAATGTTTGTGCTGATTCATCCCAGTGATGACACAGGAATGCCACCACGTAGGGCATTTAAGATTGGGATGCCGCTTAAATCTGCAAAAGTTAAGCCCATACTTTTACTGTTTGTCAGTACAGTAGCTGGTGAAAGGAACAAGTTCTGGGCCACTGTGAAGTCACGAGCCCACCACTACAAACAGCTGAGAATACCTTGCATGGTTATTGGTGTCTGAAATACGTGAATGCACCTTTTCGCTGTAATAGTGAGCTTCAATTGATGTTTACAATAACTGCAGAAATCTCTGACTACCATCCTTTCACTGTACTATGATTCACCAGATGAGAAAAGTGGCTTGTTCATTGATTCTATTTTTATCTTTCTCATGCGTCACTATAGGAATGAAATATACAAATATGTTAGGCATGTCATTGTGCAAGAAAATACCGTAAGTGCACAGATACAACTTAACCTGGTGGAGCAGAAGAACGAAGGCATTCATTCACCAAGCATTCTCTTCTCACCTTCCACAACTCCATCTCATGGGATAGGGTAGTGGCCAATGTCCATCGGAACCTCATGATCATCTCAGCTACACCTTCTCCCACCCTGCTTCCTTTGAGGACTCGATTCGATCTCTCAGTTTCAATATACTTTTTCAAATGATGCCGTCTTCTACATTAGTACTTCTGCAAAGCTTTCCATACTCCTTAACCAGGGCTGAAAACCATGCCTGCTTCATTTTTCATACTTCTGCTCTCATTGCCTCTACCCCAACTCAGAACAAATGTCATGGTTTTCAGATTCCTATACCTTCTTCCCAAGGGCAGGAGTGAAATGAAAGTGTGGCCAGAGTTGTGTGGGTCCTTGATGCAGGTTAGCCTTTTGAGGCATCACCTGCTATAGATCCTTTCAATGGTGGGGAGGTCAGTACCCATGATGGACCGGGCAGAGTTCAACACTTTTTGCAATCTCCTTCATTCCTGGACATTTTAGGCGCCGAATGAAGCTGTGATGCAACCGGTCAATATGCTCTCTAATGTATATTGTACAAGATTAAAAGAGTATTTGTCAACACACTGAATCTCCTCAATCTTCTAAGGAAGTAGAGACATTGATGGGTTTTCTTTATGATTACGTCAATGTGTTGGGTCCAGGACAGATCTCCAGAGATATGCACACATAGGAACTTGAAGTTGTTGCCTCTCTCCACCACTGCCAATGAAAACAGATTTGTGGATTCTCGGCCTTCCTCTTCTAAAGTCAACAATCAGCTTCTTGCTTTTGCTAAAGCTCAACGGTTCAAAGGTCTTTCATCGTCACGTGTACCAATTAAGGAACAGTGATTCGATTTATCATACAGCCATACTAAAAAAAGCAACAAGACACACAACTACATAAAAGTTAACATAAACATCCACCACAGCAGATTCCCCACATTCCTCACTGTGATGGAAGTCTAAACGTCTTCCCTCTTTATTCTCCCGCAGTCAGGGCAGTCGAATCATCTGCAGTCAGGGCGATCGAAGCTCCCGTGTTGGGGCGGTCGAAGCTCCTGCAGCTTGGAGCTCCCGGAAGTCGGTCTCTAACCAGGAACCAACCGTGAGTTCCACAATGTTAAAGTTCGCAGGCTCCCGCAGTTGGAGCTCCGAGGTTGATCCCTGGCAAAGGGATCGCCAGCTCCATGATGTAAAGTCCGCAGGTTCCCGCGGTTGGAGCTCCTGAAGTCAGTCTCCAGCAGAGGCCATCAACTCCTCGATGTTAGGCCGCAGTGCGGACAGAGATACGATACGGAAAAAAATTGCATCTCCGTCGAGGTACGAGATTAAAAAAAGTTTCCAACACCAACCCCCCCCCCTTACCCTCCACATAAAACAAGCTAAAGAACACTAAAACATATATTTAACACCTACTATCAAACAACAAAGAAGGTATGGACGAGACTGACTGTTGGCAAGGCAATCTTAGCTGGAAAGGGCATTTGAACAGGTATATGGATAAGAAAGGTTTAGAGGGATATGTGCCTGTTGCAGGCAAGTGGGACTAGTGTAGATGGGGCATCTTAGTCGACAAGTGGGCTAAAGAGTTTGTTTCTATGCTGTATTACTCTATGACTCTCTCTAACTGTATGACTGTACATGAGTACAACCACATCCAGTATGGTTTGGAAGGAGACAATGTAATGGTGAAATGTTGTTGTTGTGCTTTAGGTAAAGATATGCCTTAAGCATCCAGAAGTTGTTTGAAGTGCCAGAGTTGTTATTCTACCACAAGGGAGTTGCCATTCTGAGACGTTGTGTGAAATACATTCAGGTATACCTCGGGGCTCATGTTGTCGACCTCCCCGTGGTGAGCCCTGTCAACTGACCTCAGTCAGGCAAATGACAACAAACAGAGACAGCAGAAGCAGAAGCAGCTTCATAACCTCTGTTGCCTCAAACGCAAGAAGAAGGTATACCTCATATCAAGCAAGTTGCCATAACTTTTGTCCAGTGGTCTGGAACTGATAAGTATTGCAGGAAACATACATGTTATATGACTGATGGACACGTCTATCAGATGTCACTTAAATTGTCGAAACCATAGCCTCATATGCAATCTAAACAAACTGATCACAAAGAACAGAATAACACACTTTGAAATTAATTGACACAACATGACACACTGGTAACGTTCCAGTGCAATCTGACCTGTGTCATTCAAAACAAACTGTCAGATTAAATGTGTAAAGATGAAAAAGTGATTATCATTTTGAAATAGATGATCCTGTGTTTGTTGTAGACATCTGATGAGGAAGTTTGTTATCAGGACGCATCCTTCATTGTGTGGTTCATCTGGGAGATAGTTGCATGATGACTAGTCATCTAGATCACATAGGACTTGATCTGTCAGAGTTATCAAGTTAACCAAATGAGTATATGCCTGAACCAGTTTTTCTCAGCTGCTATTGAAACTGATGGAGTGAATGAAAACACATCTCAAAATAAGATGTACCAACCTGTCAGTGATGTCCCAGCTCTATTAAGCTATGACATGCACAAGTGTGGAAACTGCCAGACAGATCGAATTTGTATAAAATGAAAATGTTAGTTCTAAAGATTTGCTGATGGATTGGTGATGGATTGTTCTTTCTGAAGGTATCTGATCAACATATCCTTGCACTCATGATGGGGGCAAGAGACGTGGGGCAGGTGTGGCGGGCTGAGCCATTTTGGTATCGAACCGTCATTTGTCGGGCTCGAACTCTCGTGTGGACCGGGCGTGATCTGGGCCGACCAATCACGGCGTCTGGGGGGGTGGGTCGTCATGTGTGTGTGAGAACAAAGGAAATGCAGTTAGAGTTTAACTCGGGTGTGCGCATGAGCGACGGCGCGGTAGTAGTTAAATATTAACTTGATGCGCGCATGAACGACGGAACTGTATCGGTTAATTATTAAATGGAATGTTTGCACAACGCATGGACTTCTACAGTGGTGACCCCGATGATACAAAACGGCCTATTTTGGATTGTATCATGTCTGCAACCGACAACACAGACCAGCAGAACGCAGTTTCGATCAAACTGCCCACTTTCTGGACATCACAGCCCCACGTGTGTTTTTTGAACTGGCTGAGGCCCAATTCCGCATCCCCAAGGTCACCACCGATGCCACCAAATGCTGCTACATGGTCAGTGCGCTGGACCAGGACACCGCCGGGCACCTAATCGATTACCTTCGCTAGCCACCAGCCAACGGCAAGTAAGAAGGCCTCACAACGCCGTCCGTGCTCATGAATGAAATGCACGCCTTGATGGACGGACACACCTGCCTCCTGTTCAAACAGGCTTTCCTTGAGCAGATGCCTGAGAACATTTGCCTGCTCCTCACGGACGACAAATTCACCCACCACCGACGGCTGACAGCCCGTGCAGACTTGCTGTGGGAGGCGAAACAGCAGGGTGGCGCCACCATCGGCCGGTTGGAGGTGGTGCCTCGACCGAAGGCGCGGCAGTGAAGCCGGCCATGAACGACGCCAGCCATGTGCGACGCCGGCAAGGATAAGTGGTGCTACTACCACCAAAGGTGGGGTTTCGAGGCACGCCAAATCCGACCACCCTGCACGCATCCGCCAGTAGTGGCTTCTGCGGCCGGTCAGAAGCACCGTCTCCTCTGCACCTGGGATCGCCATTCGGGGTGGCGTTTTCTCGTGGACACGGGAGCAGAAGTCAGTGTTTTGCCCCCGACATTCGTTCCAGAAAGAGGGGCCCTTCTCTGGCCGCTGCCAATAGCAGCAACATCAAGACGTACCGGGTCCGCACGATCCCGCTCAACTTCAACTCCTGTCACTTCAAGTGGTCTTTTTCTATTGCCGACGACTCCCAACCGCTGCTGGGCGCCAATTTCCTCCGGGTACACTCCCTGCTGGTCGATGTGATAGGGACAACTTCTCATCAATTCTGAGACATTCGAGACAATCGCCTTGCACCAAGCCGAATTGACTGCGCCACATCTCGGTTCGGTGACCTTCTCCGACGGTGATTACGCCAGGATCTTGGCCGATTTCCCCAACATCATAACCCCCCAGTTCACAACGGCCAGCCCCAAGCATGTGGTGAAGCACCATATCCCAACCACCGGACCGCCATTCCATGCACGCGCAGGTAGGCTGCCCCCGATAAGCTCCAACTGGCCAAAGATGAGTTCTGCAAGATGGAGGAAATGCACATAGTGTGCTGCTCAGACAGCCCGTGGGCATCCCCACTTCACAAGGTCCCCAAAGCGTCTGGGGGCTGGAGACCCCGTGGGGACTACCACCGTCTCAACCAGGTCACAACAGCCGACCGGTACCCTGTCCCTCACATCCAGGACTTCACGGCCAATCTGGACGGCACCAAAGTTTTTTCCAAAATCGACCTGGTACACGGCTACCATCAGATTCCAGTCCACCCGGACGACATCCCCAAGACGGCTCTCATCACCCTGTTCGGGCTCTTTGAGTTTCTACGGATGTCTTTTGGCCTCAAGAACCCCACCCAAGCTTTCCATCAGCTCATGGACACGGTGGGCCCCGGGCTGAACTTCGTGTTCATCTACCTCGACAACATCCTCGTCGCCGCCTGCTCTCGCCAGGAACACTGCGCACACCTCCGGCAGCTCTGCCAGAGGCTCAATGAGCATGGCCTGGACATCAACTTTGCCGAGCGTCAGTTTGCCCTTCCTTCCATCAGCTTCTTCGGCCACCACATCAACCAGCACGGTGCGGTCCCGCTCCCGACCAAGGTTGAGGCCATTCACCAGTTTCCCAAACCCTCTACGGTGAAGGGACTCCAAGAGTTTGTCGGCATCGTCATCTTCTATCACCGTTTTGTGCCAGCAGACGCCAGGATCATGCAACCGCTGTTCAAGGCTCTGGCCAACAAGCCGAAAGAGCTCGTTTGGGATGATGCAGCCACGACCGCGTTCAACAACGCCAAAGAGACGCTGGCAAAGGCGGCGATGCTGGTACATTCTCGGGCCAACGCGCAACAGCTCTCACGGTTGATGCAGGTGTGGCACAGCTGTGGGTGGAGTGCTGGAACAACTGATCAATGGAAGCTGGCAGCCCCTCGCTTTTTTCAGTCGTCACCTGAGACCCCCACCCAAGCATAAATACAGCGCTTTCGACCGGGACCTCCTCGCGCTCTGCCTGGCCATCCGGCATTTCCGCTACTTCTTCGAGGGCAGGGATTTCACAGGTTTCACCGACCACAAGCCACTCACATTTGCCTTTGCCAGTATCTGATCCTTGGTCAGCCCAACAGCAGCGTCACCTGACCTACATCTCTCAGAGTACACGACTTGCGTCCAGCACATCGCAGGCCAGAGCAACCGGGTCGCAGATGCGTTGTCCCACACCGCCATCAATGCTCTGGCCCCAGGTGTCGACTACACGGCCGTGGCGGCCGCCCAGCGAGAGGATAAGGAGATGCTCGCCTACCGCACCGCCATCTCAGGCCTGCTGTTGGAGGATGTGCGATTCGGGCCCGCTGACACCACACTCCTTTGTGACGTGTCTACTGGACAGCCAAGACCCATCATCCCCTCGGCCTGGCACCGCCGGATTTTAAACATGGTTCATAGCCTAGCTCACCCTTCCATCCAGGCAACAACGGCACCAGTGGCAGCCAATTTCATGTGGCACGGGTTACGCAAACAGGTCGGCAACTGGGCCAGGGCGTGAATCCCCTGTCAAAGGTACAGCGACACATCAAGGCACCACTGCAGGATTTCGCCCTGCCACACCGGTTTTCAACCACTTCCAAGTTGACATCGTTGGACTGCTGCCTCCATCCAGAGGTGTCACCCACCTTTTCACCATCTTGGACCGATTCACGAGATGGTAGGAAGCCGTCCCTCTCTTGGATACCTCCACTTGCGACGTGTGCAAGTGCCCTCACTGCCCACTGGATCGCCCGCTTTGGTGTGCCGGTGGACATCTCCTCCGACATAGATGCCCAGTTCACCTCCGAGTTGTGGTCAGCAATGGCCCGGCTGCTTGGCCCTAAGCTGAACCACACTACGGCCTACCACCCGCATGCAAGCGGCCTAGTGGAGCATTTTCACTGGCACATGAAGGCGTCCCTAAAGGCACGGCTCATGGGCCCGGACTGGATGGACGAGTTGCCGTGGGTCCTGCTGGGCATATGCACTGCCCCGAAGGAGGACCTGGCAACTTCCTCGGCCGAGCTGGTGTATGGCGCCCTGCTTACGGTCCCGGGGGACTTCATCCCGGCGGCACGTGAACATCAGGAACCGCCCACGACCATGCTGACGCTACTCCGTGAGAAGGTGGGCATGCTCTCTCCAGTACCAATGTCCCGCCACGGACTCACCACCATGTACGTCCCACCCGCCCTCCAGGACTGCCTGTACCTTTTCCTTCACCGCAATTTCCATCGTACGCCACTGCAAAGGCCTTACGAGGAATCCTTCAAGGTACTGCAACACGGCACCATGACTTTTGTCATCAACATGGGCAGCAGGCACGAGACTTAAGCCGGCACACTTGGACATTGACCAACCAGTGCAGGTGGGAGAACTGCTTGCAAGGAGTGACATAGAATCAGGAGATGTAGAATCAGTATGGATAGAGATGAGGAATTGTAAGGGTAAAAAGACCCTAATGGGAGTCATCTACAGGCCCCCAAACAGTATCCTCGACAGAGGATGCAAGTTGAATCAGGAGCTAAAATTGGCTTGTCACAAATGTAATGCTACGGTGGTCATGGGAGATTTCAACATGCAGGTAGACTGGGAAAATCAGGTTGGTAATGGACCCCAGGAAAGAGAGTTTGTGGAGTGTCTCCGAGATGGATTCTTAGAACAGCTTGTACTGGAGCCTACCAGGGTGAAGGCAATTCTGGATTTAGTGTTATGTAATGAACCTGACCTAATAAGGGGACTCGAGGTAAATGAGCCATTAGGAGGCAGTGACCACAATATGATAAGTTTTACTCTACAAATTGAGAGGGAGAAGGGAAAATCGGAGGTGTCAATATTACAGTATAACAAAGGGGATTACAGAGGCATGAGGCAAGAGCTGGCCAAAATTGACTGGAAGGAGGCCCTCGCAGGGAAGACGGTAGAACAGCAATGGCAGGTATTCCTGGGAATAATGCAGAACTTGCAGGATCAATTTATCCCAAAGAGGAGGAAAGATTCTAAGGGGAGTAAGAGGCACCCGTGGCTGACAAGGGAAGTCAAGGGCAGCATAAAAATAAAAGGGAAGAAGTATAACATAGCAAAGCAGAGTGGGAAGCCAGAGGATTGGGACTCTTTTAAAGAGCAACAGAAGATAACTAAAAAGGCAATACGGGGAGAAAAGATGAGGTACGAGGGTAAACTAGCCAATAATATAAAGGAGAATAGTAAAAGCTTTTTTAGGTATGTAAAGAGGAAAATAATAGTCAAGGCAAATGTGGGTCCCTTGAAGACAAAAGCAGGGGAATTTATTATGGGGAACAAGGAAATGGCAGATGAGTTGAACCGGTACTTTGGATCTGTCTTCACTAAGGAGGATACAAACAATCTCCCAGATGTTCTAGTGGCCAGAGATCCTAGGGTGACAGAGGAACTGGAGAAAATCCACATTAGGCAGGAAAAAGTTTTGGGTAGACTGATGGGACTCAAGGCTGATAAATCCCCAGGGCCTGATGGTCTGCATCCATGGGTGCTTAAGGAGGTGGCTCTAGAAATTGTGGACACATTAGTGATTATTTTCCAATGTTCTATAGATTCCGGGTCAGTTCCTGTGGATTGGAGGGTAGCTAATGTTATCCCACTTTTCAAGAAAGGAGGGAGAGAGAAAACGGGAAATTATAGACCAGTTAGTCTGACATCAGTGGTGGGGAAGATGCTGGAGTCAATTATAAAAGACGAAATTGCGGAGCATTTGGATAGCAGTAACAGGATCGTTCCGAGTCAGCATGGATTTACGAAGGGGAAATCATGCTTGACTAATCTACTGGAATTTTTTGAGGATGTAACTTGGAAAATTGACAGGGGAGAGCCGGTAGATGTGGTGTACCTCGACTTTCAGAAAGCCTTCGACAAGGTCCCACATAGGAGATTGGTGGGCAAAATTAGAGCACATGGTATTGGAGGTAGGGTACTGACATGGATAGAAAGTTGGTTGACTGACAGAAAGCAAAGAGTGGGGATAAATGGGTCCCTTTCAGAATGGCAGGCAGTGACTAGTGGGGTACCGCAAGGCTTGGTGTTGGGACCGCAGCTATTTACAATATACATCAATGACGGATGAAGGGATTAAAAGTACCATTAGCAAATTTGCAGATGATACAAAGCTGGGTGGCAGTGTGAACTGTGAGGAAGATGCTATGAGGTTGCAGGGTGACTTGGACAGGTTGTGTGAGTGGGCGGATGCTTGGCAGATGCAGTTTAATGTGGATAAGTGTGAGGTTATCCACTTTGGTGGTAAGAATAGGAAGGCAGATTATTATCTGAATGGTGTCAAGTTAGGAAAAGGGGACGTACAACGTGATCTGGGTGTCCTAGTGCATCAGTCTGAAAGGAAGCATGCAGGTACAGCAGGCAGTGAAGAAAGCCAATGGAATGTTGGCCTTCATAACAAGAGGAGTTGAGTATAGGAGCAAAGAGGTCCTTCTGCAGTTGTACAGGGCCCTAGTGAGACCGCACCTGGAGTACTGTGTGCAGTTTTGGTCTCCAAATTTGAGGAAGGATATTCTTGCTATTGAGGGCGTGCAGCGTAGGTTAACTAGGTTAATCCCTGCAATGGCAGGACTGTCATATGTTGAAAGACTGGAGCGACTAGGCTTGTATACACTGGAGTTTAGAAGGATGAGAGGGGATCTTATCGAAACATATAAGAACGGGGTACTGATTGAGAATGATCAGCCATGATCACATTGAATGGCGGTGCTGACTCGAAGGGCCGAATGGCCTACTCCTGCACCTATTGTCTATTGTCTATTGCTATACTGGGTGTTGTTTTCACTCCAACAGAATGATGCCATTAAATAGACTGTTATCCTGGACAAACATGATTCTGGATCTGCCACAAGGAAGTGAAACTACACCAATGTGTTACTTAGATCTTTGCAAAAAGAGCATGGTACAGACTTATTCTTGAAAACATTTTAACTTTGGAACAGTATTTGTTATGTAAGGGAATAAAAATGTTTTCTTATAGACTATAAGAACCCTTACCACTGAGAGAATGCTTGCAGAATTTTTGTGACTGGGAAAATGGCAGATTTAATTGAAATTTGAATAAGCATTCATGTTCATGTTTCAACAGCTGAGTAATGACATTTATGAAAACTTGAGTTAGAAGATGCTAATTCTCATATTTACCACTACAACTTCTTTGTAATTCTCTATGAAAGTGAAAGGAGTAATTTTTAGTGCAACACCATTTCCTGCAAGTTTAATGAGGATCATTTTCCCTGCATTGTGACCAACTGAAAGAACTGTGTAATTTCCCGATGTCTTCACCCAACTGGTCGAACCAGTTTGCTGCCTTGCGTTTTGCTAAAACAATAACTTTTGCTTTCCTGGTACAAGGATAATCACACCTACCCTGATAACCATTCATGCCCTTGTTTATCAAAAATTGATCTATCTTACGACAAACCAGAAAAATGTTTTGCTTCATCTCTTATTGCGTAACTATTTGTCATGAAACTGGTTCTAGATCCTGCTACAAGAAGAAACATCCTCTTCATGTCCACACCATCAATTCCCATAACTTTTCCTCATGGAGAAAGCTCTCCTTAATTTTCCTCATGAGAGAAAGCTCTCCTTAAATCTCAACTATCTCTGATCCTAACCATTATCTGTGATATATTTGCAACCACTAACCCACTCAACCATACTCTAATCTCCACTGATGCTCCAGTCTTCATTGTACACGCTCATCCACATTCTCGTTCTGTGAAAGCCCTATCCTGTTTGTTTTAGGCTAAGGGATGCTGGCTTGAATGGGGATGATGCTAAGCCATTCACAGGTCTGATTGCAGCCTTTGCAAAGTACATGTGAACTTAAGAGATAGGAGCAGGAGTAGACCAAGCAGCCCCTTGAGCCTGCCTCACCCCTAAGTAAGACCATGGGCGATCTAACGTATGTTGTGCGTATGCTGAAACGTACGCTTCAGTATCTTGTCTGTTTCCCGTAACTCTCTATTCTTTATTGTCTGATATCTTGTCTGCCTGAGACTTGGAGAGATTCATTATCTCATGCTTCCTTGCTCCATGAATTCCAACGATTCAAAACCCTCTGTGAAAAGCAGTTCCCCTCAGCTATTTTTAAATGGGCAACCCCATATTCTGAAACTAATCCCTTGATCAAGATTTCACACAACAGCAAACATCCACGCGGAATATAAAAGTCCCTCAGAATTTTGTATTTTATCCTTTTATTCATCTAAAATTCAGTGAATATACGCTTAAGCTGTTCAATGTTTCTTTGACAGCCATTCATCCAATACTCTAATTTCTCACTTTTCAGCGATCATCCTGAAAATGAAAAGATAAGTTCCAGGTTTTTCTCTCCATTAGAAAATATCCTGTTAAACCCTTGACCCTTAGCTCCATCAGGTGAAAGATGCTCACTTTTATGACATTAAGACCGAGTCATTTGATCAGCTGCCTCTACACCTACTCTCCTTACCTTAGCCTACCAATCCAAATTTTAGAGGTTCTCAAGATTTTGCTCTGAACTTGCGGGTTTCTCAAGTTTCTTTCCTCATCTCTCTATGCACTCTTTTAGCAGACCATTTCCTTATCAAACGACCTCTCCATCCTTCCAAATTATTACTCCAACTCCAACTTTTTCCTTCCTTTTCAAAAGTCCTCATAAGCATTGTAGTCTCCCATTTCCAAGCCCATTTGTGTAACTACAATCAGATGGCACTGAGGCAAGGCTGAGGCAAGGCTGAGGCAAACGTGGCGCTGAGGCAAGGCTGAAGAAACCAACGTCAGGCAGAGTCGTGGTAGTTGGGGACTCCATCATGAGAGGTACATACAGGGGTTTCCGCAGCAACAAGCGGGATTCAAGGATGGTGTGTTGCCTCCCTGGTGCCAGGGTCCAGGATGTCAGGGACCGATGCACTGATTGCACCAAGGGTGAAGGTGAGCAGTGCATGTCGGGACAAACAACGTTGGGAAGAAGAGGAAAGGGATTCTGCAGCGTGACTTTAAAGAGCTCGGAAGAAGGCTGAAAAGCAGGACCTCCAGGGTGGTTATCTATGGTTTGCTTCCAGTTCCTCGTGCTGGTGAGGGCAGGAACAGGGAGATAGGGAATCTGAATGTGTGGCTGAGGAGCAGATGCAGGGGGCAGGGATTTAGATTCTTAGACCACTGGGATCTGTTTTGGGGTAAGGGTGAATTTTACAAAAGGGACGGGTTGCACCTCAATAGGTGGGGGACCAGCATTCTGGCAGGCAGGTTTGCCACTGCTACACGGGTGGGTTTAAACTAAATAGTGAGGGGGTGGGGGGGGGGGGGGGGTGACAAATGGGATAAGAATGGAGTTAAAGGGAAAGAGAGTATAGGAAAAGTTAAGAAAGACCCCAGAATTAACGGGACAGAAAGCTCACGAAGGGATAGCAGAGTATGGCCAAGTGTAATCGATGTGAAAGGTGAAGTGAGTAATGGATTTAAAGTATTATATATGAATGCGCGAGGTATAAGAAGTAAAGTGGATGAGCTTGAGGCTCAGTTAGAGATTGGTAGATATGACATTGTGGGGATTACAGAAACATGACTGCAGGAGGATCGGGACTGGGAACTGAATATTCAGGGTTATACGTCCTATAGAAAAGACAGGCAGAGGAGGTGGGGTAGCTAGGGATAGAAACATAGAAAATAGGTGCAGGAGTAGGCCATTCGGCCCTTCGAGCCTGCACCGCCATTCAATATGATCATGGCTGATCATCCAACTCAGTATCCTGTACCTGCCTTCTCTCCATACCCCCTGATCCCTTTAGCCACAAGAGCCACATCTAACTCCCTCTTAAATATAGCCAATGAACTGGCCTCAACTACCTTCTGTGGCAGAGAAATTCAGTCCCTTGTGAGGGGTGACATAGGGACTGACGATGTAGAGGAATTGTAAAGGTAAGAAGGCACTAATGGGAGTTATCTACAGACCCCCAAACAGTAGCCTGGATATTGGGTGTAAGTTGCAGCAGGAGTTAAAACTGGCATGTAACAAAGGTAATGCCACTGTGGTTATGGGGGATTTCAATATGCAAGTAGACTGGCAAAATCAGGTTGGTTCTGGACCTCAAGAAAGTTAGTTTGTAGAGTGCCTCCGAGATGGATTTTTAGAGCAGCTTGTACTGGAGCCTACCAGATAGAAGGAATTCTGGATTTAGTGTTGTCCAATGAACCAGATTTAATAAGGGAACTCAAGGTAAAGGAACCGCTTGGAGGTAGTGACCATAATAGTTTTAATCTGCAATTTGAGAGGGAGAAGGTTAAATCAGAAGTGTCAGTGTTGCAGTTGAACAAAGGGGACTATGAAGGCATGAGAGAGGAGCTGGCCAAGGTCGACTGGATAAGGATCCTAGCAGGAATGATGGTGGAACAGCAATGGCAGGAATATCTGGGCATAATCCAGAAGATGCAGGATCCCTTCATTCCAAAGAGGAAGAAAGATTCTAAGGGGAGTAGGAGGCAACCATGGCTGACAAGGGAAGTTAGGGATGGAATAAAACTATAAAAAAAGATGTATAACATGGCAAAGAGTAGCGGGAAGCCAGAGGATTGAGTAACTTTCAAAGGACAACAGAAGGTAATAAAAAAGGCAATACAGGCTGAAAAGATGAAGTAAGAGGGTAAGGTGGCCAAGAATATAAAGAAGGATAGTAAAAGCTTCTTTAGGTATGTTAAGAGAAAAAGATTAGTAAAGACAAATGTGGGTCCCTTGAAGGCAGAAACAGGTGAAATTATTATGGGTAACAAGGAAATGGCAGAAGAGTTGAACAGGTATTTCGGATCTGTCTTCACTAAGGAAGACACAAAAACAATCTCCCAGATGTACTAGAGGACAGAGGATCTAGGGAGGCAGAGGAACTGAATTTTTTTTGCATTCGTCGAGAAATACTATGGGGTTGACTGATGGGATTGAAGGCTGATAAATCACCGTGGGCCTGATGGTCTGCATCCCAGGGTACTCAAGGAGGTGGCTCTAGAAATAGTGGACGCATTGGTGATCATTTTCCAATGTTCAATAGATTCAGGATCAGTTCCTGTGGATTGGAGGGTAGCTAATGTTATCCCACTTTTCAAGAAAGGAGCGAGAGAGAAAACAGGGAATGATAGACCAGTTAGCCTGACTTCGGTGGTGGGGAAGATGCTGGAGTCAATTATTAAAGAGGTAATAACGGCGCATTTGGATAGCAGTAAAATAATCCAAGACAGCATGGATTTATGAAGGGGAAATCCTGCTTGACTCTTCTAATTTTTTGAGGATGTGACAAGTAAAATGGATGAAGGAGAGCCAGTGGATGTCGTGTATTTAGACTTTAAGAAAGCCTTTGATAAGGTCCCACACGGGAGATTGGTGAACAAAATTAGAGCACATGGTATTGGGGGTAGGGTATTGACATGGATAGAGAATTGGTTGGCAGACAGGAAACAAAGAGTAGGAATAAACGGGTCCTTTTCAGAATGGCAGGCAGTGGCAAGTGGAGTGCTGCAAGGCTCAGTGCTGGGGCCGCAACTATTTACAATATATATTAATAATTTGGATGATGGAATTAGAAGTAACACTAGCAAGTTTGCAGATGACACAAAGCTGGGTGGCAGTGTGAACTGCGAAGAGCATGTTAGGAGGTTGCAGGGTGACTTGGGCAGGTTGAGTGAGTGGGCAGATGCATGGCAGTTGCAGTATAATGTAAATAAATGTGAGGTTATCCACTTTGGCGACAGAAACAAGGAGGCAGATTATTATCTCAATGGTGTCAGATTAGATAAAGGGGAAGTGCAATGAAACCTGGGTGTCCTTGTAAACCAGTCACTGAAAGTAAGCATGCAGGTACAGCAGGCAGTGAAGAAAGCTAATGGCATGTTGGCGTTCATAACGAGAGGATTTGAGTATAAGAGTAAAGAGGTCCTTCTGCAGGTGTATAAGGCCCTGGTGAGACCACATCTGGAGTATTGTGTGCAGTTTTGGTCTCCTAATTTGAGGAAGGACATCCTTGCTATTGAGGCAATGCAGCGTAGGGTTCATGAGGTTAATCCCTGGGATGAAGGGACTGTCATATGAGGAAAGATTGGAAAGACTAGGCTTGTATTCACTGGAGTTTAGAAGGATGAGAGACGTATAAAATTATAAAAGGTCTGGAAATGCAGGAAAAATGTTCCCAATGTTGGGGGAGTCCAGAACCGGGGGCCACAGTCTTAGAATAAAGGGGAGGCCATTTAAAACTGAGGTGAAAAGAAACTTTTTCACTCAGAGAATTGTGAATTTGTGGAATTCTCTGCCACAGAAGGCAGTGGAGGTCAATTCACTGGATGAATTTAAAAGAGTTAGATAGAGCTCTAGGGGCTAGTGGAATCAAGGGATATGGGGAGAAGGCAGGCACAGATTACTGATTATGGATGATCAGCCATGATGACAATGAATGGCGATGATGGCTCAAAGGGCCAAATGGCTTCCTCCTGCATCTATTTTCTATGTTTCTATGTAATACATGACTACAATGGAGCCATTTACAGTGTATAGATACATGATAAGGGAATACCGTTTAGTGCAAGGTAAAGCCAGCAAAGTCCGATCAAGGATAGCCAGAGGGTCACCAATAAGGTAGATAGTAGTTCAGGACTGCTCTCTGGTTGTGGTAGGATGATTCAGTGTTGCTGCCAACTAACCTCTCCTGCCTGGAGTCTGAAGAAAGGTCCCGATCCGAAACATCACCTGTCCATTCACTCCACAGATGCTGCCTGACATGCTGAATTCCTCTAGCACTTTGTGTTTTGCTCAAGGTTCCAGCATCTGCAGTTCCTTGTACCTTCATCAATTTCCACCTCTTCACTGATATCTCCTCATTTTGTGCCAACAGATAGTGAATCCTGCCTAGCTCCTCAGATTTCCATAGAGGACCTCCCCAAAACCCAACTTATGTAAAGCCTATACACAGAAATGAATGTTTAGGTGACCAGCATGATGGATTTGCTGGCTGCAGTGGGACTGCAGGCATCTTTTACTGTGTGGAAACAAGGTTATTGGCTACGTTTCTGGCTAGCAAACTATTTGCTTTGCAAACAGTTCACAAGAACCGAACCCTGTGGTAACTTGGGGAGGACCTGTGTGGTTAATTTCAATTATGTTGGATACCGGTCTTAACTGAACAAGCACAAAACCTTTTTTGAGTTATCCCAGCGCCAAAAGTTAATTGATTATGGATGGAGTAGAGAGAATGCATGTTGACTCATTCCTCACTGTGGACATCAATGTCAACTAAACCAGCATGAACTGTTTGACATCTGTGTCAGCCTCCATTGTTTTTACAGACCAACCTGCAGTGTAAACCAATTACACTATCATCAGGAGTGCTCCTGGAACCTCACCAAAATTAGCCACTCATTGTTTTAGAATTCTCAAGAGAGTTAATTTTATACAAGCTTCAGGAACCTGATGTGCTTGGTTCTTCATATGTGCAAACTCATCATCCCAATTCCAATCCTCAGTGGGGTCTTCCCCATTTATTTTCCTAGGTTGATTAAGAAGGTTAAATCGTTGGGTATTAATAGTGAGGTTGCAAGATGGATTCAACAATGGCTGAATGGGAGATACCAGAGGGTAACGGTTGACAATTGTATGTCAGGTTGGAGGCCAGTGTCTAGTGGAGTGCCCCAAGGATCTGTGTTGGGTCCACTGTTGTTTGTCATTTACATTAATGATCTGGATGATGGTGTGGCAAATTGGATTAGTAAATATGCAGATGATACTAAGATAGGTGGAGTAGTTGATAGTGAGGTAGATTTTCAAAGTCTACAGAGAGACTTGGGCCTTTTGGAAGGGTGGGCTGAAAGATGGCAGATGGAGTTTAATGCTGATAAGTGTGAGGTGCTGCATTTTGGTAGGACAAATCAAAATAGGACGTACAGGGTAAATGGTAGGGAATTGAGGAATGCAGTGGAACAGAGGGATCTGGGAATAACTGTGCATTGTTCCCTGAAGGTGGAATCTCATGTGGATAGGGTGGTGAAGAAGGCGTTTGGTATGCTTGCCTTTATAAATCAGAGCATCGAGTATAGAAGTTGGGATGTAATGTTGAAATTGTACAGGGCATTGGTGAGGCCGAATCTGGAGTATGGTGTGCAGTTCTGGTCGCCAAATTATAGGAAGGATGTCGACAAAATGGAGAGGGTACAGAGGAGATTTACTAGAATGTTGCCTGGGTTTCAGCACTTAGGCTACAGAGAGAGGTTGAACAGGTTGGGTCTTTATTCTTTGGAGCGTAGAAGGTTGAGGGGGGACTTGATAGAGGTTTTTAAAATTATGAGAGGGACGGACAGAGTTGACGTGGGTAGGCTTTTCCCTTTGAGAGTGGGGAAGATTCCAACAAGGGGACATAGCTTCAGAATTGAGGGACAAAGGTTTAGGGGTAACATGAGGGGGAACTTCTTTACTCAGAGGGTTGTGGCTGTATGGGCTTCCAGTGGAAGTGGTGGAGGCTGGCTCGATTTTATTATTTAAGAGTAAATTGGATAGGTATATGGATAGGAGGGGATTGGAGGGTTATGGTCTGAGAGCAGGTAGATGAGACTAGGTCAGGGAGAATGGTCGGCGTGGACTGGTAGGGCCGGACAGGCCTGTTTCCATGCTGTAGTTGTTATATGTTATATGTTATATGTACATCCTTCAAATGTAAGTGTTTCTGGCAAGGCTGGCATTAATTGCTTCTTCACTCATAGATCATATGTAGGTGTGGTGGCTCTTCTGAACATCTCCCTACATGCAGAAGGCTCTCCCGTAACACTGTTCACTTGGGACTTCCAGAAATTCACACATGATAATAATAGAGAAAGATCTTTGTCGAAGGCAGGTTGACATTCAACCTGGGGAACGTGGAAATAGTATTTCATGCTTCTGCTGCATTGGTGGAGCTTGTCTATTATATAGATGCTGCCATAGAAGAGTGGATGAGGTACTGCAACTCATTCCTTAATGCTATGGTATGCCTGTAATAGAGAAGATCATGTTTAATCAGCGAGGTACTGATTGAAGAAGTATGTGAAGAGATTTAAAAGCTTCAGACCTGATAATGAATGGTTTATTACTCTCCTGTGCCGAGCTGTGTATCCATACAAGCATCTGGTTAATCAAGTCAAACCAGTTGAGAATAATATAACCTTTTGATTGGTAACATATTTTTGGCCTTATTGAACTTCTGATGGCGGCACGGTAGCGCAGCGGTAGAGTTGCTGCTTTACAGCGAATGCAGCGCCAGAGACTCGGGTTCGATCCTGACTACGGGTGCTGCACTGTAAGGAGTTTGTACGTCCTCCCCGTGACCTGCGTGGGTTTTCTCCGAGATCTTCGGTTTCCTCCCACACTCCAAAGACGTACAGGGTATGTAGGTTAATTGGCTGGGTAAATGTAAAAATTGTCCCTAGTGGGTGTAGGATAGTGTTAATGTGTGGGGATCGCTGGGCGGCACGGACTTGGAGGGCCGAAAAGGCCTGTTTCCGGCTGTATATATATGATATGATATGATATGATGTTCTGTGACTTCGCCATCTTTTGCACATAATCAGGATATTTGTCTTTTTAACAATGTGGATAACAGATGGGGCTTCTTGGAGTAGTTGTATTAGGCTCCTTGGCAGTATTTATTGCTGATCATCAAACAGATTTCATTGTCATGACTGGTAATGAGCTCCTTAGATCTTCTTGCAGTTGTGAGAGCAAAATATTTTCTACCAACCTCCTGACGTGCCACATAGAGGTTTTACTGAGTGAGAGGATGCAGCACTTCAGAATACATAGTCCTGTTTTAATACTTAGTGCTTATCTGCCATTGCTTTTTCATGCCCCTGTTTCGCCCTCATGATTTCTTTCTTAACCTCCTCAATTCCCTATAGTTCTCCATGGATACACTTGATCTAAGCTGCCTTTTACCCACGTCTTCTTTATCTTTCCCGACCAGAGATTCAATGTCTATCATCATCCAAGGTTCTTTACTCCTACCTGCCTAACCCTTCATTCTATAAGGAACATGTCTACCTTGAACTTACAATATCATACTTTGAAAAGCATCCCACTTTTCAGACGACCCTTTGCCTCCAATGAACTTTTGCAGATTCCTGTCTTTTCCAACAATGCCCAAATTTAGAACTTTAACTTGTGGACCGTCCCTATCCTTATCCATACTATTTTAAAGCTAATAGAACCGCTGGCCTGAAAAGGCTCAAGTACTGACTCCCTCCCTTACCCAGGTTTCCATAATGCCCGTAACGTCCCAGTCGCACGTACTTATCCACGTCTGAGTTCATCCACCTTATCTGTCAGGCCCCTTGCATTGAAATAAATGCAATTTAACACAGTTGCCTTTCCTTGCCTCTTACCGTGCTCCACCTGTCTTGTCTACTGAATGTACTGTGATTGACTTCTACATCGACTTCCAGCCTCTTGCCTACCCCGTTACTGAATTAGATCTCGTCCCCCTGCTAATCTAGTTTAAACCAATGGCAGTGAGTAGTACCTGCCAACCTGCCCACTAGAATATTGATCCCCTTTCAGTTCAACTGCAACCCATCCATCTTCTAAAAGTCACCTCTGCCCCAGAATAGATCCCAGAAATCCAATAATTCCTGATCCCTGCTCCGACTACACTGTCACACATTTATCTGTCCTATCCTCTGGTTCTTACCCACGTGAGCACATGGCACTGTGAGTAATTTGGAGATTACTAACCTTTTCCTACCTATCTCATTTGTGCCAATGTGCACAATGACTTCTGGCTGCTCATCCTCCCCCGTTGTTCTCCTGGGAATTCCTGCATTCTCCCTTTCCCTTTCATGCTTATCTACTTTCTGCCTTTGTTCAAATCTGAAACGGAGTCGTAGTCTCACAGCACAGAAACAGGCCCCACAGTCCAACTCGGCACCACGTCATTGTGACCTCATGATCATAAGAACAAAAGAAAAGGATTAGGAGTAGGCCACTCAGCATCGTAAGCCTGTCCTGCCATTAAATATGATCTTAGCTGAACTGCCCCAGGCCCCATCTCCTCTGCTGTGCCATCAGTTCCTTGTTTTTCAAATAACTACTGTATGAGTAGTTAAATCTGAATAAAGCAAATTATAAAGGCATAGTGATATTTGGCTATGATAGATTGGAAAATTCAATTAGCTAATTCTTGCTATTGAGGGCGTGCAGCGTAGGTTCACTAGGTTAATTCCCGGAATGGCGGGACTGTCGTATGTGGAAAGGCTGGAGCAATTAGGCTTGTATACACTGGAATTTAGAAGGATGAGGGGGGATCTTATTGAAACATATAAGATAATTAGGGGATTGGACACATTAGAGGCAGGAAACATGTTCCCAATGTTGGGGGAGTCCAGAACAAGGGGCCACAGTTTAAGAATAAGGGGTAGGCCATTTAGAACGGAGATGAGGAAGAACTTTTTCAGTCAGAGAGTGGTGAAGGTGTGGAATTCTCTGCCTCAGAAGGCAGTGGAGGCCAGTTCGTTGGATGCTTTCAAGAGAGAGCTGGATAGAGCTCTTAAGGATAGCGGAGTGAGGGGGTATGGGGAGAAGGCAGGAACGGGGTACTGATTGAGAGTGATCAGCCATGATCGCATTGAATGGCGGTGCTGGCTCGAAGGGCTGAATGGCCTACTCCTGCACCTATTGTCTATTGTCTATTGTCTATTGTCTAATATGAAAGTACACCAGCACTAATTGATTCTTAAAGAATTAGTATATGGTTCTCAACTAATTTGTATCCCTTTCAAGCAAAAACACACAACAGGAAACTGTTGTCCAACGGTGCCATCAGAATAATTTCGTTACTGTAAGATCAAAGTAAATGGTTGTTAAGATTGCCAAAAAAAGCAATATGCCTGAGGACTGGGAAAAAAATCATGACTCCAAGGCTAAGGAAAATAAAAATACAATAAATGAGTAGGCTGGCAGGAAACGTCAAAAGAGCTTGCAAGAGCTTCTGTTGATATATGAAAAGGAAAAGTTTGGCAAAATTTAAAGTGGGTCCCTTTCTGACAGAGACTTCAGAAAGTATACTGGGGAGTAGAAGAAATTAAAAACATCTTTTTTCTTTGTCTTCATGGAAGTAGACAAAGAAAATCTTACAGGAATAGTGGAGGACATATTTGCTGTATGATTTGCAAAAGGCTAGAATATGGGTATCGCAAGTATATGTAACTGTGATTGAAAAACATGGCAATTGAAAAACATGTATGGAGTTGATCCTTCAACAATGTTTAGCATTGGTGAAACCATATTTGGAGGTCTATGTATAAAGTCTGTCTCCATCAACTAAGGACGAATGTTAATGCAATGGAAGCTATTCAGCGAACATTTACTTGACCTGGAACGGTGGGATATTATATTAAAAGGCTGGACAAACTTAGTATCAGCTGAAATCTAAAGTGGAGGATATAAAGGTTGTCACCCAAGTAAGATCTGGGCAACAAGGCAATGGCAGAAAGTAAAACGGATATTTTGATTCCGTTTTTGCAGAAGGAGATACTGCAAACTATATACCATGAATGTTAATGCTAAAAATGCTGGAAAGAAATTAAATATCCCCCATCACTGGATAATTAATATTTGAGAAATTAATGGGGTGAAAAGCTGAACATACCACTTAACTTGATCAAGCATCCTAGGACGCAAAAAGAAGTGGCTCCAAGATAGTGGTTTGTTCTAAATATCCTTGGTTCCGATGAGGTACCAAAAGAGTGGCAAACCACCAACATTATAGTCTTTTTTTAAAGGGGCAGGCTAATTATTCAAATGTCCATTAATGAATAAAAACATATTGGAATCAAAAAGGTAGAACACTTGGAAATGAGTCAGCTTCCTGAAGAGTAAATTGACAACTTTATTTGATTTCTTTGAGGAAATATCAGTCCGAGTGGATAGAGGATATCTAAATGGCCTTCAACAAGTGCCATATGAAAGGTTATTTGGTAAGAACTCACGGTGTTGATTGTAATTTGGAAGATTGACCGACAAGCAGGAATGAGCAAGTAAAGACATGGGGCTCAGCCTGTAACCAGTGACGTGCCAACGGGATCATTGCTGGGACTGTAGCCGTTTACGATACTTATTAATAATTTAAAGGAAGAAAGTAAATATGTTGCAGCTATATTTGCAGATGGTACAAAGCCATAAGAAGATACAAACAGTTTATAGATAGAACATAGAAAGGTGCATCATGGGAACAGGCCCTTTGGCCCACAATGTCTGTGCCAAACAAGTTAATGTCCTCTGCCCGTACATCATTCATATCCCTCAATACCCTGCATATCCATATGTCTATCTAAAGGCCTCTTAAACACCACTATAATTTCTGCTTCCATCGCCACCCCTGGCAGCACGTTCTAGGCACCCACCATTCTCTGTGTCCCTCATTCTAAGATGCTTCACACATCTTTAAACATTCCCCTCTGACCTTAAAGCTGTACCCTCTAGTCTTTGACAAAGTCTCTTGTTTCTAAGTAAATGACCCCCTTATATTCCTTAATAGTGCTATTATCTTCCAGTCCTGGCATTATGCTTGTAAACGTTCAGTGCGCCCTTGTCAATCTAATCACATCTTTCCTCTTTTATGTTAACGGATAAAGTAGCCAAATGATAGTCTCACCATTGCTGTATGCAGTTGCAGCAAAACTTCCGTCCTCTTACAAACCTTGTGGTTTTTTAACTGTCTACCTGTCCTGCTACCTTTAAGAATCTGTGGATTTACATATGCATATATATCTAATCCTTCACCCCATTCAACAACCTCCTGCTTTTTGTGTGTTCCTATCCTTTCTTACACATCTTCAAATAATTTACTTCACATTCCCGGGAACCAAATTACATTTTCTACTTTAGTTTAATTAAGAGATCCAGCGTGGAAACAGGCCCTTTGGCCCACTGAGTCCGCACCGACCAGCAATCCCCGCACATTAACACTATCCTACACCTGCTAGGGACAATTTACACGTGCACCAAGCCAATTAATCTACATACCTGTCCATCTTTGGAGTGTGGGAGGAAACCGAAGATCTCAGAGAAAACCCACGTGGTCACGGGGAGAACGTACAAACTCCTTACAGACAGCACCCGGAATCGGAATCGAACCCCGGTCTCTGGCGCTGCAAGCGCTGTAAGGCAGCAACTCTATCACTGCACCACCGTGGCCGCCTACCTTCTTGCTCAAATTACCTGATCACTGTACCATTCAAGAGCAAGCATTGCTGGATTCCCTCAGGGGAAAAGAAAAGTGGGGAAAACAGAAAACATTTAAAATATGTTTGTTATTTAAATTTATGCAGAATTTGCAGCAAGCTGAAAATACATTATTAGCAATGATTCATCCATCACAGCTTTGACATTTTTACTTAACACACACCAAATTCAATCCATAAATCTGTTCATGTTTCTCAAAAGAAATGATCATTTGTTTCAGAGTGTGGAGGTTCTTTAATCAATGAGATCAAGTCAAAGGCAATCCGGGAGCATTAGAGAGAATCAGAAAAGGAGCATATCAGAACTAAAGGTTCGCCAATTAATCAGATCAATGCCAAGCATTAATATGGGACAAATTTATCAGATACAGTTTAAGATTGTAGTTTATCACAATTAATTAAGCAGCCATTGTCAGATTAGGTCTGAGACCAAATGTCCAAACAGTTATTAGAAGGTTTTTCCCAATTTAGATCATTTTCTCTTGAATGCCAGAGGTTGAGGGGAGACCTGGTAGAAGTACTGTATATAAAATTATGAGAAGCAGACATATGGCGGAGACAGACTGAACCTTTTTCACAGGATGGGGTACTGATTGATAGTGATCAGCCATGATCGCATTGAATGGCGGTGCTGGCTCGAAGGGCTGAATGGCCTACTCCTGCACCTATTGTCTATTGTCTATTGTCAAAGACTAAAGGGCTCTGGCTTTAAGGTGCAGGGGGGCAAAGTTTAAAGGGGATGGGTGGGGCAAGTTTTCCACACAGTGGGTGATGGGTGCCTAGAACATGGTGCCATGGGTGGTGGATGCAGATACCATGATGGCGTTTAAGGGGTTTTTAGATAGACACATGGATATGCAGGAAATTAAGCAGTATATGGATCATGTATAGGCAGGTGAGGTTAGTTTACCTTGGCATTATGTTTGGCACAAACATTGTGGGCCAAAGTACCCGTTCATTTCTTTGTTCTATGACTGAATTGTTGATGTGAAATTTTAAAAAAATGTAATTTCATGTGCTCATTTTTAATGCTTGTTTGATACAATGCCATAAAGGTTGAACACAAATGATTGACTTCTGAGAGACATTGTTGCTGGTATTTCACATCATGATATAATGTAAAGGTGAGTTTCCAGTTGATTATTAAGAGCACATTTGGAATATTAATTCTCAGTTTTAATTTTCTACCATGGGTAGAATATTAATGCACATGTAGCTCAACTATGTGTAAGATTTGAGAAGTTTTCCCTCATTCTGCAATCAACACCAAACCAAAGAGCTGCAGTTTGGACATTTTACACGGGAGACTGGGGCTGATAGCGGAGAAAGGCTGCGGTCAGTTTACCAAGGGATGTCACAATCCGTGGGTCCCAAGATGGCCGCGGGACCTCGTGACCAGCCACAAAAGCAAAAACCCCACAGCCCAGTCTCTAGGTTTCTGCAAAGCCACGGCCAGAACAATGGATGGATATTGGCCGTGCAGAAACCCGCAAAACCAGGTCGAAGTCCAGACACTGGGGTGCTGACATCAGCATACTCACAATGACCCAAGCCGACCTACACAGTTAATCCCGTTAAGGGGGCACAATAGCCCATAGAAACCTACCTGGCAGGTGATGGGAAACCAGTTAAAGCCATCACCTCTCAACGAGAAACAGATTAACAGACCGTTTAGCCATCACCGGTACCCCCGGACATAACGCAGATCAAAAAGAAATCTCGAAACCTATCTTTGAAACAAAGAGATCCCGAGATCTGGCGGGAGATAGGACGGGTCAGGATTAGTATAACTGGCCACGACTTTTGGGTTTTAAACTCACGCAAGTCAGAAGCAAGAAAAACTCACGGCACGGAGAACGGAGACTCACCGAGAAGAACGGAAGGAAGAAACTCACGGAACAAGCACGACCCTCATGGAAAACAGTGGAGAAGCAGCAAGAACAGCCAGTGACCCCAGTAATAGCCCCATGGTGAGCATGTACCCCGATCCTGCACATCCTGGACATAGTTTTAGTGTAGAGGGGAGGGTGGCTTAATTAACGTGGGTGTATAAGTAAATATGTGTTGGCCAATTTTGCGATGTGTCGTACGTTCCCCATCTTACAGTCGAGTATATGTCTTATAGAACTGTGCGTTTATAATTCAGAGTCAAAGTATTCATGTAATTCAGTATATGTCTTATAGAACTGTGCGTTTATAACTCAGAGTCAAAGTATTCATGTAATTCAGTATATGTCTTATAGAACTGTGCATTTATAATTCAGAGTCAAAGTATTCATGTAATTCAGTATATGTCTGATAGAACTGTGTAAAAGCATTCATGTACAATAGTCCTAAGTGCACAATAAAAGCCTTTTCCGTTTAAACCCTGGTCTTCAAATCTGGTCTGGTTGAATTTTTCTGCACTATCAACGCTCCTGCATCTAAGTCCAGTGTCTAGAACCGTAGGGGGTGAGTGGGTCGAACCACTCACGGGGAACCAGTGTGCGCGGCCTGGTCGAGGGACCAGAGCAAGGCACGGGGACCTTAGGTCGGGCGAAAGCTCGGTGCAGAAACCCCTTACAGATAATGGCGACCATGAAGGGACACTGGCAGCAGGACGATAGTGTACCAGAAAAGGATTTGAAAACTAGGGATGTAATGGACGAGCGCATTGCGGACTATGTCTTTAGCAAGGTGAATATCACCAAACAATGGATGTGTGTTTTATTAGAGGACAAGTGCCCACTGGATGCAGCGATCCGATGGACGGCCAGCAAAGCCCACAAGAAATCTGTGGAAAAGGCGGTCTGGCTGACCTGCTACAAAAAGCAGGTCCAGCTCTTGGACCGCGTGGTTGTGGCACAGGCAGCCCAGATCAGGGACCTTCAGGAGGAGGTAGAGGAGAAGGCTGCGGGTGGGCACCAATTGATTGAGGCTCTGGACTCTTTAAACAAGGAGCGCCGGGTCGTGACCAACCGCCACGAATCCAGGGTAGAGCTGATGGAGTGCCAGATCACTGAGGCCATGCGCAGTGAGGGCAGGCTCTGGGAGCAGTGCACTTCACTGAGCCACCAGCTTGAGACCCAGGAAGAGAACCTTAAGGGGGTTAGGGCAGCCTACAAAATGGTTTTAGAGGACAGGTCGGAAGGGGCCGACCACGGGGCCTGCCTGCAGGAGATAGAGGGTCTGCGGAGTGCTTTAAATAAAGCAAGCGGGCTGGTTTATCTAATGAACCCCCCAGCGAGCCAGTCGCTGGCGGTTGCGAAGGTCCCGGTTCCGGTCCCCAGAAAGGCCGTGATGGCTTCGGCCCCCAGACTCCGCGATCCCCCTAGCTACGAGGCATCCTGGGAAAGGGGTAGTGTAGGGGAGAGAGAGAGAGAGGAGCTCCCGGTCGAGGACTCGGCACCGGCGCCCATGTGCCCGGTCCTGGAAACCAGACGGGGACCCACCATGCAGAATGGTGACGCCGGACCCATTCAGAGCGAGATCGTGGTGCCCCACAGCTCCCAGCAGTTAAGAGCCATGATCGGGCATGTAACAAAATTGTCCGAATCAGGGGACCCTTCGCTGCATTTCAGAGAAATAGAGCAAACCGCCGCAATCAACGGTGGCGACGAGGGAGAACGGGCAAAATTGTTGCTGTTCTCCCTGGACAACTCGATCCTCCAATGCCTCTCAGATGAAAGTAAAAGAGGGACCAGGACCTACGATCTCCTACGGGACTAGGTCCTGGAAGTTTTGGGGATGGGCGATGAGGGTCCATTTGCCCGATTGGGGAAGACCCTCCAGATGGAGGGAGAACCCACAAAGGTTTTTGCGGCGTGACTGTGGTCAGTATACCAGAGCAGCTGCCCGCACGTCCCCGCGCGGGATGTCCTGGTCGGGAATGGGAGAGCCCAGTGGCTCCGATGTTTGGTATCAAACAGCCTGGCGGCCGTCAGGGAGCAGGCGAAAGCCTGGTTTGATCCCACAAATAGTACAGAGGCGGTTTTGGACCGTCTCACGGTAGGGTATAGAAACACCCGGAGCACGTCAACCCGACTCGTAAAAGGGAAGGTGCACGTAGCGGAGGCTACTGCACCGGCCCAAAAGGAGTGGCGACAGGAGGGTAACCCTACCGCACAGTCCAAGTGTTTCAGGTGCGGTAAGGTGGGGCACTGGCGGAAGGATTGCAGGGCCCACACCAAGGAAGATAGGGTTGGCACCACCCTGCGCACCGAGGTCCCAGTTAAGCACAAGATTATTGAAACAATGATCGAGGTGATGCGGTCCCTCATGGCCGCACAGGGGAAGGTGGCGGTCGCTACCGGCTCCCCGGGTGTGGGGGGGGCACTGGACATTCCCCAATTACATCAGCCCGCGCAGCCCGCCTACCTGTGTCCTCTCCGCTACGATGCGTGGAAGAGGCCGCTTGTGGAGATGGTAGTGGAGAGGCAAAGGGGCAATTATCTGTTGGACACGGGGGCTTCATGCACCGTGACCCACACAGAGGAACCCTTTGACTCTCCCCTGTCCACAGGGGTCCCTTTCGCACTGGCGGGGTTCACAGGGAAGGAACAGGCTGGCGCACGTTCCATCCCGCTGTCCGTTCATTTGGAGGTACTCCATACCACATGGGAGTGTATCCTGATGAAGTGGACAGAAGGGGGTGGGAAGGGGATCATTGGATCCGATTTTTTAGTAAGCCATGGGATCCTCATGGACTTACGGAACCACTGCCTTTGGGTGAACAAGGGCGGTAAGGGTGAGATAATGGTGATTAGGGGAAAGGAGGGGAAAGGGACTCTGTGCACCATGAAGCCGCCCGAGGGTTACGACCTCGAGTGCATGGTGGCGGAGGTCCCGGCCGAACTACAAGAGTGTGTGGGGAGCAACCTGAACGCGTTTGCGACCCACAAACACGATTGTGGTAGGGTAGTGGGGTTCGAGGTCAGCATAGACTGGGACCCCATGATCAGACCCCAGAGGCAGTACAATTTCCCCAAGGAGGCGGAACCCGATTTGGAGATAGCCATATCTTCATTGGTGCAGCAGGGCGTACTGAGGCCGATAGCCACACACGTAAACTCTCCATTGTGGCCGGTTAGGAAACCGGATAACTCATGGAGGGCCACGGTGGACCACGCGACCACTCCGTGACCACGTTCACGGTGCTGGATATTTCAAATGGGTTTTGGTCCATTCCGCTGCGGCGGGAGGACCAGTACAAGTTTGCCTTTACTTTTAAAGGGCAGCAGTACACCTGGAACTGCTTACCACAGGGTTTCCACAACAGCCCCAGCATTTTTCACCAGTGCATGGCGGATAGCCTGAGGGAGTTTAGCCAGCGCCACCAGGTCGTGCGGTATGTGGACCACCTCCTTTTGTTCACAGACACAAAGGAGGAGCACGGTCCACTGCTGGCCGAGCTGCTAGAGCTGCTGGCTAGGAAGGGTTTTAAGATAAACCCGAAAAAGGCACGGATCGATCTGCCAGAGGTAAAATTCTTGGGTCTGACCATCCGCGCTGGGGAAAGGACTATCGATCAGGCTAGGAGGGAGTCAGTGCAGGAGTTACCGATTCCCTGTACAGTAACGGGTGTGAGGTCTTTCCTGGGACTGACCGGGTATTGCAGAGACTTCATCGAGGACTACGCGGCCACCGCAGCCCCGCTACTCCGACTCCTACACAAGGGAGTGGAGTGGTCTTGGGATGAGGGTTGCCAGGCCGCGTTCGAGAAGTTGAAAGGGGATCTGCAAACCGCACCAGCCTTAGGAGCCATAGATGGGGAGAAAGGGCTTTCTCTGGAGGTGGCAGCCAGTGGGGACAGCCTGAGTGCCGTGCTGCTGCAGGAACGGCACGGTAGGCTGCGACCAGTGGTGTACTCCTCCAGGGTGCTCACCGATGTGGAGAGGAGTTTCTCCAATTGCGAGAGGCACCTTTTAGCCACGCATTGGGCTGTGAAGAGGTCATTAATCTTCACAGGAACCTCTCCAATCACTCTCCTCACCCATCACACACCCACCCAGATGCTTCTGGATGGAAGGATCAAGGATGGGACTGTCAGCAGCGCCCGCATCGCGCGCTGGATCCTCCTCCTTTCACAGATGAATCTAAAGATTGAAGGTCTGTGCGAGCCAAAGCTCGCGGCAAATTTAATATATCCCGGAACGGCCCATCGGTGTTCCGTGGAGGGGGTCTGGGACGTCGACATAGGTTTACGGGCTGGGATCCATCCCACAGGCCGGGAAATCTATGTGGACGGCTCCAGTACGGTGTCAGCTGGCGAACGACTCACGGGATGTGGAATTTATGACCCCAAGGCAGGCATTGCCTTGGCAATTAAACTCCCCAGCACCATGAGCGTGCAGCAGGCCGAGCTGTCCGCGGTGGCGTACGTCGTTACCCACCCAGAGAGGTTGCCAACCCCGTACACGATCTGCTCCGACAGTATGTTTACATGCAATTCGTGTACCGAGTACCTGGCCATCTGGTCCCGTCGCGGATACACTTCCTCAGACGGGAGGCCTTTAACGGTTAAGCCCCTGCTAGAGCAGATTTTAGCAGCAGTAGGGGAGAAAGGGGAGGTTTACATCCATAAGGTGAAGGCTCATTCCGCCACAGAGCCCCGGTGGGAGGGCAACCAGCAGGCGGACGCCCTGGCTAAGGAGGGCGCCCGCAGTGGCATTTTCTGGGACCCCTATGGGCACAGGCAGGTAGCAGCGATCCAGGGTAAGGAGGGAAACGTCGGGACCCCAAAGGTCACATTGCCTCTGGACCTGAGGACCGTCCAAGCTCAGGATCCTGTTTTAAAAGCCATCCTCAGAGCTGTTAGTGAGGGTGAGCAGGTAGAGGGTCTCTACGGTAAGGCGGCCCTCTCTGTAAAAGAAGGCATGCTCTTCCTTGCCGAACAGTGGGTTGTGCCACAGCAGCACAGGAGGGAGTTCCTCCAGCTGGCACACGAAGGTCCAGGGGCAGGGCACCCCGGACCGGAGTTTACGTGGCAGCGGGTAGAGCAGGCGGGATGGTGGCCGGGGCTTAGGGACGAGGTCCGTGAGTTCTGTGCCAGCTGCCTCGTCTGTGCTGCCAATAACCCAGACCCCCAGAAAAGGAAAGCGCCCATGGGACACGTCAGGAGGGTGGAGGGACCATGGCAGTCGATCCAGATCGACTACATCGGGCCCTTGCCCACCACCCAAGGAGGCTATAAGTACTGCCTCGTCCTGATAGACGTGTTCTCTAAGTGGGTGGAGGCTTTCCCCTGCAAGGCAGCTACGGCACTGGGTACTGCCAAGATCCTGGTCCGGGAGGTGTTCTCGCGGTGGGGGCTCCCTCGTTTTGTGGAGTCCGACCAAGGGAGTCATTTCACCAGACAGTTGATGCAGAACACCCTCATGCTCCTGGGCATTGAGGGGAAGTGGCACGTAGCCCACAATCCTCAGTCATCAGGGATTGTGGAGCGCATGAACAGGACCCTGAAGGAAAGGCTGAGGAAGGAGGCCATGGGCTCGCCCCCAAAATGGGCGGAGGTCCTGCCCCTAGTCCTCATGGGGATCAGGGCCAGCAAGTCTAAGAGCACGGGATATTCCCCGTACGAGCTGATGACTGGCAGGGTTATGCGCATTCCCACCCATGTTCTGGCCCCGGTGCTCACGGAGGGTCAGCTCGAGGAGGTTAAGAGGGACAGGTTTGTCCAGAACCTCTTCGAGCGTCTGAAGCAGGTCCACGGGCAGGCGGCTGGGAACATGGGAAGGCAGCACCTGGGCAACAAGCTGTTGCTGGAGCCGCGCAAGCTGCAGGAGTGGGAGGTAGGAGAATTGGTAATGGTTCGGAACTACGCTAGGGTAGGTAGTTTTGAACCACTCTACATGGGGCCCTACGGCATTGTAGATAAAGCCAGCCCCATGGTCTACGCCGTGAAGATGCCCCGGCGGGTTGAATAGTTTCACATCAACCAATGCAAATCGTATAAGCCGGGAGCACAGGGGTCAACCACAGGGGCCAGCCCTGTGAGTAGGGACTCACAACCAAAGATGAGGCAGGTCACGCAGACAGGCAAGGTTGCCTGCGTGAGGGGGGAGGACATTCTCCAGGAATGGAGAGTCTCGCGTTTTGGGTGGGATTCAGACGAGGAAGGGCCTGATCAGCTCGACCAGGGGCTGGATCCCATTACGGAGGAAGAGGAGTCGGAGGGGGATGACAGTAACGTCCTCGACTCAAGCACCAGGAAGGCGGGGGTAGTGGGCGGAGGCTCACCACCTGTAGGTACAGGCAGGGTGAGGCCGGATGCCACGGGTATACCCAGCACCAAGGGGGCAGAGCTGGATGAGGAGGGGCCACGGTCGGCAGCTGCGGGGGGTACCCGAGCTGCGACACGGCAGGAACCGGTCCTCAGCCAGGCTGTCCAGGGGGCAGTGCCTAAGGTGACTCTCCGTAGGTCTAGCAGGGAACCCCAATCTAGAAAGTTTTGGCCAGAGGTCAATCACGCCCCGAGGTACGGGAGCCAAGCGAGGAGGAGGGAGTTATCGCTTCAGAGGAGATTTAGCCCCCGACAGGCAGCGACAGGCTGCGGAGGATCAAAGGTGGGAGACAGCGTGGTGCAGCTGCAGGAGACGAACTGCTGCAGCCCTGACAGGGATTAGCTGAGCCGCCCTGGGAAGGCGGCGCTGTATTATATTTTAGATAGATAAGGATTAGGTAATATAGATAAGGATAAGTAATTTAGATAAGGATAAGTAATTTAGATAAGGATAAGTAATATGGATAAGTTTGTGGGGATAGTTTTTAGATAAAGTTGATGCGTTCAGGATGCAGGTGTGGGGTGCAGGCTGGGGGTCAAGAGACCCGCCCGCAGGGGCATTAACAAAGCCAAGTGCTCCCCAAGAGGCTGGCTATACCATATTTTATCTTTTTTCTGGAGCGGAAGGAGGCACTCGTATGGTGGATCATCGCCACGGCGATCGGATGTGGGTGGGCCTATCGGGGCCGCACCAAGGACATCATCGTTTACGGCTGCTCCGGGGACACGGCTCCCATCGCGACCGATGGGACTGGAAGGAGAGAAGCGGAGGAGACCGCAGTTCACTTTCATGAAGGCCGGTGGCCGGGGTGGCTGGGATCGAACTCTTCAGAGTATTCCAGCACCTCAGGTTTTGCTTATCAGGACACTTCGTTATTGTGCCCGAGAGTCAAGAACATCGCCCAAAGAGTAAGCGCCACCGTTGGCAAAAGGATCTGCCTGGTATGCACGGGGAAGGTCCCTGCGAGCAGGCGGTGGTGGCTGAGGAAAACGAGCAGGACAATGGCCAACTCCACTGTTGAGTGGGAGAGACTTAACAACAACACTCACAGAACAATTTCTGGGACTAATGAACAGTTGAGTGTGTGTTGGGACAAATGGTGGGAACCGGATGAGGGGATTTATATGTGTATGTGGGGTTCGAGGTATCGCTGCCCCACGGGCAACAGCATATTTTTCCAGAGACAGTGGCAGGATGACGGTAAGGGGATGAGGTGGGATGTTAGCTCGCAGGCTTGTGGGGTCCCCTTTTCCCCGATCCCGGTAAACGCCACTGAACTCATCACACGACCACGCACAACACCTCCCACAGTTCCGCTGGCAGTAGCACAGGAGGGCGAGTGCCCTAAAACCACTAAGGGGCCCGGGAATGGCCTGGTACTGATACTGACTGACCAGGTATTGTACCAGGGGGTGCACAACGCGGTAGCCTCGGTGATCTTAAACCTCACCGAGGTGCGGTTGCCGGAGTGGTGCCCCAGGGAAACTGAAAGACTGTACCAGGTACTACTGACTATATTTACTATGTGTGAAATGTAAAGGAGGGCAGCGCCTCAATAACCGGGTATATAAAGAAGAATGGAGAGACCGTTACGTGCGGGTGGGCGAGCAGGACCCAGCCGCAAGCTGCTAGGAGGACGGGCCCCCTCCGAGTGAACTGTGTTTTGCATTGTCCTTTTTCAAAATTGTATAAAGAGTGATTGTGTTGAAGGAATGTACAAAATGTATCGTTTTGCTGTTGTGTTGTTTTCATGTCCTACATTAAAGCTGACACCAGTAGGAGGATAGCGGAGGCATCGGCCTGGGACAAGGTGTGAGTGTATAGGTAGACATGAAATGTAAATATTTGTAATATAGTTTTGCCCGGGACACGGACAGTATAGGTCAGTCTAAAAGATGGGGACTGTCTGTTCGCAATGGAGCACTAGTTAGTTAAAACCTCAGGGGTCTGGATGTGGAGAATCGGGAAAACATTGCTCAACCACATTATTTAATTGATTCGATAAGCTGGGGTTATGCAAATCAACAGGAGGGACTGTAAGATTTGAGAAGTTTTCCCTCATTCTGCAATCAACGCCAAACCAAAGAGCTGCAGTTTGGACATTTTACACGGGAGACTGGGGCTGATAGCGGAGAAAGGCTGCGGTCAGTTTACCAAGGGATGTCACAATCCGTGGGTCCCAAGATGGCCGCGGGACCTCGTGACCAGCCACAAAAGCAAAAACCCCACAGCCCAGTCTCTAGGTTTCTGCAAAGCCACGGCCAGAACAATGGATGGATATTGGCCGTGCAGAAACCCGCGAAACCAGGTCGAAGTCCAGACACTGGGGCGCTGACATCAGCATACTCACAATGCCCCAAGCCGACCTACACAGTTAATCCCGTTAAGGGGGCACAATAGCCCATAGAAACCTACCTGGCAGGTGATGGGAAACCAGTTAAACCCATCACCTCTCAACGAGAAACAGATTAACAGACCGTCTAGCCATCACCGGTACCCCCGGACATAACGCAGATCAAAGAGAAATCTCGAAACCTATCTTTGAAACAAAGAGATCCCGAGATCTGGCGGGAGATAGGACGGGTCAGGATTAGTATAACTGGCCACGACTTTTGGGTTTTAAACTCACGCAAGTCAGAAGCAAGAAAAACTCACGGCACGGTGAACGGAGACTCACCGAGAAGAACGGAAGGAAGAAACTCATGGAACAAGCACGACCCTCACGGAAAACAGCGGAGAAGCAGCACGAACAGCCAGTGACCCCAGTAATAGCCCCATGGTGAGCATGTACCCCGATCCTGCACATCCTGGACATAGTTTTAGTGTAGAGGGGAGGGTGGCTTAATTAACGTGGGTGTATAAGTAAATATGTGTTGGCCAATTTTGCGATGTGTTGTACGTTCCTTATCTTACAGTCGAGTATATGTCTTATAGAACTGTGCGTTTATAATTCAGAGTCAAAGTATTCATGTAATTCAGTATATGTCTTATAGAACTGTGCATTTATAATTCAGAGTCAAAGTATTCATGTAATTCAGTATATGTCTGATAGAACTGTGTAAAAGCATTCATGTACAATAGTCCCAAGTGCACAATAAAAGCCTTTTCCGTTTAAACCCTGGTCTTCAAATCTGGTCTGGTTGAATTTTTCTGCACTATCAACGCTCCTGCATCTAAGTCCAGTGTCTAGAACCGTAGGGGGTGAGTGGGTCGAACCACTCACGGGGAACCAGTGTGCGCGGCCTGGTCGAGGGACCAGAGCAAGGCACGGGGACCTTAGGTCGGGCGAAAGCTCGGCGCAGAAACCCCTTACATATGGCAGACACTGAAGATCCATTAGTTACAGCTATTTATGAAGCCACAGAACCAGTAGCAGAAGCAATGGATCCTTGGCCCAAAGCGTCTAACTAAGAAAAGGAGAATCTCATGGCAGATAATGAGCAGACAAAACTCAGCATTGTTTACTTATTACAGAGAGCTATGATTTAACACTTTAGTTTTTATTTCTAAAAATTATGGTGATTCAATCTATTTTTTTAGTTCAGGACTTTTATGATGTAATCGGTTAGACGCCATAGATTGAAAATCACTGTTGAACAGCATAGTTAAACAATATTCTCTATTTTATTGCTTACATGAACAAACATGCAGAAATGGTGACCAGAGAAGTGTTGTACAAACATCTTAAAGATTTGATGCTTTTTTTGTAATCCAAAAGTTTTGTGACAAATCCTATCAGACCTTGATATTACTTGATCCTACATAAGAGTTCGGTTTGAAAATCTTTAATAATCTTTAATACATTTTTATCATTCGCTTTAGATATTTTTTTTACTTTACTTCCTTGTCATCTCTGATCATTTTCATAAATTACCATTTTATCTCCACGTAATCTGACCTTGTAAATCATATTGCAGACAATAGATCTGGTCTAAAGTAAAATAATTGATTGTAAATACCCAAAGTATCTTTGAGAGTCTGGGTGTACAAATAGATTACACACTTTGGAAAATGTATTTGTTGAACTATTCTACTCTTAATTGTACAAATCAAATGTACCAATTATAGTTAGATGAGCACTCCACCTGGATAATCCTCTATCTTTGAACTTGCATAATGTTTTGAATGGCAGATAGTGAACCTGTTTTAGTCTTGTGGACTGAGAACCCTTTGCTGGGTACGATCATTACATTCCAAACTTAACACAAATGCAAGTTAAACTTTATGTACTTTCAGTTGATTCATAAATTAGTGACCCATTGCATTTTTTATCTAATGGGTAAAGTTAGAAAATGCCCTGAAAATATATTTTACATTTTTTTTCCCAAACTGCCAAATTTCTCATCAATACTCCAGCAGGATCTTGATCAGTCCAGCAAGTGGGCTGAGGAATGATTAATGGAGCCTAATCCAGATAAGTGTGAGGTGTTGCATTTTGGGAGGTCAAACCGGGAGAGCACCTTCACAGTGAATAGCAGGGCTCAGGGGAAAGTTGTAGAGCAGATGGAGTGCAGTTGCATAGTTCCTTGATAGTACATCGCAGGTCGATAGAGTGGTCAAGAAGACTTTCGGCACATTGGCCTTCATGAGTCACGGCATTGAGTACAGAAGTTGGGATGTTATGTTACAGCTGCATAAGACATTGGTCAGGCCACATTTGGAGTATTGAGTTCAGTTTTGACCACCTTGCTTTTGACGGATGTTGATAAATGGAAAGAGTGCAGCGAAGATTTGTCTGGACTTGAGGGCCTGAGCTATAGGGAGAGGTTGGGCAAGGCCTTTATTCCTTGGGGCACAGGAGGATGAGGGGTGATGTTATAGAGGTGTATAAGATCGCAAGGAGAATAGATAGGGTGAATGCACATAATCTTTTACCCAGTGTAAGGGAATCAACCAGAGGACAAAGGTTGATGATGTGAGATGAAAGATTTAATAGGAACCTGAGTGGCAACACTTTCACAGAATGTGGTGGGTACATGGAACAAGCTACCAGAGGAGGAAGTTGGGGCATATACTATAACAACTTTTAAAAGACGTTTGGGCAGGTAAATGGATAGGAAAGGTTTAGAGGGATATAGGCCAAACGCAGACAGGTGGGACAAGGGAGATGAGGAATTTGGGTCGGCATGGGGAAGTTGGGCTAAAGGGCTTGTATTCATGTTCTTTGACTTCCTGCTAATGGAAGCAGTTTCTCTCTATCACCTCTTTACTCACTTCCTCCCAGGCCACCTCCTTTCTCACTTCCATCCAGGGATCCCAGGAGCCCTTCCAGATGAGACCTCTTCCAACCGTGTCTATTGCATTCAGTGCTTCCAATGTACCTCTTCCAACCGTGTCTATTGCATTCAGTGCTTCCAATGTGATGACCTTTACATCGGAGAGACCAAGTGTAGACAAGGAGACCATTTTATCGAATTCTTGTGCTCTGTCCACCAAGGGCTGCTGGAACTCCTGGTTGATAACCATTTTAACTCCCCTACCCATTCCCATACTGATCTTTATGTCATTGGCATCCTCCATTGCCAGAGGGAGGCCATACATAAACTGAAAAAACGCACATATTTTCTTGAATAGCTGCCAACCTAATGTTATGAACAATGAAATGTAACACACCCCATTCCTCTCTTATTTTCCTGCCCCACCCCCCCCCCACAATGACAGTGCACATATATTCCCCCACCGTCTAATCAACCTGCTCCTTTCTTCTCCTCCAGATGCTCATCTCCCATCCCCGAGCCTCATATTTCCTTTTTATTGCACCTTCTCCCCTGTCCCCTCCACCGATATCCCTCCCTCCACCGTTACATTTCATTCCTCGTCTTCTTTTCTTATCCCACAGCATTTTGCCTCCTTTTCATCCCCAGCATTTGTCACTTATTCTCGCCTGTATCTGCCTATCATTTGCTAGGTTTTGTCCCCACCCTCACCTCCTTTCCAAACCTTCTCAGCCCTACTCTGTTACTGAAGACGGGTTCCAAAACGTCATCTGTATATTCCCTCCACTGATGCTGCATGACCCATGGAGTTCCTCTGGCCTTTTGTTTTTTTCACACTGTCAACTCTATGCTAAAACTATTCATAATTTGGCATTGGCCTACCATAACAGTCCTTATACTTTTTTAAGAGAAAAATCCCAACTACAGTTTGCCACATAACTAAAATTCCTTATCTTTGAAACAATACCTCACAAACAGTAAAAAGGTGACTGGCCAGTTGAGCTTGTTTTTGGTCGTGTTTTGAGAGAAAAGAATTTATGTGAGAAGGAATGTTGCCTAACATGAAAAATAAGGCCTATTATGTACGTCCACCTTTGAGCTACTAGCTTTCCTGAAGTTGTTGGAACGTTGAAAATAATTTAATTCAATGATGCATACAACAAGATCTTTTTAAAAAATTGGTTCAGTTCAATGTGAATATCCATATATTTTGCTATTTCAATTCCTAAAGTTCTTAGATCTGTCAGGGAATGCAATAACCTTTGCCTTTACAAAATGAATCTAAATTTTAATAACTACTTAGGAAAAACACATATTCACTCAAAATAATATGAATACTAAATTTTACCATTGTCTACTAGGTTCTTGTCATTATTCCAATGACCAATGCATCCCACAAGAAACAGGATTGGCCAGCATTCAATATGGGCAGTCTAAAATCCACAGGTGGCACCGTTTATAAATGAATGGAAATTGAAAATTTTCATGGTTGATATTTATAGTCGACATGAAGATTTATTGCTGAAACCTTAAAATTGATTTTTCCAAAGAGGCCTTCAGTTCTTTTTTGGATTTTATTTAAAATTCAAGCCCCGAGGATAATTTGATTCACCATTATTCAACATGATCATGGCTGATCATCCAAAATCAGTACCCCGTTCCTGCTTTCTCCCCATATCCCTTGATTCCGTTAGACCTAAAAACTATATCTTACTCTCTCTTGAATATGGCCTCCACTGCCTTCTGTGGCAGAGAAATTTTCTTTGCATTGTCTTCTTATCAGTTATTAAAGAATTACCAGTCTTAATGACCTTTAACACATAATAATAATAATAATAATAATAATAATAATAATAATAATAATAATAATAATAATAATAATACATTTAATTTATATAGCGCTTGACAGAGTAAATAAAACATAAAAATAAATAAATAAACAAAAGATTTATCCAGACGGATAATCTCTCTGCTGCCTTATTTCTACAGGAATGAGTCCCACTGGTAAGACCACACCTGGAGTATTGTTTGCAGTTTTGTTCTCCTAATTTGAGGAAGGACATTCTTGCCATTGAGGGAGTGCAGCATAGGTTCACCAGGTTAATTCCCGGGATGACGGGACTGACATATGATGAATGAATGGATCGACTGGGCTTGTATTCACTGGAATTTAGAAGGATGAGAGGGGATCTTATAGAAACACATAACATTCTTAAGGGATTTGACAGGCTAAATGCAGGAAAAAATGTTCTCCATGTTTGGAGAGTCCAGAACCATGGGTCGCAGTTTAAGAATAAGGGGTAGGCCATTTAGGACTGAGATGAGGAACAACTTTTTGACCCAGAGAGTTGTGAATCTGTGGAATTCTCTGCCACAGAAGGCAGTGGAGGCTAATTCTCTGGATATATTCAAGAGTTAGATATAGCTCTTGGGGCAAACAGAATCAAGGGATATGGGGAGAAGGCAGGGACGGGGTGGGGTACTGATTGTGGACGATCAGCCATGATCACATTGAATGGCGGTGCTGGCTCGAGGGGCCGAATGGCCTACTCCTGCACCGTGTTTCTATGTCAGGCTTTTTGGGGTGAAGTTTCAGGTAAATGAAAAGCTTGGCTGGTCCGGCCGCTGCCTGAACTTGCAGCAGGTCAGTACTGCCCGCCCTGCCTCTCTGACGTCTCGGAGCGCCGGCCCGGCCCGGCCCCACCCTCTCCTTGCACTAAACCTTCTTCCTTCTGACTGCCAGTGCAGGTCGGTGCCCACAGACGCAACTCGGGAGTGTGTTGTTACGCCCTTCCATTGAGTGATTATTTTTGAAACGAAACACGTCTGTTCTTTACCCCTCGCCCTCCCGCTCAGAAAGAAAAGTTAACAAAGTCGCCGCCGCCGCCGCCGCCGCTGCTGCTGCTGCCGCGAATGAAGTTACACTGAAGGCGAAAGGTGGAATGAAAGTTCTGTTTCCTGGATGAGATGGCACCGAGTTGGTGGAAGGCTCCGTTGTTGCTGTTGGGCAGCGTCTTCTTATTTCAGGTGAGGATATTGTGAATTGAGAGCTGATTACTGAAGGCACCCAGAGAGGAGGAGAAGGGGGTGGGTGGGTATGTGTGCTGACCGACCTGAGTAGGACTGTGCACCTGTCGAGATGCCTGACTACCTACCTTCACTGCTCCACGAAGTGCTGCCGATGTGGACAGAGATAGCCCGGCCGAAGTCTTTTCTGGTCCAGTGTTGAGTCCTTCCTGGGCCCTGACGCCGAGGGGTTGTTAAGTTCTTTCGGAATTATCTTGACGTTCATGTATTACACAATTACAATTATGATTTAATTTGATACACCCATGACTGCAAATTCCAATTTACGACTGGAACTAACCCTGTAATCCAACGTTTCCGTGTTTGACCTGTTCCAGCAAAACATTACAACATTAATAGATACATAAGGAAGTTAACCAGGGTTTAGCAGATAATGTGTTTTTTTTAAACATTTTAGAAATGTAGTTGGTTGTTTATGTAACATGTAAATATGTAAATATGTCAAATGTAAATATCTTTTGAAAACGTGACGTTTTCCACTGTGACTTCCAACATTCAGAAATAACTGAACTAAGTCTATGGATGTTCGCCTCCCATATCTTGGTGTGAATTCCAATCTAATTTTGAGGATCAGGTGTATTTTAGGGTAATTTTAAGGACAAGGGACTGCAGATGTTAGAATCTGAAGCAAGAAATGAGCTGCTGGATGAACTCAGTGGGTTAAGCAACATCTGTGGAGGAAAAAGGATAATCAACATTTTGGGTTGAGACGCTACATCAGGAGGGTTATGACCCGGAATGTTGGCGACCTCTTTGCCACCATTGATTGAAAGCATGGAAACAGGCCCTTTGGCACTCCAACTGAAGGCTGCGTGCCGACCAACACGTTCTACGTTAGTTCACTTTTACATCTACTCCTTACACATCAGGGACAATTTACAGAGGCGAATTAACCTACAAATCAGCTTGTCTTTGGGATGTGTGAGGAAACCGAGGCACCCAGAGGAAACCCACGCAAAACGTGCAAACTCCACACAGACAGCACCCGAGGTCAGGATTGAATTTGGGTGTCTGGTGCTGTGAGGCAGCAAGCCCTACCAGCTGTGCCAATGTGCCACTCCGATTCTGTTTAACCCGCTGAGTTCCCCCAGCAATTTGTTTTTTTTTGCTTTGAGGAATCTGCTGTGCCATTCTTCAGTAATGTTGCTCCATCTGACTTCTATTCCAGCAAAACAGGCAGTGGGTAAAGTATCCTACTTACATTTTGTAACATTTGGTAACTGTCATCCGACATCTATCTGTTCTTGGTTTCTGACGACATCATTGAGGGTCTAATAAAATATTTTGCTTGAAAGCATTTAATTTAGTCGCTGATTTAATGAATGGAATTTATTTTTTTAAATTCCAGAAAAAAAGCACGATATTGCCTTTATTCCATATTTTTATTCTATATTAGACATTGCATTTCTTAAAATGTAATGGCTGTTCTCAATGTGAATGCATTCCAAAAGCAGTTGAGATGTGGTCGTGATGGACTAACACCTTATCAATTTCATGGGTAATGATCTACAACACCATTATGACTAACTGCTTCTAAGCAGGGCTGTGAACCTCTCCAACCACCTTTGATTATTGTTGGATAAATGGACTAGAAATTATGAAGGTTTACTTCCTTTTAGAAGTAGTAATCCAAACCAGACACTGACTGAAATAATGTCACATTCAATCAAAACCCCGGATGATAGAGAGGGCAATTCTACATCAACTATATTTAATTAACAATTTTCTTTTGTAAAATTAATTGTAGTTTTGCATGACTGCAAAGTCAGGTCTAGTTTTTGCAGTGTTAGGCACTTCGCTGGTTGTCCTGAGGGCCACTCTTCCCAATTAAAATTAACTCACTGTCACAAAGTAAAAAATCGCAAACAAGATATGAATTTCGCCATTCAAGTGGAATTATTAAGATTATTTAGTTAAACAGTGCCATTTATGTGCATTCCAGTTCAGTGGCACAAAAAGGCCAAAGGTTAGTCTGGTAATATATAAATATTCATATTGTATAGTGACGGGCGGCACAGTGACGCAGCAGTAGAGTTGCTGCCTTACAACGCTGGAGACCCGGGTTCGATCCTGACTACAGGAGCTGTCTGCAGAGAGTTTGTACGTTCTCCCTGTGACTGCATGGGTTTCCTCCGGGTACTCCAGTTTCCTCCCACACTCGAAAGATATACAGCTTTGTAGGTTAATTGGCTTCTGTAAATAAAATTGTAAAAATGTTCCCTAGTGTGTAGGATAGTACTAGTGTGTACAAGGTGATCGATGGTTGGCATGAACTTAGTGGGCCGAAGGGCATGTTTCCACTCTCTACCTCTAAAGTCCAAAAGTGACTGGCTAAATTAACAGTAGAAAGGTGGAGTTGCTATTCACTATTTACATCACAGTAGCCTATTCAGATTCCTTTTTATTTATTGGGTTTCATTACTCATACTGATTACTCTTTCCTGGTGTGATTTTAAGGTATGTCATACTATCTCTTAATCCTAGAATCTGAAAGGTAAAGAGCACTTTACGACTTGGTCTGCACAACACTTTACGAAACATTCTGTGACAAAATAATAGACGATATTGATAAACTTCCAGAATGGACATATATTGTATTTCATTTATCACATCATGCATTTTGCTTGGAAGAACAATGTACAAAGAATCTTGAGGTCCAAGACCAGAGCGCCCTGAAAATGACAGCGCAGTAGTTAGAGTGGTAAAAAAGATGTATGCTTACCTTCATCGATTGGAATAATGTGTGTAAGAGTCAGGAGGTCATGTTGCACCTGTACAGGACTTTGGTTAGGCCGCATTTGGAGTATCGTATGCAATTCTGGTCACCCGTTACAGGAAGGATGTGGAGGTTTTGAAGTGGATTTGGAAGAGGTTTACCAGAATGTTCCGTGGATTAGATGGTGGTTGGAGAAAATTGGAGTGTCAGAGGCTGAGGGGAGCCTTCATGGAAGTACATAAAATTATGAGAGGCATAGATAGAGTAGAAAGTCAGAACCTGCCATGGTGGAAATGTCAAATGCTAGAGGACATAGCTTACGTGTAAAAGAGACAATGTTATAAGGAGTTGTGCAGGGCAAGTATTTGTGGGTGCCTGGAATGTGCTGCCAGGGGTGGTGGTGGGGGCAGAGATGATCGTGGCATTTAAGAGGCTTTTAGAGAGGCAGATTGATGTGGAGGGATATCGATCATTTGCAGAGATTAGTTGATCGTTCATGCTCATCTCAAGGGCCTGTTCCTGTCTTCTAACTAGGTGGAAGAAATGATGTCTAAACTGGCAGAGAAGCAATGAAATTTAGAGGCGCATGTGCGCCATGAAAAGTAGCAATGCAGTTTTATGGTAATTTTTAAAAAGGAAACCAAATCAGAGTTGTTTATTTCCGAGGAGATGGAACTGAAATGCAAGGATGTTCTGTTAGACGTTGATTAGACCTCGTTTGAAGAACTGTCTGCATTTCTGGACTCATTTAAAAATATATGTAGGTGGGCTGATGAAGGTGCTAAAAATAATTGTACCGGAACTGGAAGGATATACTTGCAAGAAAAAGTTGAACAGTGGGACTCGTTCCTATAGAAATAAGGCAGCAGAGAGATAATGTGTTAAAGGTCATTAAGACTGACAATTCTTTAACAATTGATAAGAAGACAATGTAAAGAAAATTGCCACTTATGCACAAGTCCAAGCCTTTGATTCATAAATGTAACTTATCCTTTGAGGGATCTTGTAATTGGTGGTAGGGATGTAAAACAAATGACCATGAGGAATAGGTGAGGCAAGTAGAAATAATTAACGGGAAGGATTAGAAGGGATTAATAGGTGGGTTTCATGGAGAGGGTTAGGAAGATGTTAATTTTGTGTAATGTGTAAACACCAGCACAAGTGAGTCGGGACAAATGGACTGTGCTTATACCATGCTTAATCATTATGACCTAATTTAATGCATTATAATTCTTATACTTTTAAAACTCTTATATTGGCCAGTAATAGAGGTTTGGGCTAGCTTCTTTGGCATTACACAGTATTAATAAATTTAGATGCCTTCATGAGTTTCAGGTTTATTGAATTGTACTTGCAGGAGTTAATGGACATTCAACATGTTGAATTTTTGTTTAGCACGTTCTCTGGTCTCTCCATGTTTTAGAAGATAGTTAGGCAACTTACCTGCGACAACCATACATTAAATATCAACAAATAAGTCCGGCCGTGATCTAAGGCAAATGTTGTTCTATTTCCTTTGTCCTTTGCTGCCCTCAGAAACCATTTGGGCAACACAAAGGAACACCCCTAAACAATTCAGTTATCACCTCAGAATCTTGCATTTAATAATAGAATTTGGGTGCTGCTATTCTGTTCTTACTGGGGGGGGGGGGGTCACACCAGTCCCAGTTTATCATCCTTAAATTGTTGAGTTTGTGGGGAAGAGGGAGGATTTAGGTTGAAATTCTCATGTATACGGATGTGGCCAGCTGATGTCAATAGGCAACTAAAGAAGCTCGCTTTTGGGCTAACAGATATCCTGCGGTATTCATTTATTTTCTGACGATGGGATCATCAGCATGTTTTTGGATGAGTGGACATTTATTGATTAATGACTTGTCATGGTTTGTGTGTTCAAGACAGCAAATTATTAAACAGTTTAGTCTGAATTTTACCTGTTGCCAAAGATGGAATTGAACACTAGAGTAGTTTCTCCTCATTTGCATCTTGCTCACTGTACAGATTGTTTGTGTCAATTAAATTGATCAGTGCCTAACACCATCATTTTATTGACACCAGGTACTGCTTGCACTCAAGAGTTATAATATTTCCTCAGAGGATAAAGAATGATTACAGCCTGACACGTCCTTTAACCACGGTTCATTCATTATTAATTTTCTGACACTCAGTTGTCCTGATTTAGAGTTAAAACTTTATTTATACAAGATATTAAAAGCGAGGTTAAAATTTGTGGTCTGACAGATTTCTCTGTGAAACAGTTTGATTTCACTAAATCTACTGACTTTTAAAATCGCCACATCTTATCAACTAGTTCTTCATCTTATTTTATCTGGCCTTGCTTTTTCTGTGCAAGAGGAGAGTCTGATAATTATTTGGCACCTTTCACGACTTTGGGATATCTCAACATGCTTTAAATCAAAGAAGTGGTACAGTTTTCAGATAGGGGAGTTCTGTCGAAAACAGCCAGGCAAATTGGTGCAATATATTTTTGTAGATTGTACATATTGAAGCCCTGGTGTGCTGATGGCAGAGGGTGCTTATTGTGAAAGAGCGCCAGTCCAACTTGAGAAAAATGTTGTGGAGAACGGATATGTTGCACTTGATCCAGGATGCCCAGCCTCTGATTTGCTCTTGTAATCAAGGTTTTTGTGTGGGCTATCTGGTTGAGTTTCTTGCCAATAGCTCATTGACCCTCCCCACACAGGAATATATGGATGTCAATTATATTGAACGTCATTTGGTTTGACTCTTTCTTTCTGCAGAGTGACACAGCCAGGCTCTAGTGTACAAAAAGGATTGTTAGCCTCTGTGTGTTAGAAGTCGTGTTGCATGTAAGCATGAATTATTTCATTATCTGAGCAACTGAAACTGAGCGTCGTGCATTCAGCTGCATGCATTGCCATTTCTGACTTCACAATGGCAGAACATCATCGATAAAGGAGCTGTGGATGATTGGGCAGAGGGACACGCGTAGCAAAATGTTGGTAGAGTGAAGTTGTGAGCTGGGTCAGGAAGGTTGGAAGTAAGACATCTCAGTATGATTTTCAAGTGGGAATGATTTTGAAGGTTTGTCATCCAGAAATGGGAACACATTTGCAGAAAATATGGATGTTGGTTTTATAAAATAAGTAAATAACATTCATTAAGGATGTAATAATATATGCATTAAGGGTGGTTCTCAAGAGCCCAGTTTGAACTGCAGACTCAAGTTCGAGGTGATGATTTCAACAACCCAATGGATTATTTAGAGACTGAGTTGGTTAACATAAATAGTAGGAGGTCGATTTTATGAGGAATATTAAACACGAATATGATGATGTGAATCGACTTACAACATCTGCTCAAAGTTATTTATTGCTGTTATTGATGGACCAGGAGGTACTATTCCTTACAAATGTGGATTGTTGTAATAAGGGATTAAAACTGTCCACTTTTACTTAGTCTGGCCAATTTATTTGACACGTTTAATGAGTTGTCCCAGCAAACCCACAGCTCTATAAAAATAGACCATGAAGGCAAAAGGAACCATCGATGTTGAAATCTTGTGCAAAACACAAAGTGCTGGAGGAGCAGAATTTCAACTATAACATTTAAAAGACATTTGGACAGGTACATAGATAGGAAGGTTTGGAGGAATATGTGCAGATGGGACTTGTGTAGAGGGGGCATCTTTGTCAGCAAGGGCAAGTTGGGCCGGAGGGCCTATTTCCGTCCTGTATGACTCTATTATGACTCAGCTGGCATGGCCACATCTGCGGAGGGAATGGACAATCAATGTTAGGGCCGGGTCACTTTTTCAGACTCATTGTATTGCTAAAAGTAGCATATTGGAAGCATTCAACAATTCAGGCAGCACCCGTGGAAGGAGCAAACATTTTCGATCATTTTTCTTTCCATAGATCCTTCCAATCATTTGTATAGATGTTGTCTGCCGCTTGCTGTCTATTTTGAATTTCACAAACTGCTTTACAATTTGTCTGAACCCTTACGATAATGAAGTGGGAAGAGTGGTTTCACTGGCAGTGGGAGTTACCAGGTCCAGCCAACGTCGCATGTCTGGCGGACGTAAGCAGTCAAACGTAAGATTTAGCAGAAAGATCTTAATTGCAAAATTATTATTGAAGGTAAGAGAAAAGTGAGAAAGTCCAGATATTTCTCAAGTTTGTTGCAAGAATGGCAGGTTCTGTGTTGCCTGTTCTAAATTTACTGACTTGATGTCTCCCTTCACAAATTGTCATTATAAATATATATTTCTCGTCAAATTTTGATAATTCCTCCAGAGTTGGTATAATTTATTTTATTCACAGATCCTGCCGTGCCCTTTGTGGGCCTTTTTTATCTGGCTTTTAGATGGATTGTGCCACCTGAAACTGATCCTTTTGGAATAGAAAATGCCGCTGAGGTAACATACCAGGCCAGTGTTAAAGGAACAAATATCATCACAAAGTAGTGGGGTAACTCCACAAGGTTAGGCAGCATCTCTGGTTTACATGGATTGGTAATATTTCTTAGAAACAAAGAACTGCAGGTGCTGTTTCTTACCAAAGATAGACACAAAGTGCTAGCGTACCGTAGCGGGTTAGGAGGCATCTCTGGAGGAAATGGATGAGTGATGTTTCGGGTCAGTACCCTTCCTCAGACTGAAAGCAGGGGGTGTTGAATTCTCTAATTTTAAGTTACTTCAAAGTACACTCTCCTCCCCTCCCCATCTTGCCTCCTTCCTCCACCCTAATCGTTTCACCTGTTCCAGTCTCCACGTTGTTTCCCTCTTGAGATTACACCTCCCCAGGCCTACAATGGGCCTACCAAGGCTCTGCCCTGCCTGAGGTCACTTGTGGCCAGCCCTGGTAGGAACTGGTGCTTGTCTCACCTCCAGCTCTTCAACATCCCCACCCCCTACTGTCAGTCTGAAGAAGGGTCCCGACCAGAAACGTCACTCATCTTTTTTTTTCAGGGATGCCACCTGACACGCTGAGTTACTCCAGCACTTTGTGTCCATCTCTCGTAATATTTTGGGTCGGGACGCTTTTTCAGAAACAAAGCTTTGGTGTTTGGTTTTCTAACACTGAACCTGACTTCCTGAGATTCACTGTTAACGATTTACTGGTCTGGCTCACAAAATCACGAAAGGAATACTATGCAACAGGGTCTTTTGAGAATCACAGAAGTTCATCATTGAACACAATGTCATTAGTTTGGTGAGCAGCTTGCCAATGGTTTTGGCGAGTTTGGTCCTGAGAGTACCTGTGTACACAGAATAAACCTTTTGCTACCCTGGATCGATGCTGCCTGGAACAATGTAAGTGGTTGTGTCCAATTGTAAAGACTGTATCAGCAATTGCCATCAGGGCAACAGACGTTCTGAAGCTGATTTCAAAATAACTCGGTTTAATTAATGTTAAAAAAAGTAACCAATGTCAGTCAGCATGTGCCGATATGTTGCTAATTTAAGAGTTTGTAAATCCAGTCATTTAAAAAAAAACTTCAACAATCTGGAGCTGGATAAAGAAAATAAGCTTTTAATACTAGCTAACAAAATAAATACAGGTTATGCTGGAAATATTAATAGGCCTTTCAGTAGCTGAACTTTAAATATTCTGGTTGTGGTAAAAACTTTAAGTTTATTATGTTTCCCATCTGCAACTCAATTTAAATCTTCAAGTGCCTGAAAGGTTTGATTTTAAATGGCCTATGTACAAAACAACACATGCCAAAGTTTTTTTAAGTAAATGGTAGATAAAACAAATTTGAATGGTTTCATAATTTCATATATCTGTGAATCACTAATGAATGGTGATATATGGAATGATTTTTCTGTTTTCATCACAACTATCTGGCAGATGATTTTGGTGGGGTCTCTTATGTACTGTTACTCATCAGTGGAAAATTGATTGGTGGTATTTATAGATTGTTTAGATTGTGACCCTTTTATAAATATCATATGAACCACATCGGTTTAGAGAGTGCGAAAAGAGGAAGCGTGGAAAACAGACCATCTGTGACCATTCTGGGTGTAAAATACATGTCTATAAATAGCCAGACCGGTTCTAATCACGACAGAAATATTTTAAGAAAAGGATGGGTGGAACCTGATCACCCTGGTCTATTACTTTTGGCATGTTTCAGATTTGTTCAATCTTTCTCTCCCCCTCCCCCTTTCTCTCCCCCTCCCCCTTTCTCTCCCCCTCCCCCTTTCTCTCCCCCTCCCCCTTTCTCTCCCCCTCCCCCTTTCTCTCCCCTCCCCCTTTCTCTCCCCCTCCCCCTTTCTCTCCCCCTCCCCCTTTCTCTCCCCCTCCCCCTTTCTCTCCCCCTCCCCCTTTCTCTCCCCCTCCCCCTTTCTCTCCCCCTCCCCCTTTCTCTCCCCCTCCCCCTTTCTCTCCCCCTCCCCCTTTCTCTCCCCCTCCCCCTTTCTCTCTCCCTCCCCCTTTCTCTCTCCCTCCCCCTTTCTCTCTCCCTCCCCCTTTCTCTCTCCCTCCCCCTTTCTCTCTCCCTCCCCCTTTCTCTCTCCCTCCCCCTTTCTCTCTCCCTCCCCCTTTCTCTCTCCCTCCCCCTTTCTCTCTCCCTCCCCCTTTCTCTCTCCCTCCCCCTTTCTCTCTCCCTCCCCCTTTCTCTCTCCCTCCCCCTTTCTCTCTCCCTCCCCCTTTCTCTCTCCCTCCCCCTTTCTCTCTCCCTCCCCCTTTCTCTCTCCCTCCCCCTTTCTCTCTCCCTCCCCCTTTCTCTCTCCCTCCCCCTTTCTCTCTCCCTCCCCCTTTCTCTCTCCCTCCCCCTTTCTCTCTCCCTCCCCCTTTCTCTCTCCCTCCCCCTTTCTCTCTCCCTCCCCCTTTCTCTCTCCCTCCCCCTTTCTCTCTCCCTCCCCCTTTCTCTCTCCCTCCCCCTTTCTCTCTCCCTCCCCCTTTCTCTCTCCCTCCCCCTTTCTCTCTCCCTCCCCCTTTCTCTCTCCCTCCCCCTTTCTCTCTCCCTCCCCCTTTCTCTCTCCCTCCCCCTTTCTCTCTCCCTCCCCCTTTCTCTCTCCCTCCCCCTTTCTCTCTCCCTCCCCCTTTCTCTCTCCCTCCCCCTTTCTCTCTCCCTCCCCCTTTCTCTCTCCCTCCCCCTTTCTCTCTCCCTCCCCCTTTCTCTCTCCCTCCCCCTTTCTCTCTCCCTCCCCCTTTCTCTCTCCCTCCCCCTTTCTCTCCCCTCCCCCTTTCCCTCCCCTCCCCCTTTCTCTCCCCTCCCCCTTTCTCTCCCCTCCCCCTCTCTCTCCCCTCCCCCTCTCTCTCCCCTCCCCCTCTCTCTCCCCTCCCCCTCTCTCTCTCCCTCCCCCTCTCTCTCTCCCTCCCCCTCTCCCTCTCCCTCCCCCCCTCTCTCTCCCTCCCCCTCTCTCTCTCCCTCCCCCTCTCTCTCTCCCTCCCCCCTCTCTCTCCCTCCCCCCTCTCTCTCCCTCCCCCCCTCTCTCTCCCTCCCCCTCTCTCTCTCCCTCCCCTCTCTCTCTCCCTCCCCTCTCTCTCTCCCTCCCCTCTCTCTCTCCCTCCCCCTCTCTCTCTCTCCCCCTCTCTCTCTCCCTCCCCCTCTCTCTCTCCCTCCCCTCTCTCCCGCTCCCCCTCTCTCTCCCGCTCCCCCTCTCTCTCTCCCGCTCCCCTCTCTCTCTCCCGCTCCCCCTCTCTCTCTCCCGCTCCCCCTCTCTCTCTCCCTCCCCCTCTCTCTCTCCCTCCCCCTCTCTCTCTCCCTCCCCCTCTCTCTCTCCCTCCCCCTCTCTCTCTCCCTCCCCCTCTCTCTCTCCCTCCCTCCCCCTCTCTCTCTCCCTCCCTCCCCCTCTCTCTCCTCCCTCCCCCTCTCTCTCTCCTCCCTCCCCCCTCTCTCTCCTCCCTCCCCTCTCTCTCCTCCCTCCCCCATTGTCCCCCCCATTTCTTCCCCCCCCCATTCCCCTCCCATTTCTCTCCCCCCCCATTTCTCTCCCCCCCCCATTTCTCTCCCCCCCCCATTTCTCTCCCCCCCCCATTTCTCTCCCCCCATTTCTCTCCCCCCATTTCTCTCCCCCCCCATTTCTCTCCCCCCATTTCTCTCCCCCCCATTTCTCTCCCCCCATTTCTCTCCCCCCCATTTCTCTCCCCCCCATTTCTCTCCCCCCATTTCTCTCCCCCCCCATTCTCTCCCCCCCCATTTCTCTCCCCCCCATTTCTCTCCCCCCCATTTCTCTCCCCCCCATTTCTCTCCCCCCCCATTTCTCTCCCCCCCCATTTCTCTCCCCCCCCATTTCTCTCCCCCCCCCATTTCTCTCCCCCCCCCATTTCTCTCCCCCCCCCATTTCTCTCCCCCCCCATTTCTCTCCCCCCCCCCATTTCTCTCCCCCCCCCCCCATTTCTCTCCCCCCCCCCCCATTTCTCTCCCCCCCCCCCATTTCTCTCCCCCCCCCATTTCTCTCCCCCCCCCCATTTCTCTCCCCCCCATTTCTCTCCCCCCCCATTTCTCCCCCCCCATTTCTCCCCCCCCATTTCTCCCCCCCCATTTCTCTCCCCCCCATTTCTCTCCCCCCCATTTCTCTCCCCCCCATTTCTCTCCCCCCCATTTCTCTCCCCCCCATTTCTCTCCCCCCCATTTCTCTCCCCCCCATTTCTCTCCCCCCCATTTCTCTCCCCCCCATTTCTCTCCCCCCCATTTCTCTCCCCCCCATTTCTCTCCCCCCGATTTCTCTCCCCCCGATTTCTCTCCCCCCGATTTCTCTCCCCCCCATTTCTCTCCCCCCCACATTTCTCCCCCCCCCCACATTTCTCCCCCCCCCACATTTCTCCCCCCCACATTTCTCCCCCCCCCATTCTCTCCCCCCCCCCATTTCTCTCCCCCCCATTCACTCCCCCCCCATTCTCTCCCCCCCCATTTCTCTCCCCCCCATTTCTCTCCCCCCCCATTTCTCTCCCCCCCATTTCTCTCCCCCCCATTTCTCTCCCCCCCATTTCTCTCCCCCCCATTTCTCTCCCCCCCATTTCTCTCCCCCCCATTTCTCTCCCCCCCATTTCTCTCCCCCCCATTTCTCACCCCCCCATTTCTCTCCCCCCCATTTCTCTCCCCCCCCATTTCTCTCCCCCCCAATTCTCTCCCCCCCATTTCTCTCCCCCCCCATTTCTCTCCCCCCCATTTCTCTCCCCCCCATTTCTCTCCCCCCATTCTCTCCCCCCCCATTTCTCTCCCCCCCCATTTCTCTCCCCCCCATTTCTCTCCCCCCCATTTCTCTCCCCCCCATTTCTCTCCCCCCCATTCTCTCCCCCCCCATTTCTCTCCCCCCCCATTTCTCTCCCCCCCATTTCTCTCCCCCCCATTTCTCTCCCCCCCATTTCTCTCCCCCCCATTTCTCCCCCCCATTTCTCTCTCCCCCATTTCTCTCTCCCCCATTTCTCTCCCCCCCATTTCTCTCCCCCCCCATTTCTCTCCCCCCCATTTCTCTCCCCCCCATTTCTCTCCCCCCCATTTCTCTCCCCCCCATTTCTCTCCCCCCCATTTCTCTCCCCCCCATTTCTCTCCCCCCCATTTCTCTCCCCCCCATTTCTCTCCCCCCCATTTCTCTCCCCCCCATTTCTCTCCCCCCCATTTCTCTCCCCCCCATTTCTCTCCCCCCCCATTTCTCTCCCCCCCATTTCTCTCCCCCCCATTTCTCTCCCCCCCATTTCTCTCCCCCCATTTCTCTCCCCCCCATTTCTCTCCCCCCCATTTCTCTCCCCCCCATTTCTCTCCCCCCCATTTCTCTCCCCCCCATTTCTCTCCCCCCCATTTCCCTCCCCCCCATTTCTCTCCCCCCCATTTCTCTCCCCCCCATTTCTCTCCCCCCCATTTCTCTCCCCCCCCATTTCCCCCCCCCCCCATTTCCCCCCCCCCCATTCCCCCCCCCATTCCCCCCCCCCATTCTCCCCCCCCATTTCTCCCCCCCATTTCTCCCCCCCATTTCTCCCCCCCATTTCTCCCCCCCATTTCTCCCCCCCATTTCTCTCCCCCCCATTTCTCTCCCCCCTCCCCCCCATTTCTCTCCCCCCCATTTCTCTCCCCCCCATTTCTCTCCCCCCCATTTCTCTCCCCCCCATTTCTCTCCCCCCCATTTCTCTCCCCCCCATTTCTCTCCCCCCCATTTCTCTCCCCCCATTTCTCTCCCCCCCATTTCTCTCCCCCCCATTTCTCTCCCCCCCATTTCTCTCCCCCCCATTTCTCTCCCCCCCATTTCTCTCCCCCCCATTTCTCTCCCCCCCATTTCTCTCCCCCCCATTTCTCTCCCCCCCATTTCTCTCCCCCCCATTTCTCTCCCCCCCATTTCTCTCCCCCCCATTTCTCTCCCCCCCATTTCTCTCCCCCCATTTCTCTCCCCCCCATTTCTCTCCCCCCCATTTCTCTCCCCCCCATTTCTCTCCCCCCCATCTCTCCCCCCCATCTCTCCCCCCCATCTCTCCCCCCCATCTCTCCCCCCCATCTCTCCCCCCCATCTCTCCCCCCCCATCTCTCCCCCCCATCTCTCCCCCCCATCTCTCCCCCCCATCTCTCCCCCCCATCTCTCCCCCCCATCTCTCCCCCCCCATCTCTCCCCCCCATCTCTCCCCCCCATCTCTCCCCCCCCCATCTCCCCCCCCCATCTCCCCCCCCCATCTCTCCCCCCCATCTCTCCCCCCCATCTCTCCCCCCCATCTCTCCCCCCCATCTCTCCCCCCCATCTCTCCCCCCCATCTCTCCCCCCCATCTCTCCCCCCCATCTCTCCCCCCATCTCTCCCCCCCATCTCTCCCCCCCATCTCTCCCCCCCATCTCTCCCCCCCATCTCTCCCCCCCATCTCTCCCCCCCATCTCTCCCCCCCATCTCTCCCCCCCATCTCTCCCCCCCATCTCTCCCCCCATCTCTCCCCCCCATCTCTCCCCCCCATCTCTCCCCCCCCCATCTCCCCCCCCCACATTTCCCCCCCCCCATCTCTCCTCTCCCCCCATCTCTCCTCTCCCCCCATCTCTCCTCTCTCCCCCCATCTCTCCTCTCTCCCCCCATCTCTCTCCCCCCATCTCTCTCCCCCCCATTTCTCTCTCCCCACTTCTCTCTCCCCATTTCTCCTCCCCCCCCATTTCTCCTCCCCCCCATTTCTCCTCCCCCCCATTTCTCCTCCCCCCCCATTTCTCCTCCCCCCCATTTCTCCTCCCCCCCATTTCTCCTCCCCCCCATTTCTCCTCCCCCCCCATTTCTCCTCCCCCCCCATTTCTCCTCCCCCCCATTTCTCCTCCCCCCCATTTCTCCTCCCCCCCATTTCTCCTCCCCCCCATTTCTCCTCCCCCCCATTTCTCCTCCCCCCCATTTCTCCTCCCCCCCCATTTCTCCTCCCCCCCATTTCTCCTCCCCCCCCCATTTCTCCTCCCCCCCCATTTCTCCTCCCCCCGATTTCTCCTCCCCCCCCGATTTCTCCTCCCCCCCCGATTTCTCCTCCCCCCCGATTTCTCCTCCCCCCCCGATTTCTCCTCCCCCCCGATTTCTCCTCCCCCCCCGATTTCTCCTCCCCCCCATTTCTCCTCTCCCCCCCATTTCTCCTCTCCCCCCCATTTCTCCTCTCCCCCCCATTTCTCCTCCCCCCCATTTCTCCTCCCCCCCCATTTCTCCTCCCCCCCCATTTCTCCTCCCCCCCCATTTCTCCTCCCCCCCCCATTTCTCCTCTCCCCCCCATTTCTCCTCCTCCCACCATTTCTCCTCCCCCCTCATTTCTCTCCTCCCCCCATTTCTCCCCCTCCCCCATTTCTCTCCTCCTCCCCTTCCTCTCACCCCCCCCCCTTCCTCTCATCCCCCCCTTTCTGTCTTTTGCACTTAATGTTCAAATAAAACAATTTTGTGTCATTTGGCTTTCTAGTTTGTTTCAGAAACATCCAGTCTTGGTTTATTTTTGTTATGTGTACCGAGACAGAGTGCAAAACCTTATTTAGTGTACGATTCAGGAAGATTCATACCACACCTGAGTACGACATGTAGTGTAAATGAGAAAGTAAAGTGCATAATATACAGCTGTAGAGAAAGTACAGCTTTTAAAAAATGTGTAGGAACCACAATGAGATATATTGGAAGATCAAGAGTATATCCTTAGCTTACGAGAGAATTGTTGAAAGTTCTGATAACAGTAGCAAAGAAACTGTTCTTTAGTCTGGTGGTACATGCTTTTGCATCTTCTGCCTGACGGGATAGGGGAGAAGAGAGGATGTTTAGTGTGTCAGTGGTCCTGGATGGACATGTGATGGACCGGGCTATGTCCACAACTCTCTGCAGTTCCTTGCAGTCTTGGGCAGAGCAATTGCCACACCCAGCTGTGATGCAACGTAATGGGATGCCTTCTCTGCTCCATCTGTAGAAATCAGTGAGGGTCATTGGGGATATGCCACAGTTCCTTCATATTTTAAGGAATTAGAGGCACTGTTGTGCTTTCTTTCCCATACAATTGATGTAATTGGACCAGCTCAAATAGTTGGTGATGTTTCTAACTCGGAGGTTGTGGCTCTCGACCATGTTGGCTCTCGACCACGGTTGACGCAGACTGTGCTGTGTATTCCCTCCCACTTCCTGATGTCGATGACCAGTTCCTTCATTTCACTGATGTGAGGGAGACGCTGATGTCATGACACCATGCGCCTAGGCTCTCTATCTCCTTTCTGTATTCTGCCTAGTTATGGATCGAGATTGGGCCACTACAGTGATGTAATCTGCAAGTTCATAAATGGAGTTAGAGCAGAATTTAGCCATGCAGTCGTGAGTGTAAAGGAGATATAGTAAGGGGCTGCGGATATAGCCTGGCAGGGCACTGAGGTTGAGAATTATTGTGGAGGATGTTTTGCTTCCTTTCCTTGCTTTGCAGTCAATGGGTCAGGAAGTCAAGGATCCAGTTGCAAAGCTGGGTGCTAAGTCCTAGGTCAAAGATGATGTTGAAATATACCAAATTATCATAGGCTAACGGAGTGTATAGAAAATCATAGAGCCATATAGCACAACTATGCTGACGAGGATGCCCCATCTAACTTTGTCCCGTTTGTTCACATTTGGTCCAGATCCCTCTCAACATTCCATTCCATGTACCTGTCCAAGTGTCTTTTAAAAGTTGTTGTTGTATCTCCCTAAATACCCACTACGCCAGTTCATTTCTGAGTGACAAAGTTGCTTCTCTGGTTCATCTGAAATCTTTCCCCTCTCACCTTAAATTTATGTCCTCTGGTTCTTAATTCCCCTGCCCTGGGTAAAATACCCAAAGCAGTCACCCTATCTATTCCCCTCGTGACTTTGTACACCTCTATAAGATCTCCCCTTAGCCTCCTGCACTCCACGTAATTAAAGTCCTAGCTTGCCCAATCTCTCCCAATAACTAAGGCCATCAAGTCCTGGCAACATCTTCATAAATCTTCTCTGCACTCTTTCCAACTTAATGACATCCTTCCTATAGCAGAGTGACCAAAACTGAATGCAATTCTCTAAATGCGACCTCACCAATGTTTTGTCGAATCTATCTATATACTAAAACTCTTGTTTGTTCCTGAACTACAGCCAAAATGGTACACGATAACATGACAAATTTAGGCCCACCTCACACTGTGGTCCCTTTGGTGCTAATGGAAGAAGTTTCATTGAAATCGGTGTTATATTTTTAAAGTTATTCACATTTTAAAGTTAAAATCTATCTCCTGGGAGGAGGGTGGGGGGGGGGGGAGGAGGGAGGTAAAGGGGGGTGGAGGGAGGGGGGGAGGTGTGACTGATGAAGCCCAATGTACCAAAAACCTCCTTTACAATTCTCTCTATCTGTGACGCTTCCTTCAGGAAATTGTGTACTTGTACTCCTATACCCCTCTACTCTACAACACTCGCCAAGGCTCGACCATTTACAGTGAAGGCCTGGTTCAGCCTCTGACAATGCCACACCTCATACCTATGTATTTAACTCCATTCACCATTCTTTACCCCACTTACCCGGCTGATATGGATATATTTGATATTTGTTCTGGAAATACAGCCAATACAGCCAACAATTTTAGGCCCACCCTACCCACCATTCCCCCGCGGTCTCAATAAATCAAGTTTTGTTACTTTTTAAAAACAATTAACGTTATAAAATTTAATAAATGCCCCCCCCCCCCCCCCCCGCCTAGAGGACCAGCGGGAGGACCGGCGCCTCTCCCGGCGTGCCCCCGCGGCTGACCTTCCTCCCATGGTGCAGAGCGGCGGCAGTGGGTCAAAGAAGATGGCCTTCGCCGCCGAGCTGCAGGAGACGTTCCGGATCCACGGCTCGCACTGCCCGCAGCACTGGCCGCACGGGGCCGAGGTGAGTGGCTCCCTCTCCCCTTCCCTGTCCCCCCTCGCCCGCTTACGGCCCAGGAGGTCACTCCCCGGCTGGCAAAGGGTCCACGGATCGTCAGTTGGGGAGGGTTGCCGGGCCCACAGGAGAGGTTTCCACCCAACGGGGATTACCGCGCCTGCAGCAGAGATTTGCACCTAGTGGGTGCACACCCGTCTAGTTATAATATAACGCTTTGACTACGGTACTCAATACCTTGACTGATGAAAACCAATGTACCAAAAACCTTCTTTACTATTCTATCTACCTGTGACGCTTCTTTCAGGAATTTGTGTACCTGTACTCCTGTATCCCTCTGCTCTACAACACTCGCCATGGCCCTACCATTTACAGTGAAGGCCTGGTTCGGCTTCTGAGAATGCAACACCTAATGCCTATGTATTTAACTCCATTCACCATTCTTTAGCCCACTTACCCAGCTGATCAAGTTCCTGCTGTAATTTTTGATAACCATCTTCACTGTCTACAATACCCCCTACTGTAATGCCACCTGCAAACTCTTTTGTACTTTCTAATCTAAATTGTTGATATAAACCACAAGCAACAATGGGCCCAGCACCAATCCTTGAGGCACACCTCAGATCACAGGCCTCCAGTCCAAAAAACAATGTTCCACCACCACCCTCTGATTCTTTCCATGAAGTCAATTCTGTATCCAGGCAGCTAGCTCTTGCTGGATGCCATGCAATCTAATCTTCCAGCCTATCATGCAGAACCTTATCAAAGGTGAATGTAGGATAGGTGTTTCTCCTAATGGAAGGTTTAGACTAGGAGTCACAGTTTCACAATAAGGTTTCGGCCATTCAGGCAGTCTAGGTAGAAATATTTAAACCAAATGGAAACCAGGCATGTTCTTGAATTCTTATCGCAGTGCAGACCACATTCAAGAGACACAGTGACCATAACAACCCTCTTCTCAAACATTATAATATTGCATTTCACCCCCAATGAGATGCTGTTACAGATAGTACACCATAGTTAGTGGTCGTGTATATCTTATTTTACTTTTGTCTGTCAACCTCAAAGAGGATTTCTATTTACAGCAGTGTCAATTCTTCTACTTACTAAATCAACCATTCAGTAACCTCTGAGCCTTCTGCAAGTATAAAATATGATTGAAGTGGCCTGAATGCATTTCATGTGGGTTTCTTTCAAGCCTGCAGGCAAAGATTTCCATCTCCTAGGCTGGATTTGAGTCCACGTGTCACAGTTAAATCTTACATACTGAAAGTAAACCATTTACTAATTCTTTGGGATGTTGATGTCAGTCTGATAGCCCTGGTAGAAATTCAATGGATAAATGGCCTGGTGACTAGTGTTATGGCTTAAGATAGAGAAAGAAAGGCTTTTACTTATCATCTCTTCCACAGCTTTGTGGTGTATCAATGCTTTTTACAGACAACATGATGTTTTCAAATGTGGTCACTGATGTGAGACAACCAAGTTTTGCAGGGCAACCTTTCGCACACACAGCATTTTGATAATGACTAATAATCATTATCTGTGATGTTGATTGAGAGTTAAATATTGATTTGGACCCCAGGGATAACTCCCCTACTCTTTGACAAAATGCCATGTGATATTTAAACTCCATCTAAGAGTCTCAACCTAACCTTCCATCGGTTATAATAAGGTAATATAACTGGACAAAGAGCTCCTTAAGTGTCTTAGTTGGCCAAGGTAATGGCGATCTGAGCTGATGAAATTGTAAGAATGTTTATAAATTTACACTTGATGTTCATAAGGGGGCAAGGTCTCCTGCTGCATTTAAGAGGCTTGGCAGTTGTATTATATTCAAGATGTGTCATAGATTAGTATCTCTCTTGAGGTTCCTTTGCGGTGCAATAACTTAACTATTGTTATCCTTGGCTGTTTTTCCCTTAACCTCCTTTCCCCATTTCTTTCAATCATTTCGTCCTGTATAGCCTCCACCATTTCTATCCTGTCAATGATTAATAACCCATTTTCTATCACTTCCTTTTATTTATTCCTGCTTTGCATTCCACTTCGTGCTTCTAATCCCACTTCATTCTGTGTCTATTCTGAGGAAATACTTCCTTAAGTCACCGAGAAAAGCATTAAAAAAATTTGGCTGCCTAGACTTTGGCTCTATATTCATCATGATTGATTTGCTTAATCATTTCTCACTTTCATCTCTGATTCCCATCCTGTTTGTTTAAAACCTCTCTTGCCCCTCAGGTCTCAACTGCATTTTTCAAGACAAAGCAAACCTTTTCCCTTCAAACTACTGTCATCACCCCTCAAATACAACCCGAATCAACTCCTCGGTGTTGCAGAGCTACTGTTTCATCTCCAACATCTGCTCCCTGACTCCCACCCCAAAATGCCACCCAATGCACTATCATGTTCATCTTACTCCAATTCCCAATCCAATTGGGTCTTCATCCCTCTCCCAGTACTGGTAGCCCTCAGCAAATTTCCAAGCGCACTCTGTGGAACCGTGACACATTGTATGTTATTACCTCATCCACCTTGACCTCTCTGCAGCTTTTGACACTCTAGCCAATCCTCTCGAAACAGTTCCCCCTGTCAACCTTATTGAACTGATTGTTCATGTCTGGTTTGTTATTCATCTCTGCAATTGTATGCTGTACGAGTATGCTGAATAGTTTCGTTTCCTTTCTCTACATTGTTTCAGAGTACCCTTTCTGACTTCTACCTAAATGTTGCACCTTGAAAATATTTATAGAAACCACATCATTACATTCTTACGCTGACAATGCTCTACTCTGCCACCACTTCCTCTCTTTACTCCCACTGTCTCTAATTCGTTGCTTGCTTCTATAAATGCAAATTGTGGATCAGCAGTGAAGTCTTCTACGTCAAGATTTAGAAACGATTCGGTTGTTTTTGGTCCTTGCTGTATTCCTCGCCTCATGCTGAAGCAGACTACTTGCAAATATGGTTTAATGCATAATCCAGAGATAAAAGTCTTTCTGGTCCATCTAATTCCACCCACTGCTGGCCCCAACTCTTTCTCAGCTCATTTGCTGAAGCTTTCACCCATGCCTTTTACCCTTGGGCTTGACTTACGATGCTCTCCTGGCTAGCTTCACTTGCTCCGTCCAAAATTCTGCTGGCCATCTCCTGTCTTATAGAAAAAAAGTCTTATTCACTTACCATGCCAATGTTTACTGACCCATATTGAGTCCTGGCATTTAAAATTGCTCTGAGGGGAGGAATTATCAAAGTCTTGTGTAAAAGAATCTCGAGCAAAAAACAAAGTGCTGAAAGAACTCGGGCAGCATCTGTGGAGGGAGTGGACAGATGATGTTTCTATTCAGGATTGAAGGAGGATCTAAGCCTAAATTGTCACCCGTCCATTTCTCCACAGCTGCTGCCTGACCCACTGAGTTCCTCCAGCTCCTTGTTTTCTGCATTTAATGATCTACTTCGAGGAAGAGGGAGGAAGGCTTAGTGGGGGATGGGAAGGCTTTATTTTTTCGAGTACTTTTTGAAATGTAAGCTTGTTCCATACTGTCATGAATCTGACACCAAATTGATTCTTATTTTATTCATTTTCCACAGTCCTCTGGAAATGTGAAGCAATTAATTTATCTTCATTTCTGGAATAAATCTCTGCAAGATGCTATCTGAAATACTTCTCTGCTTGAAATATTCTGACCAATGTCTCATTTCGAACTATTAGTTAACTTCAGACTCGAGGAACTGCAGATGAAAAAAAGACACGGAGTACTGGAATAACTCAGTAGGTCAGGCAGCATATCTTGAGAACATGGATAGCTGATGTTGAGGGTCGGGACCCTTCTTCAGTTAAATGCAGCTCATGCCTTCAGTAATCTCAAATAAAAACTGGGCCAACGCCACACAAATTATAGTAACATTAGGAACAGGGTGGTGAATGGGGTTGACACTTTTCCCTTCCCTCTGGGAGGTCTGAAGGGGATTAAGAGTTTTTGATTCTATTCGACCCTACTCCCCTTCCACATATCCCCCTCCCCACACCATTTCTGTGCCCCCTCCTATCCAAAGAGGATTTGCTTGAAAGTTTTGAGAGCATTCGCAACTCTGTCCCCAGTCACAGTCATTCTCAAAGAACAAGAATAGCTGCAAAATTATAGATGAAATGGTGTGTCGATAGATGATTTTAAGCCCAGTATTGGAGCACATCGTGACTACCTGAAAATTCACTGTGTAATAAATATTGCTGATAACCTTAGTTAAAGTTAATGGGGTTATGTAGGAGAGGCTTCATTTTGTACCTAGCCTGACAAAGGATTGGAGAATAGTGTGGAAGCCATTTACTGTTGAACTCTTTATGTGGTATAAGCATGAGATGCACTATCCTTGTGCGCACCATTTTAAATTCTCAGCATTAACATCCTTTGTCTTGTTGAACTCAATGTTTACCAAAGGACAAATTTCATGATGGTTGTAATCATGACTATCGGTAGGATTATTATGTAATTTTCAGAATACGTGTTGAACTGTGTTATTTCAGAATTCTGTTACATCTACAGCTTTGTCATTCAGAGTTTGAGTTAATTAGCAACATTTATTGAAAGTTTGCTTTTGATCTCAAGTGGTGGATCCCAAGTCTTGTGCTCCCAGTCTGTGACAGAGGCATTCTGTCAGCAGCATGTTGGCATAAGTGATCAATTTCCTTCCTGGGATAAAGCTCTATTGTATCGTATCATAAAAGGACCTATCACCGCCACTCCCTCATCCCCTTATTATTGCCTGCTACTTTTTTCGGTTGCTATGTGAACATTTCTAATTTCTCCTTGGTTGAGTTCTGTTTATATACCCACTGCATGTTAACAACACTAGGCGAGACCACGATGTGGGCTAACTGGAGCTTCCAGAGTGAGCTGCCATCTCAATGCACTGTGTATGTCAATGCATTCTAGATTTTTGTGGCAGACTGGATGTCAAATATACTTGCATCCACCCTTCAGCTCCATTCCTGAACCTGCTGTCAATTCCAATGTCATTCCATAACTTAATGTGCTGAGGGGTGAGAAGACTTCATAACTGGCCCCTCTGCTGTATGCTAGACAGCACATTTAATTGAACGAGGCCACTGACAATTGAAAAGTAAGCGATGGCATAGTGGTAGAGCTGCTGCCTTACAGTGGCAGACCTGGGTTCGATCCTGACTACGGATGCTGTCAAAACGGGGTTTACGTTCTCCCTGTGACCGTGTGGGTTTTCCCTGGGTGCTTTGGTTTCCTCCCACACTCCAAAGATGTACAGGTTTGTAGGTTAATTGGCTTTGGTAAAGATTATAAATGTGTAGGTTAGTGTTATGTACGGGAATCGCTGGTCGGCATGGACTCGGTGGGCTAAAAGACCTGTTTCTGCGATGAATCTCGAAACTAAATATGTTTTAATTTAATTAACTACAATTTAATATGTTTTTTTCATGTGCTAACTTTTATTTTAATTTTCATATTAAATCAAGTTCAGCATTTGCTGAATGTCACTGAACATGAGGGGCACTCAAAAACTGTAAAAAGGGACGGTACAATTGACAAATACTGGCAATACGGCCTTGTCTGGAGACTTGGTCATGCTTCACAGCCCACTCTGTTCTCTAAAGACCACTGGACTGTTGGTAGCTCATTGTTGCGAGACAGGGTTGCATGGGGCTGGGCAGTGGGTCAGATCGATGTGCACAAGAGCTGATTAAGTCTGTTCTTAAATGCCCGCAGGAGCCTCTGCAAACTGGTCAGCCTTGCTTCAAATGTAAGAACTTTTAAATGTTAATTGAGTTTACATGTGAAAACCTGCAACGCCTCTTTACCGTCGTGAATAACACAACGTAAAAACGCCATTGGGGAGGTCTTGCTTTTCATTTTATGATCTATAATAGCCTAGTCCCCCAAGCTTTGCTCGAGGGTGTTAGCTTTCTGTTCTGATTCAGACACATCATGTCCCGTACATAGCGTTGTTGGGCTCGCATGGTCACAGGCCGATACTTTTGTAGGAAAATCTTAATCAGTCGTCGATGCTCCCGAGGCTAATTTCTGAGAAATCAGAAACTGAATAGCTCATGGCCTAAAAGATATGAAAATGAAATGATATTTATTTAAACAATTTATTTCTAGAGCTCTCACTCTCACCAGAAGCCGTGTGATTAGAATGTGATGGTTTGCCCACTAAGTTATGAGGTAGAGAGCGAACAAGGATTATAAACTTCTGTCAACGGGGTCTGTAGCTAAACTTGTTTGACCGGAGGTTGACATACGCTAGTAATGAAAACACACCATTGATTGAGGTAGAATATCAAAAGGCAAGTAATAACAACAAAAAATTGTCACGATATTTAAGAAACATGTGGACAGGTACATAGATAGGATAGGTTTAGATGGATATGGGTCAAATGCAAACAGGTGGGACTAGTGTAGATGGGGCATGTTGGTCGGCTGAATGGCCTGTTCTCATGCCTGTTCTCATGTTCTATGCCAAGGTAGCAGATCTTGATTATAAAGACATTTGGCCACATTTAAATCACCTCATTGTTTTGACATCTTGAAAAACAGGATGTTGGCCTTCATAGGTTGTGAAAACTTTCAGGGTTTTGGGACCAAGGCCCTGACCTAACTAGATCCTTGCTGCTGGAATCTGGTATAGATTTGACTAACAAGACAAAGTTAGTTTAGTTTATTGTCATGTGCACTGAGGTACAGTGAAAAGCTTTTGTTGTGTGCTAACCAGTCGGCAGAAAGACAATTCATGATTACATTCGAACCATTTACAGTGTACAGATACATGATAAGGGAATAACATTTAGTGCAAGGTAAAGCCAGCAAAGTCTGATCAAGGATAGTCCGAGGGACATCAAAGAGGTAGATAGTAGTTCAGCACTGCTCTCTGGTTGTGGTAGGATGACTCAGTTGCCTGATAACAGCTGGGGAAAAAACTGTCCCTGAATCTGGTGGTGTGAGTTTTCACACTTCTTTACCTTTTTGCCTGATGGGGGAAGGGAGAGTGGCCAGGGTGTGACTTATCCAGATTATGGACCAGAAATATTTGAGGTATTGGATGCTTGCAGATATTTAATTCTCGTCTCCTGCACCATGCCGACAAGATGAGGTCAATTGTCCAAACACTCAGATGAAAAATAACCATATCCCGAGCTTCCAGTGCCACCGATACGACACCCTGGACAGAATCGCAATGCAAGTAGACAAGAAGAAAAAAGAGAAAAAGTTAGAGACAAATGTTGAGATATGTGAAAATTATAATTTCCCTACACAGCACTGGTTCATTGCGGAATCAAACAGCATACAGAAATACTCACTCCAAAACAGTCCCAAATGTTTGCACAACCTGGACAGCACAGTGCCTGACAGTTTTGTCACTTGTCAAGTCTGAAAGGAGTTTGAAGTATTTCTTAACGTCCCTGGAAATAAAATAAAACTTAACAAATTTAATTGACTTTTAAAAAAATATATTGTGATTCCATGATTAGTCCATTTGCCTGTCTCTGGTGCAGCACTGTTCCATTTGTGATTTGTTTTATTATTCCAATTGGAATACAGTTTATTTGTCTCCCACAGCCATAGCTCCTTTGGTTCCACATCATCACGTGCTATCTTTTTATACTGATAAGTAAATGCGCAGCAAAAAGCAAACTGCTGGAGGAGTTCGGGTCAGGTAGCATCTATGGCGTGTTGGGTTGGGTTTCGTTGGGTTGCTGCTGTCTAAATTACCTAAATTATTGCATCGTATGGGAGGCGCATTCCCAATCTCGTTGTACCCCTGGGTACAATGGCAATAAAGATATATTGTATTGTATTGTATTGTATTGTAATGGACAGACGATGTTTTGGATGGGCCCCACTTCAAGCCGAAAATGTCTACACTTGAAAATCAAAACTAATCTCTTCTGCTTGCACATGGTCTATATCCCTCCATTTCCTATCTGAACATGTGCCTCTCTAAATGCCTCCTAAACATTACTTTCATATCTGCTTCCATCAATTCCTTTGGCTGTGCATTCCAGGCACCTAGAGTACTAATCTCTGTGTTAACAAAAACTTTGCCTGTTAATTTTTTTTAAACTTTCCTTAAATCTGTACTCTCGAGTATTTGGCATTTCCACCCTTGGAAAAGGACTCTGACTATCTACCATATCTACCTCTCATAATATTATAAACTTCTGTTAGGTTACACCACAGCCTCCAATGCTCGGAGAAAACCATCCAAGTTTGTCCAATCTCTCCTTGTGATCACTGAGATCATTGTGAAAGCTTGCGCTTCCAACAGTTTTCTCGTTTTATGTTCTTATGACACATTTAGCGTGGATAAAAATCCAAATAATATTAGACAATAGACAATGGTGCAGGAGGAAGCCATTCGGCCCTTCGAGCCAGCACCGCCATTCAATGTGATCATGGCTGATCATTCTCAATCAGTACCCCGTTCCTGCCTTCTCCCCATACCCCCTGACTCTGCTATCCTTAAGAGCTCTATCTAGCTCTCTCTTGAATGCATTCAGAGAATTGGCCCCCGCTGCCTTCTGAGGCAGAGAATTCCACAGATTTACCTCGTCTCAGTTCTAAATGGCCTACCCCTTATTCTTAAACTGTGGCCCCTGGTTCTGGACTCCCCCAACATTGGGAACATTTTTCCTGCCTCTAACATGTCCAACCCCTTAATAATCTTATACGTTTCGATAAGATCTCCTCTCATCCTTCTAAATTCCAGTGTATACAAGCCTAGTCACTCCAGTCTTTCAACATACGACAGTCCCGCCATTCCAGGAATTAACCTAGTAAATCTACGCTGCATGCCCTCAATAGCAAGAATATCCTTCCTCAAATTTGGAGACCAAAACTGCACACAGTACTCCAGGTGCGGTCTCACTAGGGCCCTGTACAACTGCAGAAGGACCTCATTGCTCCTATACTCAACTCCTCTTGTTATGAAGGCCAACATTCCATTGGCTTTCTTCACTGCCTGCTGTACCTGCATGCTTCCTTTCAGTGACTGATGCACTAGGACACCCAGATCTCGTTGTACGTCTCCTCAATATTGCAGCTTGAATTAGATTATCATATTTCTAAAATACAGCAGTTACAGTTTCAAAAATTCTTATTGAAATTGCATCTTTTTGGAATATGTTTTTAAAATGTATTTACATTTTATCCCAACACATTTTAATTTTGAAAGTGGTAGCTGGTGAGAAGATTCACTTTCTATGTTCCAAGCAGAATTTTCGGGCTCTGGAAAAAAAAGATGATGAGATGGGAAAAGGGTTTATTTTTGTTGTGAAACAATTTTGCTTGAATGATATCAACATGTGCTTTCTAGAATGTCGGCTTCATTTCACGTGCCTCTTGCCATTGTGTATATGCTCATCCTGCTCAGGAAACAGATAAAAACAACACTTCATATAGTCTACTGATCAGTATTTCCAGCACTTTGCTCTTATTTAAGATTTTTAGCATCTACCTTTTTTCAATTTTCAACGTTGGAAAGGCCTGCCAAAAGTGCTCACATGGGGTCATGTTTTCCAATTACATTCACTGATTGAGTGTAAGTTGAGATTTGTTTAATTAGCACATAACATTGAGTAAAGCAAACAAATGTCTTGTCTCATACCTCAACTAATTTACCACCATTTGATTATTGCTAAACAATGCATTTCAGGTACAGTACGTGATTGATTGACTGATTAGTTGAAAGATTACTATGTGCAATATTTATTGTGTTAATGTTTTTTCACTTGTTTTGGGGAATTTATACGATTTTGATAGGTATTGTTGGATAGGTTTTGGAAAAAAGCTGTCAATTCAGAGACATCTCTCTTTCTGTAATTGGCAGTGTACCAAGACCAGCCGTCATCTTCCACAGTGGGATGTTCATATGAATTCCAACTTTGAATAAATAACGATCATCTCCACAAAAAACTTGATTGGCTTTACTCCTCCCGATTATTCATGATCTCAAGGTGCTCGTACCCAGTTGAATAATTTCTTGAACAATTCTCCCATTGCTGTTTTTACTTATTTTCAGGCACCCTTTGACTAAAGCAAGCACAAACTGTGAGCAAATTTGTTGCTCAACTCCTTTGCCTTCCCCATTTTTCCAACTTTGCTCAATTGGCCTCAGTGATTGTAAGGAAAATAAGACAGGGTTCCTTTTACTGATCTCTTTCCATGGGCCACTGCTTAAAAAGGAAACATTTGAACAGTGAGTTATGATTTAATGCTCAATAACAATCAGTTTCCAGTCTCGCTCATCAAAAATCTGATAATGTACCAGAGTTGGGTGATACCTGTCAAACTGAGCATCAGCAGTTTTTGTACATCAGCTAAGAGGAAATGGAAACAAATTAGAACAAATGCTTCCTTTTAAGTTCACTGGGCCTGCATATACCTTGCGTAACATGAACCATATCCTTTTGTTGGAGGAATGAAAAGCCGAGGACTGACAGGTTTTTTAATTCTAAATACTTCCTCATTCCTATAAGCACTGCTGTCCTTCCACATATGTTAATTTAATATTCCATAAAGCTGACTACACCAAAACTAAATCTTGTCTACCAAGAAGATATGAAGAAACATACAACATCATTGAATGCCCCCACAAAGCAATACAGACATGGACGGTATATAATATAATATTTATCCTCTGATCTTTCTCTCCGTACCCTTGTACTTCCCTACCACTGCACCGACCTTTCCAGTTGAGTAAAATCTTCGGGTTCTAACACAGCCTATCTTTGTCATTGTCATTTTTGATCTTATTTATGTATTTGATGTTGTGAATTTTTCAACATGGAGGCAAATACGATAGTGACATGTAAAGTAGATAGACACATACATATTCAGGGAATAGACGATATGAATATGGATCACTGGCTGGCAGAGGACATTAGTTTAACGTGGCATCATGTTCAGCACAGACATTGTGGACCAAAGGGCCTAGTCCTGTGCTGCAATGTTTTATGTTCTATGATCCATTGTTGCCTGAAGCTAGTGGTAACACGTAATGTGATGCTGTTTCTACATTGTGCTGTGTCCATGAACTCTCCTTGAAATCCAATGCGAAGCATAGATCTGCTCAAATTTCCCTGCCGTCGGATCCGATTCAAGCAAAAGGAGGTTAAACCTGGTGCAAACAAGTGTGTGGCCCTGTAAAAAAGAATGGACGATGAGGGTTGCCAGGAGAATGGTAAATGTACCTTTACAGCCGATCTTAAGCATTAATCTTCAATCTCAAGCATTACATTTTTTTAGTACTTAAAAAATATATAAATATATATTTGTAACCTCCCCACAACCAGCCACTTGCACTTGAAGAGTAGTATTGAACTGGGAGCTGGCGCCTTGGCAAGGCACCAAGGTGGAAGACATGGCAAAGTCCAAGAACAGCCAAGTGTCAGTCTCAGGACTTGTGGTAGATCTGACCGAATGAATGAAGATTTGCTATTTCTTTGACATGGTTATAACAAACTGGATAAAATAATTTATGTGGCTGTAGGTAGGTCAGGATAGATATGGCAGTCTTTCAATTATTCAATAGAAACAAGTTGGGTGTTTAAAAGCCCAAAAAAACAGGCTAAATTAAACAGTTGAACATAACCACTTTTTGTCTGTTCCTTAGTGCTCTGTGATGTGGATTCTTTGTTTTATTTTACAGTTAAATATGCTAGCTGCGATACAGATGTTCCATCAAACATTATTTCAAATGTTCCTTTAGAATGATTCTGGAATATTCTACCAACAACATTCCATTCCAGAGCAGTCAACTGCCTGATACTGCCTACACCTGGAATGGTTTATCATGCAGCAGTGATCTCTGCACTGATGTGCTTCTGAGACTACCCACAGCAGGTATCTCAAGGCATGGGAAATATGCCACTAATGTTATCTCTGCAAAACCTTCCAAATTCTCTAGAATTGAGCTAGCATCAGGTTTCTCTCCTCAGCTAGCATTGAGCTCCTAGTTACTCTGGGTCAGCGACATTGGACAGGCCGCAGCTTTTGGGTGTGTGATAATAGACTTCCGTAGCACTGCTCCAAGCTCCATTGTTGAAGAATTGACCAGGTGGACAGAGAAAAAAACTCAAGGATAGGGTTAAAACTTGTTCAATATATTCAGGATCAGTTCCTGTGGATTGGAGGATAGCTAATGTTATCCCACTTTTCAAGAAAGGAACGAGAGAGAAAACGGGGAATTACAGACCAGTTAGCCTGACTTCGGTGGTGGGAAAAATGCTGGAGTCAATTATTAAAGAGGTAATAATGGTGCATTTGGATAGCAGTAAAAGGATAAGTCCAAGTCAGCATGGATTTATGAAAGGGAAATCATGCTTGACTAATCTTCTGGAATTTTTGGAGGATGTGACAAGTAAAATGGATGATGGGGAGCCAGTGGATGTAGTGTATCTAGACTTTCAGAAAGCTTTTGATAAGGTCCCGCATGAGAGATTGGTGACTAAAATTAGAGCACATGGTATTGGGGGTAGGGTGTTGACATGGATAAAAAATTGGTTGGCAGACAGGAAGCAAAGAGTAGGAGTAAACTGGTCCTTTTCAGAATGGCAGGCAGTGGCGAGTGGAGTGCCACAAGACTCGGTGTTGGGGCTGCAACTGTTTACCATATATATGAATGATTTGGAAGAGAGAATTAGAAGCAACTCGAGCAAGTTTGCAGATGACACAAAGCTGGGTGGCAGTGTAAACTGTGAAGAGGATGTTAGGAGGTTGCAGGGTGACCTGGACAGGTTGAGTGAGTGGGCAGATGCGTGGCAGATGCAGTATAACATTGGTGAGGTTATCCACTTTGGCGGCAAAAGCAAGGAGGCACCTTATTATCTCAATGGAGTTAGGTTAGGTGGTGCAACGAGACCTGGGGGTCCTTGCACACCAGTCACTGAAAGTTTGTGTAGGTACAGCAGGCAGTGAAGAAAGCTAATGGCATGTTGGCCTTCATAACAAGAGGATTTCAGTATAGGAGTAAAGAGGTTCTTCTGCAGTTGTATAGGGCCCTCGTAAGACCACATCTGGAGTATTGTGTACAGTTTTGGTCTCCTAATTTGAGGAAGGACATCCTTGTAATTGAGGCAGTGCAGCGAAGGTTCACGAAATTGATCCCTGGGATGGCGGGACTGTCATATGAGCAAAGATTGAAAAGACTAGGCTTGTATTCACTGGAGTTTAGAAGGATGAGAGGGGATCTTATAGAAACATATAAATTTATAAAAGGACTGGACAAGCTAGATGGAGGAAAAATGTTCCCAATGTTGGGTGAGTCCAGAACCAACGGCCACAGTCTTAGAATAAAGGGGAGGCCATTTAAAACTGAGGTGAGAAAAAACCTTTTCACCCAGAGAGTTGTGAATTTGTGGAATTCTCTGCCACAGAGGGCAGTGGAAGCCAAATCACTGGATAGATTTAAGATAGAGTTAGATAGAGCTCTAGGAGCTAGTAGAATCAAGGGATATGGGGAGAAGGCAGGCATGGGTTATTGATTAGGGACTATCAGCCATGATCACAATGAATGGCGGTGCTGGCTTGAAGGGCCGAATGGCCTCCTCCTGCACCTATTTTCTATGTTTCTAAAACCTCTAAAAATTCCCCATTGACCTCCGAGGGCTCTGATCCTTGAGTGTTGAAGTGTGTCACACTGACCTTTACATGTTTACAGATTTCGCCATATCATACTCTATTTAAGAAAGGCTGCAAAGAAAAACCTGGGAACTGCAGACCAGTTAGTAAATTTGTGGATGACGCTAAACTTGCTGGTATCGTGGACAGTGAAGAAGGTTATTTCTAATTATAGGAAGGATATCATTAAACTAGAAAGGATACAAAAAAGATTTACAAGGATGTATGAAGAAGGTTCCTGAACCAAAGGATCACCTATCTATGTTCTCCGGGGATGCTGCCTGACCCGCTGAGCTGCTCAAGCATTTTTGTCTTTTTTTGAAAACCAGCATCTACAGTTTTTTGTTCACATTTTACGAGCATGTTACTCGCTTTGGAGATTTCAAGTTACAAAAAGAGGCAGTTTAGGCTGGGTCTTTTTTCCCCTAAAGCATTGGAGGCTGAGGAGTGATTTTGCATAGTTATATAAAATCAAGAGGGGTGCAGGTAAGGTATATTGCCACAGTCTTTTCTGCAGGGAATCTAAAACTAGAGAGCATAGGTTTAAGGTAAAAGGGGAAAGATGTAAAAGGGAACTAAGAGGCAACTTTTTCACCTTAAAGATGGCATATACCTGGAATGTGCTGGCAGAGGAAATGATAGAGGCTGGTACTGTAATGATGTTTAAAAGACACTTAGAAAGATACATGGCTAGGATAGGTTTGGAGGGATATAGGCCAGATCCAGGAAAATAGGACTTTCTCAGGCAACTTGATTGGCACAGACAAATTAGGCTGAAGAGACTGTTTCCATGTTGTTTGGATCTGTGACTCTGGGGCTTGCTCAGCAGTACCATTGAATTGATATCGCTCTTCCTTCCACTCTTGCATGCTGACTGAGTTCATTTCCGGATTCGCTGCGATCTCAATTTGGCTTCCAATCATTACTTTATTGTAGTTTCCTTGTGTTCTGCAGTGACACCTTCTTCCAGCACATGTTGCAACCAATGACTCAGTGTGTTATTAATTCTGGCACCTTGAGAATCACACGCAAATAGCAAATGATCTACACAAGCTATCCTGACCTTTATGTTGACCTTTAAGTAGTTCTTGGCTCCATACACTGTGATAACCTCTTCCTGATCTCACATGATCTGACTGTCCATATCTGACCCGAAACTATCCACTGAAAAATACTTTCTTTTAATTCCAACTGGCAATGCCATCTTTGTCTACATTTCTTCTTCTCCATTCCCTCAGTTTGATTGCAGTAGTTCTAACCTGGTTCTGAGCTAGCATTTCCTTAGCATCTCAGCCATGCTGCAGCGGGGGGAGCAGGACTTGACCGGCTATTGTCCACCAGTTGTTTTTAAAGTCCCCTTAATGGACTGAACAGCCCATTCCATTTCTCCAGTCAACCTATTTTGTGAGGATTTAAGCTTGTGTGTGTGTGTGTTGTATTATCTGGAATGGAACTGCATTCCTTTGTTTGATGCTTAGCTGGTTCACAAAGATAGTCAATGATCCTTTGTTTGTGTTGAAGGACCCCACTGATTGAACCTCAAACCAATTGCAGTTGCTTTCTATTTATTTGAGGGAGTTGTTAGTCCCTTTGGTTCCACCCATTCAGAAATACCCTGAAATGTCATCTTTTAATTTAATTTATTATTGTTGCGTGTACCGAGGTACAGTGAAAAACTCTTTTGTAGCGTACTATCCAGACATTGAAAAGACTATACATGATTGCAATTAAGCTCCAGAGTGGCTTTTGCAATTTCTCCAGCTGTCACTTGTTTAAATCATTCAGTGTGATGAAAATCAACTTTTCAAAATATGCTGTGGCCTCTTTGTACAGGAACTTTGAAAAATTATCAGCAGTAGCATTCTGTTTTAAAGTTTGATGCTCACTATCGTAATCAAACAGAGACTGACATGGCCAATTTTGACACCATTAAAAAAAAATGGATAGCTAGGAATTGTAGTCTGCAGCAAGAGTAAAAGGCCATCCTAGTGTGTAAATAAGTAATGTCAAATATATTTGTTAATGTTGCCTTTTTGATCTGTGTATAATTATTTGTGCTTTTTGTCAATGCACAAGAAGCATATACGATTGGTTGCTTGTGAACCAAAGCCAATGGATGAATGTTTCTGGCTTCAACACGATAAATTGAGGCATCATGGGAAAGTCTCAAGCCCTTTGTATGGCATAGTGGGCCAAGGCTGGTCTTACACTTATAATACACTCATTGTCTATAGTTTGTCGTTTTTGGTTCAATGGTTCTTTACTGCAGTACAGTGGAGATCTATTTTTGCGTACATTTCAGTAAATTGTTACCAAACATAAATACAATCCCAGATTAAGTACAAAATGTATAGTCGTAGCCCACTGAAACAATGTACAAGGGTTGCCAGGTTTTGGCGTCATTAAGTGGTGAGGAACATTTGTGCCATTTTCCACTGTTATTATCCTTGGGGTGGAAGAGGCAGGTAGGATGCCACCATTGACCAGGAACTGAACCAATCACATTAATATTGTGGCTGTTTTTTGTTGTTGTACCATTTTATATTCATTTTCAAGAGCCGATTATTGGTGGCAGCCCATGAGGAGGCAATAAACAGCTTATGTGAACAACTGAGTCTTTCTGGAGAAAGTACTCCCACAGTGGCATCAGACATGGAGGTCCTGGATTTAGAGCCACTGTCATTGAAAGATGGGCAATGTATTTCCAAGTCAGGATAGTTGATGATACCGCTGCCATGTGCCTGCTGCCCTATGGTAATAGTGGTGGTTGGGAAATGTTGTTAGATTCTGGCAGAAAAATGGCAGATGGAGTTTAACCCTTATCAACATTGATGTACTGAGAGATCTTGGGGTCCAATTCCTTAACTCCCTGAAAATGGTAGCACAAGTAGATAGAGTGGTAAAGAGGACATAAGGCAAGCTTGCCTTCATTGTTCGGGACACTGAGTGTAAGTCAGAAAACAATAAAGCAGCTTTATAGGACTTTGGTTAGGTCGCATTTGGAGTATTGCATGCAGTTCTGCTCCTTGGGAAAGGGTGCAGAGGTGGTTTGCCAGAAGGATCCCTGGATTAGAGGGCATTAGCTACAGGGAGAGGTTGGACAGAAATGATCATTGATTCAAAACGGGATACTCAACACTGATTTAGATGAATATTGCTAGTGGATACAAATTTATCACTGTATACACTGAGGTACTATAATGAACGCAGGTCAGGCCCTGGGGTACAGTATTGGTGGGCAGAGGCCATGATAAAACAACTGAAGCTCTATTAAATCCCTCCCATCTAATCCCTCTGATATTGTATGGCTCCTGCTTTGAATTGACGTCCTTTTCCATTGCCAAATCCATTTTTGTCACACGAGTAATAGCTTGAAAGTTAAACCAGTAATGGTGAGTTTTGCATCATCCCAAAGGACAAAAGCAGATCTGCTAGTTGAATAGGTAACATTAAAAGAAAATCTTAAGCCCTGTTCTTTTCATCTTGTCAGCACAATAGTCTTCGTAGTTTCTTAGTGCTGTTCATCCTTTTGTTTGCAATATGTGATGTTGCTGAAGTGTTTTTTTTAATCAGCTATTATTTGGGAGGACCATATCTGTGCTTGTTTGGCATAATTTTATATATCTGATGTATTATTAAAGAGATTCAACAAAGCTAAATTTAAATATGAAAATGCTCAAAGTGATAATTAATTATCTCAGGACTGAGCTTTTTAAAAAAAAAACAGGGATTCGACTGAATTCACTGTGCTCCAAAACAATTATTTAGGCATTGCAAAAATAGCATGTCCTCTTCATAAAATCTCCAGCAAACATGTCATGTATTCTCTCCCTTTCTGACTGATAACATTTCTTATTAATTTTGCCGAGCTGAATAGATATCATGAGCATTGACTTTGTTGTGTGAACACTTTTAGATTTAATTTTAATGCTTTTGTATTAGAAGTTCCTTTATATATTGTAATAATCTCTGATGTGGTCTTCTCTCTTTGAACTACTTCTCAATGAATTGAGGATCTAAGGACATTGGTACAATTAACCCTGTTGAAGAATAGAGAAGTCAAGGCATAGGGATGTTCTCTTATTCTATCAATTATAAAACAGCTTCTTGTTTTAATTACGTGTGTTCCTTTTCTGGTTAGTGTGGTATGGAATAGATAACATTGTGCAGGAGCTGAGTCACTTCCTCGCATTTTTCCCAACACCAGTCTGTTGTGATAATGTGTGTGACATCTTGAATTCAGAGTATGAAGGGATTTTGTAATGTTTGTTTTAGTGCATTTGTTTTGTATTTGCTTCAGCAAAAAAGTTAATTTACAGACCCATAGTTGATCGAGAGGATTGTGTTCCTTTATTTAAAGGAGGGATATATATTTGCAATAGGCAGCTCAGAGGTTCACTAAATTGAAGATTTCCTTGAATGAGGAACGATTAGGTAGGTTGAACCTAAACTCGTGGAACTTTGGAAAAATGCAGTGCGAATTTACTGAAGTGTATAACATTCTGAGAGGACTTTACAGACGAGATGCCGAGAGAATGTTTTCTCTTGGGGAACAAGAAGGCATAAGACATTGTCATTTAAGATTGCATCAAAAGCGTTGTGCATTTTAAATAGTTCTCATGCCCCGGATAGAGGTGAAGGCCAACCCATCAAATACATAGACAATTTTTGTACCACACAAACAGCCAGGCTATGGGGAACAGCTAAGAAAATAGAGTTGAAGTTAAGATCAGACATCCCACAATCCTTTTGAATGGCAAAACAAACTCGAGGGGGCTGCATGGCTTCCCCTATTTTTTAATATTATGATCTTTTATGAACAATTGAATGGCAAGTGTTGTCCCACTTCCAAGAATGACGTGCCGAAAGATGCTTTACTGCCTTGAAGAGCTTTGAAGTCTATTCCCTGATTTTGTGCTCAAGCATCTGGAGATGGACTGGGACGCGGGATTTTCTGACCTGAGCACTAATTGGACACCTGAGCCAAGGTTACTTTGCAAGGATTTTATACCTGGAATTCACATAGTTTTAATCTCCCTGAAACTTATCCCTTTAATCCACCCTCTGATACTTACCTAGGCTTTCGCATTGATAGATCCATTGAGATTTTGGAAATCTGCTTTTTACGGGTAACACACAACATCCTTTCACTGCAACATTGACATTACTCACTGCACTTCATTACAGTTAGATTCTCCTGTATTAGTTACAGTGGGTTTTATTGTCTGTATTTCTCATCGGTTTTGTCAGTGACTAAAATGTATTTTGTTGGTCAATTGAAAAATAATTTGGTTTGAATGATCAATGACACGATGGCTGGTCCTTCTCAATGAATGTTTATTATACCCTCAGCTGTGGACTGCATTCCCATCTGAATTGTCCTTCCTAAAAAGGAGATGACTTGCCTTCATTTTTGATCTCAAATTAGGCAATAGGCTTCAAAGAGCGAATAGAAATATTCCCAATGCTAAAAAGCTTTATCTGTTTGTTCAGTATCTTGTTTTATTTTGAGTTGCCATTTTTTAATGAATTTAAATGCATGAAAGGCACTTACTTGGCAGTACGAAGCACCAACCCACTTGTTTTCGTAATCATCTTATTGTTGCTTACAATTTGAGGTTTATATATATCTTTCAGTTCTTTTGTTGCTACTTTTACCACCCAATAAGCTGTTTCCTATTTCATGTCTATTTTCCTCAGCTTTTGTTATTCCAAATTTTCTCCACTCACTGTGATGATAAAGTGTGAATTAATTCTGACCAGCTATCCTCAATTTTCTCTCTTAATTAACTACCTTTTGCATGGAGGCTTAGCCAGATTGGCATTAAACTTACGTGTTGTCATATAGAGAAAAGAAAGGAAATTATTAATATTTACAACAAACTTTTTTTCCCCTTGATTTTAAGCAAACATTACTTAAAACTTGCAAAGTAAAAAAAAATGGAAATGGTTCAGTTGATGCTGTACACATGAAGTGTAAAAACTAAAAGTTACCATTCACTCTGTAGGGTTCATAGTCCATCTACAGCATCCAAATATAAACAAATATTTATGACACCTAATGCGGAAATTTGCATTTTCAATGTAACCTAAGGGTTTAGATTTTGCTATCTGCACACTAAAGGAAATAAAAATGTTCCTGTTTCCATGTTCCATACACCTGTTATTTGCAAATAATACTACTTTGACTTTTATGGTTCACTGAGGTGATTTAATGGCAGTTTTTGGGACGATTTGGCTGTGGTAAGGAATAAAATACGTTTGCATCTTTAAAACTTCACAAATTGCTCTTCTGTATTCATTACTGCACTTTGAAATAACATCACTTGATTTTGCACCAATGATTCCTTTTATTTTGAATCGTTCCTTAGTGCTCCATTCGCCTTCAAGTGCAATGGTTGTCACGCTGGATCCAGTTTGTTAGGTGGACAAGCTTGGCAGCCAACAGAAACTGAATGATCAATCAGTTAAACTACTTTTAATGTGATCTTGGAGGGAGTTGTGTTAGGAGAGGTTTTCTACACCCTCAAATATTCCTGTGAAATCTTTCATATCTCTTTCAAAACAAATTATTTCAATATTCTATCTGAAAGGTAATATCTGTAACAGCTCCCAACATACAGGCCTGAGATGCTAGCCATAATTTAATTCCTATGATCTCAAATTTGGAAGTGTATGCTAAAATAATCTCAATTGGATGGATTTACTTTCACTTCCTTCCTGCTAAACCATGTTTACTTTGTTTACTTACAGCCAATTAATAATCATTGTTTTTGGAGATAAACTCCATGATTGTTCCTCATGATTATAAAATCATGTACCCCCAATCCACTTGCAGTATTTCTTCTGAGGTCATGCAGATTTATTGATCAGGCAAATGGTCAAAATTTACCTATGACAACAGGTCATGGCCAATAGTAATTTGAAATTTAAGGGACCCACATTCAAAACTTACTGGCCAATTTGCATGAGATTTGTTTGCAGTTTATATGCTGGAACTTCAAGAATTGTCCTTAAATTTGCTGGACTGCAAAGGGGAGAAAATCATCATTGTTATTTATCTCTTTCTACATATCAAATATGTCTACATATTATATAAGTCAGGGATAGCATTGGATTTTAAAGTTCTGAATGACATCTAGGCTAAAGAATTGCTATTTGAGTGCGTTGTGAGAGGCTGGCAAATGATACTTCAATAGGAATAAGCAATTGGAAACAATATTATTTGACTGTGTCGGATGCCTTAGCAGCTTTTTCCATCAAATAACTTTAGCGTGCTGGAATATAAGTATTCTCATAAAATATTAGTTGACTATGGTCTCATGACTGTAACTTGAAGAGCCAGCGTATTTCAGCGGGACCTTCATATATTTATGTATAAATCAATTTTATAATGCTGGAGTAACTCAGCAGGCCAGGCAGCATCTCAGGAGAGAAGGAATGGGCGACGTTTCGGGTCGAGACCCTTCTTCAGACGTCTGAAGAAGGGTCTCGACCCGAAACGTCGCCCATTCCTTTTCTCCTGAGATGCTGCCTGACCTGCTGAGTTACTCCAGCATTTTGTGAATAAATACCTTCGATTTGTACCAGCATCTGCAGTTATTTTCTTATATTATATAATCAATTTTATAACATCAGAGCTGGCCACAGCACAGATTGAGAGCATTCTGGCATCCCATTTTCCCTTTGCACTTGCTCAGATGCAAATTATTTTCATTTCTCCAGTTTCCTGCTTAATTAGAACTTCTTCACCATAGATTAGAGTTTCCAACCTTTGCTGAAAGTTTTTTTGATGGCTTCTTTATTTCAAAAATTCATTCCACTGGGCATGTTGTGAGGTAAACTCTGATCAACTAGCATCATGTGCAAAGGATCAATGGCTGTGAAGCAGAAGTTGAGTTCCTCAGCTCTGATCCACCATCACTGTACAGTCAAACACAGTGGTTCCAAGTCAACAAAATGGAAGCAGTGGTAAGGGAACAATAATAAAGGTTCCTTGACTATCTGGCAGTTTGATTGTTAATGAACCACATGATCAGCAAAGTGAAAAGCAAAGAACTGCAGATCTGAACATTTAAAATGTAAGTGGCAAATGCTAAGGTTACTCAGCAGGTCAGGCAGCTTTTATGGATTTTTTTTTCGTTTCTGACAAAGGGTGTCAGACCTGAAATGTTTTAAATTTTCTCTTTCCACAGATGCTTGGGGAATCTCAAATAGTAGAGGGATTAGCTTTAAGATGAGAGGGGAACAGTTTTTAAAAGGGATGTGTAAGGTAAGTTTTTACACAGGTAGTGGTAGGTGGCATCGCTGGGCGGCACGGACTTGGAGGGCCGAAAAGGCCTGTTTCCGGCTGTATATATATGATATGATATGATATGATCTGAGAGGCTTTTAGATCGACATATGAATTATTATAGCAGATCTTTGTGTCCTCAAGGGAAGGAAATCTGCCACACTTTATGACCAAAGATCCACACCAATGCATTGTAACTGAAATTGCCCCAAATGTGAAATGACCTGGTAAACCATTGTTCATGAGCAATTAGTATTTATGGATGGGCAGTAATGGATGTCCACGTCCTATAAGGGATCAAATAATCTTGTACCATCTGGCAAAGAATTGGTGGAGGAGGAAAGTTGATATTTTTCTAATGTGTTTTTTCCCCCTTTTTAGAGCATCATCACTTCTGAATGTAAGTATTTGTTTTATTATATATAAAATAATGAATTATACCTATTAGTCTATTGATTCCAGTACGTATGCAATAATATTTGGGGGTGGGAGCTCAAACTGACAAATGGCCAAAACACATTGAGAGGATTCTCTTTTCATAGGAAAAGAAATACTCTTCATTTCCACAATATTTCTGCACCTACTAATTGGTTCACTGTTCCCTTGACTAACTAAGCATCTTTATTTTCATTAAAACCAAGGATCTTTGGCCCTAGTAATTTTCCCTGGCAACGTCCTCCTCTCCACTATCTCCAGAATCACAGAAAGCAGATATGCCAGACAACTGGTGCTCTCTTTCACAGAATTCTCTGCCTCAGAAGGCAGTGGAGGCCAGTTCGTTGGATGCTTTCAAGAGAGAGCTGGATAGAGCTCTTAAGGATAGCGGAGTGAGGGGGTATGGGGAGAAGGCAGGAACGGGGTACTGATTGATAGTGATCAGCCATGATCGCATTGAATGGCGGTGCTGGCTCGAAGGGCTGAATGGCCTACTCCTGCACCTATTGTCTATTGTCCACAGGTGTCCTGAGGTCATTGACCGAAATCTCCTTAGTTGGCCAGGATTGTCCTAGAACGCAGTAAGCCCAAGATTTCTTTGTTGTTCTTGCAGTAGGCCATCTTGAACTTATTTTTTTAATCATATTCAGGATCTTGAGAAACTCGTGAGTGATTCTGTCACTAAAGTTAGGACCAACCTTTATCTGTGTCTTCCCCTCAATAATTTTGTCAAACATTTGTGATTCCTTCCAGTTCACGCTCAGGCTATTTATCTTCCTCTAATCTCTCCCTCTCCTTTTCAGCTTGTCTTGTTCAGGAGACATAATTTCTGCTCATTTAGCCCAATTTCCTGTATACTGCTAACTTCCCTTTCTGGTTCCTGGGTTGCCAAATGTTCCCAAAGGTTTGCTCTCACCTTTGATATTGTCTGCCTCTTCAAAACTCTTGTAATCAAATGCATCCTCATAAATCAACCCATGGCCCCTTCACCCCTGCAAACTGCTCCATTGCCCCCATCCTCCTTTGTTTTCTTATCTGTAAACATGTAACATCCCAAATTCATTTTGATCTTTTTTGGTACTCTTGGTTTTAATCAGTCCAGTTGTTCTTCTGCCTTGTCGCGCAGCAAGGAAGCTTATTTGCAGAGTCTTTGATGACATTCTCAATGATTATGACAGTCAGTTCTCATCCTCCTGAAGAAAACCCCCCCGCAAATGCTGGAATTGTGAGTGTAAAACAAACAGCTGGAGGAAGTCAGTGCGTCAGGGAGCATCTGTGGAGGGAAGTGGACAGATGATGTTTTGTGTCCCGACCCACTGAATTCCTCTATCAATTTATTTTTTAACTCATCATCCTTGTCATGGTGTGTCATGTTATCCTCCTCTGGCACGTTTCAGTCTGAAGAAGGGTCCTGACCCAAAACCATCTGTCACCCATCCTTTTTCTCCAGTGATGCTGCTTGACCCGCTGAGTTACTCCAGTACTTTGTGTTGATCTATATTATCCAGCTAAATGGGTTCATGTTAACTTGGATCCATTTTAATAAAGTCATCTTCAGCTGAAATCCACCCCTATACCTTTGTTACCTTGACGAGTCCTGTTTACATCTGGCCAATCTCCCTTTACAGTCGTTGTCTATTTCCTAATTTGCAATTGCCTACCACCCCCTTGTGGCTGACCTATTAAACCAAGGCTCCATTTCTTACCACTTTCAGCCACTTTCCAAATTCCTCCATTGTTTTCTTCCTCTCGGTCTCTGTGATCACCTTCAACTCATTGCCCTCCAGGATGATTGTGCTCTTCAAGTTCTGCTCTGTTGATCATCCTAGAGTTGCGAATTGTCTACAATTAGCAATCTTGCCTTCAGCTGCAAAACTACCAGTCAAGAATCCTCTTTGTTAATCTCTCTGCCTTGTACCTCATTTTCCACATTTGAGATGCTTCTTAAATCCCTTTTCTTTTGACCAAGCTTTTGATTATCTGCCCTAATGTGTTGATATAAATATTTGATGAAGCACTCTGGTATGCTTCATTATGTTTAAAGTGCTTTAGATTAAGTTTTTATCTAACTTATGTCCATCAGTCTCATGAAGTTCTTTCATGTTCTTTCATTTTTGTCAAATTTTTGGGCCTTACATTTTGCAGGTTACAGAGAATTTTGGGTATCAAAGGAGGTGGGAAATGTTATAAATTTTACAGAATTTTAAGCGATTCAGCAGCTATTGAAGGGGTTAAGAGGACCAGAATTAGCAGTCAGTTCCAAAAGATGGTCAACCTCATAATTATGGCCAAATTGTGCTAGATGTGAACTTTGGACCTATTACTCCTCAGCCTTTCATTGTTAAGTATGTCCCAGAATTGCACTGATCTGCTATAAGTTTGGGACCAGCAATGGATGTTAGTGCAAGTGTCACACAGTTGCAGAGCCCAAACCTGCTGGGATTCCTGGGATTCCTGGGATAGCAGCTCTTTTTCCCTTATTACAGTCTAACAATTGGAATGGGTGAGATTTATTTGAATAGGGTGACATTGCAAGGGGATGAAGCGGAAAAAGTCAAGATATTCCTCATACTTGATTTAATGTTTTTAATGTTCATTATGTTTTAAAACATGTTTTAATCAATTTCCTTATTTAACATTTTTTTAATTATTGACAGCATTTTAATAGTCTTCAAGTGTCTGAGTATTAGAGACATGTTTATAAACAATGAAAATGCCTCATTGATAGGAGGTGGGGTGCGGGTCTTGTCTCAGGGTTTTTTAGAGGCAGGGCCTTGGTGGTTCATTTGTAAGCTGCTGCTGAGGCTTCATGATGCCCTGACACTAGACTGCCATCTCGTCTGCCCTCCACATTCAGCCTAGGAACGTGCAAACAGAAACTACAAGCCAGGGGCAGCAGGCCAAATCCAGCTTGACAGCCCATAATTTCTAGTTTTTAACTTTCCCTTTGCACCTTTGAAGATTCAATTGAAATACCTGCAGTTGCTGACCCAAGGTGCTACACAGAAAATAAAGTATTTCTGGGAGCGGGAGCACTCAGAGCCCACATGCCATGGTGCACTGATAGGCTGGGAGACGCCTTCCAGTAGATTATCCCCAGGACTATACCTGTTTGTATTATTTCTACGCTGCTATAGAAATGCAAGGTTTTTTTTTTAGTATTGTTTTTGTTGTTAAAATAACTCTGCCACATTTAGGATAGATCTGAAGAAGGGTCCCGACTTGAATCGTTGATCCATTCCCTTCCACAATGCTGCCTGACCCGCTGAGTTCCTCCAGCAATTTGTTGTTTTCTTTGGCTTAAGATTATCGCATCTACAGTTTCTTGTGTCTCTATGATGGGTATTCCTCTGACAATCATCTCCTTGCAATCTCCCTCATGTTTTTTTGGTGAGGATATCAAAATTTAATACTTTTTCAGAAATAACTGGTGCTGGAAACAGCTTTGTGTTATAGTATGTTCACAGCAGCATGACCCAGGAATGGAACACTAGCACCACCTTGTGATCTGAAACAGAAGGTGCTTCCAGCACAGAACCTCTAATCCACTTCAGTCTCCCAGCAGATGAACTGAAAATCTTCAATGAGATCATGCCTGTTAAAGCTTGTTAAACTTCTCATCATGTTTTAAATCCATCTAATATTCAGTCCCATTACCATGTATTATATATTTTTTTAATGTGGTAAATTTGCAGTTCTGTGGAAGCTTATGCCATCAATCAGAGTTAATAGATGTGAATAATACAAACCAAGTACATTATTTTTTTATATGGCTGTTCACCTTCAAATGCACACAACTCGCCTTGAATTAAACAGCAGCTAAATGTTGAGAGTCCTGAGCTCATCAGACATCCCCAGGGCCTAAAATCCATTGATTTTAATTAAGAAGTCCATGTGGTCCCTTAAGTTCACCATGCCAACAGATATTTTTTCTCATTCTGGTGTAATGAAAATTAAGACGACTTAAAAAAAAATAGGACTATTAATCAATCTTAGTTACCGTACTCACTAAAATAATAAGAAAGCAAATAATTTCATTGTGGCTTTGTTGTGCTGCGTGATTGTTCGGAGGGCATGGCTGCTGCAATACAGTCACCAAGACCCCCACCGTCAACATCCTTGGGATCACCATTGAGCAGAAACACGATGGAAAGGTTATATTCATATTTTGATTATACAAACAACTCAGAGGCTAGGTATCCCTTTGCTAAGGAATCCTGATACCCCAAGGCCTTTTCACCATCTACAAGGCACATCAAGAGAATGGTGGAAGAGTCAGCACTTGCCTAGATAAGTGGTTTCAATAACTCAACACCTTCCAAGACAAATTAGAGTAAAACAATAATCCAGTACCTTTGGGACTTTGATCGTGCAAGACTTGCAGACTTTCTATTGGATGCGACTCCTATTAAAAGCTGAACACACTTTTATTTCACTCTTTTGAAGTTTGATCAATTTTCCCCTCAACCCGGTGAGATTAAATGAAGTACAAAATATGCAAGCACTCTGGATCCTGCCTCTGACCAAAATGTACTCCTGTTCCTGAGTCTGACACAGTCTGTGCTCTGGCCACACACTTGGCTTGCATTCTGGACCACCGGCTCAGATAATGGGCTAATGTGCCTGATGCCCGGAGTTTACTACGGATAATTGCGCCTGCATTGAAGTGCGCCTGCGCTGCCGTAGCAGCTGCGGCTTGCCTGCAGTCCGTTTGTCTTTTGTGTTTTTTGTTGTTTTTTGTCTTAATTGTAGTTTAGATATGATGTAGTGTTTTTTGTGGTTGTGTGTTATGTGTGTGGTGGGGGGGGGGGGGGGGGGGGGGGGGAGACTGTAAAATTGTCGCTTCCGAACGGAGATGCAACCTTTTTTTTCTGGGTTGTGTCTCCGTTCCCGCTGCGGCCTACCATCGGCCAAACACCTGGAGCTGGCGGCCTCCACCTGGGACCACCTGGGCTCTGGTTCGCAGAACCCGCGGACCGGACTTACCATCTGCGGAACTGGCTGCCTTCAGAGGCTGTGGTTGCGCTGCGGGCGTGGCTGCGACTCGTCTCTGGAGGCTACTTCGGCCGCAGGCCGCTTGGACGTCCGAAGCTCGCAGGCCGCTGGGTGGGGGCTGACATCGGGAACTCCAGCAGCGCGGGGCTTGGGTCGGCCCGCCACGGACCTTTCACCGTCCGGCACGGCCTGGAACAGGCTGCAGGATTTTCTCTGCCCGGCGGGGGCTTCAATGTCGGGAGCCCCGACCGCCCCGACGTGGCAAGTTCAACAGCCTGACCGCAGGAGAAGACGGCAGGGGAAGAGAAAAGACATTCTGGCCTTCCATCACAGTGAGGAGGTGACTGGAGGAGACTCACTGCGATGGATGTTTCTTTTTGTTTGGTGTTGGTTTATGATTGTTTGTGTTATTGCTTATTTTTATTGGTCTTATTGTTGGACTGTAGGTAATCTTTCATTTCACTGCACATTTATGTGTATGTGACAAATAAATTGACTATTGACCATTGAATTTGACTTTCTTCAGGTGAGTTTCAGGTAACTGGAGACTCTGGACTTTGAGGATTGCTTCCCATATTTCAGGAGTTAGCAAGGGCAGACATCGAAGACACAATGTACCATCTCATCCAATGCGCCACCACAGATTTTTGGTCACCTGAGAAACCAATTTCTCAAACTCAATACCAAGCATCTTGAAAGGCATGAGGCACTTCGAGCCTTTCTGATAGGGCATGTGGAGGCATTATTTCTCATCTACTTATTTATGTTTTGCTTTCTTTTCTCCTGCGTCATCACCCCTTTATTGTTATTTGATCTCTTACTTTCCACCCCTATGATGGACCTATTTAATTCCCCTCCTCTTAATCCTCCTGCCCCTCTCCCCTGAATATTAGAATAAACGCAGCAAATGCAACTTTGCTGAAATACTGTACTCCAAATAAGCAGGTATCTTTTGTTATTTGTCACCAAGGTGTTGTGTGGACATGCAAGGGCTGTTTATCCTGAGCCACCAGCAATAAGTTGGAGATCAAGTGCCCATTTCATTCAACCCCAGTCTTGTGAGTGGGAATAGTTTATTTCAAAATAATCGGAGGGAAGCCAAAATTAAAATGAGAGATAAAGAAAGCATCTGAGAAAAGATAAGCAACAGACATAAATGAGAATCCGAAAGTGTTCCATGAATAAATGGCAAAAGGACAGTGCATGGATTTATGGATCCATTTAGCACAAAAATGGGAGCTTGCACATGAATGCTAAAGGGGAGTGTCATGGTACTAAATGCATACAAAGCACTTGTCTTCTCAAGGAGGGAGGGTGCCTCCAGATTAATAGTGAATGAGGAGACGTCTGAGACACTGAATACATTAAGAATTGATAACATGTCATCATGAATTATGGAATGCACATTTAAGGAAAGTACAAGAGGAAATTGAAGAGACACTAACCATGATCATTCAATGCTCTTTGGATATGAGGCAAGTGCCAGAGGATTGGAGAGTGGCAAATGGATTAATGAATTCAAGCCAGCATAGATTTGTTCGTGGTAAAACATCATGGTAGAATTTTATCGATGAGTGTATTGCAGATGATGTGCTCATTGTGGGTTTTTGATAAGGTGCCACATAATACATTTATCTACAAAGTAGAAGCACGTGACATAAAAAAAGGAGGACACAGACACATTAGAGTATGAATATTAAGTTGACTAGTACACAGCAGAGTGTATTGGTGAATGGTCTTTGGGCCATTGATTTTCTTTCATCCATATTAAGGACCAGGAGTGCAGATCCAAATTTTTTAATTTGCAGATGATACAAAATGCGTTATCAAGGAATCTAAGTGGGTGCAGTATCTGAGGAAATGTGGAAATCATTTTAAGTGACAGGTTAAGAAAACAGCTAAAATGACATCGGCAAATTTGGGCTTTGTCAATTTTTAAAAGTGAGGAAGTTATTTTGAACCTTCATAAAATACAGGTCTGCCCTCAACTGAAGTATTATATTCAATTTTAGTTACCACATTATAAGAAATGTGTGAGGGCATCAGAGAGGTAGTGATTGAGGGATCAATCAAGGACTAGTGTTCGTGGGTATAAAATAAAGAGAAAGAGAATTGAATGTGACATGGAAATGGTGGCTGGTAGGGGCGATGTTGAATTGTCTATGTTTTACAAACTGTCTCAACCTGCCCTGCCACTTTCAATTATTTTCAGACATCAGGTCCCACTGTTCTGACACCCTTTTATAGACAATAGGTGCAGGAGGAGGCCATTCGGCCCTTCGAGCCAGCATCGCCATTCAATGTGATTATGGCTGATCATTCTCAATCAGTACCCCGTTCCTGCCTTCTCCCCATACCCCCTGACTCCGCTATCCTTAAGAGCTCTATCTAGCTCTCTCTTGAATACATTCAGAGAATTGGCCTCCACTGCCTTCTGAGGCAGAGAATTTCACAGATTTACAACTCTCTGACTGAAAAAGTTTTTCCTCATCTCAGTTCTAAATGGCCTACCCCTTATTCTTAAACTGTGGCCCCTTGTTCTGGACTCCCCCAACATTGGGAACATATTTCCTGCCTCTAACGTGTCCAATCCCTTAATAATCTTATACATTTCGATAAGATCTCCTCTCATCCTTCTAAATTCCGGTGTATACAAGCCTAGTCGATCCAGTCTTTCAACATACGACAGTCCCGCCATTCCGGGAATTAACCTAGTAAATCTACGCTGCACGCCCTCAATAGCAAGAATATCCTTCCTCAAATTTGGAGACCAAAACTGCACACAGTACTCCAGGTGCGGTCCCACTAGGGCCCTGTACAACTGCAGAAGGACCTCTTTGCTCCTATACTTAACTCCTCTTGTTATGAAGGCCAACATTCCATTGGCTTTCTTCACTGCCTGCTGCACCTGCATGCTTCCTTTCAGTGACTGATGCACTAGGACACCCAGATCTCGTTGTACGCCCCCTTTTCCTAACTTGACACGATTCAGATAATACTCTGCCTTCCTATTCTTACCACCAAAGTGGATAACCTCACACTTATCCACAATAAACTGCATCTGCCATGCATCCGCCCACTCACACAACCTGTCCAAGTCACCCTGCAACCTCATAGCATCTTCTTCACAGTTCACACTACCACCCAGCTTTGTATCATCTGCAAATTTGCTAATGGTACTTTTAATCCCTTCATCCAAGTCATTAATGTATATTGTAAATAGCTGCGGTCCCAGCACCGAGCCTTGCGGTACCCCACTAGTTACTGCCTGCCATTCTGAAAGGGACCCATTTATCCCCACTCTTTGCTTTCTGTCTGTCAATCAATTTTCTATCCATGTCAGTACTCTAGCTCCAATACCACGTGCTCTAATTTTGCCCATTAATCTTCTATGTGGAACCTTGTCGAAGGCTTTCTGAAAGTCAAGGTACTCCACATCCACCGGTTCTCCGCTGTCAATTTTCCTAGTTACATCCTCAAAGAATTACAGAAGATTAGTCAAGCATGATTTCCCCTTCGTAAATCCATGCTGACTCGGAACGATCCTGTTACTACTATCCAAATGCTCCGCAATTTCGTCTTTTATAATTGACTCCAGCATCTTCCCCACCACTGATGTAAGACTAACTGGTCTATAATTTCCTGTTTTCTCTCTCCCTCCTTTCTTAAAGTGGGACAATATTAGCTACCCTCCAATCCACAGGAACTGATCCTGAATCTATAGAACATTGGAAAATGATCACCAATGCGTCCACAATTTCAAGCGCCACCTCCTTAAGCGGTAGAGTTGCTGCTTTACAGCGAATGCAGCGCCGGAGACTCAGGTTCGATCCTGACTACGGGTGCTGCACTGTAAGGAGTTTGTACGTTCTCCCCGTGACCTGCGTGGGTTTTCTCCGAGATCTTCGGTTTCCTCCCACACTCCAAAGACGTACAGGTATGTAGGTTAATTGGCTGGGTAAATGTAAAAATTGTCCCTAGTGGGTGTAGGATAGTGTTAATGTACGGGGATCACTGGGCGGCACGGACTTGGAGGGCCGAAAAGGCCTGTTTCCGGCTGTATATATATGATATGATATACTCTGGGATGCAGACCATCAGGCCCTAGGGATTTATCAGCCTTCAGTCCCATCAGTCTACCCAACACCATTTCCTGCCTAATGTGGATTTTGGAATAATATCTATGCTTCTGTATTGCCTCTTCTCATTCTCCCCACCAAAATATATCAACTCACATTTCTCATGTCAAACTCGTATCATTGACCGCCTACTAGCCTTCACTCTGCCAGTATGTAGAAGTACAAGGGAGTGCAATCTTTCATCTTCCTACAAAACTGATGCAGGGTCTGGACCACAATCGCCAACTTACACCGTATTGCTGCCATGAATACTGCATGACCCATTGAGTTCTTAAAGAAGTCTGTGGAGTTTTTTTCTACTTTATTTCTCAGCTATGCCAGTGGGAAGACCTCGATGAGGGAGATTAAATCATATCAAGGCAAAGTTATTTAGGTACAAGTAAAAATATAAGAAGGTAAAAGACTTGGTAAAAATCAAATTATTTGTAAGTATGAGAAATACAGTTGACCGCGTCATATTGAGTGTAGGCTATTTATGGAATGTCATGAAATTCCAACACTTGTAAAAGTTGGTCAGTTGATTTATTGGTTAGGAAATATGTTGGAGCTGTTGCAGTAGCACTCGCTACAATGCTTGGTTAATATTTTGATGGTTATGTCATCTTGTTGGTTATGAACTCACTGAGTTGTTTTGCATCACCATTTTTGAAGGGAATGTCGCAAGGGAATGTCGCAAGGGAATGTCGCAAGGGAATGTCGCAAGGGAATGTCGCAAGGGAATGTCGCAAGGGAATGTCGCAAGGGAATGTCGCAAGGGAATGTCGCAAGGGAATGTCGCAAGGGAATGTCGCAAGGGAATGTCGCAAGGGAATGTCGCAAGGGAATGTCGCAAGGGAATGTCGCAAGGGAATGTGCTCATTGCTCAGTTTTTCTGGTTCATGGGATTGAGATAAAACTTTGAGTGCAGGAAGCAGTTGATCAACATATTGAATTGTCAATCATGAAATTGTTGGTCTACATCCGCCCTATTGCATGAGATGTTGACTGTATAAATACAGTAATCAGCCGAGCATGATTTCTGTTCTAAAAGACAGAATCGTCTGCTTTGCCAATCATGTTTGTCTGGAATTTATGTGTTAGTAAGGTGAACAATGGGATGAGAACATTTTGCAAAATAAAATGGGCTTGAAGCATTCACTTGCATTTTATGCTTTCAATTAATGTGTAAAATATCCACTATTTTGTTTCACACAGCTGTTCCCAAGCCTGGAGAAATAGTGGTATTGAACATTACCAACGATTCCATCTCTCTGGAGTGGGGTCAGCCTTCAAATGTGAACAACACTCAATACAATTTCAACGTTACTTACAATTCTGATGATGAAAGAAAGACCATAACAACAGAAAATAACTCCATTAAGTTAAACAGCTTAGCGTCAGGAACCAGTTACACTGTCAAGGTGGTGACGATCAATGTTAATGATACAGCAAGTGATCCTGTAGTTAAAAATATTTTTACAGGTAAGCAAACAGGTTGGTTTGAGTTTTCATTGAGTTGAAGGTGTAATTTGCAACTCAGGCTGCAAAAGTTGACAGAGGGAAAATAATATCTAACTTTTAATGCAAGCTCATTGGCATGATCCTGAATGCATAATCTCTCTGAAAGTGGGGGTTTATGTGGTCAGGATGGTGAAGAAGGCATGTGGTATATTTGCTTCATTGAGATAAGGTAGTGACTCCAAAAGTCAGGACATCGTATTAGTCATTGGTGAGACCACACTTGGAGTACTGTGCAGTTCTAGTCACCCAGCCATAGGAATGATGCCATTAAGTTAGAAAGGTTGCAGAAGAGATTTGCCAGAATGCCACCGGGACGTGGGCTTGAGCTGCAGGGAGAGGCTTGGTAGGCGTGGACTGTGGAGCGTAGGATACTGTGGGGTGGCCTAACTGAAGTATACAAAATCATGAGAGTCATGGATAAAATGAATGCTCACAGTATTTTTCCCAGGGTAGTGGACTCTAAAACTAGAGGGCATAGGTTAGAGGTTGGAGGAGAGATGTAAGGGGGACCTCTGGCATTGTTTTCACTCGGAGGGTAGTCTGTATCTTGTATGAGCTGTCACAGGAAGCTATGGAAGTGGATACAATTGCGACTTTCAAAAGACATCTGGCAGGTGTATGAATAAGAACAGTTTAGAGGGATGTCGGCCAAAATGCAGGCAAATGAGATGCCTTCGTAGGCGTAGATGAGTTATGTTTCATGCGGAAGAACACTGACTCCCATAGCATCAGCACATTCAAGCAGGGAATCGTTGTGAATTTTGTGCCTGGAATTATGTAAATGTGAATTCAAAGTGCCAGTGGGATAATAAAAAAGACATAAAAGGGGAAAAAATACTTCCCAGATAAAATAGAGGCTCCAAGGGAAGTAGCTTGTTGCTTTCTATTTAAATTGATGTGTTCTGCAAAAAAAGAGTTGCACCTTTAGTCGATTGCTGTTCATGTGTCTACGGGTGTTTATGCACCCGAGAGTCTGGGTGTTATATGACGAGATCCCCCTTATGCCAAGCAGTGGAACCTGGGGTATTTCCAGTTTATCAGCTGTAACAGTTTTCAGTACTGATAAGGTGATTTCAGTACAAAGTTACGGGGACAAAATGTACGTACTATTTACATTTAAATATATATATTTCTTTTGTTTCTGCCCTGTTAATACTGTTCAGTTTGTACCCACTTTGTTGTAATTATGCAACGTGGACGCAATCCATGTTTCATTGCTTTGAACTCACTAGTTAGTGTAATGATTGACTTTCTTGCAATTCCATTGTTAAATATTTGACACCATTACATATTGGCTGAGTGGATAATGGAATACCTAGTAAAAAAGCGTACCTTTCCAACCCACTGCCAGCTGCCTTGTGCAACATCAATTAATGTCAAGCTGAAATAATTCTGACCTAGTTCGAACAGAAAATGCGGATATGTACTTCAGTTATTAGTTATATCAATAAATGACACACGTGACTTAGAATTGAACCACTTTTTATATATCGATCAATTTTGAGAAACAGACTGCTGTGGCTGCAGTTTCATCAAGATATAAAAGAGAATATTTTGCAAATTTTTAATAATTATATGTGTGGTGTATTCTAAGCATGACTCATGCTGATGCAAAATTGGATTGAGTTCCCATTGGCTACATCTTTAAAATGGCTTGATATTGTTTGGTAAGTTTTGATTTGTTTTTCATTCGTGACGAAAGCCAAAATTACTGCAATAAATAACTGATTCACTTAAAAAAAAAACTATCACAACATTTCACTATTGAAACATGCTGCACAATTTCTCTGTTTCCCCTTTCTTTATAAAAGAACAAAGTTCAGGGACTGCAATGAATGATTCCCCTAAGCCAATAAAAGCCTGAGAATTAGGGCTCAGAATCTATCAACATTGTTGAAAAATCTCGAGCACAATAGTAACTGGAATGTGAAGGTGGGAGGAGTAAAATAGTTAACATGTTTAAAGTGTCATTCAAGTAACAACACATCATTATTGCACTTAGAGTGGGTAGGTGTTTGTGAATCTTGCCTACAGCTTAACATGAGATGTTTTTATAATATTTTGGATACAGTAGAAGGAATGCCCATTCATTGAAGATTACTTCAGCTGTGAAAATGTACATCATTCTTGAGCAACATAACTAAACATTCCACAAATATAATCCCATTTACCAGTGTAGATAAAGAGGATAGTTTCACTTAGATCTTTGAAAAGATGGAAATCAACTGCCAAGTGAGGAGTGAAAAATCTGTTAAGGCATCTGTATATGGTTGGTTACCCACTTCCACACAGGGTCTTTGGACATGATATAGTAATGCTTAATTTCTGATACCTAGCAAGCTCATGATATTTCTTAATTTGGTACAAGAGTCAGGCTTATTTATAAACCTAAAATCAAAAGCAACCAATTGATGAATAAAAGGTTATTAAATGTTTGAAGATTCCTCGTGTTATTTTATATATTGAAACCCTAAAGGAGTTATTTGGCCATGTAAGCATCTTAGAGTCCTGCAGTATGGAAACTGGCCTTTTGGCCTGACCAGCTCATGCCGACCATGGTGGCCTATCCATGCTAGTCCCACGTCCCCACGATTGGCCTATATCCTGATAAATGGTTCCAATCCATGTAGCTGTCCAAATGCCTTTTAAATGCTGTTATGGTACCTGCCTCAATGACCTCCTCTAGCAGCTCATTCCATATACCCACCACCCTCTGTGTTAAACAGTTGCCCCTCAGGTTCCTATTAAATCTTCCCCTCTCACCTTAAACCTATGTCTTCTGGTTCTTGATTCCCCTACTCTGGGTAAAAATTGCATTCACCCTATATATTTCCTCATGATCTGATACACCATGATAAGATAACCCCTTAGCCTCCAGTGCTCCAAAACTGCCTCCAGTGCTCCTACATGTTCAACTTCAAGGTTGGTAGAGTACCCAAGATAAGAATTCATTAATAATTGAGGCAAAGTGTCTACGATTGAAGTTGAAAGGATCTCCGGACGGAAAATATTCACAATGGAGTTAATAAATTGATTGTCGTGATGGAAACAAGATTGCTAATGAAAATGAAGTGGAATGATGTGGACAGATGCAGCATCACTTGTCACAGTGCAATGAAACATGAGGCAGTATGAGCTTACTATTATTCACATTATCTCAATTAATAATTGCAGCGCCAAACCCTGTGAGCAATGTAACGGTTTCACATCGCAACACCACTTCAATTACTCTGAGCTGGAACCAACCATTCGGCAACACGTCTGAGTATATGTATAAGGTAGTATTGAGTGACAATCTCCGAACAAAGGTGACTGCTGATCTATTCATCGTTTTTATGAATCTGAGTCCTGGAACTGAATACACATTCAGCGTGTTCACTCTGGTGGCAGAAAATACATCAGCAGGTCCGGTCAATATCTCCACTGCGACAGGTAAGAAGAGTTTTATGTGGATTTTGCTTCAATGGGAACTCTTTCCTGAGCAAGACTTTCCTTGAATGATCCTTTGAAAGACAACACACCTGTGAACAGAATCAAAACATCAAGTTGAATATTCTGTGCATTTTATTAAACTATATTTCAAATATTCAATATTTGGGAATGAAATAAGGTGCATGCCAGTTGTGATAATTTAAGTAAGGCAGCAAAATGGCGCAGCTGGGAGAGCTACTGTCTCATTAGCATCAGTAACCCGGGTTCGATGCTGACCTTGGGTGCTGTCCGTGTGGAGTTTGCATGTTCTCCCTGTAACTGTGTGGATTTCTTCCAGTTGCTTTGGTTTACTCCCACATCCCAAAGACGTGCGGGATTGCAAGTTAAATGGCCTCTGTAAATTACCCCTAGTGTGAAGGGAGTGGATGTGAAAGTGGGATAACATAGAACTAGTGTGAATGGTTGGCATGGACTCGGTTGGCCAAAAAGCCTGTTTCCTTGCTGTACATTTTCATCAAAATTGAATGGACAGCTCCAAAGTGTTTCCAATAAGGAAATTATTATAATACTAGACCAAGTGGACCCATTAGGCCCAAACCTCCCCTGCATTGGTCCAGGACCCTCTCCTCCCCCACTCCCCTCCCACTCACGCACTCACTCCATTCCCCCTTCTCCCCCTCACCCACTCCATCCCCCCTCAACCCCCACATATCCCCCACTCACCCACTCCATCCCCCCTCAACCCCCTTTAAAACTCCCCCAAACCTCCCCTGCATTGGTCTAGCACCCCCCACCTTCCCCCTTCTCCCACCACCCCCCCTTCCCCTCCCTCTCCTTCCCCTCCCTCTCCTTCCCCTCCCTCTCCTTCCCCTCCCTCCCCTTCCCGTCCCTCCCCCCTTCCCCTCCCTCCCCCTCCCCCTTCCCCCCCTTCCCCCCCTCCCCTCTTCCCCTCCCTCCCCCTTCCCCTCCCTCCCCCCTTCCCCTCCCTCCCCCCTTCCCCTCCCTCCCCCCTTCCCCTCCCTCCCCCCTTCCCCTCCCTCCCCCCTTCCCCTCCCTCCCCCCTTCCCCTCCCTCCCCCCTTCCCCTCCCTCCCCCCTTCCCCTCCCTCCTCCCTTTCCCTCCCTCCCCCTTCCCCTCCTCCCTTTCCCTCCCTCCCCCTTCCCCTCCCTCCCCCTTCCCCTCCCTCCCCCTTCCCCTCCCTCCCCCTTCCCTTCCCTCCCCCTTCCCCTCCCTCCCCCTTCCCCTCCCTCCCCCTTCCCCTCCCTCCCCCTTCCCCTCCCTCCCCTTCCCCTCCCTTCCCCCTCCCCCCTTCCCCTCCCTCCTCCCCCCTTCCCCTCCCTCCTCCCCCTTCCCCTCCCTCCTCCCCCTTCCCCTCCTCCCCCCTTCCCCTCCCTCCCCCCTTCCCCTCCCCCCTTCCCCTCCCTCCCTCCTTCCCCTCCCTCCTTCCCCTCCCCCCTTCCCTTCCCTTCCCTCCCCCCCCCTTCCCTTCCCTCCCCCCCTTCCTTCCCCCCTTCCCTTCCCCTCCCCCTTCCCCCCCTCCCCTCCCTCCCTCCTTCCCCTCCCTCCCCTTTCTCCTCCCTCCCCCCTCCCTACTGTTGGATGATGATGAGATCTATTGAAGAAAATAATGTATTATCTTCAAAGCAGGAAATAGCCAAGTATCAATCATTGGTTTTACTACTTAGTGTAGGATTTATGATTTCTTTTCAAGTAAAAAAAACAATGTTTACTAGATAATTCAGTTAGCATTACTATTTTGTACCTATTATGCATATCATTATCTAATAACTTGTTTCTAACAGTTCCTTCCAAGCCAGGAGCCATTATAGTTACCGATGTAAGCAACAGTTCCATCTCATTGAGCTTGGGAAATCCTGCGAATATGACCATCAACCAATTCTACTTCAACATCTCATATGGAATAGCAAGTGATCGAAATAATTCCTTGAATGAAAGTTCAAATTTCACCACAATCCAAGATCTGCAATCTGGAACCAATTACACCATCTCTGTGACAACGGTTATTCCAGCTGGAGTGGAGAGTGAAGCTGTGGTTCTAAGTCAGTTTACAAGTAAGTGGATGCCATTTCCCTGATGACCTGAGGTGCAGCTCACACAGGAGAATGAAGTAGAAAGGTTCTTCTTCGACCTTGTGAGGTCGTTGGATTAAAAAAGCATTTGGGCTACAATGTCATATATTGGATTGAAGATGTTCTACCGAGAGTTTCGTTGCAGCCTTTGTCTTAAATAGACTTCCGTGCCTCAGAATTTTTGCTCTTTCACCTTGACTGTAGAGAGGTGATTCTCATACTTTAACTCCAATTATCAGCATCGCATTGAAGTTTGTAAGCCATGTCACCTGGGTGGGCGCGGAGACTCTGTCATCAAATCTGATGAAGGACAGATTTTACTGATCGTGATTCTGATGGTTGCTACAGATCCAAGATCATGGCAATTCCAACTTCAAATCAAAATGTTTCTAATGACTATAGTTGTGAGGAGACAAAGTGATCAAGCCTGTTTCTAATTGCTAGTTGATGGACAAAAGTCAAGCAGGTCCCATCAGTAGATCTTTCTCTTCAGTAAATGATACAGCTTTAAGGGAGATAGAAAAGTATGCAGATATTAAAATCTTGAGCAAAACAAACTGCTGGAGGAACTCAGCAGGTAAAGACTCTGGAGGGAATGGATTGAACAGTCCTGACCCAAAATGTATGTCCATCCCCTCCACAAAAACTGACCTGCTGAGTTCCTCCAGCACTTTGTTTTTTCCAACTTTAAAAGCTCAGGTTTTACAAGAAGAATGGCTTGGCTTAAGTAAATGGGACAAAGGCATGCAACAGTTATTTGCATCGTGATCTGTTGTTCGAATTGTTTACTTACATTCAAAGATGTGGGAGATACTACAAAGGCAAACATTTTCTACCTATCCCTGTACGGATATGTGCGGATATTCCTAATCCACCACCTTCCGCTTTCCTGGTGAAGGAATGTAGAGTTGGCAGGCATTGGGTTGCATTAAGGTGCTGTACTAGACACTAGACACTGACTTACCAATGGAGGCGTGGATAGGTGCACCATTGTTTGTCAAAGATAATTAAGCATTAGGCACCCTGTGATAAGTGTTATTCTCCAACCATCATTGTCTATTTACTCCAATTGCAGGAGTGAATTGTTGCATGTGATTTCTGAATGTGGAAAAATGAGTTTTCCTACATTTATGAGTGACATATACATGACATTCATTGAATCGTGTAATTTGTGTAGTTATATAATTTACTATATCAATTTTTGTGCTTTCACCGACCATTATTATCTAATTACTTGCCTGTGCCATATCCTTCCAAGCCAGATATTGTTACTATGATGGCCTTCAGCAACAGTTCCATCTCCTTGAGTTTAGGGAGACCTGTGGACATGAGGGTCACCCAGAATAATTTCAACTTCGTGTACAAGACTGTCAAAAGTTCTGATGTTTCCTTGAGTGAAAATACAGAATCTACTGCAATTCAAGACCTAGTAGCTGGAACCAATTTCACCAATGCTGTGACTGCTGTTGTTCTCTGTGGAGTGAAGAGTGAAGCTGTGGATCTAAATCAGTTTACAAGTAAATTTATATGGAATTAAATTTCACCCCCATCGACTAGGTTTCATGTCATGTGTGAGAAGCAAATACATTGAGTTATACAACCAATTAGTTATCTTGTTGATGCTATGGCTTTTGAACTACTTTTGTTGATTATGTTTAATTAATACTCAAAAAAGAAGGCAGTAGAGAATAGAGAGGATGTTTGCAAGTGGTTGGCCTGTTTCATTGCATCGTGTGAAAGTGCTATTAAATATGCAGGCAGTTTAGGGATGGGCTGGACACTACACTGAGAATAGAAGAGATTGGGATGACATAGATGAATCGGCACCATTTGTAATGGATCATTAAATACAGAGAAGCATAAGGCAGTATCAGATCGTTGTTATTCTCAACATCTCAATAACTGCAGAATCAAATCCTGTCAACAATGTAACCATTTAAAATCACACACCACCTCAGTTATTCTGAGCTGAGGTAGACCAGTTGATAACTGCAAGACAGAATATGCATATAAGGTGGCACTGAATGGAAATCCTCCAATAATGATGATTGGTAATAAATTCATTACAGTAACACAACTGAATCCTGGAGTTGGACACGCATTCAGTGTGTTCATATTAGCGGCAGATGATACATCAGTAGATCTTGTCAATGTCTCTTCTATTACAGTTAAGGACAGCTTAACTATTGTTTTAATAGGAATTTCTCTCTGGTGAATTAAGCTAATTCTGCTACCGGTAAATGGGCTGAGGTGCAGCCCACAAGTGAGAAACAAGTAAGAAAGGACCATGTTTACAGCTGATGAGAACATTGGAATTAGGAAAGTATTTGGGAGTCATGTCAGATATTTGTTCCGCATCTCCAGAACAAATCATCTGAAGATAAGTGTTCTGCAAGGAGTTTTGTTAGTTGCAACTTTTGTTATTAAGGGGTGGTCTCTCTCTCAGCCGGAATTGTTGTTCTTATTGCTTGAGAAGCTGGCTAGCACAGTGGAATAATGTGCAAGGGTCACACTGTTGCTGAAAAGTTAAATGTTGTGGGAATGCAGCTTAATTGATGTCAGGATTTGGTCTTTTTGGATTTTATGAAGTGGCTGAGCATTATTCTGAGTGACATTGAAATGATAATCAGCATCTTATCAACACCTGCAAACCAAAATCCTGTCAACTCTGACATTGGAGACCACTAAGGCCATGTCATATAATCTCATCTTGAACAAAACTGATGGTCATGAGAAGGACAACAGCTACAGACTGGAGATGAGGGCAATTCCACATTCCAATCAAAATATCTGTAATGTTTTCACTGACTGTAATTGTGAGGAGATGGAGTGCACAATTCGTAGCACGTGCTATTTTGCAGTTTCACATGAGAAATGTTTTCTCTCAAGACAGTCCTAATCTATTTGCAGATCTGGACGACTTTCATTGCAGTGCTTAAACGTTAGTTAAATTTGATGTGAGCACCTTGCAAGACATTATTCAAGTAAACTCCTTCATGAATTTGCATTTGCCAAAATCACCTTTTAAACTATGTGGCTGCAGCTCCATGGTTCATGTGACTGCTGTGAGTGGCTATTCTTGAATTAGTTGACCAACCAGACATTTTGTTGACTTTGATTGCTTGTTGAGTGCTTTCAATGATAATGATTAAATGGTACTGAGGAAACGCAGCAAAAGGTCAGCAGAGAGGGTGATTCAATGTGGTTGCTGTGTTTTATTGGATTTCTTCAAAGTGATATTAAATATGCGCTGAGTTTAGGAATGGAATGGGCACTGCCTTGCTTCTGGAAAGTGATTGGAAAGATATGAATTGATACAACACGAGCAGTCAGAAATCAGCTCAGACACGATTTATTATGTGATTGCTGTTATTCTCAAAATCTCATTAATAATTGCAGAGTCAAACCCTAACACTCCAGCCATCTTAGATCGCAACACCACTTCAGTTACTCTGAGCTGGGACCAACCTTTTGACCACAAGCCTGAGTATACTTATAAGGTGGCACTGGATGGAAAACGTATCACATTTGTGAATGGTAATGACTTCATTGCTGTGACGCACCTGGATCCTGGAACCGAATACATGTTCAGTGTGTTCACATTATTGATCGATTATACATCAGATCCGGTTAATGTCTTTTCTACTACAGGTGAGGAGGGGTTAACATGGAATTTACGTTAAGGAGTGCTTCTATTACCAGGACATTTGGGTAGAACTGTAGCTCAGCCCATCTTGCATGAATCCATGTCAGGGAAGACCTGTGAATAGATTGAAACAGTCAGGTTCAGGATTTGTGCTTATTGATGAAATTAGTCTTTTGGCACGAAGATTGGAATGTTGTCGCGTCACAATGTATAAGGAAGAACAACTTCTATGGTTCATGCTTCTCATTCATCTATGGCTAATGTGGAAATTGTTGTGATTATGAAGAGTTAGCGGAAATCAATTATTCCATCCATCATAAAGTGGAAACTGACGCCTGTAAAGCTTCGGGTAGCATCATTCTTGATAGAATGGTGGAATGGTGCTGATCTGATTCTAGTTAGGATGCAAATTTGTAGCTCCATTTGTCCCCTTTACATCACAGTATTGCGCATGGTTGGAGAGTGTTGCAGGTTGCACACAATGAACTGCTGAAAATTGTGGAGGGAGATGCCTCGTGACTTTGAATATGGAAACAGTAAACTGAATTATAAGGTGGGAGGAGGTGTGTAACATATCTACACAATGTTGACTGAAACAGGCAATTTGTGTAGATGCTTAAATTATTGTATCAAATTTTGTGCTTTAACTGAACGTTATTTCATTACTTCCCTCTGACAGTTCCTTCCAAGCCAGGAACCATTAGTGTGATGGCCTTAAGCAACAATTCAATTTCCTTGAGTTTAGGGAGACCTATGGACATTTGCGTCGCTCAGTACAATTTTAGTATTACGTATGGGACAGGCAACAGTGCTGATGTTTCTTTGAACGAAAGTACAAATTCCACCACAATCCAAGATCTTCAGTCTGGAACCAACTATACCATCTTTGTGACGACGGTTTATGGTGGAGTGAAGAGTGAAGCCGTGGTTCTAAACCAGTTTTCACATAAGTGGGATGCAAATTCCCTTGTGAGCTGAGGTGAAGCACAAATGGCAGAAGCAAGTAAGAAAGAACCCTGTTCCAGCTTGAGAGGTATTTGGATTTACAAAGGATTTTGGAGACGGTGTCAGATATTTGGTTGAAGGTATTCTGCAGAGAGTTTTATTCATTGAAATGTTTCTTATTAATGGGTAGTTGGTTTGTCTGCCTCAATTCAAATTGTTGCTCTCGCACCTTGGCACCAGAGATGTGCTTGTACTATCATTACAAGACTTCTGGTGATCAACACACCGAATATTGCCAGGAGTCATATTCTTGACGAAGAGTTGCACCAGCATTGCTTGTGTTAATGTTGATCATTATGGTATTTTATGAATTGGATAAACATTACTTTAGTTGTGATTGAACCAATAATTAGATCTCATCAACACATGCAAAATAAAACAATGCATCTTTGGCAAGGTTAAAAACTGGTCACAACATGTTATTAAAAGTCATCTGGGAAAAACATTCTCATCATAAGGCTGACGTACTACAACATAGCGTTGAGGGGAAGTCCTTCGTCGGCGTCAAAATGTTTGTACTGACTAGTTGTGTGGCGATGGAAAGCTAGAGCATGCTTCTTGTTCAGCACTTGTTGGAACAGAAGAGGCAAACAAGTAGATCCTGGTCTTCATGGCATGAGTGCAATTTTCAAGCATCAGGTTTGGCATGGTTGAAGCAGATGGGATGAAAGTGTGTAACAGTTATCCTCATCCTTGCCCATTGTACAGATTGATTGCTTATTTTTCAAAATAGGAACCTTTGGCAACGTGAAGATCTACTGCCCATTAGTCCTGGCCTTTGAGAAGACAGACATTGATGCTGGGTGTGGAATTTCCAGATTAAGTTCTTACAAAGCCACCTTGCTGCCTTTGTTTTGTTGCATGTGAACATCGCAAACACAGGTATTGGTCCCTGTGTGTGTGTGTGTGATGTTGTCTGCTTTGAAACATTCTTTTACACTCTCTGCCTTGTCCTCGATGCTGTAGTGAATGTGCCAGCTGCTCTCAATGTCATTCACTGCAGGGTGGAAGTGTTGATTCAAACTTGAGGGTTGGATCGTTGAAAGGAAGGAACTCTTCCTCAATTAATTTACATTTGGTGCAAAGCACATTTCAAACTCAATTAAAGGTGGTACTGTGAAAGGAGATGGGCGATAACTGATGGAAATAAATGGCTTTCATCTGGAAAAATTCCACTGGCAAATGAGAACTTGGAAGATTGCTAAAACTCTACATGGGCTTAGTTACCGGCCTACTGGTGGCATTGGAGTCCAGATCTGCTGGATATATTGTCATCTCTACCATGAAGATCTTGTTGTTTGCATGCTGTAATGTCCTGGAAATGTGCATCAATAATGGCAGGTGACTGCAACTCTGCTGGTTGTTTAGTTGTCAGGTTCTTGTTGTGTGTGGCCATTTTAGAATTAATTGCTAAGTCTTGTTGACTGCCATGGCTTGTCGGGTGCCTTTGATGATAATGATTAAATAATACTGAGGAAAGAAGACAAAAAGGGAAGCTGAAAGGATTATTTGAATGTGGTTGCTGTATTTTGGATTTCTTGATGACATTAAATATACATGGAGATTTGGAATGGAAGGGCATTGCCTTGCTCCTGGAGAGGGATTGGAAAGATATGGATTGATGCAACACCAGTTATCAGAGAACAATTGTTTTGTCACAAATCATTGTGAGATTGATATTATTTGCAACATCTCATTAATGATTGCGGAGCCAAACCCCGTGAACACATTAACTGTCTTAAATCGCAACACAACTTCAGTTACTCTAAGCTGGGATCAGCCATTGAACCACAAGCCTGTGAATATCTATAAGGTGGCACTGAATGGAAATCTCTCCACGATTTTGACTGGTAATGAATTTATAACTTTGACGCAACTGAATCCTGGAACCAGATACACATTCAGTGTGTTCACACTGACGGCAGATAATACATCAGCAGATCCGGTTAATGGCTCTTCTACTACAGGTGAGAATTACGTATTGTGGTATTTGCCTTAAAGGATTTGCTTCTATGATCATGTTATTTTGGTAGAATTGTAGCTAGACCAATCTTACATGATCCCATGTGGGGAAGACCTGTGAACAGACTGAAACCATCAGGTTCAGGATTTGTGCTTTGTGATGAAATTAGTCTTTTGGTACTGAGAATGTTGTACCACATCTTGGACACAAGGAAGAATAGTCCTGTGATTCCCATTTTTCATCCATCTAAGGGTGATGTATAAATTGTGAGGAATTAACAGAAATCAATTATACCAATTATAATACAGTGGAAATGGATGCCTGTGAAGCTTCAGTTAGCATTTTTCTTGATAGAGATGTGGAATGGTCCGGAGATTCATAGTGAAGAATGTAAATTTATAGCTCTATTTCACTCATTTGCATCACAGCCCCATGCATGGTTGGAGTGCGTTGCAAGTTGCACCTGAATACTGAGAGTTGTGGGAAGGGAGTGTCTCCATGTAACTTTGAACATGGAAAAAGTAGAGAAAACTGAGATGGGAGGTGGTGTTCAATAATGTTCAAGACCAACATGTAAAATATTGATTGAACTATGAAATTCGCGCAGACATTTCATTTGCTGTATTAGTGTTGTATGTTGCAGTCGTCAACCATCATTGTCCATTTATATGCCTCTGACAGTTCCTTCCAAACCAGGATCTGTTACTGTGATGGCCTTAAGCAACAGTACCATCTCCTTGAGCTTAGGCAGACCTGTGGACATGAGGGTCACTCAATACAATTTCAGCATCTCGTACAGGTCTGCCAGCAGTTCCGATGTTTCCTTGACCAGAAGTACAAATTCCACCATAATCCTAGATCTTCAGGCTGGAACAAATTACATCATTTATGTGACAACTGTTGTTCATAATAGAGTGAAGAGTGAAGCTGTGGTTCTAAATCAGTTTACAAGTAAGTGGGATGCAATTTTCCTTGCAAATAGGATTGCTGCCTGCATGGGACAAGCAAGTAAGAAAGGACCATGTTTCAGTTCATGATTTAGGAAAGTATTTGGGAGGTAGTGTTGGATGGTGGGTTGAAGGTGTTTTGCTGATGGGGTTTTTTTGTGAGTTGCAACTTTTGTTATTAATGGACACCTGGTTACTTTGGCTCAGAATTGACTTTTCGACGCTCTCCAAGTTTCTCATTTATGACTTGGAGTTATTGTAATCAAAGCAAGGGACTGATGAATGAGCAAGAATTACATTACTGGTGCAGAGTTAAATGTTGTTGGCATTGATTGTTGCCGTGGAGTTTTTGGATGTTGCAATATGTCAGCATTGATCATTTCTGATGTTATGAACTTTTAGCATATTACTTTGGATGAGAGTGATCAAATTTACAGATATTTGCCATGTATGTGCATTTGGAGGCTCTGTAGCACCATGCCAGGAAATCCTATCAGGAACAGCCATTAAGTTCACCAGTCTGATAATGGCTACAGCTTCAAGTTGAGGGCAAGTCCATCTCCAATTCGAATGTTTCCTCAGAATTGCTGTTTTGAGGAGACAGAATGTTCGATCCTGCCTCTCATTCAAGGCATCAACGCGTTGACGCATGGAACACTGGAAGAGCATGTCAGTAAATCTTTCTTTTTGGATCATGAACACAATCTTGAGAGCTCAGATTTCTCATCAGATATTGCATTGCTTAAGTATATGAGAGAAGAGTGTGCAACAGCCATGCACACTTTGCTTATTTGAATCGTTTATTCACTTTTCAGGACGTGAGCACCAGTGGAAATGTGAGCAGTTACTACCCATGCTTCTTGCCCTTGAGTAGCGTGTGCAAGGGTGCACAATGCAACTGGCTATGGAATTTCCTGAAAAAGATGTTACAAAGACTGTGTATGGTTTGTTGAACTTGCCCAATGCAAACCCTGGAACTGGTTTCTTTGTGATGAATATTGTCCTTTAAACACTGCTCTATCGTGTCTGCTGTGAGACAGAAACGCCATGTGCTTGTTAGCTTCAGTGAACACACCATATATTTCATTGCAAGGTAGAAGTATCCAGAAAACTTGGCTTAAGCTTGTTTCCAGGATTTATTTTATGATATGTGAAAAGTGATTGGAATGATATGGATATTTGCAGTGTTCAAAGCAATGGAATGATGAGCAAGAGTTAAATGTAGTTGGCATAGATTGTTGCCGTGCAGTTTTTGGATGTTGCATTGTGTCAGCATTGATTATTTCGAATGTTATGAAGTTGTAAAGTATTACTTTGGATGAGAGTGATTAAATCTACAGATATTTGCCATGTATGTGCATTTCACAGCTCTGTAGCACCGTGTCAGCAAACTATGGATCAATTGCAGAGAAACATTGGCAGCCTACTGTAGATGATATTCTCAACAAGACTCGAAGCACCACATAATTTTTTCTAATCTAGAAAATACTTTAATATCAACATTGCATACAGTTTGGAGATGATGGCAAGTCCATATTCAAATCAAAAATATTTTTACCATTTGTGGTGGTGAGGAGACGTAACGATTGCACCTGCTTCTCATCCGTCGAATGCACTTTTTGGCATAGAAAGCAGAAGCAGGTCTCATGAGTTGATCTTTCACTTCAAACAAGGAATGAAGTATTAAGAGCTCAGGTTTCACAGGAGAGCAGGCATGACCGAAGTAGATGGGATGAAGATTGAAACAACTGTTCTCATCTCACTTGTAGATTGAATATTTTATTCATTTTTAGGATGTGAGCACAAATCTCCATAAGTGCTTTAACATATTGTTTCAACTACACATTGTAAATGCAGTTCTTGGTTTCTTTATCCATAATATTATGCATTTTGAAACACCCTTTTAAAATTCCCATTCGTAGTCGTGAATTTGCATTTGCTAAAAAACACGGTTGGAGCTGATTTTGAGGTTATGATGTTAGACAGGAAAAGGAGCTTGCAGCTGAATGATTGAAGTGGCTTGATTTGGAAGTGCATTGATAAATGAGGACTTTGATTTGAACTCAATATCACTTTCATTCACTGCTTGTTGGTAGTGAACATTCATGCACAACATAATGTATGCCCTAACTACTGTTTAAGATATTGTACAGAACATATTTTGGAAATATGCATCAATTACAGGCAGGTCATAAATGGTCACTGCTCTGATTGATTTGTGGTTCAGTTTACTGGTGTGAGTGGCCTTCCTGGAACTGTGAAGAGTTACATGTCCAACATTTTTTGTTTGTTGTACGGATTTTGAAGCACCTTTGATAATTATGCCAAACCAGTAATCAAGGAAAAGGCAGAAGGGAAATTGAGAGGTTGGTTGGTCATGTTTCATTGTATCTCCTGAAGCTGCAAAAAAATAGACAGACAGTTTAGGGAAGTACAGGGCACAATGAATGAAAACATATTGGAAAAATATGAAGGCTCCAGTTCCAGTTTTGATGGCAGCGTTCTCAAATAAAAGATCGATGTTATTATCAACATCTCATTAATAATTACAGAACTGAATCCTATAAACAATGTGATTGCCTCAATTCGCAACACCACCTCAGTTACTCTGGCCTTAAGCAACAGCACCATCTCCTTGAGCTTGGGGAGACCTATGAACATGAGGGTCTCCCAGTACAATTTCAGCATCTCGTACAGGACAGCAGCAGTTCCAATGTTTCCTTCAATGAAAGTACAAGTTCCATCACAATCCATGATTTGCAATCTGGAACTAATTATACCATTTCTGTGACGACTATTGTTCACGGTGGAGTGAAGAGTAAATCAGTTTACAAGTGGGATGCAATTTCCTTGTCAGTTAAGATGCAGCCCACAATCGGAAAACAAGTAAATAAGACTTGGTTCCAACTTGAGATCATTGGCTTGAAGAAAGTATTTGGGAGCTAGTGTCGGATATTCTGTTGAAGGTGTTCTGCAGAGCCCATTTAGATGCAGCCTTTGGTGTTGATGGGCAGCTTCTTTCTGTGCCACAGTTTGCATTGCTGTTCTTAAATTTCACACTAGAAAGAGATCGTTCTTTTAATTGTTCTTGTTGTGACCAACACGGTGGAATAATTGGACGAAATGCATCGATAAATGAGGACTTTGTTGATTGTCAAGAACGTTGCATGGATTTTGTTTAAGGCTTGTTGGTGGAGTCCAGCAGTGCAAGAGTTATTATCTGCGCTCCGTTTAAGATCTTGTATAGAACAGATATTGAAAATGTGCATTAATTACTAGAAAGTCATCAGTGGTCATTGCTCTGCCAGATGTTTTGTAGTTCAGGCTACTGCTGTGAGTGGCCCTTATGGAACAGTGAAGAGTTAGTTGTCCAACATGCTTGCTTGCTATTTGCATGGTTTTTCAAGCACCTTTGATGATTATGACTACAAGTAATCAAGAAAGAAAGCAGAAATGAATCTGAGAGGCTGTTTGACAGTGGTAAGTCATATTTCACATTTCATTGTGTCTCTTGAAGTAATGTTAAATATACAGACAATTTAGGGATGTACTAGGAACATCCAAATTAATCAAATCAAACGAAGAGAAGCATGAAGCAGGAAGCAGAATACACAATACACTGGATACACATTCAGTGTGTTCACACTAGCGGCAGATAATACATCAGCAGATCCAGTTAATGTCTCTTCTACTACAGGTAAGGACATCAATTGTTTTAACAGGACCTTCTCTCTGATTACGGTAGACTGCTTAATCTGCAACAAATTATAGAATCATGTAATAAAAGACAAATTAGCTAGTTGTGGACTCAACAACGTGGGAAAAGTAGGAGCTCAGTCAGCATAATTCTTGACAAATGTATATTGAGGTGCTGACCTGATTATTGCTCCGTGGACACTGAATGGTGGCTGTATGGTCTTGATTTGTCTGTCTTGTTCGCCTACCGAATGTACTGACAGTGGGTGTTGCAGGTTTCATATTCTCACTGCCTGTTAGCATTGCTTGTGATTCCTGAACCTGAAAAATGCCGACAAATATTTAAAGGGTTATCCCACAACATTTATGAATAAAATATGTATGACATTTATTGTGCCGATATTTACTTTGTATCACTTTTAGTGCATTCTCCAACCATCATTATCCAATTCCTTGCTTCTGACAGTTCCTTCCAAACCTGGAGCCATTACCGTGATGGCCATTAGCAACAGTTCCATTTCCTTGAGCTTTGGGAGACCTGTGGACATGAGGGTCACCCAGTATAACTTCAGCATCATGTACTGGACTGCCAACAGTTCCGATGTTTCCTTCAATGAAATTACAAATTCCACCATCATCCGTGATCTGCAGCCTGGAACCAATTACACCATTTCTGTGACAACTGTTGTTCACGGTGCAGTGATGAGTGAAGCTGTGCTTCTAAATCAGTTTACAAGTAAGTGGGATGCAATTTCCTTGTGAGCTCGGGTGCAGCCTACAGTCAAGAAACAAATAAGAAAGGACCATGTTCCAACTTGAGATCATTGGGAGGAATTGTCAGATATTTGCTTGAAGATCTTCTGCAGAGACCTTATTTAGTTACTTTTGTTATTGATGGGCAGCTTGTTTCTGGCCTCGGTTTAATTTGTTCTTAAATTTAACATGAAAAAGGCATCTCTCCTCCTTTAACTGGTCCAGTTGTGACCAACACACTGGTAAAATTGGTTGAGATCCATTTGTTGGTGAAAAGTTGAATGTTGCTGGAATGGAATTTCGTAACAAAGTTGATGTTTGGATTAGTCCTTTGTTGATTTTGTGAAGTGCTGACAGACAGATTGAACCGATTATTGGCATTTCATCAATGGCTACAAAACAGAACAATGTGTACCCGGTGAAGTTGCCGACTCCTAGCACCATGTTGTTTAATCTCATGTGGAACAGACTTTATGATCAACAGCATGGCATTGGAAACAGTTTAGAGATGAGACCAGGTGCGTCTGCACGTCAATTGTTTTCTTTTACCACCTCATCCATTGAACCCTCTTTTTGTCACATCAAGCCCAAACAGGTCTTTCTCTTCAAATAGTGAATGATGTTTTAAGACCTCAATGTTCGCATGAGAGAAGGCATTGCTTCAATAGATGGGATGAAGCTTGCAACAGCTGTTCCCATCTCTCTTGTAGGTTGAATATTTAATTCATTTTTTCAGGATGGGAGCATCGCCGACAAAGTTTACATTTACGATTCATTCCCATTCGCTCTTGAGCGAGTGGTGCTGAGGCAATAACTGTGATAGTCCTAGCACAGTATTATTGGGAATGGTGTATCCTGATGGGCATGTTCCAAAGCTCATTTAGTGCTTTTACGTTTTGTTTTGTGGTGTCCAAGTGTGCAAGAGGTAATACCTACTCTCCGTTTAACTTCTCGTAGAGAACAAATCTTGGAAATATGCTTCAATTACTGGAAAGTCATGTGGTCAGTGCACTGCTGGTTGCTTTGTGGTTCATGTTACTGCTGTCAGTGGCTTTTCTGGAACTGTCAAGAGTTAGTTCTCCAACATGCTTTCTTGGTTGTTGTGTGCCTTCTCGAGCACCTTTGATGATTATGACTAGTAGTAATCATGAAAAAGGCAGAAGGAAAATTGAAAACTTGTTTGAAAGTGGTTGGTCATGTGTCAGTGCATCAGTTGAAGCTGCATTAAATAGGCAGACACTTTCACAAAGTACTGGACACAGCCTGGTGAATGTAAACTTAGTGGAAAAATATGGATGGCTACAGCACCAGCTTTGCTGACATTGTCAAATGAAGAGAAGCATGAAGCAGAATGAGATTGGTGTTATTCTCAGCATCTCATTGATAATTGCAGAACCTAATCCTGTGAAGAATGTAACTGCTTCAAGTCGCAACACCACTTCAGTTACTCTGAGTTGGAACAAAACGCTTGACTGGAAGCCTGAGTATACCTATAAGGTGACACTGAGTGGACATCTCCCAATTATGATAACTAAAAATGAATTCATTACTGTGGCACAACTAAATCCTGGAACTGGATACACATTCAGTGTGTTCACACTGGCGGCAGATAATACATCAGCAGATCCAGTTAATGTCTCTTCTACTACAGGTGAGGACATCAATTGTTTTAACAGGACCTTCTCTCTGATTACGGTAGACTGCTTAATCTGCAACAAATTATAGAATCATGTAATCATGTAATAAAAGACAAATTAGCTAGTTGTGGACTCAACAACGTGGGAAAAGTAGGAGCTCAGTCAGCATAATTCTTGACAAATGTATATTGAGGTGCTGACCTGATTATTGCTCCGTGGACACTGAATGGTGGCTGTATGGTCTTGATTTGTCTGTCTTGTTCGCCTACCGAATGTACTGACAGTGGGTGTTGCAGGTTTCATATTCTCACTGCCTGTTAGCATTGCTTGTGATTCCTGAACCTGAAAAATGCCGACAAATATTTAAAGGGTTATCCCACAACATTTATGAATAAAATATGTATGACATTTATTGTGCCGATATTTACTTTGTATCACTTTTAGTGCATTCTCCAACCATCATTATCCAATTCCTTGCTTCTGACAGTTCCTTCCAAACCTGGAGCCATTACCGTGATGGCCATTAGCAACAGTTCCATTTCCTTGAGCTTTGGGAGACCTGTGGACATGAGGGTCACCCAGTATAACTTCAGCATCATGTACTGGACTGCCAACAGTTCCGATGTTTCCTTCAATGAAATTACAAATTCCACCATCATCCGTGATCTGCAGCCTGGAACCAATTACACCATTTCTGTGACAACTGTTGTTCACGGTGCAGTGAAGAGTGAAGCTGTGCTTCTAAATCAGTTTACAAGTAAGTGGGATGCAATTTCCTTGTGAGCTCGGGTGCAGCCTACAGTCAAGAAACAAATAAGAAAGGACCATGTTCCAACTTGAGATCATTGGGAGGAATTGTCAGATATTTGCTTGAAGATCTTCTGTAGAGACCTTATTTAGTTACTTTTGTTATTGATGGGCAGCTTGTTTCTGGCCTCGGTTTAATTTGTTCTTAAATTTAACATGAGAAAGGCATCTCTCCTCCTTTAACTGGTCCAGTTGTGACCAACACACTGGTATAATTGGTTGAGATCCATTTGTTGGTGAAAAGTTGAATGTTGCTGGAATGGAATTTCGTAACAAAGTTGATGTTTGGATTAGTCCTTTGTTGATTTTGTGAAGTGCTGACAGACAGATTGAACCGATTATTGGCATTTCATCAATGGCTACAAAACAGAACAATGTGTACCCGGTGAAGTTGCCGACTCCTAGCACCATGTTGTTTAATCTCATGTGGAACAGACTTTATGATCAACAGCATGGCATTGGAAACAGTTTAGAGATGAGACCAGGTGCGTCTGCACGTCAATTGTTTTCTTTTACCACCTCATCCATTGAACCCTCTTTTTGTCACATCAAGCCCAAACAGGTCTTTCTCTTCAAATAGTGAATGATGTTTTAAGACCTCAACGTTCGCATGAGAGAAGGCATTGCTTCAATAGATGGGATGAAGCTTGCAACAGCTGTTCCCATCTCTCTTGTAGGTTGAATATTTAATTCATTTTTTCAGGATGGGAGCATCGCCGACAAAGTTTACATTTACGATTCATTCCCATTCGCTCTTGAGCGAGTGGTGCTGAGGCAATAACTGTGATAGTCCTAGCACAGTATTATTGGGAATGGTGTATCCTGATGGGCATGTTCCAAAGCTCATTTAGTGCTTTTACGTTTTGTTTTGTGGTGTCCAAGTGTGCAAGAGGTAATACCTACTCTCCGTTTAACTTCTCGTAGAGAACAAATCTTGGAAATATGCTTCAATTACTGGAAAGTCATGTGGTCAGTGCACTGCTGGTTGCTTTGTGGTTCATGTTACTGCAGCTGTCAGTGGCTTTTCTGGAACTGTCAAGAGTTAGTTCTCCAACATGCTTTCTTGGTTGTTGTGTGCCTTCTCAAGCACCTTTGATGATTATGACTAGTAGTAATCATGAAAAAGGCAGAAGGAAAATTGAAAACTTGTTTGAAAGTGGTTGGTCATGTGTCAGTGCATCAGTTGAAGCTGCATTAAATAGGCAGACACTTTCACAAAGTACTGGACACAGCCTGGTGAATGTAAACTTAGTGGAAAAATATGGATGGCTACAGCACCAGCTTTGCTGACATTGTCAAATGAAGAGAAGCATGAAGCAGAATGAGATTGGTGTTATTCTCAGCATCTCATTGATAATTGCAGAACCTAATCCTGTGAAGAATGTAACTGCTTCAAGTCGCAACACCACTTCAGTTACTCTGAGTTGGAACAAAACGCTTGACTGGAAGCCTGAGTATACCTATAAGGTGACACTGAGTGGACATCTCCCAATTATGATAAGTAAAAATGAATTCATTACTGTGGCACAACTAAATCCTGGAACTGGATACACATTCAGTGTGTTCACACTGGCGGCAGATAATACATCAGCAGATCCAGTTAATGTCTCTTCTACTACAGGTGAGGACATCAATTGTTTTAACAGGACCTTCTCTCTGATTACGGTAGACTGCTTAATCTGCAACAAATTATAGAATCATGTAATCATGTAATAAAAGACAAATTAGCTAGTTGTGGACTCAACAACGTGGGAAAAGTAGGAGCTCAGTCAGCATAATTCTTGACAAATGTATATTGAGGTGCTGACCTGATTATTGCTCCGTGGACACTGAATGGTGGCTGTATGGTCTTGATTTGTCTGTCTTGTTCGCCTACCGAATGTACTGACAGTGGGTGTTGCAGGTTTCATATTCTCACTGCCTGTTAGCATTGCTTGTGATTCCTGAACCTGAAAAATGCCGACAAATATTTAAAGGGTTATCCCACAACATTTATGAATAAAATATGTATGACATTTATTGTGCCGATATTTACTTTGTATCACTTTTAGTGCATTCTCCAACCATCATTATCCAATTCCTTGCTTCTGACAGTTCCTTCCAAACCTGGAGCCATTACCGTGATGGCCATTAGCAACAGTTCCATTTCCTTGAGCTTTGGGAGACCTGTGGACATGAGGGTCACCCAGTATAACTTCAGCATCATGTACTGGACTGCCAACAGTTCCGATGTTTCCTTCAATGAAATTACAAATTCCACCATCATCCGTGATCTGCAGCCTGGAACCAATTACACCATTTCTGTGACAACTGTTGTTCACGGTGCAGTGAAGAGTGAAGCTGTGCTTCTAAATCAGTTTACAAGTAAGTGGGATGCAATTTCCTTGTGAGCTCGGGTGCAGCCTACAGTCAAGAAACAAATAAGAAAGGACCATGTTCCAACTTGAGATCATTGGGAGGAATTGTCAGATATTTGCTTGAAGATCTTCTGTAGAGACCTTATTTAGTTACTTTTGTTATTGATGGGCAGCTTGTTTCTGGCCTCGGTTTAATTTGTTCTTAAATTTAACATGAGAAAGGCATCTCTCCTCCTTTAACTGGTCCAGTTGTGACCAACACACTGGTATAATTGGTTGAGATCCATTTGTTGGTGAAAAGTTGAATGTTGCTGGAATGGAATTTCGTAACAAAGTTGATGTTTGGATTAGTCCTTTGTTGATTTTGTGAAGTGCTGACAGACAGATTGAACCGATTATTGGCATTTCATCAATGGCTACAAAACAGAACAATGTGTACCCGGTGAAGTTGCCGACTCCTAGCACCATGTTGTTTAATCTCATGTGGAACAGACTTTATGATCAACAGCATGGCATTGGAAACAGTTTAGAGATGAGACCAGGTGCGTCTGCACGTCAATTGTTTTCTTTTACCACCTCATCCATTGAACCCTCTTTTTGTCACATCAAGCCCAAACAGGTCTTTCTCTTCAAATAGTGAATGATGTTTTAAGACCTCAACGTTCGCATGAGAGAAGGCATTGCTTCAATAGATGGGATGAAGCTTGCAACAGCTGTTCCCATCTCTCTTGTAGGTTGAATATTTAATTCATTTTTTCAGGATGGGAGCATCGCCGACAAAGTTTACATTTACGATTCATTCCCATTCGCTCTTGAGCGAGTGGTGCTGAGGCAATAACTGTGATAGTCCTAGCACAGTATTATTGGGAATGGTGTATCCTGATGGGCATGTTCCAAAGCTCATTTAGTGCTTTTACGTTTTGTTTTGTGGTGTCCAAGTGTGCAAGAGGTAATACCTACTCTCCGTTTAACTTCTCGTAGAGAACAAATCTTGGAAATATGCTTCAATTACTGGAAAGTCATGTGGTCAGTGCACTGCTGGTTGCTTTGTGGTTCATGTTACTGCAGCTGTCAGTGGCTTTTCTGGAACTGTCAAGAGTTAGTTCTCCAACATGCTTTCTTGGTTGTTGTGTGCCTTCTCAAGCACCTTTGATGATTATGACTAGTAGTAATCATGAAAAAGGCAGAAGGAAAATTGAAAACTTGTTTGAAAGTGGTTGGTCATGTGTCAGTGCATCAGTTGAAGCTGCATTAAATAGGCAGACACTTTCACAAAGTACTGGACACAGCCTGGTGAATGTAAACTTAGTGGAAAAATATGGATGGCTACAGCACCAGCTTTGCTGACATTGTCAAATGAAGAGAAGCATGAAGCAGAATGAGATTGGTGTTATTCTCAGCATCTCATTGATAATTGCAGAACCTAATCCTGTGAAGAATGTAACTGCTTCAAGTCGCAACACCACTTCAGTTACTCTGAGTTGGAACAAAACGCTTGACTGGAAGCCTGAGTATACCTATAAGGTGACACTGAGTGGACATCTCCCAATTATGATAAGTAAAAATGAATTCATTACTGTGGCACAACTAAATCCTGGAACTGGATACACATTCAGTGTGTTCACACTGGCGGCAGATAATACATCAGCAGATCCAGTTAATGTCTCTTCTACTACAGGTGAGGACATCAATTGTTTTAACAGGACCTTCTCTCTGATTACGGTAGACTGCTTAATCTGCAACAAATTATAGAATCATGTAATTATGTAATAAAAGACAAATTAGCTAGTTGTGGACTCAACAACGTGGGAAAAGTAGGAGCTCAGTCAGCATAATTCTTGACAAATGTATATTGAGGTGCTGACCTGATTATTGCTCCGTGGACACTGAATGGTGGCTGTATGGTCTTGATTTGTCTGTCTTGTTCGCCTACCGAATGTACTGACAGTGGGTGTTGCAGGTTTCATATTCTCACTGCCTGTTAGCATTGCTTGTGATTCCTGAACCTGAAAAATGCCGACAAATATTTAAAGGGTTATCCCACAACATTTATGAATAAAATATGTATGACATTTATTGTGCCGATATTTACTTTGTATCACTTTTAGTGCATTCTCCAACCATCATTATCCAATTCCTTGCTTCTGACAGTTCCTTCCAAACCTGGAGCCATTACCGTGATGGCCATTAGCAACAGTTCCATTTCCTTGACCTTTGGGAGACCTGTGGACATGAGGGTCACCCAGTATAACTTCAGCATCATGTACTGGACTGCCAACAGTTCCGATGTTTCCTTCAATGAAATTACAAATTCCACCATCATCCGTGATCTGCAGCCTGGAACCAATTACACCATTTCTGTGACAACTGTTGTTCACGGTGCAGTGAAGAGTGAAGCTGTGCTTCTAAATCAGTTTACAAGTAAGTGGGATGCAATTTCCTTGTGAGCTCGGGTGCAGCCTACAGTCAAGAAACAAATAAGAAAGGACCATGTTCCAACTTGAGATCATTGGGAGGAATTGTCAGATATTTGCTTGAAGATCTTCTGTAGAGACCTTATTTAGTTACTTTTGTTATTGATGGGCAGCTTGTTTCTGGCCTCGGTTTAATTTGTTCTTAAATTTAACATGAGAAAGGCATCTCTCCTCCTTTAACTGGTCCAGTTGTGACCAACACACTGGTATAATTGGTTGAGATCCATTTGTTGGTGAAAAGTTGAATGTTGCTGGAATGGAATTTCGTAACAAAGTTGATGTTTGGATTAGTCCTTTGTTGATTTTGTGAAGTGCTGACAGACAGATTGAACCGATTATTGGCATTTCATCAATGGCTACAAAACAGAACAATGTGTACCCGGTGAAGTTGCCGACTCCTAGCACCATGTTGTTTAATCTCATGTGGAACAGACTTTATGATCAACAGCATGGCATTGGAAACAGTTTAGAGATGAGACCAGGTGCGTCTGCACGTCAATTGTTTTCTTTTACCACCTCATCCATTGAACCCTCTTTTTGTCACATCAAGCCCAAACAGGTCTTTCTCTTCAAATAGTGAATGATGTTTTAAGACCTCAACGTTCGCATGAGAGAAGGCATTGCTTCAATAGATGGGATGAAGCTTGCAACAGCTGTTCCCATCTCTCTTGTAGGTTGAATATTTAATTCATTTTTTCAGGATGGGAGCATCGCCGACAAAGTTTACATTTACGATTCATTCCCATTCGCTCTTGAGCGAGTGGTGCTGAGGCAATAACTGTGATAGTCCTAGCACAGTATTATTGGGAATGGTGTATCCTGATGGGCATGTTCCAAAGCTCATTTAGTGCTTTTACGTTTTGTTTTGTGGTGTCCAAGTGTGCAAGAGGTAATACCTACTCTCCGTTTAACTTCTCGTAGAGAACAAATCTTGGAAATATGCTTCAATTACTGGAAAGTCATGTGGTCAGTGCACTGCTGGTTGCTTTGTGGTTCATGTTACTGCAACTGTCAGTGGCTTTTCTGGAACTGTCAAGAGTTAGTTCTCCAACATGCTTTCTTGGTTGTTGTGTGCCTTCTCGAGCACCTTTGATGATTATGACTAGTAGTAATCATGAAAAAGGCAGAAGGAAAATTGAAAACTTGTTTGAAAGTGGTTGGTCATGTGTCAGTGCATCAGTTGAAGCTGCATTAAATAGGCAGACACTTTCACAAAGTACTGGACACAGCCTGGTGAATGTAAACTTAGTGGAAAAATATGGATGGCTACAGCACCAGCTTTGCTGACATTGTCAAATGAAGAGAAGCATGAAGCAGAATGAGATTGGTGTTATTCTCAGCATCTCATTGATAATTGCAGAACCTAATCCTGTGAAGAATGTAACTGCTTCAAGTCGCAACACCACTTCAGTTACTCTGAGTTGGAACAAAACGCTTGACTGGAAGCCTGAGTATACCTATAAGGTGACACTGAGTGGACATCTCCCAATTATGATAACTAAAAATGAATTCATTACTGTGGCACAACTAAATCCTGGAACTGGATACACATTCAGTGTGTTCACACTGGCGGCAGATAATACATCAGCAGATCCAGTTAATGTCTCTTCTACTACAGGTGAGGACATCAATTGTTTTAACAGGACCTTCTCTCTGATTACGGTAGACTGCTTAATCTGCAACAAATTATAGAATCATGTAATTATGTAATAAAAGACAAATTAGCTAGTTGTGGACTCAACAACGTGGGAAAAGTAGGAGCTCAGTCAGCATAATTCTTGACAAATGTATATTGAGGTGCTGACCTGATTATTGCTCCGTGGACACTGAATGGTGGCTGTATGGTCTTGATTTGTCTGTCTTGTTCGCCTACCGAATGTACTGACAGTGGGTGTTGCAGGTTTCATATTCTCACTGCCTGTTAGCATTGCTTGTGATTCCTGAACCTGAAAAATGCCGACAAATATTTAAAGGGTTATCCCACAACATTTATGAATAAAATATGTATGACATTTATTGTGCCGATATTTACTTTGTATCACTTTTAGTGCATTCTCCAACCATCATTATCCAATTCCTTGCTTCTGACAGTTCCTTCCAAACCTGGAGCCATTACCGTGATGGCCATTAGCAACAGTTCCATTTCCTTGAGCTTTGGGAGACCTGTGGACATGAGGGTCACCCAGTATAACTTCAGCATCATGTACTGGACTGCCAACAGTTCCGATGTTTCCTTCAATGAAATTACAAATTCCACCATCATCCGTGATCTGCAGCCTGGAACCAATTACACCATTTCTGTGACAACTGTTGTTCACGGTGCAGTGAAGAGTGAAGCTGTGCTTCTAAATCAGTTTACAAGTAAGTGGGATGCAATTTCCTTGTGAGCTCGGGTGCAGCCTACAGTCAAGAAACAAATAAGAAAGGACCATGTTCCAACTTGAGATCATTGGGAGGAATTGTCAGATATTTGCTTGAAGATCTTCTGTAGAGACCTTATTTAGTTACTTTTGTTATTGATGGGCAGCTTGTTTCTGGCCTCGGTTTAATTTGTTCTTAAATTTAACATGAGAAAGGCATCTCTCCTCCTTTAACTGGTCCAGTTGTGACCAACACACTGGTATAATTGGTTGAGATCCATTTGTTGGTGAAAAGTTGAATGTTGCTGGAATGAAATTTCGTAACAAAGTTGATGTTTGGATTAGTCCTTTGTTGATTTTGTGAAGTGCTGACAGACAGATTGAACCGATTATTGGCATTTCATCAATGGCTACAAAACAGAACAATGTGTACCCGGTGAAGTTGCCGACTCCTAGCACCATGTTGTTTAATCTCATGTGGAACAGACTTTATGATCAACAGCATGGCATTGGAAACAGTTTAGAGATGAGACCAGGTGCGTCTGCACGTCAATTGTTTTCTTTTACCACCTCATCCATTGAACCCTCTTTTTGTCACATCAAGCCCAAACAGGTCTTTCTCTTCAAATAGTGAATGATGTTTTAAGACCTCAACGTTCGCATGAGAGAAGGCATTGCTTCAATAGATGGGATGAAGCTTGCAACAGCTGTTCCCATCTCTCTTGTAGGTTGAATATTTAATTCATTTTTTCAGGATGGGAGCATCGCCGACAAAGTTTACATTTACGATTCATTCCCATTCGCTCTTCAGCGAGTGGTGCTGAGGCAATAACTGTGATAGTCCTAGCACAGTATTATTGGGAATGGAGTATCCTGATGGGCATGTTCCAAAGCTCATTTAGTGCTTTTACGTTTTGTTTTGTGGTGTCCAAGTGTGCAAGAGGTAATACCTACTCTCCGTTTAACTTCTCGTAGAGAACAAATCTTGGAAATATGCTTCAATTACCGGAAAGTCATGTGGTCAGTGCACTGCTGGTTGCTTTGTGGTTCATGTTACTGCTGTCAGTGGCTTTTCTGGAACTGTCAAGAGTTAGTTCTCCAACATGCTTTCTTGGTTGTTGTGTGCCTTCTCGAGCACCTTTGATGATTATGACTAGTAGTAATCATGAAAAAGGCAGAAGGAAAATTGAAAACTTGTTTGAAAGTGGTTGGTCATGTGTCAGTGCATCAGTTGAAGCTGCATTAAATAGGCAGACACTTTCACAAAGTACTGGACACAGCCTGGTGAATGTAAACTTAGTGGAAAAATATGGATGGCTACAGCACCAGCTTTGCTGACATTGTCAAATGAAGAGAAGCATGAAGCAGAATGAGATTGGTGTTATTCTCAGCATCTCATTGATAATTGCAGAACCTAATCCTGTGAAGAATGTAACTGCTTCAAGTCGCAACACCACTTCAGTTACTCTGAGTTGGAACAAAACGCTTGACTGGAAGCCTGAGTATACCTATAAGGTGACACTGAGTGGACATCTCCCAATTATGATAAGTAAAAATGAATTCATTACTGTGGCACAACTAAATCCTGGAACTGGATACACATTCAGTGTGTTCACACTGGCGGCAGATAATACATCAGCAGATCCAGTTAATGTCTCTTCTACTACAGGTGAGGACATCAATTGTTTTAACAGGACCTTCTCTCTGATTACGGTAGACTGCTTAATCTGCAACAAATTATAGAATCATGTAATTATGTAATAAAAGACAAATTAGCTAGTTGTGGACTCAACAACGTGGGAAAAGTAGGAGCTCAGTCAGCATAATTCTTGACAAATGTATATTGAGGTGCTGACCTGATTATTGCTCCGTGGACACTGAATGGTGGCTGTATGGTCTTGATTTGTCTGTCTTGTTCGCCTACCGAATGTACTGACAGTGGGTGTTGCAGGTTTCATATTCTCACTGCCTGTTAGCATTGCTTGTGATTCCTGAACCTGAAAAATGCCGACAAATATTTAAAGGGTTATCCCACAACATTTATGAATAAAATATGTATGACATTTATTGTGCCGATATTTACTTTGTATCACTTTTAGTGCATTCTCCAACCATCATTATCCAATTCCTTGCTTCTGACAGTTCCTTCCAAACCTGGAGCCATTACCGTGATGGCCATTAGCAACAGTTCCATTTCCTTGACCTTTGGGAGACCTGTGGACATGAGGGTCACCCAGTATAACTTCAGCATCATGTACTGGACTGCCAACAGTTCCGATGTTTCCTTCAATGAAATTACAAATTCCACCATCATCCGTGATCTGCAGCCTGGAACCAATTACACCATTTCTGTGACAACTGTTGTTCACGGTGCAGTGAAGAGTGAAGCTGTGCTTCTAAATCAGTTTACAAGTAAGTGGGATGCAATTTCCTTGTGAGCTCGGGTGCAGCCTACAGTCAAGAAACAAATAAGAAAGGACCATGTTCCAACTTGAGATCATTGGGAGGAATTGTCAGATATTTGCTTGAAGATCTTCTGTAGAGACCTTATTTAGTTACTTTTGTTATTGATGGGCAGCTTGTTTCTGGCCTCGGTTTAATTTGTTCTTAAATTTAACATGAGAAAGGCATCTCTCCTCCTTTAACTGGTCCAGTTGTGACCAACACACTGGTATAATTGGTTGAGATCCATTTGTTGGTGAAAAGTTGAATGTTGCTGGAATGGAATTTCGTAACAAAGTTGATGTTTGGATTAGTCCTTTGTTGATTTTGTGAAGTGCTGACAGACAGATTGAACCGATTATTGGCATTTCATCAATGGCTACAAAACAGAACAATGTGTACCCGGTGAAGTTGCCGACTCCTAGCACCATGTTGTTTAATCTCATGTGGAACAGACTTTATGATCAACAGCATGGCATTGGAAACAGTTTAGAGATGAGACCAGGTGCGTCTGCACGTCAATTGTTTTCTTTTACCACCTCATCCATTGAACCCTCTTTTTGTCACATCAAGCCCAAACAGGTCTTTCTCTTCAAATAGTGAATGATGTTTTAAGACCTCAACGTTCGCATGAGAGAAGGCATTGCTTCAATAGATGGGATGAAGCTTGCAACAGCTGTTCCCATCTCTCTTGTAGGTTGAATATTTAATTCATTTTTTCAGGATGGGAGCATCGCCGACAAAGTTTACATTTACGATTCATTCCCATTCGCTCTTGAGCGAGTGGTGCTGAGGCAATAACTGTGATAGTCCTAGCACAGTATTATTGGGAATGGTGTATCCTGATGGGCATGTTCCAAAGCTCATTTAGTGCTTTTACGTTTTGTTTTGTGGTGTCCAAGTGTGCAAGAGGTAATACCTACTCTCCGTTTAACTTCTCGTAGAGAACAAATCTTGGAAATATGCTTCAATTACTGGAAAGTCATGTGGTCAGTGCACTGCTGGTTGCTTTGTGGTTCATGTTACTGCTGTCAGTGGCTTTTCTGGAACTGTCAAGAGTTAGTTCTCCAACATGCTTTCTTGGTTGTTGTGTGCCTTCTCGAGCACCTTTGATGATTATGACTAGTAGTAATCATGAAAAAGGCAGAAGGAAAATTGAAAACTTGTTTGAAAGTGGTTGGTCATGTGTCAGTGCATCAGTTGAAGCTGCATTAAATAGGCAGACACTTTCACAAAGTACTGGACACAGCCTGGTGAATGTAAACTTAGTGGAAAAATATGGATGGCTACAGCACCAGCTTTGCTGACATTGTCAAATGAAGAGAAGCATGAAGCAGAATGAGATTGGTGTTATTCTCAGCATCTCATTGATAATTGCAGAACCTAATCCTGTGAAGAATGTAACTGCTTCAAGTCGCAACACCACTTCAGTTACTCTGAGTTGGAACAAAACGCTTGACTGGAAGCCTGAGTATACCTATAAGGTGACACTGAGTGGACATCTCCCAATTATGATAACTAAAAATGAATTCATTACTGTGGCACAACTAAATCCTGGAACTGGATACACATTCAGTGTGTTCACACTGGCGGCAGATAATACATCAGCAGATCCAGTTAATGTCTCTTCTACTACAGGTGAGGACATCAATTGTTTTAACAGGACCTTCTCTCTGATTACGGTAGACTGCTTAATCTGCAACAAATTATAGAATCATGTAATCATGTAATAAAAGACAAATTAGCTGGTTGTGGACTCAACAGCGTGGGAAAAGTAGGAGCTCAGTCAGCATAATTCTTGACAAATGTATATTGAGGTGCTGACCTGATTATTGCTCCGTGGACACTGAATGGTGGCTGTATGGTCTTGATTTGTCTGTCTTGTTCGCCTACCGAATGTACTGACAGTGGGTGTTGCAGGTTTCATATTCTCACTGCCTGTTAGCATTGCTTGTGATTCCTGAACCTGAAAAATGCCGACAAATATTTAAAGGGTTATCCCACAACATTTATGAATAAAATATGTATGACATTTATTGTGCCGATATTTACTTTGTATCACTTTTAGTGCATTCTCCAACCATCATTATCCAATTCCTTGCTTCTGACAGTTCCTTCCAAACCTGGAGCCATTACCGTGATGGCCATTAGCAACAGTTCCATTTCCTTGAGCTTTGGGAGACCTGTGGACATGAGGGTCACCCAGTATAACTTCAGCATCATGTACTGGACTGCCAACAGTTCCGATGTTTCCTTCAATGAAATTACAAATTCCACCATCATCCGTGATCTGCAGCCTGGAACCAATTACACCATTTCTGTGACAACTGTTGTTCACGGTGCAGTGAAGAGTGAAGCTGTGCTTCTAAATCAGTTTACAAGTAAGTGGGATGCAATTTCCTTGTGAGCTCGGGTGCAGCCTACAGTCAAGAAACAAATAAGAAAGGACCATGTTCCAACTTGAGATCATTGGGAGGAATTGTCAGATATTTGCTTGAAGATCTTCTGCAGAGACCTTATTTAGTTACTTTTGTTATTGATGGGCAGCTTGTTTCTGGCCTCGGTTTAATTTGTTCTTAAATTTAACATGAGAAAGGCATCTCTCCTCCTTTAACTGGTCCAGTTGTGACCAACACACTGGTATAATTGGTTGAGATCCATTTGTTGGTGAAAAGTTGAATGTTGCTGGAATGGAATTTCGTAACAAAGTTGATGTTTGGATTAGTCCTTTGTTGATTTTGTGAAGTGCTGACAGACAGATTGAACCGATTATTGGCATTTCATCAATGGCTACAAAACAGAACAATGTGTACCCGGTGAAGTTGCCGACTCCTAGCACCATGTTGTTTAATCTCATGTGGAACAGACTTTATGATCAACAGCATGGCATTGGAAACAGTTTAGAGATGAGACCAGGTGCGTCTGCACGTCAATTGTTTTCTTTTACCACCTCATCCATTGAACCCTCTTTTTGTCGTATCAAGCCCAAACAGGTCTTTCTCTTCAAATAGTGAATGATGTTTTAAGACCTCAACGTTCGCATGAGAGAAGGCATTGCTTCAATAGATGGGATGAAGCTTGCAACAGCTGTTCCCATCTCTCTTGTAGGTTGAATATTTAATTCATTTTTTCAGGATGGGAGCATCGCCGACAAAGTTTACATTTACGATTCATTCCCATTCGCTCTTGAGCGAGTGGTGCTGAGGCAATAACTGTGATAGTCCTAGCACAGTATTATTGGGAATGGAGTATCCTGATGGGCATGTTCCAAAGCTCATTTAGTGCTTTTACATTTTGTTTTGTGGTGTCCAAGTGTGCAAGAGGTGATACCTACTCTCCGTTTAACTTCTCGTAGAGAACAAATCTTGGAAATATGCTTCAATTACTGGAAAGTCATGTGGTCAGTGCACTGCTGGTTGCTTTGTGGTTCATGTTACTGCTGTCAGTGGCTTTTCTGGAACTGTCAAGAGTTAGTTCTCCAACATGCTTTCTTGGTTGTTGTGTGCCTTCTCGAGCACCTTTGATGATTATGACTAGTAGTAATCATGAAAAAGGCAGAAGGAAAATTGAAAACTTGTTTGAAAGTGGTTGGTCATGTGTCAGTGCATCAGTTGAAGCTGCATTAAATAGGCAGACACTTTCACAAAGTACTGGACACAGCCTGGTGAATGTAAACTTAGTGGAAAAATATGGATGGCTACAGCACCAGCTTTGCTGACATTGTCAAATGAAGAGAAGCATGATGCAGAATGAGATTGGTGTTATTCTCAGCATCTCATTGATAATTGCAGAACCTAATCCTGTGAAGAATGTAACTGCTTCAAGTCGCAACACCACTTCAGTTACTCTGAGTTGGAACAAAACGCTTGACTGGAAGCCTGAGTATACCTATAAGGTGACACTGAGTGGACATCTCCCAATTATGATAACTAAAAATGAATTCATTACTGTGGCACAACTAAATCCTGGAACTGGATACACATTCAGTGTGTTCACACTGGCGGCAGATAATACATCAGCAGATCCAGTTAATGTCTCTTCTACTACAGGTGAGGACATCAATTGTTTTAACAGGACCTTCTCTCTGATTACGGTAGACTGCTTAATCTGCAACAAATTATAGAATCATGTAATCATGTAATAAAAGACAAATTAGCTAGTTGTGGACTCAACAACGTGGGAAAAGTAGGAGCTCAGTCAGCATAATTCTTGACAAATGTATATTGAGGTGCTGACCTGACTATTGCTCCGTGGACACTGAATGGTGGCTGTATGGTCTTGATTTGTCTGTCTTGTTCGCCTACCGAATGTACTGACAGTGGGTGTTGCAGGTTTCATATTCTCACTGCCTGTTAGCATTGCTTGTGATTCCTGAACCTGAAAAATGCCGACAAATATTTAAAGGGTTATCCCACAACATTTATGAATAAAATATGTATGACATTTATTGTGCCGATATTTACTTTGTATCACTTTTAGTGCATTCTCCAACCATCATTATCCAATTCCTTGCTTCTGACAGTTCCTTCCAAACCTGGAGCCATTACCGTGATGGCCATTAGCAACAGTTCCATTTCCTTGAGCTTTGGGAGACCTGTGGACATGAGGGTCACCCAGTATAACTTCAGCATCATGTACTGGACTGCCAACAGTTCCGATGTTTCCTTCAATGAAATTACAAATTCCACCATCATCCGTGATCTGCAGCCTGGAACCAATTACACCATTTCTGTGACAACTGTTGTTCACGGTGCAGTGAAGAGTGAAGCTGTGCTTCTAAATCAGTTTACAAGTAAGTGGGATGCAATTTCCTTGTGAGCTCGGGTGCAGCCTACAGTCAAGAAACAAATAAGAAAGGACCATGTTCCAACTTGAGATCATTGGGAGGAATTGTCAGATATTTGCTTGAAGATCTTCTGCAGAGACCTTATTTAGTTACTTTTGTTATTGATGGGCAGCTTGTTTCTGGCCTCGGTTTAATTTGTTCTTAAATTTAACATGAGAAAGGCATCTCTCCTCCTTTAACTGGTCCAGTTGTGACCAACACACTGGTATAATTGGTTGAGATCCATTTGTTGGTGAAAAGTTGAATGTTGCTGGAATGGAATTTCGTAACAAAGTTGATGTTTGGATTAGTCCTTTGTTGATTTTGTGAAGTGCTGACAGACAGATTGAACCGATTATTGGCATTTCATCAATGGCTACAAAACAGAACAATGTGTACCCGGTGAAGTTGCCGACTCCTAGCACCATGTTGTTTAATCTCATGTGGAACAGACTTTATGATCAACAGCATGGCATTGGAAACAGTTTAGAGATGAGACCAGGTGCGTCTGCACGTCAATTGTTTTCTTTTACCACCTCATCCATTGAACCCTCTTTTTGTCGTATCAAGCCCAAACAGGTCTTTCTCTTCAAATAGTGAATGATGTTTTAAGACCTCAACGTTCGCATGAGAGAAGGCATTGCTTCAATAGATGGGATGAAGCTTGCAACAGCTGTTCCCATCTCTCTTGTAGGTTGAATATTTAATTCATTTTTTCAGGATGGGAGCATCGCCGACAAAGTTTACATTTACGATTCATTCCCATTCGCTCTTGAGCGAGTGGTGCTGAGGCAATAACTGTGATAGTCCTAGCACAGTATTATTGGGAATGGAGTATCCTGATGGGCATGTTCCAAAGCTCATTTAGTGCTTTTACATTTTGTTTTGTGGTGTCCAAGTGTGCAAGAGGTGATACCTACTCTCCGTTTAACTTCTCGTAGAGAACAAATCTTGGAAATATGCTTCAATTACTGGAAAGTCATGTGGTCAGTGCACTGCTGGTTGCTTTGTGGTTCATGTTACTGCTGTCAGTGGCTTTTCTGGAACTGTCAAGAGTTAGTTCTCCAACATGCTTTCTTGGTTGTTGTGTGCCTTCTCGAGCACCTTTGATGATTATGACTAGTAGTAATCATGAAAAAGGCAGAAGGAAAATTGAAAACTTGTTTGAAAGTGGTTGGTCATGTGTCAGTGCATCAGTTGAAGCTGCATTAAATAGGCAGACACTTTCACAAAGTACTGGACACAGCCTGGTGAATGTAAACTTAGTGGAAAAATATGGATGGCTACAGCACCAGCTTTGCTGACATTGTCAAATGAAGAGAAGCATGAAGCAGAATGAGATTGGTGTTATTCTCAGCATCTCATTGATAATTGCAGAACCTAATCCTGTGAAGAATGTAACTGCTTCAAGTCGCAACACCACTTCAGTGACTCTGAGTTGGAACAAAACGCTTGACTGGAAGCCTGAGTATACCTATAAGGTGACACTGAGTGGACATCTCCCAATTATGATAACTAAAAATGAATTCATTACTGTGGCACAACTAAATCCTGGAACTGGATACACATTCAGTGTGTTCACACTGGCGGCAGATAATACATCAGCAGATCCAGTTAATGTCTCTTCTACTACAGGTAAGGACATCAATTGTTTTAACAGGACCTTCTCTCTGATTACGGTAGACTGCTTAATCTGCAACAAATTATAGAATCATGTAATCATGTAATAAAAGACAAATTAGCTAGTTGTGGACTCAACAACGTGGGAAAAGTAGGAGCTCAGTCAGCATAATTTTTGACAAATGTATATTGAGGTGCTGACCTGATTATTGCTCCGTGGACACTGAATGGTGGCTGTATGGCCTTGATTTGTCTGTCTTGTTCGCCTACCGAATGTACAGACAGTGGGTGTTGCAGGTTTCATATTCTCACTGCCTGTTAGCATTGCTTGTGATTCCTGAACCTGAAAAATGCCGACAAATATTTAAAGGGTTATCCCACAACATTTATGAATAAAATATGTATGACATTTATTGTGCCGATATTTACTTTGTATCACTTTTAGTGCATTCTCCAACCATCATTATCCAATTCCTTGCTTCTGACAGTTCCTTCCAAACCTGGAGCCATTACCGTGATGGCCATTAGCAACAGTTCCATTTCCTTGAGCTTTGGGAGACCTGTGGACATGAGGGTCACCCAGTATAACTTCAGCATCGTGTACTGGACTGCCAACAGTTCCGATGTTTCCTTCAATGAAATTACAAATTCCACCATCATCCGTGACCTGCAGCCTGGAACCAATTACACCATTTCTGTGACAACTGTTGTTCACGGTGCAGTGAAGAGTGAAGCTGTGCTTCTAAATCAGTTTACAAGTAAGTGGGATGCAATTTCCTTGTGAGCTCGGGTGCAGCCTACAGTCAAGAAACAAATAAGAAAGGACCATGTTCCAACTTGAGATCATTGGGAGGAATTGTCAGATATTTGCTTGAAGAACTTCTGCAGAGACCTTATTTAGTTACTTTTGTTATTGATGGGCAGCTTGTTTCTGGCCTCGGTTTAATTTGTTCTTAAATTTAACATGAGAAAGGCATCTCTCCTCCTTTAACTGGTCCAGTTGCGACCAACACACTGGTATAATTGGTTGAGATCCATTTGTTGGTGAAAAGTTGAATGTTGCTGGAATGGAATTTCGTAACAAAGTTGATGTTTGGATTAGTCCTTTGTTGATTTTGTGAAGTGCTGACAGACAGATTGAACCGATTATTGGCATTTCATCAATGGCTGCAAAACAGAGCAATGTGTACCCGGTGAAGTTGCCGACTCCTAGCACCATGTTGTTTAATCTCATGTGGAACAGTCTTTATGATCAACAGCATGGCATTGGAAACAGTTTAGAGATGAGACCAGGTGCGTCTGCACGTCAATTGTTTTCTTTTACCACCTCATCCATTGAACCTTCTTTTTGTCATATCAAGCCCAAACAGGTCTTTCTCTTCAAATAGTGAATTATGTTTTAAGACCTCAACGTTCGCATGAGAGAAGGCATTGCTTCAATAGATGGGATGAAGCTTGCAACAGCTGTTCCCATCTCTCTTGTAGGTTGAATATTTAATTCATTTTTTCAGGATGGGAGCATCGCCGACAAAGTTTACATTTACGATTCATTCCCATTCGCTCTTGAGCGAGTGGTGCTGAGGCAATAACTGTGATAGTCCTAGCACAGTATTATTGGGAATGGAGTATCCTGATGGGCATGTTCTAAAGCTCATTTAGTGCTTTTACGTTTTGTTTTGTGGTGTCCAAGTGTGCAAGAGGTAATACCTACTCTCCGTTTAACTTCTCGTAGAGAACAAATCTTGGAAATATGCTTCAATTACTGGAAAATCATGTGGTCAGTGCACTGCTGGTTGCTTTGTGGTTCATGTTACTGCTGTCAGTGGCTTTTCTGGAACTGTCAAGAGTTAGTTCTCCAACATGCTTTCTTGGTTGTTGTGTGCCTTCTCGAGCACCTTTGATGATTATAACTAGTAGTAATCATGAAAAAGGAAGAAGGAAAATTGAAAGCTTGTTTGAAAGTGGTTGGTCATGTGTCAGTGCATCAGTTGAAGCTGCATTAAATAGGCAGACACTTTCACAAAGTACTGGACACAGCCTGGTGAATGTAAACTTAGTGGAAAAATATGGATGGCTGCAGCACCAGCTTTGCTGACATTGTCAAATGAAGAGAAGCATGAAGCAGAATGAGATTGGTCGTTATTCTCAGCATCTCATTGATAATTGCAGAACCTAATCCTGTGAAGAATGTAACTGCTTCAAGTCGCAACACCACTTCAGTTACTCTGAGTTGGAACAAACCGCTTGACTGGAAGCCTGAGTATACCTATAAGGTGACACTGAGTGGACATCTCCCAATTATGATAACTGAAAATAAATTCATTACTGTGGCACAACTAAATCCTGGAACTGGATACACATTCAGTGTGTTCACACTGGCGGCAGATAATACATCAGCAGATCCAGTTAATGTCTCTTCTACTACAGGTAAGAACCTCAATTGTTTTAACAGGAGCATCTCTCTGACCAAGGTAGACTGCTTAATCTGCAGTAAATCATCTAATCATGTAATCAAACAATAGAAGACAAATTAGCTAGTTGTGGACTCAACAATGTGGTAAAAGTAGGAGCTCAGAGAGCATAATTTTTGATAAATGTATATTGAGGTGCTGACCTGATTATTGCTCCGTGGACACTGAACAGTGGCTGTGTGGTCTTCAATGTACTGACGATGGGTAGACACAAAATGCTGGAGTAAATACTACCTTCAATTTAAACCAGCATCTACGTTTTTATTTTCCTACTGACATTGGGTGTTGGAGGGTTCATATTCTCACTGCCTGTTAGCATGGGAGTGAAATGTTGCATGTGATTCCTGAACTTGGAAAACTCCGACAAATATTTAAAGGGTTATCCCACAACAGGTCGGAGTCTTTGAGTGCAGGTCGGGCAAAGCAGCAGGGAGAACGACCGTTGGCTGGACTTGGTGAGTCTTGAGTTCAGTTTTGAAAAGAGGGCAAACAGCAGGTTAGCAGTCTTTGAGTGCAGGTCGGGCAAAGCACATACCTTCAAGCTCATCAGAGAAAGGAAGGTTAGGAGTGAGTGTGGGGATTGGCTGAACAATTAGATTGAAAGAATGGTAAATTGGACAATTAGTCAATTTAACATCTGATATAAGCAAGGCTTGCTCAAGAGGTGTGGCCCTGTCGAGGGAAGTGCCCTGTGAGAAAAGTGTGAGTCTTTGGCTGCGAGTCTTCGGCGAGGAGGCTGAGTGAGGACGCCACACCAAACGCTGGTGAGGGCGAGACGCAAGAAGGAAATGCCAAGCAAGGTGATTCAGCGTGATGCTTGCAGGATGTGGGAGGTCAGGGACACTGCAAGTGCGAGAAGTGTATCCAGGTCCAACTCCTGAAGGACCATGTTGGGGAACTGGAGAAGCAAGTAGATGACCTCAGGTTTGTCCGAGAAACTGAGTCGTTCCTCGACAAGTCCTACAGTGAGATCGTTACACCAAAGGTACTGGAAGAGAGAAGGTGGATGACGATGAGAAAGGGAAGGAAACATGGAATGCAAAGGTCCCCGGGTGTTGTACCTCTTGAGAACAGGTTCACCCACTTGGAAACTGTCGGGGAAGAAGACGTTACCACTCTGAGCGGCAGATTGGGTCGCGAAGCAAAAGGTGCTGTTGAGCCAAAACCAAAGAAGCCAACGTCAGGCAATGCCGTGTTAGTAGGAGACTCCATTGTGAGAGGTACGGACAGGGGTTTCTGCGGCAACAGACGGGATTCGAGGATGGTGTGCTGCCTCCCTGGTGCCAGGATCCAGGATGTCACGGACAGAGTGCAGAAAATCCTCAAGGGCGAAGGTGAACAGCCGGAAGTGGTAGTGCATGTTAGCACAAACGATGTCGGAAAGAAGGGGAAGAATATTCCACAACTAACCTTTAGAGAGCTCGGAAAAATGCTGAAAAGCAGGACCTCCAGGGTGGTTATCTCCAGTTTGCTTCCAGTTCCTCGTGCTGGCGAGAGCAGGAACAGGGAGATACAAGACCTGAATGTGTGGCTGAGGAACTGGTGCAGGGGGCAGGGATTTTGATTCTTAGATTACCGGGATCTGTTTTGGGGTAAGGGGGAATTGTACAAAAGGGACAGGTGGGGGACCAGCATTCTGGCAGGCAGGTTTTCCACTGTTACACGGGTGGTTTTAAACTAAAGAAGGGGAAGGGGGATGGGGGGGGGGGTTTCAAATGGGATAGTCAAGGATGGAGTTAAAGGGAAAGAGAGTAAAGGGATAGTTAATGACCCCAGAATTAACAAGAAAGAAAGCTCACAAAGGGGTAGGAGAGTATGGCCATGTGTAATAGGGATCGATGTGAAGGGTGAGATGAGTAAGGAATTAAAAGTATTGTATATGAATGTGCGAAGTATAAGAAGTAAAGTAGATGAGCTTGAGGCTCAGTTAGAGGTTGCTAGATATGACATTGTGGGGATTACAGAGACGTGGCTGCAGGAGGATCGGGCCTGGGAACTTAATATTCAGGGTTATACATCCTATAGAAAGGACAGGCAGGTGGGCAGAGGCGGTGGGGTAGCTCTGCTGGTGAGGGATGAAATTCAGTCCCTTGAGAGGGGAGACATAGGGACTGACGAGGTAGAGTCACTGTGGATTGAGTTGAGGAATTGTAAAGGCAAGAAGACACTGATTGGTGTTATCTACAGACCCCCAAATAGTAGCCCGGATGTAGGGTGTAAGATGCAGCAGGAGTTAAAACTGGCATGTAAGAAAGGTAATGCCACTGTGGTGATGGGGGATTTCAATATGCAGGTAGACTGGGAAAATCAGGTTGGTTCTGGACCCCAAGAAAGAGAGTTTGTAGAGTGCCTCCGAGATGGATTGTTAGAGCTTGTAATGGAGCCTACCAGAAAAAAGGCAATTCTGGATTTAGCGTTGTCCAATGACCCAGATTTGATAAGAGAACTCGAGGTAAAGGGACTGCTTGGAGGTAGTGATCATAATGTGATTAGTTTTAATCTGCAATTTGAGAAGGAGAAGGTTAAATCGGAAGTGTCAGTGATGCAGTTGAACAAAGGGGACAATGAAAGCATGAGAGAGGAGCTGGCCAAGGTCGACAGGAAAGGGATCCTAGCAGGAATGACGGTGGAACAGCAATGGCAGGAATTTCTGGGCATAATCCGGAAGACGCAGGATCATTTCATTCCAAAAAGGAAGAAAGATTTTAAGGGGAGTAGGAGGCAACCGTGGCTGACAAGGGAAGTTAGGGATGGAATAAAACTAAAAGAAAAGATGTATAACACAGCAAAGAGTAGCTGGAAGCCAGAGGATTGGGAAACTTTCATAGGACACAGAAGGTAACAAAACGGGCAATACGGGCTGAAAAGATGAAGTACGAGGGGAAGCTGGACAAGAATGTAAAGGACAGTAAAAGCTTCTTTAGATATGTTAAGAGAAAAAGAGTAGCAAAGTCAAATGTGGGTCCCTTGAAGGCAGACACGGGTGAAATTATTATGGGTAAGAAAGGAAATGGCAGAAGAGTTGAACAGGTACTTCGGATCTGTCTTCACTAAGGAAGACACAAACAATCTCCCGGATGTACTGGAGGACAGAGTATCTAGGGGGGGTAGAGGAGCTGAAAGAAATTTTCATTAGCCGAGAAATAGTATTGGGTAGACTAATGGAACTGAAGGATGATAAATCCCCTGGGCCTGATGGTCTGCATCCCAGGGTCCTCAGGGAGGTGGCTCTAGAAATAGTGGACGCATTGGTGATCATTTTCCAATGTTAAATAGATTCAGGATCAGTTCCTGTGGGTTGGAGGACAGCTAATGTTATCCCACTTTTCAAGAAAGGATCGAGAGAGAGAAAATGGGGAATTACAGACCAGTTAGCCTGACTTCGGTGGTGGGGAAATGGCTGGAGTCAATTATTAAAGAGGTAATAACGGTGCATTTGGATAGCAGTAAAAGGATAAGTCCAAGTCAGCATGGATTTATGAAAGAGAAATCATGCTTGACTAATCTTCTGGAATTTTTGGAGGATGTGACAAGTAAAATGGATGATGGGGAGCCGGTGGATGTAGTGTATCTAGACTTTCAGAAAGCTTTTGATAAGGTCCCGCACGGGGGATTGGTGACTAAAATTAGAGCACATGGTATTGGGGGTAGGGTGTTGACATGGATAGAAAATTGGTTGACAGACAGGAAGCAAAGAGTAGGAGTCAACTGGTCCTTTTCAGAATGGAGGCAGTGGCGAGTGGAGTGCCGCAAGGCTCGGTGTTGGGGCTGCAACTGTTTACCATATATATTAATGATTTGGAATAGGAAATTAGAAGCAACTCTAGCAAGTTTGCAGATGACACAAAGCTGGGTGGCAGTGTAAACTGGGAAGAGGATGTTAGGAGGTTGCAGGGTGACCTGGACAGGTTGAGTGAGTGGGCAGATGCTTGGCAGATGCAGTATAATATAGATAAATGTGAGGTTATCCACTTTGGTGGCAAAAACAAGGAGGCAAATTATTATCTCAATGGTGTGAGGTTAGGTAAGGGGGAAGTGCAGTGAGACCTGGGTGTCCTTGTACACCAGTCACTAAAAGTTGGACAAGCTAAATGCAGGAAAAATGTTCCCAATGTTGGGGGAGTCCAGAACCAGGGGCCACAATCTTAGAATAAAGGGGAGGCCATTTAAAACTGAGGTGAGAAGGAACCTTTTCACCCAGAGAGTTGTGAATTTGTGGAATTCTCTGCCACAGAGGGCAGTGGAGGCCAAATCACTGGATGGATTTAAGAGAGAGTTAGATAGAGCTCTAGGGGCTGGTGGAATCAAGGGACATGGGGAGAAGGCAGGCACGGGTTATTGATTGGGGACGATCAGCCATGATCACAATGAATGGCGGTGCTGGCTCCAAGGGCCGAATGGCCTACTCCTGCACCTATTTTCTATGTTTCTATGTAACATTTATGAATAAAATATGTATGACATTTATTGTGCCGATATTTACTTTGTATCATATTTAGTGCGTTCTCCAACCATCATTATCCAATTACTTGCTTCTGACAGTTCCTTCCAAGCCTGGAGCCATTACCGTGATGGCCTTTAGCAACAGTTCCATTTCCTTGAGCTTTGGGAGACCTGTGGACATGAGGGTCACCCAGTATAACTTCAGCATCATGTACTGGACTGCCAACAGTTCCGAGGTTTCCTTCAATGAAATTACAAATTCCACCATCATCCGTGATCTGCAGTCTGGAACCAATTACACCATTTCTGTGACCACTGTTGTTCAAGGTGGAGTGAAGAGTGAAGCTGTGGTTCTAAATCAGTTTACAAGTAAGTGTGAAGCATTTCCCCCCCGTGCGCAATGGTGCAGACCACCGTCTAGAAACAAGAAAGAAAGAATCTCGTTCCAGCTTCAGCTCATTGGACTTGGGATAATATGTGGGAGATAGAGTTTGTTTTGATTGTGATCTGCAGAAATATTAATTAGTAGTGGGTTTGTCATTCATGGAGAGCTTATTTCTTTGCCCTGGAATTGTAATTATTATTATTAGGTGTTTCTATTATTTTAACTGATCTTGTTCTGAATAACACAGAGGAAATATTTACTAAGATCACATTTGCACTGAAAAATTGAACCTTGCAGGAATATAAATGGTACAATGAATGTTTGGATTTGTCATTTTTTGATTTTATGAAGTGTTTGATCATTACTGTGTGGGATTGAAACAATTACTGGCACCTCATCAAAGCTTGACAACCAGACCTGAGCAAAATCAGTGACATTTGAAACTGCTCGCACGTCATTTACTCTCATTTGGAACAGACTTTGTGATCAACAGTCGGACGTTGAGTAGAATTTGGAGTTGATGACCAGGCATCCCCAAATAGAAACTTTTCTAGTGATTGTCGATGTCAGGTAATGGAATGCTTGATCTTACTGCTCACCCACTGTATCTACTTTATGGCATAAAAAGACAAATAGGTCTCATAAATAGGTCTTTCTCCCATAGCTTGTTCACATTGGAGTGAAGTGTGAAACTGATGATCTAAATCAGATTACAAGTATGTGGGATGCAATTTGTGTTGTGGTCTTGGTTGAGTCCATGTGTGAGAATCAAGCGAGAGAGGACTAAATTTCTTTAGAATCGCAAAACTACAAAATTACAAACCGTGAGTATCTAAACAGTATGAAATCCATTGGAATATTATTTGATATTGCTATTTTTCGATTATAAATCATTATGCCAACTGTTTGCTTGTGAGCATTAACATTTCAAGGTCATAGACAGGTGACGTTTCAGGCCTTCGCTTCTTGATAATTTTGAAGGCACTTATGGTTTACTCTCTGAAGGAAATAAGGATAAATGCTGGGAATACTCGACAGGTTGGACAGCATCTGTGGAGCGATAGTTTATCAAAACTAGGAAAGCACTAAGACTAAATTTAGAAGAGGGATTTCCTTACGTTGGGTCGTGTAGTGAAATGGGAGCCAATCAACTCTGGCCAGATAGGGTGATCAATGAGAACCACTGTTAATGCACTTTTTTTATTTAAACCAAATAGCCAGAAAGTGAGGCAGGTCAAAAGTGATGGGAAGAACCAAACCCAAGAGTGATGTGCATTTCCAGTATTGCCTGTAAACCTCTCCTGGCTTACATTTTGACAACAGCCATGATCTTGGACTTCCTTCACCTTTCTCTGATACAGTATCTGATTCATTTTACTCCATCCTTCTTTGGACTAGCATACTTGCTCCACATCTCTACAGAAATGCCTAATTGGACAGGAAAGCTGAGGAAAAAGAAGTGTCATAACCTTTCTGCTGTTTTCAGCAAGATGTGTGGGAGACCATGATCTCTGGGTTGCCATTCGAAAATCTTTCCTTCAATTCCTGTTCACTTGAGGACCTTGACCAACTTTTGCAATGAGAGTTGTCTTGTTTTCTTTCTCTTGCTTTAAATGTAAAAACCCCAAGTTTGCGGATGACACAAAGCTGGGTGGCAGTGTGAGTTGTGAGGAGGATGCTATGAGGCTGCAGGGTGACTTGGATAGTTTGAGTAAGTGGGCAGATGCAGTATAATGTGAATAAATGTGGGGTTATCCACTTTGGTGGCAAGAACAAAAAGGCAGATTATTATCCGAATGGTGTCAGATTAGGAAAAGGGGAGGTGCAATGAGGCCTGGGTTTCCTTGTACATCAGTCACTGAGCCTGGAGTATTGTGTGCAGTATTGGTCTCTTAATTTGAAGTAGGACGTTCTTGCTATTGAGGGAGTGCAGCATAGGTTCACCAGGTTAATTCCCAGGATGACCAGACTGACATATGGTGAAAGAATGGATCGACTGGGCTGAAATTCACTGGCAATTAGGATGACAGGGGATCTTACAGAAACATATCAAATTATTAAGGGATTGGACGGGCTAGATGCAGGAAAAATGGTCCCGATGTTGGTGGAGTCCGGAACCAGGCCTCCCAGTTTAAGAATAAGGGGTAGGCCATTTAGGACTGAGATAAGGAAAAACTTTTTCATGCAGAGTGTTGTGAATCTGTGGAATTCTCTGCCACAGAAGGCAGTGGTTGCCAATTGACTGGATGTTTTCTAGAGGGAGTTAGATATAGCTCTTGGGGCAAATGAAATTAAGGGATATGTGGAGAAAGCAGGAACGGGGTACTGATTTTGGATGATTGTCCATGATCATATTGAATGGCGGTGCTGGCTCGAAGGGCAGAATGGCCTTCTCCTGCACCTATTTTCTATGTTTCTCCAATGTTCCAAAACAAAAACAATCCATATTCAAAAAGCTCTTTTAACATCAAAATTCATCTTAAAAGTTTTTCAAAGGCATAACTAATATGGACAAACAAAATTTGGGAATTAGCACTAGTATATAGGAGGGACTAATTTTCTGTATATTTTATGTCACTCAGATCCCAACCCTCCAGGACCGATCACAGTGACCAACTTCAACAACAGTTTCATCTCACTAATCTGGGGTGCACCTATGGATATGGATAATGGAAGTTACACCTTCAAAATAACTTACACAAATGGTTCTGCTGAAATATTTATGACAGTAAATTCAACCTCAACAATAATTCCAAACCTTGTTTCTGGAACCAACTACACCATTTGTGTGGCCACTATTGGACCTGGAGAATTGCTGAGTGAATGTGTATCCACATTTCAAGTCACCAGTAAGTAAAATATCTATTCTCAATTCCAATATTTATAAACAAACACCTTACTTTTATTTTAGTCCTGTTCGTCTTCTAATATTGAAGGAAAAATCCCAGCTGAGTGCATTGACCAATATATTTTGACTGCTTTATGTGAAATATTTAAATTTCTCACAATTGTTATACATGAATGAAATTGTTAATGTTTATTAGCAATAATAAATAAATCTGATGCCACCTCTGCCTGACATGCTAATGTTTTGACAGATGGCCTTTTGACCCACTGAGTTACTCCAGTGCCTTGTTTTTTAATCCCAAGGATTGAATAATCTACATCCCAGAGTTTTGAAGGCAGTGCCATTAAAAGTGGTGAATGCTTTGGTTAAAACCTTTCAATTGTGAAAATGTTGCCGTGATGAGCAAATCTGACCCCACTTTTTAGCAGAGGAGTAAGAGAGAAAATGGGTGACAATGATCTGTTAATGGTAGGGAACGTGCTGGAATCTATAATTGATGAAGTAACTGAAAGCCTTGAAAAGAATCGATTAGCGTAGATGAGACATCTTGGTCGACGTGGTCAAGATAGGCGAAGATCCTGTTTCCATGCTCTACGATATGAAGCACCCAAATGTCATAATTTCACCAATAAATTACACAAATTTTGAAGAGCCTTTCAAAAAGCATTAGATGTTACGGAATAACATTTAAAACCTTGATCAATAGTATAGACAAATTTCTAGACCTGCATATCTTAGCAAGGATTGATAACGTGGATCCGTCAAGGAAATGTACAATCCCTTAACCTGTTCACACAGAACGAAGAGTACAAAACCTCCACAGAAATTCTGCGGGGGGAGTGCAAGTGTAATAAACATTTGGCACCATCTGTTTTACATTAACCATAATATCTGAGCCATTGTAGGTTTCTAAAGTATATTTATCATCAGTAATAGGTTTGCCTGAAGCATTTCATCAATAAAGTTGTTTTTCTTTATCCCCAACAGAACCAAATGTGGTGAGCAACATACAAATTGTTAAGGTTGATAACAACTCTGTAACTTTGAATTGGACACGGCCAATAGAATATAAAGATGACTATTCATATCTGGTATTGACGAAAGAAAGTTTGAACCCTGTCAACCCTCAAAATGTAACTGTAAATATTGAAAATGCTACTCTGACAGACCTGACACCTGGAATCAACAACACCTTCACAATTATCACACTGGTAGCCAACGTCAAGGCTGATGGCGTAGAGATATCCAGCTACACGCGTAAGTTGTGCAGTCTATGGCTTCCCTTTATAGTAAATTGTAGAAATAATTAATTTCCACTGATGAAAACACCCACAAACTGGGAGACGCTTTGCTGAACACCACCACTCTGCAAAGAGTACCTGTCATTTTAATTTTCTGTACTGTTCCTCCTCTGACTTTGGCTGCTTGCACTATTTCAGTGAAGGTGAATGTAAGCTTGATGTATACCAGCTCATCTTTCAATTTGACTTGAAATGTTCTTCCCATAGATACAGCCTAAACTGCTGACCCCCCCACCCCTTTTTTTTGTTTTTAGCTTAAAATGTGAATATGTGCAGAATTTAGTTTAGTGGTCTTTTTAATACATTCTTATCAGTTCCAACCCCATTCAAGATTTACTCCTTTGCTGAGATGTTTCTGTGTTCTTGTTCTGTAAATAACATTACTTGCCATGCTTTGACAGTACCTACCTGCCAAATAAGTGTTGAGTCTCAATCCTCCTGCAAGACTTAAAACTTTTTAAATTCCTCAGAACCTGAAAAGATACTAGAAGCGGACATCAATGTGAATAACGATGGGACAGTGGACAAATTGTCTGTCTCCTGGAAGAAACCAGCTGGCAACGTAGAAATGTACTTCATTGTTGTAGAAGACATGAAAAATTCGGAAAAGAAAATCGAGAGAACCAATGTCACGTCTACGGTAACATTCCGTGGTCTTCGACCTGGCCGGGTGTACAATGTCTCAGTGATTACAAACAGCGGACCTTTCAATGTAACCTCTGGGAATGTGCAGGGTATAACAGGTATGTGGAATATGTGAAGAATAGTTTCAATTGAATTTGTGTTACGTATCAGAAATAGTATATGTTGAACACTTTTTTGAGCATCCTTTGCCAAGTTTAGGAAGTTAAATCACTATGATTGACAAATTTAATCTGCAGCGTTTCACTAGCACTGATTATTTGATTCAGATTTCTTTTTGTGGGTTAGTGGGGGAGAGTTTCGCCCAAGGTGAAAGAATAGAAAATTATAATTTTTTGACATACCACTTTAGGTTGTCCCAAAGCACTTGATAATCAACAAAGAAGTGGAGTTATTGAATAATCAAAGTATCAATTATGAACACTATCCCATTCTCACTAAATGTTGGTTATTAATGAGGTTTCTCACTGGGTATTTTAATAAACATCAGTTCTTCATTTATGTATCAGCACTTGCTTATGCTGTGATTGGATGCATGTTGATTCATTTGATTTTAATTGATCACAATGCTAAGCATGCACTGTGGTTGCCTTGAAGGTTTGATGCCCCTGAACCTTGTTTTATTTGAATCTAAACAAATAAAACAAATGCAGATAAAGAACGGGATTTAAACTTGTGCATTTAAAATGAGAACATTCACTGCAATTAACCTTTCCATCACATCCACCCTCATAACGGGTAGCACTGTGGCACAGTGGTAGAGTTGCTGCCTTACAGTAATTTCAAAACTGGAGTTGTGGGTTTGATCCCAACTACAGGTGCTGTCTGTACGGAGTTTGTATGTTCTCCCCATGACCGCACGGGTTTTCTGTGAGATTTTCGGTTTCCTCTCACGTTCCAAAGACGTACAGGTTTGTAGGTAAATTGGCCCAAGTGTGTGTAGGATAGTGTTAATGTGCGGGGATCGCTGGTTGGTGTGGACTGAAGGGCCTGTTTCCGAGCTTTATCTGTAAACTAAACTAAACTATAATATTTTTGTTTTCCTCATTTTGATATTCTGATTCCAGGGCTTTGTCTTGGCCACCTTAAATTGTACTTCAAGTTGATGGTGCATTTTTTAAAAAACAATTTGTGAGAAAGTATTGGAGAGTATTCTGAGGGATAGGATATATAGGCATTTGGATAGGCAAGCCGTCGGGGAGCGGCCTTATCGAGAAATGGCAGGCAAGTTGGTGCAGTGTGTTTCCTGCAGGATGTGGGCAGTCAGCGACACCGATGGAGCTTCTGGAAACTACACCTGCAGGAATTGTGTCCAGGTGCAGCTCCTGAATGAACGTATTGGGGAACTGGAGAAGTAGCTGGATGACCTCAGGGCCATCCGGGAAAACGAGAGTTTCCTGGACAGGACCTACAGTGAGGTTGTCACGCCAAGAATGCAGGAAGAGCGAAGGTGGGTGACTGGGAGAAAAGGGAGTAAATGTGGAGAGCAGGAGACCCTGGTGGCTGTGCCTAATGAAAACAGGTGCGCCTTCTCGGGAGCTGTCGGGGCAGAAGACGCTTCCAGTCCAAGCGGCGGACAGGTCGGCTTCAATCCTGGCAATGAGAATCGACCGGGGAGACCGACACCGGGCAGAGCCATAGTTGTAGGTGACTCCATTGTCCGAGGTGCGGACAGGAGATTCTGTGGCGACAGGCGAGACTTGAGGATGGTGTGTTGCCTCCCTGGTGCTAGGGTTAAATATGTCATGGACCGACTTCAGAACATCCTCGAGAGGGTAGGTGAACAGCCAGAAGTAGTTGTGCACGAGAGCACGAATGACGTCAGGAGGAAGTGCAAGGAGGTTCTGCAAAGTGAGTTTGGATAGTTAGGAGGACTGAAAAGCAGGACTTCTAGGGTGGTTATTTCTGGATTACTTCCTGTACCTCGTGTTAGTAAGGACAGGAACAAGGAGATAGGGGATATGAATGTATGGCTGTGGGGCTGGTGCAGGGAGCAGGGATTTAGATTTATAGACCACTGGGATCTCTTCTGGGGTAGGGATGACCTGTACAAAAGGGATGGGTTACACCTTAACTGGAGGGGGACCAACGTTCTAGCAGGCAGGTTTGCTAGTGCTACACATGTGGGTTTAAACTAAGTAGTGGGAGGGAGGGGTTGACAAATTGGGAATATGAAGATGGAGGTAAAGGGGAAGCGAATACGGGAAAAATTGCAAAAGGCTCCCGAATTAATGGGAAGGAAAGTGAGAGAAGGGGTAAGACAGTAGGGTCAGGGCCAATAGTGTGAGAGGGGAGGTAAATACCGAAGTTAAAGTGTTGTATTTGAATGCGCGAAGTATAAAAAATAAAGTGGATGAACTTGAGGCTCAGTTAGATATGGCAAGTATGATGTTGTGGGAAATACAGACACATAGCTACAAGAGGTCCAGGGCTGGAAGCTGAATATTCAGGGGTATACGACCTATCGAAAAGACAGACAGGTGGGCAGAGGGGGTGCGGTCACACTGTTGGTAAGGAATGGTATTCACTCCCTTGCCAGGGGTGACATAGAATCAGGAGATGTAGAATCAGTATGGACAGAACTGAGGAATTGTAAGGGTAAAAATACCCTAATGGGAGTTATCTACAGGCCCCAAACAGTAGCCTGGATATAGGGTGCTAGTTGAATCAAGAGTTAAAATGAGCATGTCACAAAGGTAATGCTACAGTGGTTATGGGAGATTTCAACATGCAGGTAGACTGGGAAAATCAGCTTGGTAATGGACCCCAAGAAAGGGAGTTTGTGGAGTGCCTCCAAGATGAATTCTTAGAGCAGCTTATACTGGAGCCTACCAGGGAGAAGGCAATTCTGTATTTAGTGTTGTGTAATGAACCGGATTTGATAAGGGAACTCAAGGTAAAAGAGCCATTAGGAGGTAGTGATCATAATATGATAAGTTTTCATCTACAATTTGAGAGGGAGAAGGGAAAATCAGAAGTGTCAGTATTGCAGTTGAGCAAGGGGGCTATGGAGGCATGAGAGAGGAGCTGGCCAGAGTTGACTGGAAAGAGACCCTAGCAGGGAAGACGGTGGAACAACAATAGCAGGTATTTCTTGGAATAATACAGAAGGTGCAGGATCAGTTCATTCCAAAGAGGAAGAAAGATTCTAAGGGGAGTAAAATGAGACCTTGGCTGACAAGGGAAGTCAAGGACAGTATAAAAATAAAAGAGAAGAAGTATAACATAGCAAAGATGAGCAGGAAGCCAGTGGATTGGGACTCTTTTAAAGAGCAACAAAAGATAACTGAAAAGGCAATACGGGGAGAAAAGATGAGGTACGAAGGTAAGCTAGCCAAGAATATAAAGGAGGATAGTAAAAGCTTCTTTAGGTATGTGAAGAGGAAAAAAATAGTTAAGACAAATGTGGGTCCCTTGAAGACAGAAGCAGGTGTATTTATTATGGGGAACAAGGAAATGGCAGACGAGTTGAACAGGTACTTTGTTTGTGTCTTCCTTAGTGAAGACAGATCCAATCTCCCAGATGTACTAGTGGACAGAGGTCCAAGGGTGACAGGAACTGAAGGAAATTCACATTAGGCAGGAAATTCTGTTGGGTAGACTGATGGGACTGAAGGCTGATAAATCCCCTGGGCCTGATGGTCTGCATCCCAGGATACTTAAGGAAGTGGCTCTAGAAATCATGGACGCATTGGTGATCATTTTCCAGTGTTCTATAGATTCAGGATCAGTTCCCGTGGATTGGAGCATAGTTAATGTTATCCTACTTTTTAAGAAAGGAGGGAGAGAGAAAATGGGGAATTATAGACCAGTTAGCCAGACATCAGTGGTGGGGAAGATGCTAGAGTCAATTACAAAAGAAGAAATTGCAGAACATTTGGATAACAGTAACAGGATCGTTCCAATGGATTTATGAAGGGGTTTGCTTGACTAATCTTCTGGAAGTTTTTAAAGATGTAACTGGGAAAATGGACAAGGGAGAGCCAGTGGATTTAGTGTACCTGGACTTTCAGAAAGCCTTTGATAAGGTCGCACAGGAGATTAGTGGGCAAAATTAGAGCACATGGTATTGGGGGTAGGGTACTGACATGGATAGAACATTGGTTGGCAGACAGGAAACAAAGAGTAGGGAATAACGGGTCCCTTTCAGAATGGCAGGCAGTAACTAGTGGGGTACCGCAAGGCTCGGTGCTGGGACCACAGCTATTTACAATATACATTAATGACTTAGATGAAGGGATTAAAAGCAACATTAGCAAATTTGCAGATGACACAAAGCTGGGTGGCAGTGTGAACTGTGAGGAGGATGCTATGAGGATGCAGGGTGACTTGGACAGGTTGTGTGAGTGGGCAGATGTATGGCAGATGCAGTTTAATGTGGATAAATGTGAGGTTATCCACTTTAGTGGTAAGAACAGGAAGGCAGATTATTATCTGAATGGTGTCAAGTTATAAAAAACGGAAGTACAAAGAGATCTGGGTGTCCTTGTTCAACAGTCAATGAAAATAAGCATGTAGGTACAGCAGGCAGTGAAGAAAGCTAATGGTATGTTGGCCTTCATATCATATCATATCATATCTCTACAGCTGGAAACAGGCCTTTTCGGCCCTCCAAGTCCGTGCCGCCCAGTGATCCCCGTACAATAACACTATCCTACACCCACTAGGGACAATTTTTACATTTACCCAGCCAATTAACCTACATACCTGTACGTCTTTGGAGAGGAGTTGAGTATAGGAGCAAAGAGGTCCTTCTGCAGTTGGACAGGCCCCTAGTGAGACCACACCTGGAGTACTGTGTGCGGTTTTGATCTCCAAATTTGAGGAAGGACATTCTTGCTATTGAGGGAGTGCAGCGTAGGTTCACGAGGTTAATTCCCGGAATGACGGGACTGTCGTATGTTGAAAGACTGGAGAGACTGGGCTTGTATACACTGGAATTTAGAAGGATGAGAGGGGATCTTATTGAAACATATAAGATTATTAAGGAATTGGACACGCTAGAGGCAGGAAACATGTTCCCGATGTTGGGGGAGTCCAGAACCAGGAGCCACAGTTTAAGAATAAGGGGCAGACCATTTAGAACGGAGATGAGGAAAAACCTTTTCACTCAGAGTTATAAATCTTTGGAATTGTCTGCCTTAGAAGGCAGTGGAGGCCAATTCTCTGGATGCTATCAATACAGAGTTAAATAGAGCTCTTAATGATAGCAGAGTAAGGGGTATGGGGAGAGGGCAGGAATGACGTACTGATTGTGGATGATCAGCCATGATGGTGCTGGTTCGACGGGCTTACTCCTGCACCTATTGTCTATAAGGGCTGATTAAGGATAGTCAGAATGGTTTTGTACGTGGGAGGTCATGCCTCACAAATCTGATAGGATTTGTTTGAAGACGCGACCAAAAAGGTTGATGAGGGCAGAGCTGTAGATGTTGTGTACATGGACTTTGGTAAGGCATTCAACAAGGTTCCACATGGTAGGCTGCTCTGGAAGGTTAGATCACATGGGATCCAAGCAGAGATAGCTAAATGGATAGCAAATTGGCTCCATGGAAGGAAGCAGAGGGTGGGTGGAAGGTTGCGTCTCAGACTTGATGTCTGTGACTAGTGGTGTGCCTCAGGGTTCGGTGTTGGGCCCGTTACTGTTTGTCATCCACATCAATGATTTGGATGAGGACATACAGGGCAAGATTTTGCAAGTTTGCTGATGATACAAAAGTTAGTGGATGTAAATTTAGTTTGCAGATAGTGAAGATGGTTGTGAATGATTGCAGCGGGATCTGAATCGATTGGCCAGGTGGGCGGAGGAATGATTGATGGAATTTAATACAGAGAAGTGCGAGGTATTGCATTTTGGAACGTCGAGCAAGGGCAGGACCGACACAGTAAATGGTAGGCCTCTGGGTAGTGTTGTGGAGCAGAGGGATCTAGGAGTACTGGTGCATGGCTCCTTGAAGGTTGAGTCGCAGGTAGATAAGGTGGTCAAAAAAGGCTTTTGGCACTTTGGTCTTCATCGGTCAGACTATTGAATATAGAAGTTGGGAGGTCATGTTGCCATTGTATCAGACGGTGAGACCGCATTTAGAATATTGTGTTCAGTTCTGGGCATCATTTTATAGGAAAGGGTTCAGAAAAGATTTGCAAGGATGTTGCCAGGACCAGAGGGTGTGAGCTACAGGGAGAGGTTGATTAAGCTGGGTCTCTATTCCAAGGAGCGTAGGAGGATGAGGGGAGATCTTATAGAGGCATACAAAATCATGAGAGGAATAGATTTGGTAGATGCACAGTCTTTTGCCCTGAGTAGGGGAATCAAGGACTAGAGGACATAGGTTCAAGGTGAAGGGGAAAAGATTTAATAGGAATCCGAGGGGTAACTTTTTCACTCAAAGGGTGGTGGGTGCATGGAACAAGCTGCCAGAGGAGGTAGTTGAGGCTGGGACTATCCCATCATTTAAGAAACAGTTAGACAGGAACATGGATAGGACAGGTTTGGAGGGATATGGACCAAGCGCAGGCAAGTGGGACTACCATAGCTGGGACATTGTTGGCCGGTGTGGGCGAGTTGGGCCAAAGGGCCTGTTTCCACACTGAATCACTCTATGACTCTAAAGTATCTCAAAATACTTTGAAAATCTCTGTACTAACACTGAAGTAATTTTGTGTATTTTCCTCGTAAAGTGATGCTTCATTTTAGAATCAGCGTTTCCAAATAAGAAATACTAAACCCTTCAGAAATCTGCATATATTAGTGCCGATTGAAACCACTGTGTACTTTCTTTCTCCTTTCAGTTCCAAACATTCCTGGTGCTATCAGTGTGGTGGACTTCAACACCAGTTTTATCTCATTAAACTGGGGAGCACCTGCTAATATGGATGACGGATGTTGTTCCTTCAACATAACCTACACCAATGGTTCTACTACAGAGACTGTCACTGCACAGACAAACTTCACCATAATTGGAAACCTTATTTCTGGGACGGAATACACTATATATGTGGCTACTGTTGGACCTGGACAACTGATAAGTCAAAATCAGTCGATCAAGCACTTCACCAGTAAGTGTAAGAGGGACAGTGAAAATGTTCATGTTACCAAAGTGAATCTTATTGCAAGAGCACTTTGCAAGGTGTAGTTTTCCTTCAGCAAGTCCTTTGCTATTTTCTTACAGTGGAAAATATTGTACTTGCGTGAGTAATTGAACTTGGATATACGTGGAAGTTCATCATGCATCAATTTTCTCAATGTTCATTGACTCTTCAGATAATTTAAAAAAATAATGTGTTACCATTGACTAATGAGTTATGGGTCTAATTTATTCATTTTATTACTTCATTAAGTCTTATTTGGTTGAGTCAGAATACTAATGCAAAATTCTGGGAGAGAGGATTGAATGAAATTGCAAAATAATTTTCAGTGTAGACCACACATACAATTATCAGAGGCCAAATATAAGAAAATGATTAAAAAAAGGAAATGGATACCTAAGTGGACTATCTTTCCTTTCACGTCTGCCCCACCATTCATGAAGATCATGGCTGATCCATCTCAATGTCATTTTCGAGCACTATTTATCCAATCCAAGATTCCCTTAACATCCAATGAATTATTATTCTATGCTTTGAAGGAACACGATATCTCATCTCCACAGCCTACAGAATGCCAAAGTATAATTTCTCTGTCAGTGAAGCTATTTGGCCTCATTCCAGTCCCATAGAGAACATAATGGCCAAGTAAGAAAATAATCTGGTCATCCAGAGTAAGTGATATCAGTCCACCTTTGGTTTAGATTTATTGTTGTCATATGTACTAAGGTACTGTAAAAAGCTTTGTTTTGCATGTTTTCCAATTAGATAAGAAAACTCTTTATAAATACAATCTTGTTAAACTCGAGTACAGTAGATTGAGTAAAGTTCATGATAAAGAGTGCAGTATATGGTTCTGTAAGAAAATAACTGCAGATGCTGGTACAAATCGAAGGTATTTATTTACAAAATACTGGAGCAACTCAGCAGGTCAGGCAGCATCTCAGGAGAGAAGGATTGGGTGACGTTTCGGGTCGAGACCCTTCTTCAGGCAGTATATGGTTCTCAACATTATAGAATCAATTTGAAATAAAAATCTGGAAGTAAAAAAAATATCTATGCCATGCCCGGTGTGAATGTTATTTGCTAATAATTTAAAAAAAATCTTTTAAATGTATATTTGAGCCAAAACTGTAGTGACATTAAATAACCACATGGGGCATTCAGAAGCAAGTCTTTAGTCAATTCACAAAGTGCTCGAGAAACTCAGCAGGTCAAACAACAGATGTGGAAGCAAAGGTATAGTCAACATAGTCAAAATTGTAATGTTTCATTGTCATCTTAACTGATACTGGCTTTTTATTCCAGATTTATTTAACAAACTTAATTGAAGTAACATGCACATTGGGAATTAAATTCTGCTTACCAAATCATCAGTCCATACATCTGGACTATCAATCCAGTAACATAACCACTCTGCTATTATTTCTGAACAAGAAAAACAAACTATGCAGTTGTATTAAAGCTAGTACAGAGAGGTGAGGTCATGATCACCTTTTCATGGGCAACTAGGAATATATATTCAATACTACCACCATCATGATATTCTCATGATGAATAATTTTGATGAATAATAATGAACAATTGACTTGTGCCGGCTCCTGCAAATGAGCTTTCTTGGTTCTTGAACTGTACTGATGTTTATCCCTTGTAGTTGTTCTTGCAGTTCAAGTTTCATTTCATTATTCTAACAACTTGGGTAGGCAAATAATTAATTTGGGTCGGATTTTAACAAGTAAAAATTCCTTTTGTGTTCTCTTGATTTCTCCTTTTGTCAATTTTTGTTTCTATTGGCAGTTTCTTGGATGAATGGGATATCCAAGGCTGTTGCACAAGCATAATGATGGGCACAGAAAACTTCATTTTCCCAAAGCATAAAGTATAACAATAATATGATTTTACCTCTGACATCTTGTCTCTCATGTTGACCTGCTGGTTGCAATCACTGTGAACAAACTGCACTTTTATTTTGTAGTTTTAAAAAAATCAGTCTGTCATTTGGATTACAAAGAGCACTTATTGGGTCTCTAATATTTGTCCAGAGATCTTTTTGCATTAACTCTAACTTGATTTAGTTCTTTTTTTTTAAAGAAGTTCATCCAATGGGTCTTTGGGTTTGCTATGTCCGTACTAAATGTCACCCAGAAAATATATTGTTCATTGTTTTTATCAACAGAGCCAAACCCCATTCAGAACTTGCAGATACGGATGTTTGGTACAAGCAACATTAGCCTAGAATGGACAAGACCACAGGACTATAAAGCAGAATACAAGTATAGAGTGGTGACAGAGGGAAGCCCAGCACCCACAAATGGCAATGGAAATAAAACCACAATCGAGGAAAATGTGATTGTGGGGGGTCTGACATCTGGAACCAACTACAACTTTTCCGTTACCACACTTGCAGCGGATGGTACTCCAGCAGAATCTGTCGAAATAGCCAACTACACAAGTAATATTCTGGCATTTGAGAATCAAATTAACTGCATAGAGTTGGCATTTAATTTTCAAAATACGAAGTTTGTTCTCATTTAACATTAAACCACTCAATGTTGGGTTCCGGTATTAATTTCTCAGTCTTTCAGTTAGTAATTTCAACAGTGGTTGAAACTGTTATAAACAACATGGAACAATACAGCACAGGACCAGACCCTTCATCCCAACATGTCCAAGACACTCATGATGTCATCTAACTAATCCCATCTGCCTGCATATGGTCCATCTATTTCTTGCCTGTTCATGTGTTTGTCTAAATTCTTCTTAAATGTTACCATCTTATCTGCTTCCACCACCGCCAGCAAGTACCAGGCAATTATTTTTCTCTGTGTAAAAAATAAAACTTGCCCTACACTTTCCCTTCTCATTTTAAACATATACCCTCTCATGAGAAAGAGAAGACATTAAGAATGTCTTAAAATAAGACCATTCGGGTGGATAAATCCCAGGACCACTTGGGACATATCCCAGAGTACTGTAGGAAGCAAGGGATGAAATTGGAATGGCTTTGTCGGAGATCTTCGTATCTTAAAATCATAAGAGATAGGAGCCGAATTAGTCCATTTGGCCATCAAGTCTACTCTGCCATTCAATCATTGCTGATCTATCTCTCCCTCCTAACCCCATTCTCCTGCCTTCTCCCCATAACAAGAATCCATCTATCTCTGCCTTAAATATATCCACTGACTTTTGTCTGCTCCACAGCCTTCTGTGGCAAAGAATTCCACAGATTCACCACCCTCTGACTAAATAAATTCTTCCTCATCGTCCTAAAATAACGTCATTTAATTCTGAGGCTATGACCTCTAGTCCTAGACTCTCCCACTCATGGAAACATCCTCTCCACATCCACTCTATCCAAACCTTTCACTATCTGTATGTTTTAATGAGGTCCCCCCCTCCTTCTTCTAAACTCCAGCGAGTACAGGCCCAGTGCCGTCAAACGCTCATCATACGTTAACTTACTCATTCCTAGGATCACTCTTGTAAACCTCCTCTGGACCCTCTCCAGAGCCAGCATGTCCTTCCTCAGATATGGTGCCCAGAATTGCTCACAATATTCCAAATGTAGCCTGACCAGCACCTTTTAGAGCCTCAGCATTACATCCTTTTTTTTGTATACAAGCCCTCTAGAAATACATGTGAGCATTTTGTTTGCTTTCTTTACTGCAGATTTGACTTGTAGATTAACTTTTTGGGAATCCTGCACCCGCACTCCCAAGTTCCTTTGCACCTCCGATTTCTGGATTCTCTTCCCGTTTAGAAAATAATCTGCTCTCTAGCCTCTCCAGCCAGTGATGTTCCTTTGTTCAAGAAGGGTAACATGGGTATCCCAGGTTATGACAGATTGAGTCTTGCATCAGGGTAGGGAAATTAGTGAAAGAAGATTTTCCACCTTTGAAAAAAGACTGCATATGCATTGCATAATACACCGATCAGCCAAAACATTATGACCACCGGCAGGCGAAGTAAATAACATTGATTATCTTGTTACAAAGGCACCTGTCAAGGGGTGGCATATATTAGGCAGCAAGTGAACAGTCAGTTCTTGAAATTGATGTGTTGGATGCAGAAGAAATGGTCAGGAGTAAAGACCTGAGCGACTTTGTTATGGCCAGACGACTGGGTCAGAGCATCTCTGAAACAGCAAGGCTTGTGGGGTGCTCCCGGTCAGCAGTGGTGAGTACCTACTGACAGTGGTCCGAGGAGGGACAAACCACAAACCGGCGACAGGGTGTTGGGCGCCCAAGGCTCATCGATGCGTGAGGTTAACGAAGGTTATTCCATCTGGTCCGAACTGACAGAAGGTCTATTGTGGCACAAGTCACAGACAATTTTAATGGTGGTCACAGGAGGAATGTGTCACAATACAGAGTGCATCGCACCCTGCTGCATATATGGGGCTGCACATGGAAGACCAACAGCATATTAGGCAGTGGTCATAATGTTTTGGCTCATTGGGTCATAATGTTTTGGCTGATCGGTGTATATACTTCTATCTTGTCGCTCCTCAGCCTCTGATATTCCATAAAAAACAATTCAAATTTGTCTGATCTATCCTGCAATTCGGGCAATATCTAGGTGAACCACTTCTGTACTCTCTCCAAACCTTCCACATCTTTCCGACTAAATGGCAAGCAGAATTGTAACTCTCCAAATGTGGCCTAACCAAAGTTTTATACAGCTGCAACATGACTTGCCAACTTTCATACTACATGCCCTGACCAAAGAAAACAAAGATGCCTTGCACCTGCTTCACCATCCTATCCACATGTGTAGCCACTTTCAAGGTTTGAACTTGCACCCCAAAATCCCACTCTATATTGATGCTCCAAAGGGGGCCTGCCATTTGCTGTATACTTTCCTCTTGCATTTTATCTCCCCAAATCTATCACATCACACTTATCTGTATTAAACTCCATCTGCCATTTCTCCGCCAATCAATTTACAATCATGCTGTATCCTGTAACAACCTTTCTCGCTATCCACAATTCCACTAATTTTCATGTTGAATGCAAACTTTCTAATCAGACTACCTACATTTTCATCCAAGTTATTTATGTTATAAACAACAGAGGTCCCAGCTCTGATCCTTACAGAACAACATGGTGACAGACCTCCTATCAAAAAAATACCCACCTGTCTTCCATGAGAAAGCTACGTTTGTATCCGATTTACCCACATACTGTGGACGACCCTCAACCATCTATCAAAAACATTCTAATCAAATTTGTGAGACCACCCCAGCACAAAGCTGGCTGTCCTTAATGATCCAAGCATTTCCAAATGCAAGTAAACCCTGTCCTTCAGCCTCCTTTCCAAAAGCTTTTCTACAACCCATTTTAGGCTCACTAGTTTATAATTTTCTGAATAATCTCTATTGCCATTCTTAAACAAAGGAACCCCATTGGCTATTCTTCAATTTTTTGAGACCTCTCCTGTGGCCTGTCTTTGTTGACACCCCAGCTTACCTCTCTTAATACCCTGTAAATGGATTCTATCAGGTTTTGGGGACATAAGCACCTGGTTATTTTTTAAAGACATCCAACATCACCTCCTCCTCCTCCTCCTTGATATCATTATGCCCTTTAATATAAATATATCCTTCCCTGATCACACTCATTATCCACGTCCTTCTCCTTAGTGAATACTGAAGCAAAGTACTCATTTAGAACCTCACCCCTTTCCTCTGGCACCATGCATAAATTCCCTTCTCTCAACTTGAGTGGACTTACACTTTTGCTAGCTAACCCTCTTGCTCCCAATAATCGTATAAAATGCCTTTGATTCTCCTTAATCCCATGTGCTCCCTTTAACTCTCCTAATTCCTTATTTAAATTATTTCCTGCTTCCTTTATATTCCTCGTGCCTTATCTGATTTCAACTTCCTAAACCTTACATATATTCACTTTTCCTTTTTGCCCAAACTGCCTATGGTTGTAGAACTTTGCCTTGATTCTTTTTCATCTTCTCAGGAACATGCTAGTCCTGAAATCGTACCAACTGACATTTAAAAGACTCATACATGTTTGATGTGAATTTACTCCAGCCATTCCTGATTTGCTGTGTCTTTGAGTGACAGACAAGAAAAAGTTGCTGTATCTAAATTTTCTTTAGTGGCCTTTGCTGTAGAATGCGTGCAGATAGCAGGTGAGAATAGTCAGGATTGAAAAGTGTTTGGTGTACAAGATAGTTAATAAATAGCAGCATGAGCAACCTAAATTTAAAAAAAGGAAAATGGTGCAACAGTTAAACTCCATCTGCAGCAGGACAGTTGCTACCTTACGGCACAAGAGACCTGCGTTCCATCCTGACTATGGGTGCTGCCTGTATAGTTTATACGTTCTCCCTGTAACCACAAGGGTTTTCACTGGGTGCTCCCGTTTCCTCCCACACTCCTAAGACATGCAGGTTTGTAGGTTAATTGGCTTCTGTAAAATTGTCCCTCCATGTGTCGGATAGAACTACTGTACAGGTGATCGCTAGTGTGGACTCTGTGGGCCGAAGAGCCTGTTTCCACACTTTATCTCTAGAGTCATAGTGATACAATGTGGAAACAAGCCCTTCAGCCCAACTTGCCTACACTGGCCAACATATCCCAACTGTACTAGTCCCACCTGCTGGCATTTGGTCTATATCCCTCCAAACCTGTTCTATCTAAATTAAATTAACTATGATATAGCTACACACAATATGTGTATAATGTACACATGAATGAGGTATTAGTGAAGCATTTTTGAAAAAATATATCTCAGTATAGGGCCACAGTTTAAGAATAAGGGGTAGGCCATTTAGAACGGAGATGAGGAAGAACTTTTTCAGTCAGAGTGGTGAAGGTGTGGAATTCTCTGCCTCAGAAGGCAGTGGAGGCCAGTTCGTTGGATGCTTTCAAGAGAGAGCTGGATAGAGCTCTTAAGGATAGCGGAGTGAGGGGATATGGGGAGAAGGCAGGAACGGGGTACTGATTGAGAGTGATCAGCCATGATCGCATTGAATGGCGGCGCTGGCTCGAAGGGCTGAATGGCCTACTCCTGCACCTATTGTCTATTGTCTATTGTATGTTTTATCAGAAGAGCATCATTGCTCTACAATGCATAGCATTCACAATAAATTACAAAAAGTTCTTAATTTCCAACCTGGACATGATATAAATTAAATCATTGGTGCAGGCTTATGAAAAGGAACACTGCAACTGTGAACGATTTGAGTTCATCAGTTTAATAGTCTTTAAGGTTCAGAATTGTGTGAGCTCCAGTTGATGATCCCTTGCATGGCATCACCTGTGATTTTCAGCCCATGGGGAAGAATGGAAAATGGTTTAAGTAGTTGCTCATGTCACTGCCATGCACCCCAAGTATCAGGGGAGAGTAAAAGACTTCAAGAATGCACATAGCTGTAGTAGCTAACATTGAAGAATTTTTGTTCAATATGAAAAAGGATGCGATCTACGTTCTTTACTGTGGAAAGTCTACATATACTCCTAAATTTCCTAAATGTAAAGAGATGGGTTGGCTTCCATTGTTTTCTTTCCTCTTTCGAAGCAAGGTTTAACGATATAAACTTTAAATGATGTATAGTGTAACACGGAGATCCTGTAAGGTATTTCTTAAATTCATCAGCTCAAAGTAGTTTTAGGAAGTGTAATTTTGGAAATGCTGGACCAGTAGATTAACAGCATTATGGGCTGGAATTAACATTTCAGTCAAGACCTCATTGAAGCTGAAAAATGTTTAATTTGTTAAAGATGTTTAATCAATGCTGAAAATTAGAAGATTGGGAAAAAAAGAACAAAAGGTGGGGTAAGGTAGTTGCAGAATTGCTTTTTCTATTTCCAAATCCGATTCACTGTGTATAATGGTAATATTATTTTGTTAACTCATATTACAATGCACTTATCTTGCTTTATTTTTGCACAGAACCTGTGAAAATACCATCTGAAAACATCACCCTGAGCAATGAGAACACAACTGATACATTAAAAGTTTCCTGGATCCTTCCACCAGGAGGCGTTGAAAATTTCACAGTTGAAATAAAAGATGGTCGAAATCCAGGAGCATATAACAAAGCAAACACTGTGGGACATTCAGTAACCGAACTAGTATTCAGTGACCTACGGCCTGGAAGGTTGTACAATGTTACTGTGGCAACAATTAGTGGGCCTCATCACATAACCTCAGATGAAGTATTTGAAGCCACCAGTAAGTACAATATATTACAATTTGCTTTAGTATATCTGAATATTTTTTTAAATTATAAATGGAATATAGTACAGAAATAGTTTCCCTTGGTCTTGACCTCTTAAATCTCACCCTCGGCAATCTCAGCACACGTATAATCACACTTTTCCAAATTCAATCTCCTAATTTGACAAGATTAGTTTTTTGACCATGTTTACTTTCCACATGACAATGCAGGCCTTCCACTTTCCAGCTTCTGAAGGTTTCACATATCTCTCCTGTCATAAACAGAGATCTACAGTTATTTGCAAACTATTGTTTGATGGCACTGGGCCTGTATTCGCTGGAGTATAGAAGAATGAGGGGAGACCTCATTGAAACATACAGAATAATGAAAGGCTTGGACAGAGTGGATGTGGAGAGGATGTTTCCACTAGTGGGAGAGTCCAGGACTTGAGGCCATAGCCTCAGAATTAAAGGACATTCTTTTAGGAAGATGAGGGGGAATTTCTTTAGTCAGGGGTGATGAATCTGTGGAATATTTTGCCACAGAAGGCTGTGGAGGCCATCAGTGGATATATTTAAGGCAGAGATAGATAGATTCTTGATTAGTCAGGGGTTATGGAAGAAGGCAGGAGAATGGGCTTAAGAGGGAAGGATAGATCAGCCATGAATGGCCTAATTCTGCTCCTATCACTTATCTTATGATCTAAAATGTGTTGGCTTGTTTTAAGAAAAAGTGTAGACACTAGATTGCCTGTCCAAAGTGCAAATGCTAATTCTATTTTGTCACGAGTTGTGATTTCATTTAATCAAGTGAGACTTTCAAGTTTACTTTATGAACAGCTGCTTATCAAAATCTCACTTGATTAAATTAAATCACAACCAGTGACAAAATAGAACCAGGATTGAAACTGTGTCCTTTGGAATCCATGATTTATTTTCCCATGATTTCTCTGAGATATTCAACTCTGATATCCCTTTTGGTCCATTAAGAAAACATTAAGAAAAATTCAACCCCTAGATTATATACCAGAAAGCAGAAGTTGCCATGTCCATCCAGAAACCACTTTAGCTGCTGGGTCTGTGCATGATTGCATGCTTCCATCAAGAGCTGCCTGGAGGGTGGCCCTAAAATCTTGATCCTGTCATTCTGCCTAGCTTCTCTTTAAATTTTTGTGCTTTTCCAACTTTCAGTTGATTCATGTCCCTTTCCATGACCATCATCTGCATCCTCATTAAACATACCTATTCTAAATGTTGCGTTCCATTGGAGTTACCTTCCGTGTTTTTGGTTATTTGCTGGCTCAAAGGGCCGAATGGCCTCCTCCTGCACCTATTGTCTATTGTCTATTACACAAATCAACTTTGTATCTAAAGATATCCAATCCACACCCCACAACCTAAACTATCAAGGTTGTGGTAACCAGCAGCGTCTTTCCAGCCGAGCCTTTCCTTTGGTGATCAGACATTTGCAAGGTTATTGCAGTTGTGCAGGTTGTTCAGTTATTCAACTCACGGTGTTATTGGAGGATATGGGGAAACACAGGTGATGTTATTGAAACACACTCCCTGTATGTAGTGAAGATGCCTGGAAGTGGGGATCGCTGGGCGGCACGGACTTGGTGGGCCGAAAAGGCCTGTTTCCGGCTGTATATATATGATGATGATGATGATGAAGTCAGGAGCAAAGTTTCAGAATTAGGTGTCATCCTTTTAAAAATGAGGTAAAGATAAATTTATCTTCAAGGGACTGTGGTGGAATTCTCTACCACAGAGAACTCTAGATATATTCAAGGGAGAGATTGACAGATATTTAAATCACATTAAAATTATTATAATCTGGTACTTTCAGATCAGTGGTGATACGAGACTGACATATTACTTGGACTAATGGATATTTTTCCCATAATACTTCACCCAACATGTTTAAGGTCTTAAGATCATGTGATAGGAGTAGAATTAGGTCATTCGGCCCATCATGTCTACTCCGCCATTCAATCATGGCTGATCTATTTCCCCCTCCTAACCCCATTCTTCTGCCTTCTCCCCATAACCTCTGACACCCATAATTTTAATCCAATTTTTAAATGCAGCATGGTAGCATAATACATGTTCCAGCGAAAGCAGGCATGTTTAAAGAGAGCACAGCAAACAGAGCCACATGAATTTAAAAGGGGACAACCGTGAGTCTAAATTAAGCAATGGAAATAGGAGCCATCTAGTAGTGCAAAGTGAATGTGGGATTGGGGCCTGATGAATTTAAAAAGACCGTAAAAATGGGGTCTCAATGAGTTTAAAGAGAGTGTAGAAATGGTGACCCAGTGAGTTAGAGTGTCAGAATAGGGCCTCAGAAAGGTTAATGTCCCTTTATTTCATGGTCAGAAAGATTAAAATGGAGCACAGGCATGGAAAACCCAGGTATACCAGGTGCTGAACCATGGAACTTTCTAAAAAAATGAGATGAGTGATTAATAGGTTTATCATAGAAACATTGAAACAGAAAATAGGTGCAGGAGGAGGCCATTCGGCCCTTCGAGCCAGCACCGCCATTCATTGTGATCATGGCTGATCATCCACAATCAGTAACCCGTGCCCACCTTCTACCCATATTCCTTGATTCCATTGGCTCCCAGAACTCAAGTTAGGAGGAGGGGGAGTTCAACGAGATCTGGGTGTCCTAGTGCATCAGTCAATGAAAGGAAGCATGCAGGTACAGCAGGCAGTGAAGAAAGCCAATGGAATGTTGGCCTTCATAACAAGAGGATTTGAGTATAGGAGCAAAGAGGTCCTTCTGCAGTTGTACCGGGCCCTGGTGAGACCGCACCTGGAGTACTGTGTGCAGTTTTGGTCTCCAAATTTGAGGAAGGATATTCTTGCTATGGAGGGCGTGCAGCGTAGGTTCACTAGGTTAATTCCCGGAATGGCGGGACTGTCGTATGTTGAAAGGCTGGAGCGATTGGGCTTGTATACACTGGAATTTAGAAGGATGAGGGGGGATCTTATTGAAACATATAAGATAATTAGGGGATTGGACACATTAGAGGCAGGAAACATGTTCCCAATGTTGGGGGAGTCCAGAACAAGGGGCCACAGTTTAGGAATAAGGGGTAGGCCATTTAGAACGGAGATGAGGAAGAACTTTTTCAGTCAGAGAGTGGTGAAGGTGTGGAATTCTCTGCCTCAGAAGGCAGTGGAGGCCAGTTCGTTGGATGCTTTCAAGAGAGAGCTGGATAGAGCTCTTAAGGATAGCGGAGTGAGGGGGTATGGGGAGAGGGCAGGAACGGGGTACTGATTGAGAGTGATCAGCCATGATCGCATTGAATGGCGGTGCTGGCTCGAAGGGCTGAATGGCCTACTCCTGCACCTATTGTCAATTGTCTAACTCTCTCTTAAATTCATCCAGTGATTTGTCCTCCACTGCCCTCTGTGGCAGAGAATTCCACAAATTCACAACTCTCTGGGTGAAAAAGTTCCTTCCCACCTCAGTTTTAAATGGCCTCCCCTTTATTCTAAGACGGTGGCCCCTGGTTCTGGACTCCCCCAACATTGGGAACATTTTTTCTGCATCTATCTTGTCCAGTCCTTTTATAATTTTATATGTCTCGATAAGATCCCCTCTCATCTTTCTAAACTCGAGTGAATACAAGCCTGGTCTTTTCAATCTTTGGTCATATGACAGTCCCACCATCCCAGAGATCAATCTCGTGAACCTACGCTGAACTGCCTCAATTACAAGGATGTCCTTCCTCAAATTAGGAGACCAAAACTGTACACAATATTCCAGATGTGTTCTTACCAGGGCTCAATACAACTGCAGAAGAACCTTTTTACTCCTATACTGAAATCCTCTTGTTATAAAGACCAACATTCCATTAGCTTTCTTCACTGCCTGCTGTACCCGCACGCCAACTTTTAGTGACTGGTGTACAAGGACACCCAGATCTCGCTGCACTTCCCCCTTACCTAACCTGACACCATTGAGATAATAATCTGCCTCCTTGTTTTTGCCGCCAAAGTGGATAACCTCACATTTATCAACAATGGATCATGGGGAAGGAGTGGGAAATGGTAACACGATCTTAATGAATGAGGTTGCAGGCCCGAGGGGCTGAATGGTCTACTACTCCTTCATTTCCTGCATATTCTAAAATGTGTACTTTCGACTCATGACAATGTCCCTTTTCACAGTAGATGTGGGTGGAATTATTTTAATCTTTCTTATCACAAGGTCATAGACTCCGAATTAAAGGATGTTCCTTTCGGAAGAAGATGACGAAGAATGTCTTTAGTCAGAGGGTGGTGAATCTGGAATTCTTTGCCACAGAAGGCTGTTGGTGGATGATTTTAAGGCAGAGATAGATAAATTCTTGATTACTACCATGTCTGGGGTTATGGGGAGAAGGCAGGAGAATGGGGTTGAGAGGGAGAGATAGATCAGCCATGATTGAAAGGTGGAGTAGACTTGATGGCCGAATGGAGGAAATTCTGCTCCTATCACTTATGAATGTGACCCTTGGCTCCTGTAAGCCATTTTGATGCACCTTTATTATTGCGTTCATTTTACTTTACAACCCCCCTTCCCAGATTATTTCAATCTCACTTGTTGGAAGTAAGAGCAATAGTTAATGGGGAATTCTGCCCATGAAATAATGAAACTCTGTCTGATTTATCTTCATTTTCCAGTACAAAATTTACCACTTTTTATTTCTTTCACAGTACCTTCACCACCCAGAAACATAGAAGTGACCAATATCACTAATTCATCACTTCAGTTTAAATGGGATAGACCAGAAAACATGGATATTGGAGAATACGCATTTATTGTCAGTTACCAAACGGCTACACCACCAAACAGTAACCATTTTTCTCAAGGAGACAATAACTCTACTATATCTAACCTTGCCTCTGGAACCATGTACACCATAACTGTTCTTACAACAACTGTTTTTACCACTATTCCTGTGAATCTGACCAGCACCATAATAAGAACATCCAGCTACACAAGTAAGTGCCGACATTATTCTCATGCGAGGCTGGAACACTGTGTTTTGTCTGTTTACATGAAGGAAACCTTTTCAAATTCATTATGTCTCCCCCAGTAGATTTGATCAGCGTGACTGGACTTGATAAATGGGCTCAAGTAATTGGAATGATAGAGGCTGATTTTTGTAACAGCAAATTAAAACTTTAATCCCATTTGTTATTATGTTGATATTAACAAAGATCAACTTATCCCTCATTTGCACAACAAATGGTGGAGGTGTTGGAAATGATTCAAGTAAATTTGAGGGCAGAGCGAAAGTTACTAGCGGAGTTGATAAAATTTAACACAGCACCTGTTCGTAGATGTCGTCGTTGATGCAACGTAGTCATTAACGTAGCGAAGAAAGAGATGGAGAGTGGCACCGGAGTTGGTTTGGAATGAAGACAGCTCCTCATAGCCAACAAAAAGGCAGGCATAGCTCAGGCCTGTGCAAGTGTCCATAGCTACCCCTTTGATTTGTGCCATCGTGAGAAATCAAAAGCAAAGTTGTGCACGGTAGGCATGAATGCTGGTTAGAAAGAAACGGGGAGCGCTTGGACCTTCCTGATGGGTATTGTGATTTAAAGGGACTGGTTGTCCATGGTGAAAATCACGCAATGGGAGACAAGGATTGGAAGCTGTTAAGATGGCAAATAACGTGCGAGGAAATGCAGATGGTGGAAAAGGTCTCGATAAGATGAATAATTTTGATGAATAATAATGAACAATTGACTTGTGCCGGCTCCTGCAAATGAGCTTTCTTGGTTCTTGAACTGTACTGATGTTTATCCCTTGTAGTTGTTCTTTCAGTTCAAGTTTCATTTCATTATTCTAACAACTTGGGTAGGCAAATAATTAATTTGGGTCGGATTTTAACAAGTAAAAATTCCTTTTGTGTTCTCTTGATTTCTCCTTTTGTCAATTTTTGTTTCTATTGGCAGTTTCTTGGATGAATGGGATATCCAAGGCTGTTGCACAAGCATAATGATGGGCACAGAAAACTTCATTTTCCCAAAGCATAAAGTATAACAATAATATGATTTTACCTCTGACATCTTGTCTCTCATGTTGACCTGCTGGTTGCAATCACTGTGAACAAACTGCACTTTTATTTTGTAGTTTTAAAAAAATCAGTCTGTCATTTGGATTACAAAGAGCACTTATTGGGTCTCTAATATTTGTCCAGAGATCTTTTTGCATTAACTCTAACTTGATTTAGTTCTTTTTTTTTAAAGAAGTTCATCCAATGGGTCTTTGGGTTTGCTATGTCCGTACTAAATGTCACCCAGAAAATATATTGTTCATTGTTTTTATCAACAGAGCCAAACCCCATTCAGAACTTGCAGATACGGATGTTTGGTACAAGCAACATTAGCCTAGAATGGACAAGACCACAGGACTATAAAGCAGAATACAAGTATAGAGTGGTGACAGAGGGAAGCCCAGCACCCACAAATGGCAATGGAAATAAAACCACAATCAAGGAAAATGTGATTGTGGGGGGTCTGACATCTGGAACCAACTACAACTTTTCCGTTACCACACTTGCAGCGGATGGTACTCCAGCAGAATCTGTCGAAATAGCCAACTACACAAGTAATATTCTGGCATTTGAGAATCAAATTAACTGCATAGAGTTGGCATTTAATTTTCAAAATACGAAGTTTGTTCTCATTTAACATTAAACCACTCAATGTTGGGTTCCGGTATTAATTTCTCAGTCTTTCAGTTAGTAATTTCAACAGTGGTTGAAACTGTTATAAACAACATGGAACAATACAGCACAGGACCAGACCCTTCATCCCAACATGTCCAAGACACTCATGATGTCATCTAACTAATCCCATCTGCCTGCATATGGTCCATCTATTTCTTGCCTGTTCATGTGTTTGTCTAAATTCTTCTTAAATGTTACCATCTTATCTGCTTCCACCACCGCCAGCAAGTACCAGGCAATTATTTTTCTCTGTGTAAAAAATAAAACTTGCCCTACACTTTCCCTTCTCATTTTAAACATATACCCTCTCATGAGAAAGAGAAGACATTAAGAATGTCTTAAAATAAGACCATTCGGGTGGATAAATCCCAGGACCACTTGGGACATATCCCAGAGTACTGTAGGAAGCAAGGGATGAAATTGGAATGGCTTTGTCGGAGATCTTCGTATCTTAAAATCATAAGAGATAGGAGCCGAATTAGTCCATTTGGCCATCAAGTCTACTCTGCCATTCAATCATTGCTGATCTATCTCTCCCTCCTAACCCCATTCTCCTGCCTTCTCCCCATAACAAGAATCCATCTATCTCTGCCTTAAATATATCCACTGACTTTTGTCTGCTCCACAGCCTTCTGTGGCAAAGAATTCCACAGATTCACCACCCTCTGACTAAATAAATTCTTCCTCATCGTCCTAAAATAACGTCATTTAATTCTGAGGCTATGACCTCTAGTCCTAGACTCTCCCACTCATGGAAACATCCTCTCCACATCCACTCTATCCAAACCTTTCACTATCTGTATGTTTTAATGAGGTCCCCCCCTCCTTCTTCTAAACTCCAGCGAGTACAGGCCCAGTGCCGTCAAACGCTCATCATACGTTAACTTACTCATTCCTAGGATCACTCTTGTAAACCTCCTCTGGACCCTCTCCAGAGCCAGCATGTCCTTCCTCAGATATGGTGCCCAGAATTGCTCACAATATTCCAAATGTAGCCTGACCAGCACCTTTTAGAGCCTCAGCATTACATCCTTTTTTTTGTATACAAGCCCTCTAGAAATACATGTGAGCATTTTGTTTGCTTTCTTTACTGCAGATTTGACTTGTAGATTAACTTTTTGGGAATCCTGCACCCGCACTCCCAAGTTCCTTTGCACCTCCGATTTCTGGATTCTCTTCCCGTTTAGAAAATAATCTGCTCTCTAGCCTCTCCAGCCAGTGATGTTCCTTTGTTCAAGAAGGGTAACATGGGTATCCCAGGTTATGACAGATTGAGTCTTGCATCAGGGTAGGGAAATTAGTGAAAGAAGATTTTCCACCTTTGAAAAAAGACTGCATATGCATTGCATAATACACCGATCAGCCAAAACATTATGACCACCGGCAGGCGAAGTAAATAACATTGATTATCTTGTTACAAAGGCACCTGTCAAGGGGTGGCATATATTAGGCAGCAAGTGAACAGTCAGTTCTTGAAATTGATGTGTTGGATGCAGAAGAAATGGTCAGGAGTAAAGACCTGAGCGACTTTGTTATGGCCAGACGACTGGGTCAGAGCATCTCTGAAACAGCAAGGCTTGTGGGGTGCTCCCGGTCAGCAGTGGTGAGTACCTACTGACAGTGGTCCGAGGAGGGACAAACCACAAACCGGCGACAGGGTGTTGGGCGCCCAAGGCTCATCGATGCGTGAGGTTAACGAAGGTTATTCCATCTGGTCCGAACTGACAGAAGGTCTATTGTGGCACAAGTCACAGACAATTTTAATGGTGGTCACAGGAGGAATGTGTCACAATACAGAGTGCATCGCACCCTGCTGCATATATGGGGCTGCACATGGAAGACCAACAGCATATTAGGCAGTGGTCATAATGTTTTGGCTCATTGGGTCATAATGTTTTGGCTGATCGGTGTATATACTTCTATCTTGTCGCTCCTCAGCCTCTGATATTCCATAAAAAACAATTCAAATTTGTCTGATCTATCCTGCAATTCGGGCAATATCTAGGTGAACCACTTCTGTACTCTCTCCAAACCTTCCACATCTTTCCGACTAAATGGCAAGCAGAATTGTAACTCTCCAAATGTGGCCTAACCAAAGTTTTATACAGCTGCAACATGACTTGCCAACTTTCATACTACATGCCCTGACCAAAGAAAACAAAGATGCCTTGCACCTGCTTCACCATCCTATCCACATGTGTAGCCACTTTCAAGGTTTGAACTTGCACCCCAAAATCCCACTCTATATTGATGCTCCAAAGGGGGCCTGCCATTTGCTGTATACTTTCCTCTTGCATTTTATCTCCCCAAATCTATCACATCACACTTATCTGTATTAAACTCCATCTGCCATTTCTCCGCCAATCAATTTACAATCATGCTGTATCCTGTAACAACCTTTCTCGCTATCCACAATTCCACTAATTTTCATGTTGAATGCAAACTTTCTAATCAGACTACCTACATTTTCATCCAAGTTATTTATGTTATAAACAACAGAGGTCCCAGCTCTGATCCTTACAGAACAACATGGTGACAGACCTCCTATCAAAAAAATACCCACCTGTCTTCCATGAGAAAGCTACGTTTGTATCCGATTTACCCACATACTGTGGACGACCCTCAACCATCTATCAAAAACATTCTAATCAAATTTGTGAGACCACCCCAGCACAAAGCTGGCTGTCCTTAATGATCCAAGCATTTCCAAATGCAAGTAAACCCTGTCCTTCAGCCTCCTTTCCAAAAGCTTTTCTACAACCCATTTTAGGCTCACTAGTTTATAATTTTCTGAATAATCTCTATTGCCATTCTTAAACAAAGGAACCCCATTGGCTATTCTTCAATTTTTTGAGACCTCTCCTGTGGCCTGTCTTTGTTGACACCCCAGCTTACCTCTCTTAATACCCTGTAAATGGATTCTATCAGGTTTTGGGGACATAAGCACCTGGTTATTTTTTAAAGACATCCAACATCACCTCCTCCTCCTCCTCCTTGATATCATTATGCCCTTTAATATAAATATATCCTTCCCTGATCACACTCATTATCCACGTCCTTCTCCTTAGTGAATACTGAAGCAAAGTACTCATTTAGAACCTCACCCCTTTCCTCTGGCACCATGCATAAATTCCCTTCTCTCAACTTGAGTGGACTTACACTTTTGCTAGCTAACCCTCTTGCTCCCAATAATCGTATAAAATGCCTTTGATTCTCCTTAATCCCATGTGCTCCCTTTAACTCTCCTAATTCCTTATTTAAATTATTTCCTGCTTCCTTTATATTCCTCGTGCCTTATCTGATTTCAACTTCCTAAACCTTACATATATTCACTTTTCCTTTTTGCCCAAACTGCCTATGGTTGTAGAACTTTGCCTTGATTCTTTTTCATCTTCTCAGGAACATGCTAGTCCTGAAATCGTACCAACTGACATTTAAAAGACTCATACATGTTTGATGTGAATTTACTCCAGCCATTCCTGATTTGCTGTGTCTTTGAGTGACAGACAAGAAAAAGTTGCTGTATCTAAATTTTCTTTAGTGGCCTTTGCTGTAGAATGCGTGCAGATAGCAGGTGAGAATAGTCAGGATTGAAAAGTGTTTGGTGTACAAGATAGTTAATAAATAGCAGCATGAGCAACCTAAATTTTAAAAAAGGAAAATGGTGTAACAGTTAAACTCCATCTGCAGCAGGACAGTTGCTACCTTACGGCACAAGAGACCTGCGTTCCATCCTGACTATGGGTGCTGCCTGTATAGTTTATACGTTCTCCCTGTAACCACAAGGGTTTTCACTGGGTGCTCCCGTTTCCTCCCACACTCCTAAGACATGCAGGTTTGTAGGTTAATTGGCTTCTGTAAAATTGTCCCTCCATGTGTCGGATAGAACTACTGTACAGGTGATCGCTAGTGTGGACTCTGTGGGCCGAAGAGCCTGTTTCCACACTTTATCTCTAGAGTCATAGTGATACAATGTGGAAACAAGCCCTTCAGCCCAACTTGCCTACACTGGCCAACATATCCCAACTGCACTAGTCCCACCTGCTGGCATTTGGTCTATATCCCTCCAAACCTGTTCTATCTAAATTAAATTAACTATGATATAGCTACACACAATATGTGTATAATGTACACATGAATGAGGTATTAGTGAAGCATTTTTGAAAAAATATATCTCAGTATAGGGCCACAGTTTAAGAATAAGGGGTAGGCCATTTAGAACGGAGATGAGGAAGAACTTTTTCAGTCAGAGTGGTGAAGGTGTGGAATTCTCTGCCTCAGGAGGCAGTGGAGGCCAGTTCGTTGGATGCTTTCAAGAGAGAGCTGGATAGAGCTCTTAAGGATAGCGGAGTGAGGGGGTATGGGGAGAAGGCAGGAACGGGGTACTGATTGAGAGTGATCAGCCATGATCGCATTGAATGGCGGTGCTGGCTCGAAGGGCTGAATGTCCTACTCCTGCACCTATTGTCTATTGTCTATTGTATGTTTTATCAGAAGAGCATCATTGCTCTACAATGCATAGCATTCACAATAAATTACAAAAAGTTCTTATCTCCATAATTGCCTTTTGAATTTATGTGAGGCAAAGGTACAATCCAAGGAGATAATTTCCAACCTGGACATGATATAAATTAAATCATTGGTGCAGGCTTATGAAAAGGAACACTGCAACTGTGAACGATTTGAGTTCATCAGTTTAATAGTCTTTAAGGTTCAGAATTGTGTGAGCTCCAGTTGATGATCCCTTGCATGGCATCACCTGTGATTTTCAGCCCATGGGGAAGAATGGAAAATGGTTTAAGTAGTTGCTCATGTCACTGCCATGCACCCCAAGTATCAGGGGAGAGTAAAAGACTTCAAGAATGCACATAGCTGTAGTAGCTAACATTGAAGAATTTTTGTTCAATATGAAAAAGGATGCGATCTACGTTCTTTACTGTGGAAAGTCTACATATACTCCTAAATTTCCTAAATGTAAAGAGATGGGTTGGCTTCCATTGTTTTCTTTCCTCTTTCGAAGCAAGGTTTAACGATATAAACTTTAAATGATGTATAGTGTAACACGGAGATCCTGTAAGGTATTTCTTAAATTCATCAGCTCAAAGTAGTTTTAGGAAGTGTAATTTTGGAAATGCTGGACCAGTAGATTAACAGCATTATGGGCTGGAATTAACATTTCAGTCAAGACCTCATTGAAGCTGAAAAATGTTTAATTTGTTAAAGATGTTTAATCAATGCTGAAAATTAGAAGATTGGGAAAAAAAGAACAAAAGGTGGGGTAAGGTAGTTGCAGAATTGCTTTTTCTATTTCCAAATCCGATTCACTGTGTATAATGGTAATATTATTTTGTTAACTCATATTACAATGCACTTATCTTGCTTTATTTTTGCACAGAACCTGTGAAAATACCATCTGAAAACATCACCCTGAGCAATGAGAACACAACTGATACATTAAAAGTTTCCTGGATCCTTCCACCAGGAGGCGTTGAAAATTTCACAGTTGAAATAAAAGATGGTCGAAATCCAGGAGCATATAACAAAGCAAACACTGTGGGACATTCAGTAACCGAACTAGTATTCAGTGACCTACGGCCTGGAAGGTTGTACAATGTTACTGTGGCAACAATTAGTGGGCCTCATCACATAACCTCAGATGAAGTATTTGAAGCCACCAGTAAGTACAATATATTACAATTTGCTTTAGTATATCTGAATATTTTTTTAAATTATAAATGGAATATAGTACAGAAATAGTTTCCCTTGGTCTTGACCTCTTAAATCTCACCCTCGGCAATCTCAGCACACGTATAATCACACTTTTCCAAATTCAATCTCCTAATTTGACAAGATTAGTTTTTTGACCATGTTTACTTTCCACATGACAATGCAGGCCTTCCACTTTCCAGCTTCTGAAGGTTTCACATATCTCTCCTGTCATAAACAGAGATCTACAGTTATTTGCAAACTATTGTTTGATGGCACTGGGCCTGTATTCGCTGGAGTATAGAAGAATGAGGGGAGACCTCATTGAAACATACAGAATAATGAAAGGCTTGGACAGAGTGGATGTGGAGAGGATGTTTCCACTAGTGGGAGAGTCCAGGACTTGAGGCCATAGCCTCAGAATTAAAGGACATTCTTTTAGGAAGATGAGGGGGAATTTCTTTAGTCAGGGGTGATGAATCTGTGGAATATTTTGCCACAGAAGGCTGTGGAGGCCATCAGTGGATATATTTAAGGCAGAGATAGATAGATTCTTGATTAGTCAGGGGTTATGGAAGAAGGCAGGAGAATGGGCTTAAGAGGGAAGGATAGATCAGCCATGAATGGCCTAATTCTGCTCCTATCACTTATCTTATGATCTAAAATGTGTTGGCTTGTTTTAAGAAAAAGTGTAGACACTAGATTGCCTGTCCAAAGTGCAAATGCTAATTCTATTTTGTCACGAGTTGTGATTTCATTTAATCAAGTGAGACTTTCAAGTTTACTTTATGAACAGCTGCTTATCAAAATCTCACTTGATTAAATTAAATCACAACCAGTGACAAAATAGAACCAGGATTGAAACTGTGTCCTTTGGAATCCATGATTAAGGTCTTAAGATCATGTGATAGGAGTAGAATTAGGTCATTCGGCCCATCATGTCTACTCCGCCATTCAATCATGGCTGATCTATTTCCCCCTCCTAACCCCATTCTTCTGCCTTCTCCCCATAACCTCTGACACCCATAATTTTAATCCAATTTTTAAATGCAGCATGGTAGCATAATACATGTTCCAGCGAAAGCAGGCATGTTTAAAGAGAGCACAGCAAACAGAGCCACATGAATTTAAAAGGGGACAACCGTGAGTCTAAATTAAGCAATGGAAATAGGAGCCATCTAGTAGTGCAAAGTGAATGTGGGATTGGGGCCTGATGAATTTAAAAAGACCGTAAAAATGGGGTCTCAATGAGTTTAAAGAGAGTGTAGAAATGGTGACCCAGTGAGTTAGAGTGTCAGAATAGGGCCTCAGAAAGGTTAATGTCCCTTTATTTCATGGTCAGAAAGATTAAAATGGAGCACAGGCATGGAAAACCCAGGTATACCAGGTGCTGAACCATGGAACTTTCTAAAAAAATGAGATGAGTGATTAATAGGTTTATCATAGAAACATTGAAACAGAAAATAGGTGCAGGAGGAGGCCATTCGGCCCTTCGAGCCAGCACCGCCATTCATTGTGATCATGGCTGATCATCCACAATCAGTAACCCGTGCCCACCTTCTACCCATATTCCTTGATTCCATTGGCTCCCAGAACTCAAGTTAGGAGGAGGGGGAGTTCAACGAGATCTGGGTGTCCTAGTGCATCAGTCAATGAAAGGAAGCATGCAGGTACAGCAGGCAGTGAAGAAAGCCAATGGAATGTTGGCCTTCATAACAAGAGGATTTGAGTATAGGAGCAAAGAGGTCCTTCTGCAGTTGTACCGGGCCCTGGTGAGACCGCACCTGGAGTACTGTGTGCAGTTTTGGTCTCCAAATTTGAGGAAGGATATTCTTGCTATGGAGGGCGTGCAGCGTAGGTTCACTAGGTTAATTCCCGGAATGGCGGGACTGTCGTATGTTGAAAGGCTGGAGCGATTGGGCTTGTATACACTGGAATTTAGAAGGATGAGGGGGGATCTTATTGAAACATATAAGATAATTAGGGGATTGGACACATTAGAGGCAGGAAACATGTTCCCAATGTTGGGGGAGTCCAGAACAAGGGGCCACAGTTTAGGAATAAGGGGTAGGCCATTTAGAACGGAGATGAGGAAGAACTTTTTCAGTCAGAGAGTGGTGAAGGTGTGGAATTCTCTGCCTCAGAAGGCAGTGGAGGCCAGTTCGTTGGATGCTTTCAAGAGAGAGCTGGATAGAGCTCTTAAGGATAGCGGAGTGAGGGGGTATGGGGAGAGGGCAGGAACGGGGTACTGATTGAGAGTGATCAGCCATGATCGCATTGAATGGCGGTGCTGGCTCGAAGGGCTGAATGGCCTACTCCTGCACCTATTGTCAATTGTCTAACTCTCTCTTAAATTCATCCAGTGATTTGTCCTCCACTGCCCTCTGTGGCAGAGAATTCCACAAATTCACAACTCTCTGGGTGAAAAAGTTCCTTCCCACCTCAGTTTTAAATGGCCTCCCCTTTATTCTAAGACGGTGGCCCCTGGTTCTGGACTCCCCCAACATTGGGAACATTTTTTCTGCATCTATCTTGTCCAGTCCTTTTATAATTTTATATGTCTCTATAAGATCCCCTCTCATCTTTCTAAACTCGAGTGAATACAAGCCTGGTCTTTTCAATCTTTGGTCATATGACAGTCCCACCATCCCAGAGATCAATCTCGTGAACCTACGCTGAACTGCCTCAATTACAAGGATGTCCTTCCTCAAATTAGGAGACCAAAACTGTACACAATATTCCAGATGTGTTCTTACCAGGGCTCAATACAACTGCAGAAGAACCTTTTTACTCCTATACTGAAATCCTCTTGTTATAAAGACCAACATTCCATTAGCTTTCTTCACTGCCTGCTGTACCCGCACGCCAACTTTTAGTGACTGGTGTACAAGGACACCCAGATCTCGCTGCACTTCCCCCTTACCTAACCTGACACCATTGAGATAATAATCTGCCTCCTTGTTTTTGCCGCCAAAGTGGATAACCTCACATTTATCAACAATGGATCATGGGGAAGGAGTGGGAAATGGTAACACGATCTTAATGAATGAGGTTGCAGGCCCGAGGGGCTGAATGGTCTACTACTCCTTCATTTCCTGCATATTCTAAAATGTGTACTTTCGGCTCATGACAATGTCCCTTTTCACAGTAGATGTGGGTGGAATTATTTTAATCTTTCTTATCACAAGGTCATAGACTCCGAATTAAAGGATGTTCCTTTCGGAAGAAGATGACGAAGAATGTCTTTAGTCAGAGGGTGGTGAATCTGGAATTCTTTGCCACAGAAGGCTGTTGGTGGATGATTTTAAGGCAGAGATAGATAAATTCTTGATTACTACCATGTCTGGGGTTATGGGGAGAAGGCAGGAGAATGGGGTTGAGAGGGAGAGATAGATCAGCCATGATTGAAAGGTGGAGTAGACTTGATGGCCGAATGGAGGAAATTCTGCTCCTATCACTTATGAATGTGACCCTTGGCTCCTGTAAGCCATTTTGATGCACCTTTATTATTGCGTTCATTTTACTTTACAACCCCCCTTCCCAGATTATTTCAATCTCACTTGTTGGAAGTAAGAGCAATAGTTAATGGGGAATTCTGCCCATGAAATAATGAAACTCTGTCTGATTTATCTTCATTTTCCAGTACAAAATTTACCACTTTTTATTTCTTTCACAGTACCTTCACCACCCAGAAACATAGAAGTGACCAATATCACTAATTCATCACTTCAGTTTAAATGGGATAGACCAGAAAACATGGATATTGGAGAATACGCATTTATTGTCAGTTACCAAACGGCTACACCACCAAACAGTAACCATTTTTCTCAAGGAGACAATAACTCTACTATATCTAACCTTGCCTCTGGAACCATGTACACCATAACTGTTCTTACAACAACTGTTTTTACCACTATTCCTGTGAATCTGACCAGCACCATAATAAGAACATCCAGCTACACAAGTAAGTGCCGACATTATTCTCATGCGAGGCTGGAACACTGTGTTTTGTCTGTTTACATGAAGGAAACCTTTTCAAATTCATTATGTCTCCCCCAATAGATTTGATCAGCGTGACTGGACTTGATAAATGGGCTCAAGTAATTGGAATGATAGAGGCTGATTTTTGTAACAGCAAATTAAAACTTTAATCCCATTTGTTATTATGTTGATATTAACAAAGATCAACTTATCCCTCATTTGCACAACAAATGGTGGAGGTGTTGGAAATGATTCAAGTAAATTTGAGGGCAGAGCGAAAGTTACTAGCGGAGTTGATAAAATTTAACACAGCACCTGTTCGTAGATGTCGTCGTTGATGCAACGTAGTCATTAACGTAGCGAAGAAAGAGATGGAGAGTGGCACCGGAGTTGGTTTGGAATGAAGACAGCTCCTCATAGCCAACAAAAAGGCAGGCATAGCTCAGGCCTGTGCAAGTGTCCATAGCTACCCCTTTGATTTGTGCCATCGTGAGAAATCAAAAGCAAAGTTGTGCACGGTAGGCATGAATGCTGGTTAGAAAGAAACGGGGAGCGCTTGGACCTTCCTGATGGGTATTGTGATTTAAAGGGACTGGTTGTCCATGGTGAAAATCACGCAATGGGAGACAAGGATTGGAAGCTGTTAAGATGGCAAATAACGTGCGAGGAAATGCAGATGGTGGAAAAGGTCTCGATAAGATGAATAATTTTGATGAATAATAATGAACAATTGACTTGTGCCGGCTCCTGCAAATGAGCTTTCTTGGTTCTTGAACTGTACTGATGTTTATCCCTTGTAGTTGTTCTTTCAGTTCAAGTTTCATTTCATTATTCTAACAACTTGGGTAGGCAAATAATTAATTTGGGTCGGATTTTAACAAGTAAAAATTCCTTTTGTGTTCTCTTGATTTCTCCTTTTGTCAATTTTTGTTTCTATTGGCAGTTTCTTGGATGAATGGGATATCCAAGGCTGTTGCACAAGCATAATGATGGGCACAGAAAACTTCATTTTCCCAAAGCATAAAGTATAACAATAATATGATTTTACCTCTGACATCTTGTCTCTCATGTTGACCTGCTGGTTGCAATCACTGTGAACAAACTGCACTTTTATTTTGTAGTTTTAAAAAAATCAGTCTGTCATTTGGATTACAAAGAGCACTTATTGGGTCTCTAATATTTGTCCAGAGATCTTTTTGCATTAACTCTAACTTGATTTAGTTCTTTTTTTTTAAAGAAGTTCATCCAATGGGTCTTTGGGTTTGCTATGTCCGTACTAAATGTCACCCAGAAAATATATTGTTCATTGTTTTTATCAACAGAGCCAAACCCCATTCAGAACTTGCAGATACGGATGTTTGGTACAAGCAACATTAGCCTAGAATGGACAAGACCACAGGACTATAAAGCAGAATACAAGTATAGAGTGGTGACAGAGGGAAGCCCAGCACCCACAAATGGCAATGGAAATAAAACCACAATCGAGGAAAATGTGATTGTGGGGGGTCTGACATCTGGAACCAACTACAACTTTTCCGTTACCACACTTGCAGCGGATGGTACTCCAGCAGAATCTGTCGAAATAGCCAACTACACAAGTAATATTCTGGCATTTGAGAATCAAATTAACTGCATAGAGTTGGCATTTAATTTTCAAAATACGAAGTTTGTTCTCATTTAACATTAAACCACTCAATGTTGGGTTCCGGTATTAATTTCTCAGTCTTTCAGTTAGTAATTTCAACAGTGGTTGAAACTGTTATAAACAACATGGAACAATACAGCACAGGACCAGACCCTTCATCCCAACATGTCCAAGACACTCATGATGTCATCTAACTAATCCCATCTGCCTGCATATGGTCCATCTATTTCTTGCCTGTTCATGTGTTTGTCTAAATTCTTCTTAAATGTTACCATCTTATCTGCTTCCACCACCGCCAGCAAGTACCAGGCAATTATTTTTCTCTGTGTAAAAAATAAAACTTGCCCTACACTTTCCCTTCTCATTTTAAACATATACCCTCTCATGAGAAAGAGAAGACATTAAGAATGTCTTAAAATAAGACCATTCGGGTGGATAAATCCCAGGACCACTTGGGACATATCCCAGAGTACTGTAGGAAGCAAGGGATGAAATTGGAATGGCTTTGTCGGAGATCTTCGTATCTTAAAATCATAAGAGATAGGAGCCGAATTAGTCCATTTGGCCATCAAGTCTACTCTGCCATTCAATCATTGCTGATCTATCTCTCCCTCCTAACCCCATTCTCCTGCCTTCTCCCCATAACAAGAATCCATCTATCTCTGCCTTAAATATATCCACTGACTTTTGTCTGCTCCACAGCCTTCTGTGGCAAAGAATTCCACAGATTCACCACCCTCTGACTAAATAAATTCTTCCTCATCGTCCTAAAATAACGTCATTTAATTCTGAGGCTATGACCTCTAGTCCTAGACTCTCCCACTCATGGAAACATCCTCTCCACATCCACTCTATCCAAACCTTTCACTATCTGTATGTTTTAATGAGGTCCCCCCCTCCTTCTTCTAAACTCCAGCGAGTACAGGCCCAGTGCCGTCAAACGCTCATCATACGTTAACTTACTCATTCCTAGGATCACTCTTGTAAACCTCCTCTGGACCCTCTCCAGAGCCAGCATGTCCTTCCTCAGATATGGTGCCCAGAATTGCTCACAATATTCCAAATGTAGCCTGACCAGCACCTTTTAGAGCCTCAGCATTACATCCTTTTTTTTTGTATACAAGCCCTCTAGAAATACATGTGAGCATTTTGTTTGCTTTCTTTACTGCAGATTTGACTTGTAGATTAACTTTTTGGGAATCCTGCACCCGCACTCCCAAGTTCCTTTGCACCTCCGATTTCTGGATTCTCTTCCCGTTTAGAAAATAATCTGCTCTCTAGCCTCTCCAGCCAGTGATGTTCCTTTGTTCAAGAAGGGTAACATGGGTATCCCAGGTTATGACAGATTGAGTCTTGCATCAGGGTAGGGAAATTAGTGAAAGAAGGTTTTCCACCTTTGAAAAAAGACTGCATATGCATTGCATAATACACCGATCAGCCAAAACATTATGACCACCGGCAGGCGAAGTAAATAACATTGATTATCTTGTTACAATGGCACCTGTCAAGGGGTGGCATATATTAGGCAGCAAGTGAACAGTCAGTTCTTGAAATTGATGTGTTGGATGCAGAAGAAATGGTCAGGAGTAAAGACCTGAGCGACTTTGTTATGGCCAGACGACTGGGTCAGAGCATCTCTGAAACAGCAAGGCTTGTGGGGTGCTCCCGGTCAGTAGTGGTGAGTACCTACTGACAGTGGTCCGAGGAGGGACAAACCACAAACCGGCGACGGGGTGTTGGGCGCCCAAGGCTCATCGATGCGTGAGGTTAACGAAGGTTATTCCATCTGGTCCGAACTGACAGAAGGTCTATTGTGGCACAAGTCACAGACAATTTTAATGGTGGTCACAGGAGGAATGTGTCACAATACAGAGTGCATCGCACCCTGCTGCATATATGGGGCTGCACATGGAAGACCAACAGCATATTAGGCAGTGGTCATAATGTTTTGGCTCATTGGGTCATAATGTTTTGGCTGATCGGTGTATATACTTCTATCTTGTCGCTCCTCAGCCTCTGATATTCCATAAAAAACAATTCAAATTTGTCTGATCTATCCTGCAATTCGGGCAATATCTAGGTGAACCACTTCTGTACTCTCTCCAAACCTTCCACATCTTTCCGACTAAATGGCAAGCAGAATTGCAACTCTCCAAATGTGGCCTAACCAAAGTTTTATACAGCTGCAACATGACTTGCCAACTTTCATACTACATGCCCTGACCAAAGAAAACAAAGATGCCTTGCACCTGCTTCACCATCCTATCCACATGTGTAGCCACTTTCAAGGTTTGAACTTGCACCCCAAAATCCCACTCTATATTGATGCTCCAAAGGGGGCCTGCCATTTGCTGTATACTTTCCTCTTGCATTTTATCTCCCCAAATCTATCACATCACACTTATCTGTATTAAACTCCATCTGCCATTTCTCCGCCAATCAATTTACAATCATGCTGTATCCTGTAACAACCTTTCTCGCTATCCACAATTCCACTAATTTTCATGTTGAATGCAAACTTTCTAATCAGACTACCTACATTTTCATCCAAGTTATTTATGTTATAAACAACAGAGGTCCCAGCTCTGATCCTTATAGAACAACATGGTGACAGACCTCCTATCAAAAAAATACCCACCTGTCTTCCATGAGAAAGCTACGTTTGTATCCGATTTACCCACATACTGTGGATGACCCTCAACCATCTATCAAAAACATTCTAATCAAATTTGTGAGACCACCCCAGCACAAAGCTGGCTGTCCTTAATGATCCAAGCATTTCCAAATGCAAGTAAACCCTGTCCTTCAGCCTCCTTTCCAAAAGCTTTTCTACAACCCATTTTAGGCTCACTAGTTTATAATTTTCTGAATAATCTCTATTGCCATTCTTAAACAAAGGAACCCCATTGGCTATTCTTCAATTTTTTGAGACCTCTCCTGTGGCCTGTCTTTGTTGACACCCCAGCTTACCTCTCTTAATACCCTGTAAATGGATTCTATCAGGTTTTGGGGACATAAGCACCTGGTTATTTTTTAAAGACATCCAACATCACCTCCTCCTCCTCCTCCTTGATATCATTATGCCCTTTAATATAAATATATCCTTCCCTGATCACACTCATTATCCACGTCCTTCTCCTTAGTGAATACTGAAGCAAAGTACTCATTTAGAACCTCACCCCTTTCCTCTGGCACCATGCATAAATTCCCTTCTCTCAACTTGAGTGGACTTACACTTTTGCTAGCTAACCCTCTTGCTCCCAATAATCGTATAAAATGCCTTTGATTCTCCTTAATCCCATGTGCTCCCTTTAACTCTCCTAATTCCTTATTTAAATTATTTCCTGCTTCCTTTATATTCCTCGTGCCTTATCTGATTTCAACTTCCTAAACCTTACATATATTCACTTTTCCTTTTTGCCCAAACTGCCTATGGTTGTAGAACTTTGCCTTGATTCTTTTTCATCTTCTCAGGAACATGCTAGTCCTGAAATCGTACCAACTGACATTTAAAAGACTCATACATGTTTGATGTGAATTTACTCCAGCCATTCCTGATTTGCTGTGTCTTTGAGTGACAGACAAGAAAAAGTTGCTGTATCTAAATTTTCTTTAGTGGCCTTTGCTGTAGAATGCGTGCAGATAGCAGGTGAGAATAGTCAGGATTGAAAAGTGTTTGGTGTACAAGATAGTTAATAAATAGCAGCATGAGCAACCTAAATTTAAAAAAGGAAAATGGTGTAACAGTTAAACTCCATCTGCAGCAGGACAGTTGCTACCTTACGGCACAAGAGACCTGCGTTCCATCCTGACTATGGGTGCTGCCTGTATAGTTTATACGTTCTCCCTGTAACCACAAGGGTTTTCACTGGGTGCTCCCGTTTCCTCCCACACTCCTAAGACATGCAGGTTTGTAGGTTAATTGGCTTCTGTAAAATTGTCCCTCCATGTGTCGGATAGAACTACTGTACAGGTGATCGCTAGTGTGGACTCTGTGGGCCGAAGAGCCTGTTTCCACACTTTATCTCTAGAGTCATAGTGATACAATGTGGAAACAAGCCCTTCAGCCCAACTTGCCTACACTGGCCAACATATCCCAACTGCACTAGTCCCACCTGCTGGCATTTGGTCTATATCCCTCCAAACCTGTTCTATCTAAATTAAATTAACTATGATATAGCTACACACAATATGTGTATAATGTACACATGAATGAGGTATTAGTGAAGCATTTTTGAAAAAATATATCTCAGTATAGGGCCACAGTTTAAGAATAAGGGGTAGGCCATTTAGAACGGAGATGAGGAAGAACTTTTTCAGTCAGAGTGGTGAAGGTGTGGAATTCTCTGCCTCAGAAGGCAGTGGAGGCCAGTTCGTTGGATGCTTTCAAGAGAGAGCTGGATAGAGCTCTTAAGGATAGCGGAGTGAGGGGGTATGGGGAGAAGGCAGGAACGGGGTACTGATTGAGAGTGATCAGCCATGATCGCATTGAATGGCAGTGCTGGCTCGAAGGGCTGAATGGCCTACTCCTGCACCTATTGTCTATTGTCTATTGTATGTTTTATCAGAAGAGCATCATTGCTCTACAATGCATAGCATTCACAATAAATTACAAAAAGTTCTTATCTCCATAATTGCCTTTTGAATTTATGTGAGGCAAAGGTACAATCCAAGGAGATAATTTCCAACCTGGACATGATATAAATTAAATCATTGGTGCAGGCTTATGAAAAGGAACACTGCAACTGTGAACGATTTGAGTTCATCAGTTTAATAGTCTTTAAGGTTCAGAATTGTGTGAGCTCCAGTTGATGATCCCTTGCATGGCATCACCTGTGATTTTCAGCCCATGGGGAAGAATGGAAAATGGTTTAAGTAGTTGCTCATGTCACTGCCATGCACCCCAAGTATCAGGGGAGAGTAAAAGACTTCAAGAATGCACATAGCTGTAGTAGCTAACATTGAAGAATTTTTGTTCAATATGAAAAAGGATGCGATCTACATTCTTTACTGTGGAAAGTCTACATATACTCCTAAATTTCCTAAATGTAAAGAGATGGGTTGGCTTCCATTGTTTTCTTTCCTCTTTCGAAGCAAGGTTTAACGATATAAACTTTAAATGATGTATAGTGTAACACGGAGATCCTGTAAGGTATTTCTTAAATTCATCAGCTCAAAGTAGTTTTAGGAAGTGTAATTTTGGAAATGCTGGACCAGTAGATTAACAGCATTATGGGCTGGAATTAACATTTCAGTCAAGACCTCATTGAAGCTGAAAAATGTTTAATTTGTTAAAGATGTTTAATCAATGCTGAAAATTAGAAGATTGGGAAAAAAAGGACAAAAGGTGGGGTAAGGTAGTTGCAGAATTGCTTTTTCTATTTCCAAATCCGATTCACTGTGTATAATGGTAATATTATTTTGTTAACTCATATTACAATGCACTTATCTTGCTTTATTTTTGCACAGAACCTGTGAAAATACCATCTGAAAACATCACCCTGAGCAATGAGAACACAACTGATACATTAAAAGTTTCCTGGATCCTTCCACCAGGAGGCGTTGAAAATTTCACAGTTGAAATAAAAGATGGTCGAAATCCAGGAGCATATAACAAAGCAAACACTGTGGGACATTCAGTAACCGAACTAGTATTCAGTGACCTACGGCCTGGAAGGTTGTACAATGTTACTGTGGCAACAATTAGTGGGCCTCATCACATAACCTCAGATGAAGTATTTGAAGCCACCAGTAAGTACAATATATTACAATTTGCTTTAGTATATCTGAATATTTTTTTAAATTATAAATGGAATATAGTACAGAAATAGTTTCCCTTGGTCTTGACCTCTTAAATCTCACCCTCGGCAATCTCAGCACACGTATAATCACACTTTTCCAAATTCAATCTCCTAATTTGACAAGATTAGTTTTTTGACCATGTTTACTTTCCACATGACAATGCAGGCCTTCCACTTTCCAGCTTCTGAAGGTTTCACATATCTCTCCTGTCATAAACAGAGATCTACAGTTATTTGCAAACTATTGTTTGATGGCACTGGGCCTGTATTCGCTGGAGTATAGAAGAATGAGGGGAGACCTCATTGAAACATACAGAATAATGAAAGGCTTGGACAGAGTGGATGTGGAGAGGATGTTTCCACTAGTGGGAGAGTCCAGGACTTGAGGCCATAGCCTCAGAATTAAAGGACATTCTTTTAGGAAGATGAGGGGGAATTTCTTTAGTCAGGGGTGATGAATCTGTGGAATATTTTGCCACAGAAGGCTGTGGAGGCCATCAGTGGATATATTTAAGGCAGAGATAGATAGATTCTTGATTAGTCAGGGGTTATGGAAGAAGGCAGGAGAATGGGCTTAAGAGGGAAGGATAGATCAGCCATGAATGGCCTAATTCTGCTCCTATCACTTATCTTATGATCTAAAATGTGTTGGCTTGTTTTAAGAAAAAGTGTAGACACTAGATTGCCTGTCCAAAGTGCAAATGCTAATTCTATTTTGTCACGAGTTGTGATTTCATTTAATCAAGTGAGACTTTCAAGTTTACTTTATGAACAGCTGCTTATCAAAATCTCACTTGATTAAATTAAATCACAACCAGTGACAAAATAGAACCAGGATTGAAACTGTGTCCTTTGGAATCCATGATTTATTTTCCCATGATTTCTCTGAGATATTCAACTCTGATATCCCTTTTGGTCCATTAAGAAAACATTAAGAAAAATTCAACCCCTAGATTATATACCAGAAAGCAGAAGTTGCCATGTCCATCCAGAAACCACTTTAGCTGCTGGGTCTGTGCATGATTGCATGCTTCCATCAAGAGCTGCCTGGAGGGTGGCCCTAAAATCTTGATCCTGTCATTCTGCCTAGCTTCTCTTTAAATTTTTGTGCTTTTCCAACTTTCAGTTGATTCATGTCCCTTTCCATGACCATCATCTGCATCCTCATTAAACATACCTATTCTAAATGTTGCGTTCCATTGGAGTTACCTTCCGTGTTTTTGGTTATTTGCTGGCTCAAAGGGCCGAATGGCCTCCTCCTGCACCTATTGTCTATTGTCTATTACACAAATCAACTTTGTATCTAAAGATATCCAATCCACACCCCACAACCTAAACTATCAAGGTTGTGGTAACCAGCAGCGTCTTTCCAGCCGAGCCTTTCCTTTGGTGATCAGACATTTGCAAGGTTATTGCAGTTGTGCAGGTTGTTCAGTTATTCAACTCACGGTGTTATTGGAGGATATGGGGAAACACAGGTGATGTTATTGAAACACACTCCCTGTATGTAGTGAAGATGCCTGGAAGTCAGGAGCAAAGTTTCAGAATTAGGTGTCATCCTTTTAAAAATGAGGTAAAGATAAATTTATCTTCAAGGGACTGTGGTGGAATTCTCTACCACAGAGAACTCTAGATATATTCAAGGGAGAGATTGACAGATATTTAAATCACATTAAAATTATTATAATCTGGTACTTTCAGATCAGTGGTGATACGAGACTGACATATTACTTGGACTAATGGATATTTTTCCCATAATACTTCACCCAACATGTTTAAGGTCTTAAGATCAAGTGATAGGAGTAGAATTAGGTCATTCGGCCCATCATGTCTACTCCGCCATTCAATCATGGCTGATCTATTTCCCCCTCCTAACCCCATTCTTCTGCCTTCTCCCCATAACCTCTGACACCCATAATTTTAATCCAATTTTTAAATGCAGCATGGTAGCATAATACATGTTCCAGCGAAAGCAGGCATGTTTAAAGAGAGCACAGCAAACAGAGCCACATGAATTTAAAAGGGGACAACCGTGAGTCTAAATTAAGCAATGGAAATAGGAGCCATCTAGTAGTGCAAAGTGAATGTGGGATTGGGGCCTGATGAATTTAAAAAGACCGTAAAAATGGGGTCTCAATGAGTTTAAAGAGAGTGTAGAAATGGTGACCCAGTGAGTTAGAGAGTCAGAATAGGGCCTCAGAAAGGTTAATGTCCCTTTATTTCATGGTCAGAAAGATTAAAATGGAGCACAGGCATGGAAAACCCAGGTATACCAGGTGCTGAACCATGGAACTTTCTAAAAAAATGAGATGAGTGATTAATAGGTTTATCATAGAAACATTGAAACAGAAAATAGGTGCAGGAGGAGGCCATTCGGCCCTTCGAGCCAGCACCGCCATTCATTGTGATCATGGCTGATCATCCACAATCAGTAACCCGTGCCCACCTTCTACCCATATTCCTTGATTCCATTGGCTCCCAGAACTCAAGTTAGGAGGAGGGGGAGTTCAACGAGATCTGGGTGTCCTAGTGCATCAGTCAATGAAAGGAAGCATGCAGGTACAGCAGGCAGTGAAGAAAGCCAATGGAATGTTGGCCTTCATAACAAGAGGATTTGAGTATAGGAGCAAAGAGGTCCTTCTACAGTTGTACCGGGCCCTGGTGAGACCGCACCTGGAGTACTGTGTGCAGTTTTGGTCTCCAAATTTGAGGAAGGATATTCTTGCTATGGAGGGCGTGCAGCGTAGGTTCACTAGGTTAATTCCCGGAATGGCGGGACTGTCGTATGTTGAAAGGCTGGAGCGATTGGGCTTGTATACACTGGAATTTAGAAGGATGAGGGGGGATCTTATTGAAATATATAAGATAATTAGGGGATTGGACACATTAGAGGCAGGAAACATGTTCCCAATGTTGGGGGAGTCCAGAACAAGGGGCCACAGTTTAAGAATAAGGGGTAGGCCATTTAGAACGGAGATGAGGAAGAACTTTTTCAGTCAGAGAGTGGTGAAGGTGTGGAATTCTCTGCCTCAGAAGGCAGTGGAGGCCAGTTCGTTGGATGCTTTCAAGAGAGAGCTGGATAGAGCTCTTAAGGATAGCGGAGTGAGGGGGTATGGGGAGAGGGCAGGAACGGGGTACTGATTGAGAGTGATCAGCCATGATCGCATTGAATGGCGGTGCTGGCTCGAAGGGCTGAATGGCCTACTCCTGCACCTATTGTCTATTGTCTAACTCTCTCTTAAATTCATCCAGTGATTTGTCCTCCACTGCCCTCTGTGGCAGAGAATTCCACAAATTCACAACTCTCTGGGTGAAAAAGTTCCTTCCCACCTCAGTTTTAAATGGCCTCCCCTTTATTCTAAGACGGTGGCCCCTGGTTCTGGACTCCCCCAACATAGGGAACATTTTTTCTGCATCTATCTTGTCCAGTCCTTTTATAATTTTATATGTCTCTATAAGATCCCCTCTCATCTTTCTAAACTCGAGTGAATACAAGCCTGGTCTTTTCAATCTTTGGTCATATGACAGTCCCACCATCCCAGAGATCAATCTCGTGAACCTACGCTGAACTGCCTCAATTACAAGGATGTCCTTCCTCAAATTAGGAGACCAAAACTGTACACAATATTCCAGATGTGTTCTTACCAGGGCTCAATACAACTGCAGAAGAACCTTTTTACTCCTATACTGAAATCCTCTTGTTATAAAGACCAACATTCCATTAGCTTTCTTCACTGCCTGCTGTACCCGCACGCCAACTTTTAGTGACTGGTGTACAAGGACACCCAGATCTCGCTGCACTTCCCCCTTACCTAACCTGACACCATTGAGATAATAATCTGCCTCCTTGTTTTTGCCGCCAAAGTGGATAACCTCACATTTATCAACAATGGATCATGGGGAAGGAGTGGGAAATGGTAACACGATCTTAATGAATGAGGTTGCAGGCCCGAGGGGCTGAATGGTCTACTATTCCTTCATTTCCTGCATATTCTAAAATGTGTACTTTCGGCTCATGACAATGTCCCTTTTCACAGTAGATGTGGGTGGAATTATTTTAATCTTTCTTATCACAAGGTCATAGACTCCGAATTAAAGGATGTTCCTTTCGGAAGAAGATGACGAAGAATGTCTTTAGTCAGAGGGTGGTGAATCTGGAATTCTTTGCCACAGAAGGCTGTTGGTGGATGATTTTAAGGCAGAGATAGATAAATTCTTGATTACTACCATGTCTGGGGTTATGGGGAGAAGGCAGGAGAATGGGGTTGAGAGGGAGAGATAGATCAGCCATGATTGAAAGGTGGAGTAGACTTGATGGCCGAATGGAGGAAATTCTGCATACGCATTTATTGTTAGTTACCAAACGGCTACACCACCAAACAGTAACCATTTTTCTCAAGGAGACAATAACTCTACTATATCTAACCTTGCCTCTGGAACCATGTACACCATAACTGTTCTTACAACAACTGTTTTTACCACTATTCCTGAGAATCTGACCAGCACCATAATAAGAACATCCAGCTACACAAGTAAGTGCCGACATTATTCTCATGCGAGGCTGGAACACTGTGTTTTGTCTGTTTACATGAAGGAAACCTTTTCAAATTCATTATGTCTCCCCCAATAGATTTGATCAGCGTGACTGGACTTGATAAATGGGCTCAAGTAATTGGAATGATAGAGGCTGATTTTTGTAACAGCAAATTAAAACTTTAATCCCATTTGTTATTATGTTGATATTAACGAAGATCAACTTATCCCTCATTTGCACAACAAATGGTGGAGGTGTTGGAAATGATTCAAGTAAATTTGAGGGCAGAGCGAAAGTTACTAGCGGAGTTGATAAAATTTAACACAGCACCTGTTCGTAGATGTCGTCGTTGATGCAACGTAGTCATTAACGTAGCGAAGAAAGAGATGGAGAGTGGCACCGGAGTTGGTTTGGAATGAAGACAGCTCCTCATAGCCAACAAAAAGGCAGGCATAGCTCAGGCCTGTGCAAGTGCCCATAGCTACCCCTTTGATTTGTGCCATCGTGAGAAATCAAAAGCAAAGTTGTGCACGGTAGGCATGAATGCTGGTTAGAAAGAAACGGGGAGCGCTTGGACCTTCCTGATGGGTATTGTGATTTAAAGGGACTGGTTGTCCATGGTGAAAATCACGCAATGGGAGACAAGGATTGGAAGCTGTTAAGATGGCAAATAACGTGCGAGGAAATGCAGATGGTGGAAAAGGTCTCGATAAGGTGGAACAAGATGGAGTTGAGGTGAGAGGTGATACGTTTGGTGGGGCAAGAACAGGTGGAAACAATGGGCCTACCTGGCCAGTTCTGGTTCTGGATCTTGTGTACGAAATAGAAATGGGCAGAGCAGGTTTGCAGAACTATCGGGTTGGAGGCTGCGAAAGGAAGATCTCCTGAAGTGATGTTCCTGAAAGGAAGACTACCATCAGCATTGGTATGGGAGACAGTGGCCTGCTGTTCTTTGGCTGAGTTTGTGGTCTAGGGGTGGGTGTGAGGAGGTGTCTGAAAGCTGCCGACTAGCCTTTACAAGGTAGAGATCAGTCCACCAGACCACAACTGCAACAGTCTGATGACGAGGTTGGGTCTGTTGTGGATTTGTTCACTTGTCCTTGGCTTTGATTTTGCAAAAATGTCCTTGTTTCCTAAATAGCAGTTGAGTAATTAATTTTATTTTGATTCTGGGAGAAGTGTTTCTCACTGAGGAAAAAATCTTGTTGGACCCTTTTTGGTTTTCGTCATACATAAATGAACGCAAGTTGTCATAGGTCATCTTGAAATAAATAAAATTCAAATAATATTGTGCATTTTAATATCCCAATTAATTGTATTATTTCATAGGTTTATCCCAAAATTTCCCACAGTAATATATTCTTAACTGACCACCAAAGAGTGTCCAACTCTGAGAATGCTGTCAGGGATATTCTATGCTACAGATAGAAAAGGTAACACTACTCAATTTCCAAATTGCAACCACCTGAGAACCCATTGGCAGAACATTAGGAGCAGCATTATTGACCAATACTAAGGAGCTGACAACTGAGTCACTTTCTTCAACTGAGTGAAGCAAAATTAGACAAGCGAGCAAAAAAATTGTAATGATCTTAACGTGAACTTTTATTTCCAGAACCAAATCCTGTCAAGAATTTTCGTGTTTCTGAAACAAACAGCACCTCAATAAATCTAACCTGGGATCAGCCAGCTGGGTACCAGAGTGAATACAATTACATGGTGCAAACAAATGGAGAAACATCTTCCGGTCAAGTGGTCAGTGATGAAAACCTACTTGTTGATGGCCTAAACTCAGGAGATAATTTCACATTCACCATCATCACCCTGGCAGCCGATGGCACCCAAAGTAATCCCGTCAGTTTGTCCCAGTGCACAGGTGAGCATTACAGCCTCAGTTACAGTAAAATCTGATTAATCTGACACCCTTGGGTGGTGCCGGACTGGCAGATTTCCCTATCTTTTGAATGGATTTCCAATTAAAACTCCAATGTAATTTTCAAGTGAACCCAGTAAGGTTCAAGAAAGCACAGAAACGGGGCGCCAGTGAGTTTCAAGGAAGTGTGAGAAACAGAACCAGGTGTGTTGAAATGAAGTGTGGGAATTAGGGCTGCAGTGTCCTCATGGGAACTGGGGACCAGGTGCACGAAAAAGAGCATACTAAGCAGCATCTGGAAAGCCAAGTACCAATCCATTGCGATTTCTGATCTATTGAACAGTGGCATGTCAGTCCCTAATTGTGGTTTCATCAGTTTGTCAGATAATTCTTCTCATGTTCTAATGTTATGTTAGAATGGCAATGTACAGAGGAGGCCAATTGGCCTGTTGTGCTTATGCTGGATATTTGAAAGAATGACCTCATGTCCCTGCCACTGCTTATTTGTACTGTAGGAAACTGGAGACTATGGTTTATCTCATTTTGTGAACTAAGGAGAGGAAAAATAAGTCGGAACTCATTGTTGACCGAGCAATACAGTCCAGTATTTGTTTTGCGTTATTCCATCACCAAACATTGTCGTAATTGCTTCAGTTCGATTGTTAACCAGGCTTTCCCATAATTTTATCCATTAGTGTGTCCTGTTTGTACCCCATTTTAAGTAGTTTCTCCTTCCTGTTTCAATTTAATGCGACATGAAACATTGAATTTCATATTTGACTGCCCAAATCAAACGTTTTCTGAAGACCTCCTAGAGTTTATCTTGTCCATCCCTGACATTTACCACAACTTTGCAAATTTCCTAAATTGCATGGATGTTGTGATTCCTAGTTTCAGATTGTGGATTAAGATGGTGTAAATCATGCCCATAAGACCCCACTGAAAACTATTACCCAGGAAAATACCCTTTTGTCTCAGCTAATTGGTCATCTATTTATATAAATGAACGGTCATTTTTTATTTTTACTAATTAGCTCAATAACCTAAATTGATACTAGAAGTCGAGAGACAAAACACCAAATAAACAGGTTCTGGAGAAAATCTTTTTTTTCCCTGTCTTACTCACTTTCATTGAAGGTAAACTCAGACCCAAGCAGATGCTACTACTAATCTTGGAGTCTCTAGGCCAGAGAAAAGAAAAAAACAATCATGTTTGCTAACATTGATCGTCCAGCAAAGTATCAATGAGCCACAATTCAATGTTTCCCTGTGGTTGAACAGATTGCCAAGTCTTATTAGTTAGGTGGATGCATACAGATCTAGGCAATTAATTGAAAAACAGTTAATACCTTAGCTGATACTTAAGCAAATAATTTCTTCCGAAGAGGAAAAGAAGAATGTTGGAGTGCGGGAGTTGGATCATAATTTTATTTCCACAAGTCATGAAATCAGTAGGTCAAGATTTTCTTTATTATACCAATGCGAGTTTTTGTTTCTTGTAGATGCAGCTGCAATTAATTCTTCTTCTCTGAGCTGTAAAGGTGTGAACCGCAAGCCTGTGCTTAATCTGACGTGGGCATGCCCAAGTGGACTGAACACCGGCTTTACACTCCAAGCAAAACAGAACTTTGACGTTGTAATAAATGGAACCAGTGCAGCGTGTATTTCAAATAGAAAGCATCAATACAACCTGAGCAATGTTGAATACTCTACAAACTATATTGTCAGCATCACCACCTTGTCATGTGGCTCCCCAAGTACACCAGTCAGTATAGACTGTACATCTGGCATTACACGTAAGTGAACTCTCTCACTCTGTCCAAGGGGAATGAATGGGTGTGGTTCAAAAATATTATGGTAAGAAGACTTCCCTGAATCATACAGAATATGCATTTGACTTGTTATTTTCTTTTAAAACCAATTTCTGTCATATTTTGTTTAAAAGCATGAAGATAGCGGGTGCGAGAAATTTGAAATAATATTAGTAAGTGCTGGAAATATTCAACAGATCAGCCAGTACCTGTGAAGAGTATTCATGTTTTGGGTCAAAGACCCATCTTCAGAATAAGGAGCAAATATTTTTACTTTTTTTTCCTGGACCAAGTGACTCATATATATTGTACATTGCTAGTCTTTTAAATACCTCTCCTTCGCTATTTTTTCCTGCATCTCTTGATATTTATCCTTTCACATGACATTGTTTCTTTGTGAAGAACTCAGTAATTATTTAATAATATAGCTACAAACTCTATTTGCAAAGGTTTCCTCTTTGAACCGTAATGCAATCTATATTTTCCTTTACAATCCTTTCATTTTATCCAAAAACAACATGTGTCATTTATTTCCTCTCACTTCTGGGCACTTTAAATCTGCGCTATTTTATGAATGGGACACTTATGATGCCTCCTTTTCTTATTGTTACATTGTAACGTTGGTTTCTGTATCATTCAGGATGCCCTGGTTTGATACTATTTCATTTTCCTTTGAATTAATGTATTTCAGGATGCTCTGCTTTTATACTATTTCATCTTCTTTTGAATTAATTTGTCCATTGAAGGGCACCTATTTCTTATTTGCTGCTCACGTGCCACTTTTTATTTCCAGTGGATCTGAATCAAACCCATTTATAGTCCCTTAAATTTACTATTTTGATTATTGTTGCATTTTCATTATTTTAGTTTGCTTTTTACTTCACTCCTATCTGACTTTCCCACCATTTGGATATCCCTGCATTCTCATGGTAATATGTCTCCCTGACTTCAAGCACTTTTGTGGGGGGATTTTTATGGGTAATTTTCCTTGTTCCCTTCCTACTAAGTGCCTAATTCTGTAAATCCACATCTCACTATAAATGAAAGAACAAAGTATGAATGCAACAACAAAAGAGAAAACAACAAATAAATAATTCAGGGAGAAATATTACCTTGGCTCTGGTTGAATACTCCATTGATTCCATCTGTACTTCACACTACCTCACCAGCATAATCAGGAACCACTCTTGCCCCAGTCACACCCTCTTCTGCCCTCTCCCCTCGGGCAAGAGGTACAGGTTTGAAAACGCATATCTCCAGATTCAGGGACAGGTGCTTACCAGTTGTTATCGGGTAACTGAACTGTCCTCTCAACAGCTAGAGTGCAGTCCTGGCCTTCCATCTACCTCATTGGAGAACTTTGAACTATCTTCAATCAAACTTTATCTTACAATAAATGGTGTACTCTTTATCCTTTATCTGTACAATGTGGACAGCTTGATTGTAATCATGTATAGTAAAAGAAAATAACTGCAGATGCTGGTACAAATCGAAGGTATTTATTTACAAAATGCTGGAGTAACTCAGCAGATCAGGCAGCATCTCAGGAGAGAAGGAATGGGTGACAAGAAGGGTCTCGACCCTAAATGTCACCCATTCCTTCTCTCCTGAGATGCTGCCTGACCTGCTGAGTTACTCCAGCATTTTGTGAGTAATCATGTATAGTGTTTGACTGGATAGCATGCAACAAAAGCTTTTTGTGCAGATCTTGGTATATGTGACAATAATAAACTAAACTAAACTGGGATGTTAAATACCTATTCAATCCCAGAGATCAGCAGACATAGAACAATACAAGCAGGAATAGGACCATCAGTCCACAATTTTGTGCTGAACATGATGCCAAGACCAACTCTTATCTGCCTGCACATGATCCATATCCTTCCATTCCCTGCATATCATGTCCCTGTCCAAAAGGCTCTTAAATGCCACTATCACATCTGCCTCAGCTGCTACTACTGACAGTGCGTTCTAGGCGCATTGCTATCTGTGCGCCTCACAATTTTAAATGCCTCTATCGGGTCTCCCCTCAACCTCCAGCATTCAAGAGAAAACAATCCAAGTCTGCCCAACCTATCTTTGTAGCTAAAATTCAGAGGCAATTATACAAAAGTTGCAAGTGATTTTAAGTCTGAAACTTTGCATGCCGTGTTCATGGCCAGAACATTGATCACCAAACTTAGCATTCTCCATGTGGTAGAACTGTGTTGAATTCAGGAAGATCAAAGCAACATTTTGCTAAGGCTTTGGCAGATGAAGGTAACCAATCCAGCTGAAGGGTAGGTCAGGTGATCAGAGGGTATAATGAATAATCTCACGGCTTCCAATGATAAATCAGACAACATTGTCTCTGATAGCACTCATTTGAGATTCTCTCTAAGGTGCACTAATAGAGTTGTATAAAAGTATTTATGCCACATCCATCAAATGCAATGAATCCATCTTCAATAAATAGGAGCAAGAAAGAAAGGCAACAGAAACTTTACCCACAGAGTAATGAGGGCTTTGAAATAGGCTGTCGGGTAAAGTAATTGACATTAAAAAACAATTTGGGATGTTTTTACTGGTGAAAATAAAGGAAGGATATGGAGAACAAAGAATAATGAGCGCAATCCATTAATAAGAAGCAATGTTTTTTGTTTGTAAGTTCTAAAAAGTTTGTATATTCTAAAATCCCTCCTCTTGTTAATCATGTACACAATACATTCAGTGTAATGTTGTGTTATTTGACAATATCCAATTCATTTCCAGTTCCTCCGCAACCTCTTAATAAATTAGAATTACTAAATCTTGATGTCACTCACAATTCAGTGCGGTTCAGTATCAGAAGAGAAGCATTTAATTCTACCAGCGGTCCAATTTTGACAGTTGCAGTGATTGTTACAAAAGATGAAAGTGGTAAGTACTTAGTTTTTAATCTTTATCATCCTTTTCCTGAGGAGATTAATAATTACTCAGTGATCATCTTGGCAAACGATTTGCAGCACATACTGCACCAGAAGGCAAAAATACCCGTGGCCCAGAATTTATTTTATTTTTATCTTAGACTGGCTACCAATCCTCAGCAAGTGATTAGATCTTTTAGTTTGTAAAATAGATTGCCAAACATTTAGAGAATACCCTGATTGTGCCTGAACAGTGCAGGAACCAGGAAGATTGGAGCTAAACCTGACCAAACTTTTGACAGATATGCTGGTCTTTGTTGGTTGCTGGTGTTTGACAGATATGCTGGACATGATGTAACTACATGTCATAGATTCGTACAACAGAGAAATGGGCACTTCGGGCCACTCCGTCCACGCCATCTGCGATGTTTATTAACACTAATCCTATTTGTCCGCATTGTATATCTCTCTATGCTTCTCCATTTCAAGCAGCTGTCCATATCCCTTCGAAGTATTGCAATTATATCGACCCCACAGTCAAAAAGGCCCAACAGAGGATGTACTATCTGCGGCAACTGAGGAAACACAATCTGCCACAGGCAATGATGGTCCAATTCTAAATCATTGCTATCATTGAATCTGTCCTCACCTTCTACATCATGGTCTGGTTTGGCTCATCCACCAAGCACAATATCCAGAGGCTGCAACGGATTGTTCGCACAGCTGAGAAGGTTGTTGGCTGCAACCTTCCCCCCATTAACGAACTGTACACTGCAAGGGCCAGGAAGCGAGTGGGCAAGATCATCTCTGACCCCTCTCACCCTGGCCACAAACTCTTTGAAGCACTTCCCTCTGGAAGGCGACTCCGGACTGTCAAAGTAGCCACAGCCAGACATAAAAACAACTTTTTTTCCACGAGTGATCGTTCTACTCAATAACCAAAGTCTGTAGTCTTTTTTTTGCTCTGGTTTATTTTCACCTACATGTTTAGACCGTAATGGTGTATCCTTATTGTTTTGATGTGTTTATGCTTTATTCTTAATTGTTAACTGTATGTTTGTGTTGTTATTTGTGAGCGAGCACCAAGGCACATTCCTTGTATATGCATATTTGGCCAATAAACTTATTCATTCATTTTCCAGCTGAAGGGTAAATTTTAGTTTTACTGGCACAAATTAATTGGGTACCATTGCTACGTTCTTCAGGGATGAAAATTGACATCAATGCAGATGGGTCAACAAGTAGTTGAACATTACAGATGCCTTGTTTGGTCTATTGACTAATATTGAAGTAATATTGAAATAGTATTTGCCTACTTTACTGAACACTGAAAATGATCTGTAGGCTCATAATGTAATTATTCATAATGCAATTACTTAGAAATAAACTGTGATTGATGTAACTACATGTCATAGAATCGTACAACAAAGAAATGGGCACTTTGGGCCACTCCGTCCATGCCAACTGCGATGTTTATTAACATTAATCCTATTTGTCCGCTTCTCCAATTCAAGCAGCTGTCCATATCACTTCGAAGTATTGCAATTACATCTACCTCCACCACCTCCTCTGACAACTCATTTCAGATATTCACCATCTCTGAAAAACTCCTTTAAAAGTTATGCCCTCCTTAAATGTATGCCCTCTAGTTCGAGACTCCCTTGCACTTGAGAAAAGATTCTATCTATCTTATCCATAATTATATAAATTTTGTGCTGCCGCCTGTAATGTAATTGGTTTAAACCACACTGGTTTGTTTTATGGTGCCATGTATGAGTTATGTTATCATAAAAATAACACCCAACCTCTCAAAGATGATGCCTGTAGGGGCAGAGGAGACCTGTACAAGAGGGACAGGTTTAGCTGGAGAGTGGACAGAGAAGATGTACAAGGATGTTGCCTAGATGTACAAGGATGTTGCCTAGACTCGAGGGTCTGAGCTACAGGGAGAGGTTGGGCACATTAGAAACATTGAAAATAGGTGCAGGATAGGCCCTTCAAACAGGCACCGCCATTCAATATGATCATGGCCTACGCCATTCCTGCTTTCTCCCCATATCCCTTGATTCCGTTAGCCCTAAGAGCTATATCGCTGTCTTGAAAACATCCAGTGAATTGCCCTCCACTGCCTTCTGTGGCAGAGAATTCCCCAGATTCACAACTGTCTGGGTGAAAAAGTTTTTTCTCATCTCAGTCTGAAATGGCCTACCCCTTATTCTTAAATTGTGCCCCTGGTTCTGGACTCCCCCAACATCGGGAACATTCTTCCTGCATCTAGCCTGTACAATCCCTTAAAAAATTTGTATAAGATCCCCTCTTATCCTTCTAGATTCCAGTGAATATAAGCCCAGTCGATCCATTCTGGGCAGGCTACTACTTCATTCCTTGGAGTGAAGAAGGGTGAGCAGTGATCCTATGAAGGTGTATAACTTCATGAGGGGAATAGATAGGATGAATACACAAACTCTTTTCCCAGGGTGGTGGAAATCAAGAAATAGAGGGCATAGGTTTAAGGTGAGTGGGGGATGATTTAATAGGATCCTGAGGGGGCAGCTTTTTCACACCAAGAATAATGGGTATGTGGAATGAGTTGCCAGATGAGGTTGTTGAGGCTGCCACAATAACAACATTTAAAAAGTTTTGACAGGTGCATGGGTAAGAAAGGCAAAGAGGATTATGGGCTGCACACGGATGAGTACTTGGGACCAGCTTGGATGTGACCTCTTAGTTGGCGTGGATATGTTGGGGCAAAGTGCCTATTTCCATTCTGTTTGATTCTGTGACTCTGATCAACTGTATGTTTAAATTTCCAATTGTGCTGAGAGTATTTTTGATTGCAGTTGTTAGTTTGGTTGTGAAAAAGGTCCAAAGTAGATCATATTTATTTAAAACCAAAAGATTAAATAACTTGTGGGTTATCACTCTTGAGTAATTGTAACTATGGAAAATATTAAGCTGAGCATTTTCATGTTTTGTAATAATGACATTGTATGCCTCTTGATTGCAGAGGCAAGGAAAAAAACAATTCTATTGAAGTATTTAGAAGGTTTGGTTAGTTAAATAAAGTTGATATGAAGGGAATTGTATAGGTGATGAACGAAAGGAATCAAATTGATGGATGAGGTGTTCTTAGCTCAGTCTATGCTTTATGTTCTTAAGATTGTTATTATGTTTTGCAGAAAATGCTCCTAATGCCAAAGATCTGGCAACGGCATTTAGCCCTGGTATATTTACCTACGTGACACAAGTGATAGAATTGCAAGCTGTTCCTCAAAACACCAGAGTAGATGCTCAGACAGATCCCATCTCCATCAATGTAGGAGATAATATTCAAAGTATGGGCTATATTAACCAGGAACTAACTCCTTTGACCGGTTATCGGTAAGTTCTGTTATGATCGTACATCTTAAGTGGCTTTATGAAAATAACTCTGCTATATGATATGCAATGTGATATGATTTATGAACCATGGAATTCTTCATTCATCCTTCAATCTCTCCGGTCTTTTAATAAATAAATAATTTAGGCGACTTCGTGTGACATATGATGCCTGTTGAGTAAACTCACTGTTATTGTTACCCCTAACAATGAATCTCTCGCTGTCTTGAAAGTTGTTAGCCCAAATGCAACAAAAATATTCTTCCGAAGCTATTGAATTTGAACTGTGCAGAATTCCAGTAAACAATCTTCAATCTCCAGATGGCAGTGTTTTCTCTCACACGCTTTGCTCTGTGCTTTATTTCAGATTTAGTTTGGCTGGATTTACAAGAATAGAATATAACGAGGAGAAGAAAATTGATACAAACAAATCCTTGTATTCAACATATGAATATTCACGGATAATTAATTTGAAGCAAGATCCAGGTTTATATGAATTAAGATTTATTTCCTGCATTGTTGGAGATTTTACTGAAGTTATTTGCCCTTTTTTGCTGCATTTCCTTTTTTCTATGTTGTAAGCCTCTTAGCGTTCCCTTACTCCCCAGTATTACTCGTCTCAAGAGCCATCGTTTGCTTCTTCGGATCCCAGGTTTGGAGGAAAACCAGTTGTTGCTTTCAAGTGACTTATTTTTAATTTTCACTTCCCCATCCATCTCTTCAGGTTCTTGTGGAGTGTTAAGTGACTCAAAGTATATTAAAGATTCATTAATTTGTACTGCATAAGCTTAATTGTTCAATGATTCTACATCTAGCAATGAGAGAGAGTTTTCACCAAATCAGTCTGGGCTCAGTTTTAACCCATGTTTCAAGGATCAGACACTGAATAATCAATGTCTTGGTAATAATTCACAATGCAGTTCCCTTCTTGAAATTATGCGCAGATCCAACAGTGATTGTTCCGGGACCCTTGGTTCCAGACGTTTTCTAGATTATCCATTTTGCGGGCCCAACAGAGGTCACTGCCTTCGAGAGGAGTCGAATGGTCTGCCTAGGCCGCTGAGGGCTTGAGATACCAGCTCACAAAGTTGGCCTGGGATCTGCCAACTCCAGCTGGGCCAGTGTTCCAGAGCCACAGCCACAGGGGGCAAATTCAACCCGCCGATCAGCCGCGGAAGTTACAATGAAGTTGAGATCGGCTGCCTCATCCGGCTTGGGCACCACATTTTTGGAGGCTTTCAAGTGTATTGTAATTTTATCTGGATTAAAGGAGGTGAAGGGCCGAGAGTTGTTAGAAAATTGGTAGTGGACCTGTAATTTAAACAAAGGAACGATTAAATTAATTCATTTTTATTTCTATTATTACATGCATACAAAATCAGACAACCCAAATTCTAACATTCTTGTCACAGTTGTTACAGGCAATTGTAATTCGAACAAAGTTTTTTCTAACTTTTAGATGCCGTGCCATAAAGTCTCAGGACTTTGACTTGTCTATTGCAGGTGTCATTATTGGAGCTGTGGTTGGAACTATCCTGGGTGCACTTGTCATAATTACCCTGGCAATACTGCTTATTTGGTGGAAGAAACGGTAAGCTATGTCCTTGATTGTTCGGCAGTTGCATTTGTGTCTAATCGGCCATGATCTGTACTTTCAATCAGATAATATAACTTATCTGAAAGAGGCCTTTCTCTAGATTTGTGCAGAAAGAATGAAGTGTCTGCTCAATTAAATTTAAATCCAGTTTCCACATAAATGATTCAAGCAGTTTCATATCATACAAAAGTGTAACAGACAATTTGTCTGGTGGTTGAGTAGGTGTGGAACCAAGTCGAGTCCACCAGAATGTGCCCAATCTGTAAATCAATTAACCTCAATGGATCTCAGTAAGTATAATACAAAGATCAATAGTTTCTAACATAGTAGCAACCACCACACCTTGCAGGCTCCTTGTACGTTGGTGGTGATTTGTAACAAAGGCTAATCAGGACAAGGATGAGCTCAGCAGGACTAATCTTCTACTACTCAACCAATTGTTTCAGCTCAACAGTGTCATTTTGAATTTCTGCTTGGCAGTGACTGGACAGGGGTTAGTTTAGAATTTCCTTTCACTCCCCTCCAGTAGTAAGTTTTACAGCACTGATTAATGATGTACCTGAACTGGGTCAATCTTAGAAAGGAAAGCATTATTGATCTTGGAAGTGATTTACACAATCCAATAACTAGTTGCTCTAAGGCAAAGCCTACACATTACAACAATGGCAAATTACTTACCAAAGAGAATGCTGTCCAATATCTGTTCAAACATTGCCTACTGGCAGTGGATAAAGCACAACAGACGTTTTGATTTAATAAAATTACAGCATTTGTCCCTAATTATGAAGGAACTGGATTACTATATAGGTCATTGCAGTCGCCGTATATTTTACTGTCTCGGTGTCAAAGTGGCATTGTAACCAATAAAAAATGCAGAAAAAAGCATTCTTTTTTGGTAATGAAAAAAGCTGAGAGGTGATGGTTTTGCTGTTTTATGGATGCTGAAGACACAAGATTATTGTAACAATAGTAGGCTAGCATAGTAGGCTAGCATAACCAGAGGCTACATTTAAAATGGAGTGGGCGGGGGTATTTTTTTAACTTATCCTCAGTACATTATTTGTGCTAGGAGTGATAAATGTACAGCAGGCCTCCTGTGGAATTTGCAGCTAGTTGAATTAAGCCATTCAAATACAAGTTAATTAGATCGTAAAGAAAAGAATGAGGGAGGGTCACTCAATATGATAATATGAAGTATTATATAATATATACTAGTTGATAGTGATAGACTTTCAGTGTTATTCAGCAAGTACCTTTCCATTGCCATATTTCACTACAGTGGCCCTCGAAGGCAAGATGAGCATAAGGCAACACTGTGGAAACTAGACATACTAATGGAATCACAATAAACTTTGACTAACCAGTTGTGATATGTACCAGTAATCAACCTATTTTTCCTGTCTGTTCACAGAACAAAGTCGAACAACAAGAATTTAACCCAACTTCCAATTCCAAATATGAGGTAACTTTTATTGGGTACACAAACCAAGGGCTGGGGTTACGCATATAGAGCAACTTTGAAATCGAAAAGAAAATGCCCGAGGTTGATGTAAATCTGGACTTAATGTTTAACTTGAGTTCTGTGGTCCTTGAATTTGTAAGACAATGATGAAGGTTCCATGGATTTAATTTTCGGCAAAAATAATGAGTTAGAACGAGACATGATATGGTAATTATTCAAATCCAACAGCAATGCAGTGAAAGAAGCCATGTGTGGAGTTTTTGTGGAGTAAGAGAGGAGAGTGCATAATTGCACTGATTAAGATTTAAGTGTAGAAACATTCCATTTCTTGGCTGATGAACAAAAGAAGACTTGTGTAGGGAGTTATCTATAGGCCTCCTGATAATAGAGGGAATCTGTAGAATGTATGAATGCAATGATTGGATTAACCTTGCAAAATTAAAATTCTTTTAATGAGAGGCTCCAAATGTCATATTGATTGACAATGTAACTCAAACAAAACAATTATTTTTTTTGCCCACAATCAAGAATCAGCAAATTCTTGGACATGGCTGCAGTAAATTCTAGAGCTGCTTGGTTGGTAAAATGCAGCATTGTAGAATGACAATGGTCAGGGTAATCTGGTAAAATGGAGAGCAATACTCGGAGATTAGCGCATTCTCTCACCCACCAATTTCCTGGCATGCAAGCTTTAAAGTATTTTTAAATTATTTCTGGTAATGAAATATATTAGTCAACAATTAACTCTCTCTTTCTCCCTCCCCCCCCCCCCCCCCCCCTTTTTCAACAGGGTAGCAAGAAAGTAAGTATCAGTCTTAATTTTCTAACTTGGCAACTTTTTCATAGTTTGCATTCAATTGCGCTGTCATACTATTTAAACACACCTGTGAGCAATAATCATTTGGGAAAAATGGACCATAGAACCATTTTGAAACTGTTAGTTTGGAGAGGGTCATTGATGGGGAGATGGGGAAAAGGGAGAAGGTAATCCAGGTTATAATTGCTTTGTAAAAATTCATAACCACGCATAGAATGTAGCATTTGACTGAAGCAAACATTGAAGACCACTCTACAGGTTAACCCATGATACATCCATTAGAGTAATGGAAATTCACCCTTGCATAATTTATAACTCATTGGGGAGGGGGGGGGGGTAATATTAATGAATAAACACTTTTTTCTATTTGCGTTTCTTGACAAAAAATTATAATGCAGCCCGTTTTCTAGGAATGCAGTCGCTGCTGTGATATGGGAGTTGTCTATATTGTGTCAAAACATGGTATTCTGGAAACCACACAGTCTCACGTGTGGACCATGTGGAAAGCATACAAGTGGTGGTAAAATAGGATTGTTTAATCTTGGCACCAGAAAAGTGCGATGGTTGTTCATTCTCTCACTTGGTTTCAGTGTAAATGGGTGTATTTACAGAAACCTGCATTAATCTGACCTGAAAGTATTTAGAAGTATAAGAAAAGGAAGCTTTGCTTCTCAACTGATCTGTTTGTTACTGATTCAACAGGTCAGGCAGCATCTCAGGAGAGAAGGAATGGGTGACGTTTCGGGTCGAGACCCTTCTTCAGCCTGAAGAAGGGTCTCGACCTGAAACATCACCCATTTCTTCTCTCCTGAGATGCTGCCTGACCTGCTGAGTTATTCCAGCATTTTGTGAATAAATACCTTTGATTTGTACCAGCATCTGCAGTTATTTTCTTACATTACTTGTTTGTTACTGATGGTAATGAGGTGGTGGGATCTTTACATTGCATCTAACCTGCACTGAATCGAACCACAGATAAAGGATACTGACAGGTTTTTTTTGTTTCCTAGCAATGTTTTTTTTTAACCTGGAGGACTAAAACTTAATAAAATTATTGACATATCCAAAATTCTCAGTCCTGAGGAATAATTTGCTATACATTGGTATTTCTTACAGTGCCATCAATGTGGATTACTTTGAAGGATATTTCAGCAAGCAACATGCTGACTCTGATTGCGGATTTGCTGAAGAGTATGAGGTGCGTTACAAATCCATCCATGTGTTTCTGTTCATTCTGATATAGTGCATTCTTTCCACATCTATGTCAAGTCATCTTTATGGCAAAATCAAAAGTTTCCCCTTGTTTTCATCAAAACACTTGTTTTGGCACCCCAGTATTTACAGTGTTACTATCTAATGTTCCACTTCTATAAAATGTAACCACCCTGATAGCCTCTCCCACCACAGTTTACTTATTGGCAGAAGAATTCACAAGTCCATCTCCAACTTTTTATTGGATGAAGAGACTGACAGCCATGGATGGCACAGTAAGGTGGAGATCCAGAGTCAGCGATGTGTTTGCTTGATCATTGTTTCTCCTCTTTTGCGAATCATACTTTCCAAACATGAGCAAATAAACACATTGTTAACATGTTGTGGGATCGGGTTCTGGGCCCTCATCAACACTCCTGCACTGCTAGTGTAACAAGTGCTATTTTGGCCTTGACACCTAATCAGGAGTCCATTCCAATTTAGTGCTAGTGCACTGGAGGAGCATAATGAAACATAAAACATGAAACAGTACAGCATTGGACAACCCCTTCAGACCACAATGTGTATGCCAAACATAAGAGGCAAGAGTGGATGTTACGCTGCTGGGGAATGATGCAGGAGAAGTGATAATGAGAAATCTAGAAATGGCAGAGGAATTGAATAACTTTTTTGCATCAGTCTTCGCAGTGGATCACACCAGCAGTGTGCCTGCAATCCTGGAGAGTCAGGGGATGGAAGTTAGTGAAGTGGCGATTCCTAAGGAGAAGGTGCAAGGAAAACTGAAAGGTCTGAGGGTGGAGAAGTCACCTGGACCGGATGGACTGCACCCCAGGGTTCTGAAGGAGGTGGTCTCGGAGATTGTGGAGGCATTAGTTGTGATATTTCAAGAATCACTAGAGTTAGGAGTGGTTCTTGAAGATTGGAAAATTGCAAATATCACCCCACTGTACAAGAAAGGAGCAAAGCAGAAGAGTGGAAACTATAGGCCGGTTAGCCTGACATTGGTAAGATTTTAGAGTCAATTATGATGGATGAGGCTACGCAGTACTTGGAAGTTCACGATAAAATAGGCCAAAGTCAGCATGGTTTTGTGAAGGGAAGATCTTGTATGACGAATCTGCTGGAGTTCTTTGAGGAAGTTAACAGCAGGACAGACAGAGAGGAGGCTGTGTGTTTACCTAGATTTTCAGAAGGCTTGCGATAAGGTGCCACATGTCAGGATGCTAGGGAAGACAAGAGCCCATGGTATTGAAGGGGAGATACTAGCATGGATATTGGGTTGGCTGGATGGCAGAAGGCAAAGAGTTGCAATAAAAGGCACTTTTTCAGATTGGCTGCCAGTGACTAGTTGAGTTCTGCAAGGGTCGGTGCTGGGGCCACTTCTCTTCACGTTGTATATTAATGATTTGGATGAGGATTGAAGGCTTATTGGCCAAGTTTGCAGATTATGCTAAGATAGATGGAGGGGCAGGCAGTGTAGAGGCAGCAAGGACACTGCAGAAGGACTTGGACAGGTTAAGAGAGTGGGCAGAGAAATGGCTGAGGAAATTCAGTGTAGCAAAGTGCAGAGTCATGCATTTTGGTAATAAAAATAAAGGCGTAGATTATTTTCTAAGTGGAGAGAGAATCCAGAAATCAGAGGTGCAAAGGGACTTGGGAGTGCGGTTGCAGGACTCCCAAAAAGTTAATTTGCAAGTCGACTTGGTAGTAATCTGCAATTCAATGCTCGCATTTATATCAAAAGGACTGGAATGCAAAAACAGAGATGCAATGCTGAGGCTCTATAAGACGCTGGTAGTACTGTGAGCATGTTTGGGCCCCATATCTGAGGAAAGATGTACTGGCTCTGGAGAGGGTCAAAAGGAGGTTTACAAGAATGATTCCAGGAATGAGTGGGTTAGCATATGATGAGCGTTAGACAGCACTGGGCCTCGACTCGCTGGATTGTAGAAGGTTATGGGGGGATCTCATTGAAACTTACAGAATAATGAAAGGCATAGATAGTGTGGATGTGGAAAGGATGTTTCCACTGACAGGAGAGTCCAGCCATGATTGAATGGTATAGTAGACTCGATGGACCAAATGTCCTAATTCTATTCCTATAACCTGTGAACGTGATAATGATATGTTAAACAAACGCACTCATGTCTTTCCTTTTCAGGAGCTAAAGACAGTCGGAACAATGCAGTCAACACAAGTCTCCCAGCAACCTTTGAACAAGCCTAAGAATCGTTACAATAATGTTTTGCCTTGTAAGTGATCTTGAGTGTGCATCTGGCTGACTGCACATTTCTCTCTGTTCATCTTTTTCTCACTCAGCCAGAAATATTTTCCTTACCTACTTATGTTTCCTTATGTGTCAATTAATCTTTTTCCATACTCTGCTCTTTCTATTTTTGCTCACATCATTACTCGATATTACCCTTGTGTCCATACTGTAAGCCACAGATAGATTAATGATAACAATGCTTGAAGCCATTGCCCCTTTTGGAATGGAATCTGGGTAACTATGGCTTAGGATGATGGAATACATTGCTTTGTTTTTGGTTTTATTTGGTTGAGACAGCCCTTCCAAATCTTCCTGCAGCTCGTTCTCCTGCTTTCACCACCATAAAACCTTCTGAGTGGAATTACCATGCCCTTTGCAAGAGCTGTTAATTTTGAAAGGGAATCCTACCATCAAAATAGAACATGCCCCTGTCTGTTACGGCTTGTTCATTTTGGTATCACCTGCAGCAGGGTAAAAACTAATTGAAGGGTTGTGACTCAGATGCAATTCATGTCCATTCCAATTTTGGGAATACAAAGTTACACATCAAGCATTGCCATATTGTTATACGTTGAATCCCCAATATCAGCGAATAGACACAAAAAGCTGGCGTAACTCAGAGTTTAGAAGGTCCTACTGTAGTTGCCCTGGTGAGACCGCACCTGGAGTATTGTGTGCAATTTTGGTTGTCTGATTTGAGGTAGGACATTATTGCTATAGAGGGAGTGCAGCGTACGTTCACCAGGTTAATTCCTGAGATGGCGGGACTGACATATGATAAAAGAATGGGTCGGCTGGGCTTGTATTCACTGGAATTTAGGAGGATGAGAGGGGATCTTATAGAAACATATAAAATTCTTAAAGGATTGGACAGGCGAGATGCAGGAAAAATGTTCCTGATGTTGGGGGAGTCCAGAACCAGGGGTCACAGTTTAAGAATAGGAGGTAGGCCATTTAGGACTGAGATGAGGTAAAACCTTCACCCAGAGAGTTGTGAATCTGTGGTATTCTCTGCCACAGAAGGCAGTGGAGGCCAATTCACTGGATGTTTTCAAGAGAGAGTTAGATTTAGCTTTTCGGGCTAAAGGAATCCAGGGATATGGGGAAAAGCAGGAAAGGTTTTTGTGCGATTACATCTGCACTACTTTGTACAGTATTGGCCTTGATGTTTATAGATGGATGTTAATTGCATTACCACAGTTCAGAGAATTACCAGACTAATACTTGGAATGGCTATGTTATCTTATAAGGAAAGGTTGGACAAGCTTGGCTTGTAAGCAAGTATAGAAGCACGGAGAGGGGCTGGATTGAATTGTATAATATCCTGAAGGGTGGATGTTGAGAGGATGTTTCCTCTTTTGGAGGGAAAGCTAGAACAAGAGAGCACTGCTTAAAAAATAGGTTAAATATTTTCTCTGGGGATCCTAAGTCTTTGAAACTCTGAAAGTAGTGGAAGCAAAGTCTCTGAATAGTCTCTGAATATTTTAAGGAGAGAAGAATAGATTCTTGACAAACAAAATAGAAAACTGCAGGTTACAATTCCTACAGCCGTATGCATTGCAAAATAGTACTGCATCTGAGATGACTTGATCATGCTGCAGTGTCTGAGAAAATGCCAATGCCATTAACAAATTGAGCAGCTATAGATCTGTGCTGTATATCCTTTGATGTTTTATAACATGTAATATATTTGTCTTTCTATTTGTTTCTAGATGATAACAGTCGAGTTAAACTCTCTGTCACTTCAGATCCATCCAGTGATTACATCAATGCTAATTTCATGCCTGTGAGTTACATTAATTAATTCTGTATAGAATTGGATGTAAGTTGTGATAAGTTCATAATTCACTGATGATTTGAGATCAGAGGATGTATAAGGTCTGGAAAAGTAACACAATGGTGAGCAAACTGATTACAAATTCAGAAAAACATACGGTGAAGGTAATAATTCACATTTGGAGAAAAAGATTAACAGGGACTGTTTATAAATTATTTGAACTCTAGATATTACCATAATGTTCCAAGTACACCAAATTGAAATATATTCAGCAGGGCTGTGACCGAAGGTGTTCATAGACAAGAAATAATTATTTCATCAGAAAATGAATTTCAATATATATTTATCATATCATATCATATCATATATATACAGCCGGAAACAGGCCTTTTTGGCCCTCCAAGTCCGTGCCGCCCAGCGATCCCCATACATTAACACTATCCTACACCCACTAGGGACAATTTTTACATTTACACAGCCAATTAACCTACATACCTGTACGTCTTTGGAGTGTGGGAGGAAACGAAGATCTCGGAGAAAACCCACGCAGGTCACGGGGAGAACGTACAAACTCCTTACAGTGCAGCACCCGTAGTCAGGATCGAACCTGAGTCTCCGGCGCTGCATTCGCTGTAAAGCAGCAACTCTACCGCTGCGCTACCGTGCCGCCCTTTATGTTTGGTGATGCTTTTTGGTGAGGAGTGTGTGGAAGTCACTTCTTCGGAAATGAATCTAAATGGAATAGAGGTGCTAGGTGAACAAATTAAAGTAGCAGTGCAGGTTAATCAATTCATAAAGTACTACAAACAATGGAACATCATTTAGGAAAGGTTGAAGTTCAGAACTAGAGATGTGACCTGCTAAATTATAGGAAGGAATAGGAATATTTTATTGTCAAATGTGACTAGGCACAGTGAGATTCTTTGCTTGCATACACAATGTATACAAATAGCAGCCACTTATGGTGCTGACAAAGTTACAAAGCACGTAGGCTCACCCTTTTTTTCTTCCCCCTCCCCCCAACAGTTCCCCCAGCCGGGTCCCCATTGTCCATTATTCCCCCCACCTCCCTCAAGGCGGTCCCCCCACGCCGTTCCACGTTTTTAAAATCAATTTTCCGCGCTTTTTGCATGGTTTCCGCGTTTTTCACTTTGCCAAATAAACGGAGAAATCGGATCGAAAAAAAGAAAGGAAAAAAAACGACTTGTAACGAACACTAGGGTTCCGCGAGAAATCCCCCCCCCCCCCTCCCACGGCCCTGTCAATTCGGTCGCTAGAGGTTCCGCGAGAAATCCCCCGCACAGTGGAAGTCTTCCCGAAAATGTGGCACCTAGGCTGGGCAGGGGAGCCAATCTCGACCTCATCGGGACTTCCACAGCCGATCGGTGGGTTGAATTTGCAACCTGAAACTCTAGCCCAGCTGGAGCCAGCAAATCTATTCCCATAGCCGACTTCCTTGGCCTGTTGGATAAACCAGCAAAGCTCTGGAACCAAGAGTGCCAGAAAATCAGTGGTGGAACTGTAATGAGTAAATATTAAATGCAAGTGGAAGATTGTATAACTAAATTAATTAAGACAGGGTTAAAATATAAAACACAGCAGAAAAGCCAATTACCACCTTTTTGGGCTGGTTATCAATTAATGTGCGAATTTACTTCAAAATGTTATTAGTGTGCAGTGACATGTTCACATTATTTTGTAATGTTAGTTTTTACTTTGAAATGCACTAAAAGAGGCTTGAAACGGGTAATTTTGTGTGCACATTTTCAAAAATGTTGACCCCCGTTGTACGCCTCTGCAAGCAGTCGGCTCTTTTCCTCTTTGTATTTAACCTCACTCACATGCTGCCTATGGCGGTCCTCCACGCTCTCATCGACCCTTCGACCATGGCATCGCCGCCGCCACGAGGCTTCACTACCACCGAGGCCCCGTCGTCGCGAGGCTTCACCGCTGCCACCACCGAGGCCTAACCGCTGTCGCCGCCCCATTTCAGGCCTCGGTGGTTGCGACCCAGGCCCTAGCCATGGGCTCCGTCGGCTGCTCCACCGACCTGGACTTCGGCCCTGGCCAGGCCCCGACCTGGGCTTCTATGTGGCGATTATGTGGGCCTTGACACGGCTACAGAAAGTAATTTGTGGTGGTAGATACCAATTGGCCACCCAGCATCAGGAAGTTGAACTTTCTGTTGCCCCCTGTATTTTTGTCATGAGTTTCTGAATAGTACTTTTCATGTTTTATTACAGATTGTTTAAAATCATAATAATTTAATCTGATGAATTATTTCCTCTTAGGGATACCAATCGAAGAAAGAGTTCATCGCTGCACAAGGACCATTGATGAATACAGTGAGCGATTTCTGGAGAATGATTTGGGATCAACGTGTACCAGCTATTGTCATGCTTACCAAGTGTGTAGAGCAAGGAAGGGTATGTGAATCATTTTCATTTTTACAGATATTTGAAATACTTCCCATTTTCTTGCAGATGTAAAACAAATTCTAGCACTTTTACTCAGCATGAGTAGGTGGGACGAGTGTAGTCGCCATAGCCAAGTTGGGCTGAAGGGCCCATTTCCATGTTGTATGATTTTGTGACTGAGCTGGATGTTAATATTCTACAGCAGGGTCTACACTTTCGACTTATCAGTCAGAGGTCGAATGAACCTGAATAAGATGACGCCCATCTTGAATGCTGCATTTAGACAGGAGCTTCCTGCTATTATGGCCATGTAGTTTTACATTTGCAATTGTGTTATTTATTCAGAACATCAAATAATACCAATTTTAATGGAAACAAATTTCAAAGGCAAAGTGTGAACGTCACTACATCATCTGTTTAACACATGCAATAGAGGAGGAATTTTCACCCCAGGTCTTGGAACCAAACAATGAGAGCCATTTTTAATGCAAACAAACAGGAAAAACCCGCCCATTCCCTTGAATCTGATTATCAGATTAGTATGTTGGGGCGGCACGGTGGCGCAACGGTAGAGTTGCTGCCTTACAGCGAATGCAGTGCCGGAGACTCAGGTTCAATCCTGACTACGGGTGCTGTACTGTAAGGAGTTTGTACGTTCTCCCCGTGACCTGCGTGGGTTTTCTCCGAGATCTTCGGTTTCCTCCCACACTCCAAAGAAGTACAGGTATGTAGGTTAATTGATTGGGTAAATGTAAAAATTGTCCCTAATGTGTGTAGGATAGTGTTAATGTGCGGGGATCGCTGGGCGGCGCGGACTTGGTGGGCCGAAAAGGCCTGTTTCCACGCTGTATCTGAAATATGAAATAATAAAATATGAAATATGTTGGCAAGAATTGCATCAACAATATAGCCTGTAAGAAGCTCTTTCCTACCAGTTGCTGCCACACTCTGGTGTTTTTGATTATCCTTCATCCCATTCTAACTTAAAGATAATGTGGGATCTCATGAAGGAGATGAATTCAGCTGCTCATGTGAAACAAAGACAAGCTCCCAGACACAAAGAAGACCATTCTTGCACTGAGGCATTGCATGTCAGGCAAGGAAAAAGGCCATTTGTGAGCCAATCTTGATCGTGTCAGTGAGAGCCAATAGATCTGTGAAATATGAGAAGATGACAGATAGATATGTAGGTTAAATGGCTTCTGTAAATTGTCCGCAGGGTGTAGGATGCGAAAATGGGATAACACAGAACAAGTGTATGGTCATTAATGGTCAGTGTGGGCTTGGTGGGTTGAAGAGCTTGTTGCCATGCTGCATATCTTTAAAAAAACTATTGCTGCCTCTAAGGAGTCTCTGTATGGTAAGTTTAATTAGCTGAGGATGAATTGTCAGTCTCCTTGTTTAGAAGAGTACCGCCACCTTGGAGAAGGAACTCGCCTGTTCAGCCTCTTCAGTCTGAAGAAGGGTCTCGACCCGAAACGTCACCCATTCCTTCTCTCCTGAGATGCTGCCTGACCTGCTGAGTTACCCCAGCATTTTGTGAATAAATGCCGTCGCCTGTTCAGCTTGATAAGTGCAGCTTATTATTCTGCAGTGGTCAGGAAGGATATCCTGATGGGAAGTTTCAATGGGCTCTGGGGTGAAATATTAAGGAGCATTAAGGATTTCCTGAACAATCTGTTTAATTACTGAGACTTTTATATTTTTTCTCTTTTTTAAATTTTTTTAATTTAATTTTTTAAATTTTTGAAAAGCATATGTACAAATAGAAATAAAAGACACATTTGTTACAGAGTTCTTACATAGCTTCAATTTTTAAATTTTTAAAGCGAGAAAATAAAAAATTAAGAAGAAAGGAAAAAAAATACCAAAAAAAAAACTATAAACTATTGGGAAGAGAGAATAAGAGGATTAAAAAATATATATAACTATAAAAATTAAAGCGAGTAGATCCAGGAGACAATAACCACAGTTGTACATCCAACCCTTAACTCAAGTTTCAACTTTTAATTTAAAATTTTTATTTTAGTCCTATGCCAAACCCATTTACTTTTCTAAAAATTCAATAAATGGAGACCATATTTTAAAAAATAACTCGGGTTTGTCAATTAAGGCAAATCTTATTTTTTCCAAATGCAGGGTCTCTGTCATTTCCGTAGTCCACATTTTAATTGTGGGGGTTATTGGTTTTTTCCAAAATTTAAGTATTAATTTTTTCGCAGTTATTAGACTGTAATCAAGAAAATGTACCTGACTTGTTGTAAAGTTTGTAGTATGTTCTGATAATCCTAATATAATTAATTTTGGATCCATATCCAATTGCTTGTTGATAACTTTAGAAACTATTTAAAAAATCTCCAACCAGAAGTTTTGCATTTTTATACAAGTTACGAAAATATGAGTTAAATTAGCTTCTTGAAATTGACATTTATCACAAATAGGAGAGATACTAGGAAAAATCCTATTTAATTTCGTCTTCGAATAATGTAATCTATGTATTATTTTAAATTGTATTAAGGAATGTCTAGTATTTAATGAACATTGGTGTATATGTTGTAAACTTTCATCCCATATATCTTGCATTATGAATTGATTCAATTCGTCCCATGCTCGTCTATAAGATTCTGATGACGGAATGTCAGTGTCTAGAAGAGTATTATAAATAAAGGATATTAATTTATTTGCATTATAATGTCGATTCAGGCATACATCAAGTGTTTCTGGACCTCTAAACTTATATACAATACAATACAATACGCTTAAATATACCTGGACTATCTCTGACATCTCCCTCCCGTTTCTGGACCTCACCATCTCCATCACAGGAGAAAAATTAGTGACGGACATTTATTACAAGCCCACCGACTCGCACAGCTATCTGGACTACACTTCTTCCCACCCGGTCCCCTGCAAAAAGTCTATCCCCTACTCCCAATTCCTCCGTCTACGCCGCATCTGTGCCCGGGATGAGGTGTTTCAGACTAGGGCTTCCGAGATGTCCTCGTTTTTCAGAAAACGGGGCTTCCCCTCCTCCATTATAGATGAGGCTCTCACTAGGGTCTCTTCTACATCCCGCAGCTCCGCTCTTGCTCCCCATCCCCCCACTCGCAACAAGGACAGGATCCCCCTCGTTCTCACCTTCCACCCCACCAGCCAGCGGATCCAACATATCATCCACCAACATTTCCGTCACCTACAACAGGACCCCACCACTGGCCATATCTTCCCATCCCCTCCCCTCTCTGCATTCCGCAGAGACCGTTCCCTCCGCAACTCCCTGGTCCACTCGTCCCTTCCTACCCAAACCACCCTAACCCTGGGCACTTTCCCTTGCAACCGCACGAGATGCAACACCTGTCCCTTTACCTCCCCCCTCAACTCCATCAAAGGACCCAAACATTCTTTCCAGGTGAGACAGAGGTTCACCTGCACCTCCTCCAACCTCATCTATTGCATCCGCTGCTCTAGATGTCAACTCATCTATATCGGCGAAACCAAGCGCAGGCTCGGCGATCGCTTCGCTGAACACCTGCGCTCGGTCCGCATTAACGCCACTGATCTCCCGGTGGCCCAGCACTTCAACTCCCCCTCCCATTCCCAGTCTGACCTCTCTGTCATGGGCCTCCTCCAGTGCCATAGTGAGGCCCGCCGGAAATTGGAGGAGCAGCACCTCATATTTCGCCTGGGCAGTTTGCGGCCCGGTGGTATGAACGTCGACTTCTCCAACTTCAGATAGCTCCTCTGTCCCTCCCTTCCCCTCCTCCTTCCCAGATCTCCCTCTATCTTCCTGTCTCCACCTATATCCTTCCTTTGTCCCACCCCCGACATCAGTCTGAAGAAGGGTCTCGACCCGAAACGTCACCCATTCCTTCTCTCCCGAGATGCTGCCTGACCTGCTGAGTTACTCCAGCATTTTGTGAATAAAACAATATAATATATCTTTATTATCATTGTACCCAGGGGTACAATGAGATTGGGAATGCGCCTCCCATACGATGCAATAATTTAGGTAATTTAGACAGCAGCAACCCAACGAAACGAAACAGTTGTAACAGTTTTGGACAGGGTAAAGTGCAAGTTGATCTATGCGTTGTGGCCATCCGGCTCAGCAGGACCGGTTCATAGCAGCTATGGCCCTGGGGATGAAGCTGTTCCTGAGTCTGGAGGTGCGGGCATAGAAGGCCTTGTATCGTCTGCCCGATGGAAGGAGTTCGAACAGACTGTTGCAGGGGTGTGAAGAGTCTTTGTGGATGCTGGTGGCTTTTCTGAGGCATCGTGTGTTGTAGATGCCCTCCAAGTCTGGTAGCTGTGTTCCGATGGCCCTCTGAGCTCTATGGACTACCCGCTGTAGAGCTTTCCTTTCTGCCTCCGTGCAGCTGAGGTACCACACAGGGATGCCATGTGTTAGGATGCTCTCTATGGTGCAGCGGTAGAAGGTCGTCAGCAGCTGTTGGGGTAGACCAGACTTTTTCAGTGTTCTTAAGTAGAACAGTCTTTGTTGTGCCTTCTTGACCAGCGCAGCAGTGTTATTGGACCATGTTAGGTCCTCCGAAATGTGAGTGCCCAGAAACTTGAAGCTGGACACTCTCTCCACACTGTCCCCGTTGATAGAGATCGAGGCATATTCCCCGTTATGTGACCTACGGAAGTTGATGATCAGCTCCTTGGTCTTGGTGGTATTTAGGGACAGGTTGTTATCTGAGCACCAGTCCGACAGGTTCTGCACCTCCGCTCTATAGTTTGTTTCATCCCCGTTGGTGATCAGCCCGATCACCGTTGTGTCATCTGCAAACTTGACAATGGTGTTGGTGTCGAATGCAGGAACACAGTCGTGTGTGAAGAGGGAGTAGAGCATGGGGCTCAAAACACAGCCCTGTGGTGTGCCGGTACTCAGGGTGATAGTGGAGGACAGGTGCGGTCCCATTCTCACTGCCTGCGGTCGTTCCCGCAGGAAGTCCAGGATCCAGTCACATAATGACGAGCTGAGGCCTAGCTGGTGGAGTTTGGTGAAGAGCTTGGTGGGGATGACCGTGTTGAAGGCGGAGCTATAGTCTATGAATAGCATCCTCACGTACGTGCCCTGTCTCTCTAGGTGAGTCAGGACAGTGTGAAGAGCCAGAGAGATGGCGTCCTCTGTGGATCTATTTGCCCTGTATGCAAATTGATGTGGGTCCAGTGAGTCAGGGATGCTGGATTTGATGTGTGAGAGGACCAGCCTCTCAAAGCATGTGTATTCTTGCATGTGTAATTTTACATAGTCTCTAAATTGTAAATATCTAAAATAATTATTAACATGTAATCCGTACTTCTGCTGTAAATCCTGAAAAGAAAGAAAAGTTCCCTTATGATAAAGATCTCCCACCCTTTTAATTCCATAACTTTTCCATTGAGCAAATCCTCTATCTAAGACAGACGGTTTAAAAGAAGGGTTATTCGCAATAGGAAGGAAAACAGATAATTTACTCAATTTTAAAGTAAGATTTAATTGTTTCCAGGTACGGATAACACTGTGTATAATGGGATTACCTCCATATGTTTTTTTATTTAAATTTATTGGAGCTAAGAGGATCGCACCAATATCAAATGGTAAACAATCCTCTTTCTCCATCTTTAACCAATCCGGTTGTTGATCAGAATCATCCAACCAGCAGGTTATATTTTTAATATTAACCGCCCAATAATAAAATAAGAAGTTAGGTAAGGCAATTCCTCCATTAGTTTTAGACTTACATAGATGTCTTTTATTTATTCTATGAGTCTTGTAGTCCCAAATAAAATTAGTAACAATTGAATCAATTTTTTTAAAAAACTTTTTTGGAAGATAGATCGGAATTGCTTGAAATAAGTATAGTAGCTGTGGGAGAAAGATCATCTTTATAGCATTACTACGACCAACTAATGATATAGGAAGTGTTTTCCAAAATTGGATATTTCTGTGTAATTTAGTGAGTAAAGGAGGAAAATTTAATTTAAATAAAGTATATTTCCTAGTCACGTAAATTCCAAGATATTTAAACTTTTCATAGGCAATTTTAAAAGGAAATTGTTGAAGTATGGCCGGATTATGCTCCATTATTGGCATAATTTCACTTTTGTACCAGTTAATTCTATAACCTGAAAATGAACCAAATTGAGTTATGAGATTTAATAAATTCGGAATGCTAATTTCTGGCTTTGTAATGTATATTAATACATCATCCGCATATAAAGAAATTTTATTGGTTGTATGTTTAGTGTTATAGCCGTGAATATCTGAATTTGATCTAATACTCTCAGCAAGTGGTTCTATAATAAGGGCAAATAGAAGCGGGGATAGTGAACATCCTTGTCTACAACCCCTAGATAAATGAAATTTGGATGACAGCATTTGATTAGTTAATATTCTAGCTGTTGGGGATGTATATAAAAGTTTTACCCATGAACAAAAATTTTCACCTAATTGAAATTTTTCCATCACTGAAAAAAGATAGGGCCATTCTACTTGATCAAATGCTTTTTCAGCATCTAGCGAGATGATTGCTAAATCTTCGTTTAATAGTCTATTTGAATATATTATATTGAACAAGCATCTCAAATTGAAAAATGAATATCGTTTGGCTATAAAGCCTGATTGATCGGGGTGTATCAATTTATCTATAACTAGACTTAATCTATGAGCTAAGATTTTTGCTAATATCTTCTGATCAGTATTTAAAAGAGCTATCGCTCTATACGAACCAGGGTCTTCAGAATCCTTATCTTTTTTAGGAATGAGGATTATTGTTGATTCAGTCAGAGTTTGCGGTAATCTCTGTTGTTTAAAGGCGTGACTATATACAGTTTGCAAACGTGGAGAGATCAAATCACTAATTTTTTTATAAAATTCATTATTTAAGCCATCAGGGCCAGGAGTCTTCCCATTTTTCATGGATTTAATGGTCTCTTCAACGTCTTTCATAGTTATTTCTGCTCCCAGTGAATTTCTATCACTCGCATTCAAACCAGGAAGGTTACATTCCTGCAGAAAGTTTTGCATCTGCGCAGAGCTATCTGTTATTTTTGATGAATATAATGACTGATAAAATTGCAAAAATCTCTGATTAATATCCTTAAATAATTTAAGCAAATCTCCGTTTTCTGATCTAATTTTATGAATTGTAGAATCATCTTCTAATTTACGGAGTTGACGTGCTAGCAATTTCTGTGGTTTATCTCCAAATTCAAAATGTTTTTGTTTAGTATATTGAAAAAGCCTTAAAATATGAGCTGAGAGAATATAATTTAACTTATATTTGAGAGCTGCAATTTTATTATGTATTTCAATAGAGGGAGCGATGGCATTTGTTATGTTTAACTGTTTTATCTGACTTTCTAGGTCATGTTGTTCAGCCCGCTTCTTCTTGTTTTGAGACGCTTGAAAGGCAATAATACATCCTCTCACAAACGCTTTAAATGTTTCCCAAAGCAGGGACGCAGGTGTTTCAGGGAGGTCATTTGCGTAAAAAAAAGTTTCAAATTGCGATTTAAGATAGTCATAACATGCTTTTTCATTTAAGATTTGAGGATTAAATCTCCAATTAGTCTGTTTTCCCATTACTCCTTGGAGTTTTACCCTAAATGTTAAAGGGGCATGATCGGATATAATAATATTATGATATTTTGAATTATACGTATAAGGAATAAGTTTGGAATCCACCAAGAAATAGTCAATTCTTGAGTAAGTTTTATGCACTGGTGAATAAAATGAATATTCTCGGCCTGAAGGGTTTTCAATTCTCCAAACATCTTTTATATTTGCACTATTTATATAAGAGTTTAATAATTCACACGACTTGGATTTTGTTTTCCTTTGAGTTGACGATCTATCCAAATAAGGATCTAATGTACAATTTAAATCTCCTCCAATTATCAAGTTATATTGTCCAAATTCTGGAATGGTATTAAATATATTCTTTAAAAATAACGGATTATCAAAATTTGGTGCATAGACATTCACCAATATCAATTTTGTAGAATATAGTTCTCCCACTAATATAACATATCTACCTTCAGTGTCGACTATAGAGGAAGTATGTATAAATGGTATACCCTTACGAATTAAAATGGCAACACCTCTTGATTTAAAGGGAAACGATGAGTGAAATAATTTATCAATCCATTTGCCTTTCAGTCTATTATGTGCTACATTTTTTAGATGAGTTTCCTGAAGGAACATTATATCTGCATCAATAGATTTTAAATGTGAAAGTACTTTACCTCTTTTAATTGGTTCATTAATACCCTTGACATTCCAACTACAAAATGTAATACCTTTACCCCCTGTTTTCCTAATAGAATCTTGCATCTTAACCGATAAATAGTCTATAATAAAGCAAATGGCCTGGCACCCGAACTACAACATTTTTCTTGAATGAAGGGTGGATGATCTTTTGTACTACGTAGAATGTCTCCCGGAAATATCTCCCAAAGGTATATAAATTCTGAAAAATGACATAATAATAAAAATTGAATCTAAAAAAAAAATCAATATATAAAAGGTTAAAAGAGTGCAGGAAAAAAGAAGAAACAACTAAAACTACAACTACAATTAGTGCAGTTAGTGTTAGCCACCCTAAGGTGGCAAAAAATCTAAGGACTTCCGTGGGATGTAAAAAAAAAATAATACTAGCTCTGTTTTTTAACGAAGTTGGTTTTTAAAAAAAAAAATTATAAAAGAGAGATAAACGGGGCAGGCCCGAAACTAATTAGTCTATAATAAATCGATTTTTCTATCTAAGGTATATTAATTAAGTGTTCAAAGTAAAGTTTACATAAATCAAATATTACTTATACTTCTTATTAGTAATGATTAATAAAAATATATATGTTTTTTGATTAATAGTAATTAGTTACAGTTAATATTCGTATAGTATATACACTAAGCTTAAATCTTTAGGTTTTAATATTTTAAAGTCCAATCAGATGTCTGCCAATTAATAAAGCCGTGAAGTCATATTCTTTTTTTTTTTTTTAATATTTTTATTAAAAGTACGGTAAATTACAATAATACAACAGATATATCTTAATACATTTTTTATACCGCTTCATTTTTTTGAGCTTTAAGAAAAAGATAGAAGTAAAGAAGTAAAGAAAGAAAGTGCGCAAGAGTCGTGAAGTGCAAGAGAGTGTTGGGAAAAGAAAGCCCCTTGGAAAAGAAGTTAGAGAAGGAAGTAAAGTAAGAAAGTAGACCCTAGAAAAGAAAGAAAAAAAAAAAAAAGAAAAAAAAAAAAAAAAAAAAAGGGGTAGAAACAATCGCTCTATTATAACATTAAACTCCGCAGGAAGGGGACTACCAACCAAGTCTGTTTTGTTGTTTTACCTCCCGTTACCAGGTCCTGATACCATTTATTTATTTATTTCTTTGTAAAATTACTATTGCACCTCATGCTTGTAATAGGTCCAAAAACGTAGACCACGTCTTTTGGAATTGGTCTGCTTTACCTGCTAAGAGGAATCTCATCTCTTCCAAATGTAGTGTTTCAAACATATTTGATATCCACATTTTTATTGTTGGTGTGGGCGCATTTTTCCAGAATTTCAGTATGAGCTTTTTTCCCATTATTAGCCCGTAATTAAATAAATTCTTCTGAAACACGTTTAATTCAGGGTTACCTTCCGATATTCCAAAAATGATCCATTCTGGTTTTGGTACCAGTTTTATTTTGATTAATTTTGAAAAAATATCAAATATTTCATACCAGAATTTTTGGATTTTTGTACAAAAAACAAAAGAATGCGCTATAGTAGCTTCTTGACACAGACATTTATCACAAATTGGTGAAACATTCGGGAAGATTTTATTTAATTTAGTTTTTGAATAATATAATCTATGTAATGTTTTGAATTGGATGAGCGTATGTCGTACGTTGATCGAACATTTATGCACCTGTAGTGAATGATTATCCCAACTCTCTTTTGAAATTTTTATAGCTAAATCTTGTTCCCAGTCTCTTCTAATTCCATCTGTTGTGGGTATTGCTATGTTTAAAATGATATTATATAAATAGTCATATTCAACCCTTCAGCGACCTTTCGATCTCCCGAGCAAATTCCAGTGCTTTATTGTGGTCAGTAAAAAAGGATTCGGTTTGATTGTAGGTAACTCGAAGTTTTGCTGGATACAACATACCAAATCTGAGCGCTGGGATCTTCCTAAGAATAGATCTTGACTCATTAAACAGTGCTCTTTTCTTGACCACCTCAGCAGAGTAATCTCTGAAGATGCGAATCTCATCGCCTTGAAATGATAAAGCTCTGTTACTAGCAATTCTCGACAGCATATCTTCTAAAACGTGAGCATTATGCACCCTCAGAATCAAATGCCTTGGAGGGGCGTTAGCACCTGGCCGTGCTCTCAGTGCTCTGTGGGCTCGATCCAGCAAGGGCTTTGAATCCATTTTCAAAACTTCTTGTAACAGCTCAGCAGTAAAGTCACGAAGGTTTTTATCTTTTTCTTTACCTTCTTTAACTCCAAGAATTCTTACATTTTGTCGTTTAGAATGACCCTCTAGGTCAGTACATTTTTCAGTTAATTTCATCAATAAATCAGAAAGAAGCTGAGTCTCCGTCAATACTGCTTTTGTTGTTTCAGCACTCGTCTCGGCTAAAGTTTCCAACTCACATAAAGCCTCATCATGTTGTTCTATTGACGCAGTGATGTGGTTCACCTTACCGGAAAAATCAGAGTCCAACTTTTGTAACTTGGAGGTTACTTCCTCCATGTGTTCATTCATAATTACACATTTCAGCCTTTGATTTAGCCAACTGATCCTTAATAATAGATAGTATTTCCCCCTTCATTCCTTTAAGCGATACTAATTCAGCTTTCATCTCTTGGAATTCAACTGTCATATTTGTCACTTGAGACTTCATACCTGAAAGCTCCTCTTGGAGTCCAACTGTCATATTTGTTACTTGAAACTTCATACCTGAAAGCTCCTCACCAACAACGCTACGAAATTCTTCCAAACCAATTTTTTTAGGCTGTGGATTCCGGACTCGTTTGGAAGTTTCTTCCTGAGTCGACGCTGAGGTTTGGGCTGTAGCAGAGGCTTCCATCTGTCTTGGTTCTTCTTCTTCCACGGGTCTTGTTCTACCCGTTCCTTTTTTAACGGTTTTTAACGGGGGGGTGCGACTTGTCGACATTTACTATTAAAAGTCGCGATCTGATGACGTCACCCACCCTTCGTTGAAAATTGCCGGTAAGTTGCAACGGGCCCGTCCCGTTCCTCTCTTCTTAGATCGAAATGTTCACGGAGCTAGTTGGCGTGCGACTTACTCAGTCCATAACGCCACCGGAAGTCTGAAGAAGGGTCTCGACCCGAAACGTTGAAGAGCTTGTTGCCATGCTGCATATCTTTAAAAAAACTATTGCTGCCTCTAAGGAGTCTCTGTATGGTAAGTTTAATTAGCTGAGGATGAATTGTCAGTCTCCTTGTTTAGAAGAGTACCGCCACCTTGGAGAAGGAACTCGCCTGTTCAGCCTCTTCAGTCTGAAGAAGGGTCTCGACCCGAAACGTCACCCATTCCTTCTCTCCTGAGATGCTGCCTGACCTGCTGAGTTACCCCAGCATTTTGTGAATAAATGCCTTTGCCTGTTCAGCTTGATAAGTGCAGCTTATTATTCTGCAGTGGTCAGGAAGGATATCCTGATGGGAAGTTTCAATGGGCTCTGGGGTGAAATATTAAGGAGCATTAAGGATTTCCTGAACAATCTGTTTAATTACTGAGACTTTTATATTTTTTCTCTTTGACTTCCAAAGTGTTTGGATATCCTGTGTTGCCTTTAATAGAGTGACTAGAACTTGGTTATTCTCGTCAGGGGACCCTGACTATAAATTCATTGCAACAATATGAGGATGCAATATTTAAGAATGAAGTCTAGATTCAAATGACTTTATTTTTATTATGCATTTAAATATTTGTTTGATAAAAACAGCTCAACATCCCTGTTTCTGGGCATGTTTCTCATCTGAAGCTGTTCCCTGGTCTGCCATCTATTTAACTGTAAAATGTATAACGTGATACTGGTATCTTTGAATTGACATTCTGCTTCTCTATAAAATAAATCAACACTTGAAGTTGAGAACTTCAGTCAGTTTTGATTGTAATATTTTCTCTGTCACTTTCTAGGCAAAGTGTGAGCAGTACTGGCCAACTGAACGTCCACTCATTTTTGAAGACAAGATTGTTACTCTGACATCAGAAGTAATTTATCAAGACTGGACCATCAGGGACTTCTCACTGGTAAAGGCAAGTCCTCTTTGGCATCATAAACTTTAAAAAAATTAAGGAATTTGGTGTAGGTTTATTATTGTCACCTGTACCGAGGTAGAGTGGAAAGTTTTGTTTTATATGCTATGCAATCAAATCAGGGCCGTGCAGTGGTAGAGCTGCTGCCTCTCAGTGCCAGAGACCTGGGTTCAATCCTGGCTACGTGTGTTGTCCATGCACACTTTGTACATTTTCCCCTTGGCCACGTGAGTTTCCTCAAGGTGTTCCGATTTCCTCCCACATTCCAAAGATATGCAGGCTTGTAGGTTTATTGACTTCTGTAAATTGCTCCTAGTGTGTAGGGAGTGGATGAGAAAGTGGGATAACAAAGACCATGGTCAGCATGGTCTCGGTTGGCTGAAGGGTCTAATTTCATGCTGTGTCTAAACTCTAAACAAATCAAATAACACTATACATAAATACAATCAAGCAAAACTCAAGTACAATATTTAGAGTGAAGGGACAGATATAGAGTGCAGAATATAGTTCTCTGGGGTTATTTGAGACATATGCCATTGTTCAGATCTCTGACATTATATTTGCTTCATCCCTTGCTTCAGGATAAATCTGGAGAGAAATACCATGTAAAGCAATTCCACTTTACAGGCTGGCCTGACCATGGCGTTCCGAGCACTACCAGGGTCCTCATCGAGTTCAGGAACTTAGTGCGGAATTACATCAATCAGCACCCATTGAGTGGACCCACTGTAGTGCACTGCAGGTGATTCTATTTTACTAATTTTTGAGGACTGCCTGATATCTTATTTATCTCTCCAAAGTGCAGTATTTAAGTGGCTCTCAAGGCGAGCTGAGAGCTGGTCATACCAATGCCCATGTAAATTTCATTTTCTGTAAATAATTTTCATTTGCTTATAACTCTGGTTGGAGTAAAAATGAATGATTAAAATGAATGAATCAACGTGATTTAACATTCTTGCTTTGAAGCACACCCATCTCATCTCCAGATAGTTATCAGATAATGCTGCCAAAGAGCTATCAAGGCCTCCAAGATAAAATTTCAATACCAGTGAAACTTCTGAACTCTTTTGAGGCTCCCAGAGAGTATCTGAAATTCTGCCCCCTTTTCACCCTGATGATATGGTTTTGCAGGTGCACCTTTCATTTGTTCTACCTTTTGACAATCTGTTCAGCACCAGTGGTGTTGTGAGGGTAGGAGGGGTGCTTGTCTCCCCAATCTTTATTTTCGTCTGCTATGTTCCAACTAAAATAGACAAATAGTTTGCTGGAACATTCAGTAAAACTGAGATAAAATCCTATCACCATCTGCTGAATGGGTTTCCATATATTCGGCAGACGTTCATTGTAATGTAAGGGATATAAAGACGCATGTAACAGGATCAGAAGGCATAGAGTCACAGGAAGTCTGAGCTGGTGATGGAGGGAGACAAACTAAGGCACTTGTGAAGAACTAATTTACTTAGATGGTACCGTTACCATTGCTTTTCTGCTAAATTATTTAATTTGGTTCCATGTTCAGTTGTTTTTCCTTTCTATTTATGATGTGTGTCAAGGTGCTAGCTACTGCTGCTGGAACAATGACAAACTGAACATTCCATTTCACAAATTCAGTATCAAGTACCCCCAGATTAAGTTGATAGATCAATTTAAAATCTAGCATTCCCCATGACACTATAATATCCCCTGAATTATGTTGTTACCATTTATAAATTGCTAATTAATGAGACTGTAAGCAGTTGAAAAGCATTTCTAGATGCATCAGTGTGATTCTCGCTTATCCATTTCCCACACCAGCCGAGTTCAGGTTTAGATTATTTTATTGTCGCTTCATAAACTAGGCTGAAATTTCTTGTTCGCATGAGGCCCATCAAATAAACAATATAGATACAACAATAATGCAAACAACAAATGTCAAATAGTAGAATCGTGCAAAGATTGTATTTTTGAACCTGTTGTGTGAAATTACGAATCAATGTTAAATAAGTGACATGCATATGTTGTAGGCCCAGGTTTGAGGTAATAAAGGTTGTTTAAATCACATTCACCCTTATATATGTTGCTCTTCACTCCATCACTATGACAGTATTTCAACATGCTCCAATGATTAAAAGCTGATATATAACATTTCTAGTAACAAATATTGAGAGAGGGGGTGGAGTATCACAGGGGTGCTTAAATGTCCTTCATGCCTGCAATGTGACCAACTTGATCTTTTTTCTTACAAAGTGCTGGAGTTGGTCGGACAGGAACGTTCATTTCCATCGATGATATGATTCAGCAGATAGACAACAACAGAAAGGTCGATATCTGGGGTACAGTTTTTCAACTCAGAATGAACCGTCCACTGATGGTGCAAACTGAGGTAAGGCACTTTGCTGCAGCAAATAGATGTCGATCCGCAAAAAGATTTATTACCATTTGGTAACCCACATAGATAACATCAAAAGAACTATACTGTTGCCTTTATTCACTGGCAGTTTTCCATACGCTGGAAGTGAATGAGATCCCAAACTTTGGCACAAAAACAACTTTTGCGGCTCTCAAAGTACTGTAGTTCTTCAATTTACAGATGTTTTAGTTATGTATTTTCAATGTAAACTAGTGAATCTTTGATTTATGAATCCATTTTTCTGCTATAAAGAAGAACATGTGGTCAGAGAATTCCTGTACCAGAGAACCCACAATCTATTCTTGCCCAGTCTTTTTGATTTCTGCAATTTTGTTTAAAATATTTTCCAGGAATGCATCCCTTTAGCAAATTAAGGAATTGTTGTATTGGTAATCTAGTCTATAAAGCAGCCATTATATTTGTGTTTGCTTTCCTTTTTTATGATAAGAGTTAGACAACACATTGGGAGAGAGTTGGATAGCTGACAAGGATTGTTTCAATGGGGGCACGAGCAATGGTTTCTCTATTACTGTCAGATATAAGAGTGGGGATGGGTCTCTGACGGAAACAAGATTCTTACGATTCAATAATAATATATTTGGAATTGTATATCAATATAATTATCAGAGATGATACTCTAATCGACTGAGTTTTTTGAGATTTTTAATACGTATAAATTGTCACTATTTATTTGTCTATTTGGTACCTACCTTTTGCTGAGCAGATGATCATTATCTATAATCTCAACTGACCTCCATTAATTCCATTTTCCAACACATGAAACACAGCCTTCAATGGCTGGGCTCTTTAAGTGCCTGTCTAAACAATTCTTAAATGCTGTCAGCAACTCTGCTTCCAACCCTCTCTCCTGTAGTATATTTCTAGCCGTCCTTACTCTGCGTCCCAGGGTACTCAAGGAGGTGACTCTAAAAATCGTGGACGCATTGGTGATAATTTTTCAATGTTCTATAGATTCTGGATCAGTTCCTGTGGATTGAAGGGTAGCTAATGTTATCCCACTTTTTAAGAAAGGAGGGAGAGAGAAAGCAGGGAATTATAGACCAGTCAGCCTGATATCAGTGATGGAGAAGATGCTGGAGTCGATTATTAAAGATGTAATAGCGGCGCATTTGGATAGCAGCAACAGGATTGGTCCAAGTCAGCATGGATTTACAAAGGGGAAATCATGTTTGACTAATCTTCTGGAATTTTTTGAGGATGTAACAAGTAAAATGGACAAGGGAGAGCCAGTGGATGTAGTGTACCTGGACTTTCAGAAAACCTTTGATAAGGTCCCACGCAGGAGATTAGTGGGTAAAATTAGAGCACATGATATTGGAGGTAGGGTTTTGACATGGATAGAAAATTGGTTGTCAGACAGGAAACAAAGAGCAGGGATTAACGTGTCCCTTTCAGAATGGCAGGCAGTGACTAGTGGGGTGCCGCAAAGCTCGGTTCTGGGACCGCAGCTATTTACAATATACATTAATGATTTAGATGAAGGAATTAAAAGTAACATTAGCAAATTTGCAGATGACACAAAGCTGGGTGGCAGTGTGAACTGTGAAGAGGATGTTATGAGGATGCAGGGTGACTTGGACAGGTTGTGTGAGTGAGCAGATGCATGGCAGATGCATTGAATGGTGGTACTGGTTTGAAGGGCCGAATGGCCAACAACTGCACCTATTGTCTATGTAACCGTGCATCTTTGTATCTCTGGGTGGAAAAGGCTTCCCTCTGATCCTCTCTGAATCTTTTACCCTTTATCCTAACATTATGACCTCTAGCTTTGTTCACCTCAAAGGGGAGGAGACTAAATCAGTTTATTTATACCCTTCAATTTTATATATGTCAATCTCCTCTGGGCCTCCTCCAGGGGAAACAGACCTTGTCTCTCCTGCCTCTCCTTGTAACTTAAATGCTCCATTTCCAGCAATATTCTGACAAATCTCCTGTGGACCCTCTCCAGCACTATCATATCTTTTCTTCAGTATGGCAACCAGAAGTGCACACAGTTCTCTCGCTATGTCTCACCAGTGTTTTCTACAGTTGGAGCATAACATCCCCCTTCTCTGCCCAATTAATGAAGGACTGTTTCCCATATGGCGCTTTAACCACTTTACTTATGCTGCCACACTGAGGTCCTTCTGTCCTTCACTCCTCTCTAGAACGTTATCCTTCATGGTGTATATCCTAGCTGCATTGGACTCACCTCACCTGTTGTAAACTCCATCTGCCATTTCTCAGCCCATTACACCAACGCATTGATTTCACCCTGTAGCCTAAGACTACCATCCGCACTGTTAACAACTCAAACCAAGCTTAGTGCCTTCTGTGAACTTACTGATCATGCGCTCTACATTCACATCAAATTATACACATACATTACAAACAGCAAGGGGCCCAGCACTGGACCCTGTGGAATACCATTAGTCAGTCATCCAATCACAAAACCAACCTTCTACCATCAACCTTGCCAACTTGCAAATCTAATATCAATAGTAAGGTCATGTACATGTACAGCGTGATGTCTAACATTTTGGAGCAGTCTCCTTTGTGATTCCTTGTCAAAGACCTTACTGAAGTCCATGTAAACCACCTGTACTGCCCTCATCAAAACATGTTATCTACTCAACAAAATCAGTTTGATTAGTCAGACAAGATCTGCCCTCAAAAAACCCAAGATGGCAATTCCTGATTAGCTCCTGCCTTTCCAAGTGATCATTAATCCATTCCCTGAGAATTTCTTCCAGTTACTTCCCAATTATAGGAGGATGTCATTAAGTTTTGAAGGATGCAAACGAGATTCACCAGGAAGTTATCTGGGATTGTGGGCTTGAGTTACAGGGAAAGATAGAATAGGCTGGAATTTTTTTCTTTGGAGCGCAGGAGTCTTTATCGAGATAGACAAGATGATGAGGGACAGGGATAAAGTGAATGTTCAGTCTTTTCTCAATAGAAGATTCTAAAACTAATGGACAGGAGGCGAGGGATTTAAGGAGAACTTCAGACAACTTTTTCCACACAGAGGGTAGTTCGTATTTGGAATCTGTCAGAGGAAGTTATAGAAGTCGACATGAATATAGCTTTCAAAAGACATTTGGACAGATATTTGGATAGGAAGTGTTAAGAACAATATGGGCCAAATGCAGGCAAATGGGACTAGGTCGACATGGGCAAGGTGGTCGAAAGAGTCTGTTTCCATGCTGTTCATGTCCATGACCTTACTATTGATGTTAGACTTGCAAGACTGTAATTATTGGGCTTTTTCCTCCTCCCTTCTTAACAAGGGGACCACATTTGCTCTCATCCAGTCATCAGAACTAAGAGAATAGTGGTCATTGTCCAAAAGGCACTTCTACGAACACTTTATCCACTTGCCTCTCCCAATTTCCTAAGACTAGATTGCCTTTTCCCATGTAGGGCCAGTCCTCCACATATTGCCTGAGGAAGATTTCCTGAACACATTTGACAAATTCTGCCCCATTTAACCTTTTTTTGCACTATGACATTCCGTGTCAATATTGGGAAAGTTAAAATCCCCTAATATGACAATTTATTAGTCCTACAGCTGTCTGCAGTCTCCTGGCATATTTGCACTTCTAATACCCGTTGACTACTTTGGGGCCTGTAGTACACTCCCAACAAGGTGATCATCCCTTTCTTATTTCTCAGCACCACCCATTTTGCCTCACTGGCCGAACTATCAGTACTGAGATCTCTGACCATTGCCCTGACATCCTCCTTAATCAATAAAGCAACACCTCTTCCTCTTTAACCCCCTCCCCTATCTCTCCTGAAGCATCTGTACCCTGGAACATTAAGCTGCCAGTCCTGTCCCTCTCTTAACCAGATTTCTGTAATGACTACAACATCCTAGTTGCACATACCTATCCTTGCCCTGAGTTCATCTACCTTACCTGTCAGGCCTCGCATTAAAATAACTGCAATTCACACCAACAGTCCTTCCTCGCTCCCTGCTCTTCTCCTGCCTATTCTGTCCACTAAACGTACTTTCATCACCATCCGTACTGCCTTACAGCCTTTCATCTCCATTGATCCTGCATCGGATCGCATCCCGTTGCCAATCTAGTTTAAACCCACCGATGTAGCACTCGTGAAACTGCCTGCTGGGATATTGGTTCCCCTCCAGTTAAGGTGCAATCCATCCCTCTTTTTTACAGGTCACCTCTGCCCCAGAAGAGATACCAATGATTTAGAAATCTGAATCCCTGCCCCTTGCACCATCTCCTCAGCCACAGATTCATCTCCCCTCTCTTCCTGTTCCTACCCTCACTAGCACGTGTTACTGGAAGCAACCCATAGATCATTTCCCTGGAGGTCCTGCTTTTTAGCCTTTTACCTAACTCCCTATACTCATTTTGCAGTACCTCATTCCTTTTCCTACCTGTGGCATTTGTGCCAACATGCACCAGACTTACTTCTCCCTTGAGCTGCTTACCTTCCCCCTTGAGAGTGTCATGCAGCCACTCCGAGGCATCCTGGACCCTGGCTCCAGGGAGGCAACACACCATCCTGGCTCCATGCACAGATCGTCCTTACATTGTGAATGGGCCCTACTCTTTCCCTGGTTATTCGACGATCCTTAATATATTTATAAAACATCTTTGGATATATCTTAATCCTGTCTGCCTTTTATTTAACTTCCACAGATTACCTAATACTTAATATTATCAATCAATTCAACACTCCAGTCAAACAGTTATTTTTCATATACAAGTATTTAAAGTATCAGGAGTTTCAAAAAAGATCCTTATGAAGTGGATATCCAAAGGAATCTCGTATCCTCCTGCCATTGGCCCCTTGTATCCTTCCTCCCATGACCCGTGCTGGCATTCTCCATCTCCTTTGAAATGAATGAGGACATGCTCCCTGCACCTCCCATCCCCATTTAATGATTTAATTCAAATGGGAAATTTCATTAGTTTGCTCATGTTAACTGCTACATCTAAAACCTCTACTCTTAGTCCTTTACTTACAGCATTGAGGCAGAATTAGTCATCTCTGTCATACTGAAGAAAGAAAATGGGAGTAACGCAGCACTAAATTAGTGATGGGTTTGTTTGCCAAGTAATTCAAGCATAAATCTGGAAGTCGCAATTCTGAGCCTCCTGTCACTAAATTCCCTTTTCTCTCACCAGTCTCAGTATGTTTTCCTGAACCAATGCGCCATGGAGTATATCAAATCAAGCAAACAGTACTCCGAAGAGGCAATCTACGAAAACGCACCTGCCCTCATCTACGAGAATACGTCTGCCATCCGAGCAGCCCAAGCAAGCAATGGCCACATACTTTAATGGAAATGACCCTGGAGCCTCCTTTTTAAATTCAATTCCACCTTTTTCTAATTTTATTTTGTAAATTGTAAATATACTTTATTTTTTAGAAAGATTGTATATTCACTTGATAAGATACATTTAGAAGTTATTTTTAATGCTGATTTACTATTTTTTCAAACACATATCTATTCTGGTACAATGGCTGGGCAGTGCTCAGCTCCTGCAGGAAATCTTTGCCAATTGTTCCTGAACTTCAGGAATGCCTTCAAATCTTTGAGAATCGCTGCATAATTCATTGCAAATTGTGACCCCTTTTGAGCTTTCTTTACTGATGTTTCCTCATTTGTGTTCATTCTCTCGTTTCATGACAAATGTGACCTATTCAAGGTAATGCCAATTGGTGTGTGAAACAAAGTCATGGTTTTCAACAATGTTGCCAAGGTATCCAACCTTCCCATATACCTGTCAGCTCGATAAACTTGTATTTAAAATCGCTGAACAGAAATATTTGAGGCATAACTACTCCTGACATCATATTCATAACGAAACACATAAATATTGCCAGAACCCGGCACAAAGTTGTTTCCAGAAATGATTCATAAAATTTCATACTTTGATAAGAATCATAAAATCAAAAATTAAAAATAAAGTATTATGTAGGGTTATTGCTTTCTTCAAGCTCATGCCGCAGATTAAGTAAGAACCATGTATGTAGTATTGTTGCATAAAGTGAAGTGGAAAGGGAGCTGGATCACTCAGCAAACCCACTGTTGCATAAATGTTTAATTCTGCTGTTTTCAGGATCCAGAGTGAAATGATATTTAGCCTGTACTGCAGTGCTGAAATTAACATACAATCAGCATACAAGATGTTCACCAAGACCAGACTTCTCAAACAGCGACCATAAAGTATTTCCTCTCAGACAAGGCACTGCTCATAGGTGTTCTGAGCCTATAACAGACAAACAGTGAAAAAAGATGGCTGAAAGAGTGGAGAAATGATCTTCCATGTGAGTGTACTCACTATACTGAATGAGAAATTGGATATCAAGTTCTTTATGGAATTAAATGTTTAAGGCAATGCATAATCAAAGTTTATTTTAGAAATGTAATATTGTCATTGCTATAAGCAGTGAGGCATATCCTAATCTAGCAGAGGTTCTGTGAAGAATCTTTCTTGAATTAGTCGATCTTAAGAAATGCAGAGGTGTGGTTCTGTCTCTGAGTTGCATTGAGGAACAAAGGGAAGTCTCTCGGCGCTGGCAGTCCATCACTCCGAGACGGATACACATTCAATATCTATTCCATACTTAGTTATTTTAAAGGACCTTATGTTTAAATTTGATTTGATCTAACATTTGTAGTGAAAAGTTAATTAAACCTCGCTTGGTATAAGTAAATTTTATGTCCTTTTGCTAAATATTTGTAGCCAGATTTGGAAGCTTATGTATTGATCTACTTTAAATGCAAACATAATATATTTGCTGGACTTAATCCTGCATAACCAGGAGATAATAAGAGGAAGTCAGTGCATATCAGCCAAGAATTTTCTAATGAACTTGTTTTGAATTGAAGACCATCATTGTAACTGGTGTGATTAATTATTTTATTAGAAACTGCATCGATTGGAGCAGGATTGTTACTTGTGGTTTTGTATGGTGATCGCGTCTTTGTGAAACACTACCTGAGGATCCACTTTAGCTGTAACCATGCTCACCAGGGTTTCCTTGAGTCTGGTAGGGAATCCCATGTTCAGCAGAAACAGCACATCATGTCTGTCAAATAGATTTTCATTTCTTGTCTCTCGTAGGGAGTGTCACTGACAAAACTTGTCGTGTCTGGTAGAGATGAGCTGTTTGACTTTTCTTTTGGGAGGGCAAAATAATTGAGAAACCCAAGTCCAAACAAGAAAGTTTTTAGTATTAAGTAAAGATCAGCGACATTGCGCCAAGCTCAAACTCACAAAAAATGCAAACACAATCAATGTTTGTATTTGGATATTAAAACATTGATGACAAACTTTTTATATTAGGTGATAAAGGAATGTGGTAATTGTATTACTATATACTTTTGGAGCTGATTTAATTTCCATTAAAACAGTTAAAACCATGTACACTCAGAAGTGAACTTATTATATTTGATTTATAACTGCGAAGGAATGAGATATCAAGGATCACAGGGTCATTATTTTTATATTATGCCAAATGCAAAGGGGGACAGTAGGATAGGGAGGCCAGTTATATCTGGTCAAAGGTACAATAGCTGTTTACTCTCAGGGACTCCAAGGCTCCCTCTCCATGTGAAAATTGGGCCAAATGCAATAAAGGGATCTTGTCATGATGGCCAAAAAAATCCTTCTGAAGAATATTTTTTTAGCTAGACATATCCAACTATAATTTAACATGTATTATTCCTTCCTGTGGAATACCTTAACTTGGAGAACTGCAACTTATTGATTTGTATAAGCACTTTAGCTGTTGAATGTTTAGTGTGTGCATGCTACTGATTTAAATCAATCACCAGCCTGTGATGCATGAATGGGTATCCATGGCATGTTTAACAGAGCTGATTTTGTGCATTCATGTGTCGTGTCTCTTTTGTTCTCTCCTCCATCACTTCCCTTCCCATTTGGACATTTTGTAATGAAGGCTCTATCTGCAGGTACAATTCTTTTCAACGTGTATTTTCTAAATTGATCAGTGCATATTATCATTATTTTAAAGAATGATTTTGCCTCATCTAACTCTTGTATTTGTTGTTGTCCCTAATATCATCTACTGACGAGAGATTACTGAACATAGTGTCAGACCTCGAAGTTGTTACTTGGGTCACAGGAGGAATGTAATGACAATCCTATTCTGTGGCATTTTGTCTTAATCTAAATCCATCTCCTGAAGAAAGTTAACAGGAAAACTGCAGGCACTTTCCATGCTTGGAAATCACATCCTATCGGCCATTCCATCTGACTGAGTCCAGGTAGAGTTTATACTTGTAGGGTTTTTGTTTTGAGTTATATTTATATTTCATATTCACGTGAGATTTTTCCGAAGAAAGTCACCGGTGCATCCCCACGTGCCCACCCCTGACCTCCACCCTCACCACCAGCCCACTTTTGAGGAGACCCGAATTGTTTTTGTCTGCAATCTGTTAACATTTGTTATTCTAGGCCCTGCCAATTATGTATGGCTGTGCGCTAGCCTAAGTAATGCACAATGATCTCTTGGTAATTTTCACGTAGTTTTGCAATTCTGGACCTGTAGCCACCAGCAGAATATTAGCTGTATAAAATGAAGCTATCATGGACACTCTTTTGTCATCTATTTTCAGTGCCACTGTTTCAGTCCTTCCCTGAGCCTCTGGAGAGTTTAAAATACAGCTAATTCCTCGACCTTAAAGCTCGAGGAATGGTAAATACATCAAAGGTTCCCATTCACTCCACTGAAGTAGACTTGTCAGCTGATAGCATTGTCATTTGGTGAGGATAGAATTGAAATGCACTGTGCTTTCGTGGGGGAGTAACAGAGTGAAAAGAACATGAAGTATTTTCTGACTTGTAATATGTTTCCGTCTCCATTACAACTCAACACAACACCAGCGCTCTTCTGATTTTGGTTGCTGTTTGAAATGTAGAAAAACCTGTCCTCCTTTGGCACAAAGTTTAACAAGGGTAGAAATAATCGGGGGTATAGGAATAGAGCACAGTGTTGAATAAGAACTATGAGCATCAACACTGCAGGTAGGTAGAAATAGAAGCAAGAAACTGTAAGCAATAGCACTTTCTATCAATTGTTTTACTGGAAGGATCAATTTTAAATTAGATATGTGTATGTATATAAGGATGTATATCAGATAATATGTAGCACTGTGTTGTTGAATTGCACTGGATGCATCTGGGAGAAATCAATTTATCCTGTCTGTTCACTGACTCACTGAGATGTAATTTTATCAGATGTAGAGTAATATTTTTCTTTGTGATTACATGATACACCTCCAATTCCAATGGTCGGTGGTATGTCATTTTAATCTTGCTATGTTACAATGATGTAAAATTCCTGTTTTCTAAGTGACATGATGAATAATTTTGCTATTAAAATTATCTTTTTATTCAATGGCCTGGTGTTTAGAAATAAGATCAAGAATTGAATGACCACTGGGAAGTAGCGGAAATATTGTAATGCCAGATATTTACACAATCAAAAATGCAATTAGACAATTTAAAGGCAACCTTCCATCTGATTTAAGCGCTCCCTCATCAGGTAAAGCATGATTGTAAAGAAGCGTCTCTGTTCTTTAACATGGGGAAGTGTTGGAGAAACAATCAGTTGGTTTCAACATCACCCGATTGTAACTGAACACTTTTCCAGAGCCTCATTTCTCAGCAAACTTCAGAACACTTGGCAGTATTACAAAATGTTGGATATATGCAGCTATTTGGGAGGAGGTGATTGCTTATCTTGCATTATGGACGACTTGCATCTAATATAACAACAGCAAGAGATGTCAATAAGTATCTACAGTGAAATAAAGTGCCTTGAGAGACTTTGTCTAATTGTCATCAAACTTTGACACCAACATCAGAACAGGTCTAGGAAGGGAAAATCATGCTTAACAAATCTACTGCAGAGTTTTTGAGGATGTAACTAGTACAATAGATAAAAAGGGATCAGTGGATGTGGTGCATTTAGACTCGCCAAAGATTTTTATTTTTATTTTTTTATAATTCTATTTTGATTTTGAATTTCCAGTTCCATACATTCCACAATGATACACATTCTCATTCACCTTAAACCCTCCGTAGTTAACAAATACTGCATATCCCAAAATAAATCATACCACAGGTATTGGAAGCACTACAAGGATGGGTAGTGACTTACTGGACATTTGACCATATCCAAAACTTAACTACACACAAAAACAAAAACAAAAACAACTAAAACCAACATTTGGGGTATACCTCTATAATATTTCATCACTACTTCTGGAGCGGTATGAAATCAAGGAAAATGAGATAGGACATGGAAGTAGGATACAAAGATCCGCTTTAAACAAATGATGGCCGTACGGGCATAATGTACAACATCCATTTTTCCCACCTTTTCAAAAATAATCCCTGTTGCAATCTTAAAGCAAAAGTTATCCTTTCCATTATAAAAATATCATACACAATGTTAATCCAGTCATCCACATTAGGTTTTCCAGGTTTCAACCACTTCCTAGTAATAGCTTTCCTGCTGGCAGCACTTAAGATCTGGAAAAGATACTTATCTTGAATAGAAGCATTTTGTACTGGTAAAGCACCAAAATATAAAAACTCAAATTTAAATGGAATATTCATATAAAAAACTTTTTGTAAAACTTTATGAATCTCCTGCCAAAATGGGATACAAGACCAAAATATGTGAAAATAGTTTGTCTCAAGGCACCCACATTGTCGCCAGCATGAAGAAGAATTCGTGTAATGCCTTTTTTGAACTGGTGTAATAAAAAACCTAATAAGGGTTTTCCAGCAAAACACCCGCCAAACATTTGAACTTGAAGTTTTCCATTGTATCTCACATAAGCTCTCCCAGGTTTCTTCCTTTAGAACCAGATTACCTTCCCTTTCCCATTTCTGTTTTACATACAGTGAATTGCCTTTTCTCTGCCGTAAACCCTTGTATAATTTTGAGATGGTTTTCTGTTTTGAGCCTCCATGGTAAGCATCAATAAATACATTTAACAAAATATTATCCCATTTTACTTCTGCACATTCCTTTTGTATTTGATCTATATAATGGCAAATTTGAAAGTATCTATAGAAATCATCATTATTCAAACCAAATTGCCTCTTCAGATTCTCAAAGCTGTTCATAGACCCCTTATGTAAAAATGTGCAATATGATGTCAAACCTTGAGAACTCCATCTTTTAAAACTAGTGTCCTGTCTTTTTGGTACAAAATCTGAATCAAACGTGCACCATCTCAAAACCTTCACAGCATCCCTCAGATGATTTTGGGTAACGACCTTATTCCATACCTTAAGTGATAATCGAATCCATGAGTTTCCCAAATTAATTAACTTATTTGTTAACTCGTTATCTCCGATTGCAGCCTGAATCGGAAATTCCTCTGTTATAGCAATCTCAATCTCCTTCCATCTAGCACAATAGTCGGGGTTGCACCAATAAATTAATGTTCTCAGCTGAGCAGCTGCATAATAGTCTTTCAAGCACGGGAGTGCAACCCCACCTTTATTTTTGGTCAGTTGTAACCCCTGGTATCTGATTCTTGGTCTTTGTCCCTGCCAAATATACCTCGAGATTTGCTTATCCCATTCTTGAAATTGTTGGTCTGATATATCTAGTGGAAGTGATTGAAAGAGATACAACAGCCTCGGTAACATAACCATTTTGACCGATTCAATACGAGATCCAAAATTCCCTGATCTTATTGTTCAATGGGAGGTAGTTAAGCAAGTGCAGTTTAGTCAGATCTATTGGAATGTTTATTCCCAGACATCTCATGGATTCAGCATCCCACCTCAAATTAAACTTTTCCCTTACTTTTACTGAGGGGCTATATTTGAAACTAAGAATTTGTGTTTTTATAACATTTAACTTATAGCCAGAGAGGGATCCATATCGTTCCAACACATAAAATAACTGTAACAAAGACTGTTCAGGGTCTGACAAATACACCAATACGTCATCGGCAAATAAAGAAATCTTTTGTTCCCCTCCTTTCATTACTATTCCTTTGATATTATTATTCTGGATAATCCACTGACTCAAAGGTTCGATAAAAACCGCAAATAAAAGGGGGCTGATTGGACATCCCTGTCTTGTTCCTCTTTCTAGCAAAAATGGTTTTGAAACTACTCCGTTAATTTTAATTCTTGCACTTGGGCTATCATAAAGAGCCTGTATTGTTTTAATAAAAGTATTGTGAAATCCAAATCTATCTAAAGCTCTAAGCAAAAAAGACCAATTTACACAATCAAAAGCTTTTTCAGCATCTAACCGAACTAGGACTGCTTCTAAGTTAAATTTTGTTATGTGGTCAATTATGTGCAATGTCCTTTTAATGTTGTCTTGGGTTTGTCTCCCTCGAACAAACCCTGTCTGATCCAGGCTAATAATTTGTGGTAGCAAACACTCTAATCGTTTGGCTAGTATGTGAGTAAAAATTTTGTAATCCTGGTTGAGTACGCTCACTGGCCTAAAATTACTGCATACAGATTTATCTTTTCCCTCTTTCGGAATCAATGAGATTACTGCCTCCTTCCAGGAGGGGGGTATTACGTTCTCTTTGAGAACCCAATTGAAAGTGCTTTGTAACGTAGGGACCAATGAGTCCACCATTACCCGGTACCATTCTGAAGGGAATCCGTCTGGGCCCGGGGCCTTATTTGGTTTAAGATGTACTATAGCAGAACTAACTTCTTTCTCTGTTATTTCAGCTACAAGGGACTTACTCTGTTCACTGGTCAATTTTGGCAAATGAATCTCATTAAAGAAATCCTCCATTTTCTCCCCACTGATTTGAGGTTGTAAATATAATCTTTTGAAATATATATCAAAACAATTTTGTATTTCCTTCAATTTATAGTGTGTAAAATTAGTTACAGGGTGTTTTATTTTATGAATTGTATTCTCTGCCTGTTGTTTTTTTAGTTTATAGGCTAATAATTTACTGGCTTTCCCCCCCCCCCCATCATAATATTTCTGTTTTACAAAAATCAACTTTTTTTCTATATCTTTTGTATAAATATCATTTATTTCATTCTTCTTCTTCACAAGTAGTTCTCGGATTTTTTGATCATTTGTATCCTTATAGTTTTGTTCCAGTTGTTTCAGTTCCACTTGCAGCCGATCTAACTTTTCATGTCTAGCTTTCTTTATGTGAGCACTGTATCCTATTATCTTGCCCCGAAGCACCGCTTTACATGCATCCCACAGTATCAGAGGTGAAACTTCGTCATTGTCGTTTAGTTCCAGATACTCTGTAATATCGTTCTTAATCTGTTCTTTCATATGAGTCAGTACATATGTATTTAATCTCCATAAAGTGTCTCTTTGATACCGATCAAGAAGTAGTTTAAAATACACAGGACTATGATCTGAAAGGTCCATGCTACCCACCTCGCAGCTTACAACCCTATGAAGGTCTTTTCCAAAGGTAAGAAAATAATCAATCCGAGAATATGCCAAATGTGGATTAGAAAAATATGTGTAGTCTCGTTTTGGCAAATTTAATTCTCTCCATACATCAATTAATCCAATATCCTTCATTGCCAAATTAATTTTTTTATTTATCAATTTCGGCTGAGCTATATGAACATTTGAAGAGTCCAGTTTAGGATTTAATCTAACATCAAGATCCCCCCCCACAGATTAATACTCCCTGGGTTTCAGATATTATCAAATCAAACACTTGTTTAAAAAATTTCCAATCCGAGTTGGGAGGAGCGTAAATATTTAACAGAGTAACCAATGAGCCGCCTAAATTACCTCTCATGAAGATATATATCCCCTCTGGATCTCTCTTTTCAAAGGTGGGATCAAAACTTATATTGCTAGAGATTAATATTGCCACCCCCCTCCTATGACCAGCACTATATGATGAGGAGTACTGATGTTTAAAGCCCAGTCGTTTTAGTTTAGCATGCTCTGTTTCAGACAGGTGTGTTTCTTGTAGAAAGGCCACCTTGACTCTATCTCTCTTTATTTTGGTTAATATCTTGCTTCTCTTAATAGGATTGATAAGGCCATTCACATTATAAGTTACTATTTTAACTGCTTGCATTTAGTGTCCAATAAGTAGAAGAAATAAAAGTATATAAACCATACCAGCTCCAGTATCCATGCACGAAATAGCCCCCAAAAAACAACTACAGAACAAAAACACAATAATAACACTAAAGTAAATAAATGGACTTCCAACTGTGGGGTCCTGATTTTGACCCTATTAAAGCCCTGATGGTGAGAGGGCTTTGAGGTGTTGCCTCTCCCCCTGACAGGTGGGAGAGGGCCGTCTTCTAACGGTGGCTCTTCAGTTCCAAAGCTGTCCATCTATCCGGCTACCCGGTTAGAAGAGTCCACCCGACATATACGTAATATCCGTGTTCATAGCCTATACCATGCTCGTTTAATGTAACGAGTAAAAACAAGGCCTTAAAGTCTGTCCTCCGATGGGAGACGGGCCCTGAAACTCCCCAACATCAAAACTCGACTCACCCGCTTCCTTTGGTCACCTCTGCCATTCGAACCTTTCGGTTCAGTCATTATCCCGAGTCCTGGCGTCTAAAAGCCTGTAACTTTTCCTTGAAATCCACTTTCCTGACCATTCTCTCCCGGTTCCCCGGTCTCCCGGCACTACGCCAAGTGAGATGCTGGATCCGCTCCAAAAGGGATTCCGGGTGTTTGATGACCGACACCGGGAGTCCCCTCTTCGCCATATCCTCCATCGCCTCCTCCGCCGATCCATATACCACTGTTCCCTCCTGGTAGAAAACTCTTAACTTGGCCGGAAATGGAGTTTGAAATCTGATTTTCTTCTCCTTCAGGATTCTTTTCGCTTCAGTGTATTCCCTCTGTTTTTTTTAACACATCTGGCGCATAATCGTGATCCAGGTTAACTCTCTTCTCGAGGTATTGAAATCCTCTATTCTGCCAGGCCAGTCTAAGCAGCTCCTCTTTCATCCTGTAACTTGACAACTTGGCCACCATGGACCTCGGTAGGGCATCCCCTGGGCGGCTTCGACATCAGAGCTCGGTGCGCTCTCTCTACCCGTAGTTTAAAGGTGGCCGGGAGCCCCAGTCCTTCCCGCAACAAACTTTCCACAAAATCCACCATTGACGGGGAGTTCTCCTCTGCTCCCTCTTTAACTCCATGAATTCGGATATTTTCACGTCTGGAGCGGCTCTCTATATCCGTCAATTTGGCATCTAGGTATATTTGGAGTTGCAGCAGCTCCGTCACCAGGTCCTCTGCCACCTGTAGCCTGTTTTCAGCCGCGTCAATCCTCTCTTCCGCCTCCCCGATTCTGGTGTTCGTCTTAGTCATTTCTTCCCGAATTCCGTTCAGCTGCTCACTATTGTCCTTTCTAAACTCTCTCAACTCTTTCAATATGAGGCTGAGGTCCGCTCTCTCTCGTTCCTTATCTGGGTGCATTTGCTTATCATCGTCCTCCCTTGCACTGCTAGCTGAGGAGGCTCGGCTAGGCCCTTCCCCCTCACCATCGAAAAACTCCATCTGCGTCGACTTTTTACTCTTTCCTGTAGGCATAATCCTGACCCACAATATTTACGAAACTGCAACAAAAGTTTTGGAAATATTCGAGTTGTAGTGGGTAAATATTAACTCAAAATGTCGGGAGCTCTTACCCTAATCTGCCATCTCGTGGCTCGTTCAACCGGAAGTCTCGCCAAAGATTTTTGTTAAGGTTTGGGTGTAAAATTAAAACACAGGATAGCGCTTTTTTGGCATAGATTGAGGATTGGTTGACAAATAGGAAACAGAATTGAAGGTTTTTCACCAGGTGACAAGCAACGAGTAGTGAGAAGCCGCAGAGCTCAGTACTTCAGCCCCAGTTATTCACAATGTATGGCAATGATTTAGATGAGCCATCTTAAGACATTAAGTTGGAACAGGAGTGATCCATTTAGCCCCTCAAGACTGCCCCATCATTCAATAGGTTTGTGACTGATCTAACATTCTTGAAGTCCAAATGTAACACCTCCAAGTTTGCAAATGGCATAAAACATGACCAAGAGGAGATATGGACTGCAAGAAGGATGAAAAGAGGCCCCAATATGATTTAGACTAGTAGGTTTGTGAGCAAATGCATGGTAGATGCAGTTTAATGTGGATAAATGAGAGGTTGGCCACTTTAGTTTCAAAAGCAGAAATATATTATCTGAATAGTGGAAGATTGGAGGAAAAACCCATGACAATAGAGCTTTTGTGTCCCAACTTGTCAGCTAATGTTCAGATGCAATGTTAGTTGGAGGGGAAAATGACACATTAGCCTTCATTGCATGAGGATTTGATTGCTGGAACAAGGATGTCATAATACACACTGTAGAAATGGGGTTAGAGGCAGGAACAGAGTATGAAATGGATGACCACCTCGGGTCTTGTTAAATGGTTGACCAGGCCCGAGGAACCAAATAGTGTACATTGGTTCCGAATTTCTACATTGCAGAAGGACATAGAAGAACAAAATGTGTAGACAGAGCATATTTTTCAATGGCACTTTGGAGGAAAAAAGGTGATTTTGCAGCCATGGCAGCTGAAGGAATGATCCTAAAAGATAGTGATGCAAATGGCAGATAAACATGAGATTAGAAGCAAAGGCCTGCAGAGAATAGTCAGACAGTAGGAAAGTACAAAGGTGGAGAAAAGGAAGATCATGGAAGGATCCACATTTTTAAATTGAACTTTACTTGGAGTAGGCCAGCTGTCCCAGTCGATAAATTTGTGGTGAACTCTTTGCTTTGTGTTCTTTCTCACCCACGTTGTTTGCCAAAACTTCTGTCTCCACTTTCACTTCACTTTTTGAGTTGTATTCAAAACTCCAAAGATTTACAAACCTTTGTATTGGTAAGTTTCTCTTAAAAGACCAATCCATCCTTCACCCTAAGAACAAAAACAGAACAATGGAAGAACTCAATATGTCAAGCATTTTGTTCTAAATTTTAGCATCTGCAGTCTCTTGGCTTTGTATCCTTATCCTGGGCAATTAGGTTAGCCCTCTTAATTGCTTCATTGTTTTCCCTTTAGTGGAAATTAAATTCATAGATATTATTAGACTCTTAGTTACCTCAATTTTTGCTACTATGCTGGCAAGTTATAGGTTGATACAAGTAAGGGAGGAGGGTTGATGGTTGGACAAAGGCCAAAGATGAAAAGAGAAAAGGTATGAGATAAAGATAAAAGAGGTGTAAAATGTGAAGCCAGCAGAAGGAATACAGTTGGAGGGGGAAGAAGAAAAGGGTGCACAGCCAGAGGAGGAACAGGGAAGGGGGGGGGGGGGGGGGGTAGGTAAAGGGAGGTGGGGAAGGGTGTTAGTAGGTTAGTTACCTGAAACTGGAGAATTCAATGGGACTTTTGAATTAAGGTACATCAGAAAACTGGAAGACTTCTTATAACAACCCGTAGTGTAAGAAAATAACTGCAGATGCTGATACAAATCGAAGGTATTTATTCACAAAATGCTGGAGTAACTCAGCAGGTCACGCAGCATCTCGGGAGAGAAGGAATGGGTGACGTTTTGGGCCGAGACCCTTCTTCAGACTGATGTGTCTTATAACAACCCAGTTGCTTCATGGTCACCAGTACTGGGACTAACACTGGTGTTAATTATACACTCATTTATTTAATTAGCAGGATTTAAATTCTGCAGTTGCCATTTTAGAATTTGTTGGGTCCCTGGATTATTAATCCTGGGCTCTGTTTTACTAGTCCAACAACATAACCATAATGAAACTTGAGATAACAAGATTGGTATTCAAGCACAGGGCATCAGTGCAGCTCAATCCGATGTGGCACGGCAGCAGGAATCCTGATGGTTTCTTTCCTTGCCAGTCTCGTGTTGATATTAGCGACCCTCACCATTGCCAGATAGTGCTCACTGTATTGTGCACAGCAAGACACCATCTTACCAATTTGAATAACTATCTCTCCCATGGTAATTAACAACAACTTGCAGGTACTTTAACTGTCAACAAGCAATGTGCTCAGGCATAATTTTCAGTTTTTTTATTTATAGATTTCTGGCATCAGCATTTTAATGGATTTTTACTTCAAAATAATATGGCATCTCAGTACATCACCATTTTCCTTCCCTTCAGTGTCATACACTATCCTGAGTTAAAAATATATTACCATCCTTAATCCCCTGATCAAATTCCTGGAATTCCTTCCTGAATACAATTCTTTTAAAAATCCTGCTGTGAAGTCCATGGGTGGTCACCTGGTAATGGCAGGAATGTCATATGTTCTTGCCACATGGAAGGAGGTCCCATTGAGTCTGTCTGCTTTTAGAACATTCCTATCAATCCCATTTCCCCACTTATTTTCCCTGCAACACATTCTCCCCAGATGCCCATTAATTTTCCCCTGACTCTCCTGCCATCCACCTACATCAGGTGCAATTTTACAGTCCTGAACCAGGTCAACTTTGAGCCAATTTTAACAAGCTCACGAATGCAGAATGCTCGATAAGTGGACCCAGAGCACTGGAAGAGTTTTCCCTGTAGTCTATTGGCAGAGCTGCAACGTGGGTAAAAGCCAATCACCAATGCCTCCTTCCCCACCCACTTGTTTCTCAGAATAAGTGCCTCAGAATTTTCCTAAAAGCAGTACATAGGACAAACAGATTGTGAAAAATAATGAAAGAGAAGAGGAAGGGCTGTATTCCAATTTGGCTGAATCAGACAATATCAAGCAGTAAAACACGCTGCAACAATTAAACTGGAGCTTCGATTAATGGAGCTGTGTAGGTAGTTTCAACTGGCAGCATCACTCGAGTGCCTCATCAGAGCTACCTCGGGCTTTGATCTTCCTGCGTCCTGCTGGTAGTGAAACTAATTACTGGGCACTGCTGCCTGTGAGGCAAAAATCTGAAGGATAAAAGCCAGAAGAACCCAAGACATTACTCATGACCTGCTGCACTGTAAGTATTCAGGAAGGAGGATGACTTGATAGCTCAGTTGGTTGCAGTTCTGCTGGGTATGAAAGTTGGCAGCTGTGATTCTAAACACTGAGTAGACCCATTTTTGAAAATCAGGACACAAAACAAATATTTGTTAATGCTATTAAGTAAGTAATTGAGATATCTGCTTGGTGAAATGGAATGATTGGTTGGAGAAAAGCTCACATATTTACTATTAATACCTTGTGCACTATGTTATACACGTGATATTAGTACAGAGCTATTATATGTGTACTGTATTATTGTATAACATGCTTGTGTGCGTGCTTGTATTTATGCAATTGTTATCTAAAGGCTTGTATTTATAATTATACCTCTGTTTCATGTTGTAAGTGAAGAATTGATTACACACAGGACTTGAGTCTGGGAAACATACTATAGTTGTGCCATGTAACGTTGGTGCTGTGGAAAACATTTATTTAATGGTTCCATATGCAGTGCACTGTCACTTCTGTGACTATGCCAGATGGTGGCACAATAGGCACTGTGTTGCAGGGGTTTAGTCTCCATTAATGTTATGTTTATATCATGTTATACTTTGAGAGTCACATAAGTTGATTAACTGCTATTCAAAATGCTGCATGTTTTCAAAGAAAAATATCACTCTGCCAGTGGTTTTATTGTTCGTACAAGTGCCAGTTTTGTATTTGTGCATTGCAAAAAAATGTTAGTGCAAGTGTTAAGCTGCTCTGAATTAGTAAATGGCAGCCATAGAAGTATTGGCTCACTATAATTTGGCCTTAATGCCTCTCAGTGAAGGAATACATTAACCATTCTGTTACCTCATATTTGAGTTCAAATGGTCATAAAATATCAAGAAGTCAATTTCCATGTGTTATAATTATTCCCAGTGCCTGAGACGTGCAGATCCAGTTTTAACTATTAAAAGAATGATGCCAGCTTCAACTTTTGTCAAAGGAAGGTGCCATAGACCAGTCTATATTAGGTAAATACACAGGGTCAGATCTATCAACAGGTTAAATGCTACATTGTTGATGGAGATTAGAAATGTTTTAACTAGCTCAATGATCTTAAAAAAAACCTATTGAAAGTCGAATCTTTCCTCTGGATGATAATAATAGGCTTGTTTAGTTTCCAGTCCTATGACTTTTACATCTCCAGATGGGGGTGAGAAAGTCAAGGCTGCACTTACAAATAACGTATGCTGCAAATATTCTGTGAATAGGTTAAAAGAAAAGACATTATGTGCCTGGTACAATGTGTATTCATTGGGCTGAGAGGAAAGCACATTTACTTCTGGAAATTACAATGATAGTACTTGCACATCGTGACCCTAATTCAATAGACCAAGTGATGATCCTGGACCCAAGTGAAGTCCAAGAAAGGGAAGGGATCAGGACACACTGGTGAAGTAGTTTATTGCTGGAGGGATCTCGAATATGGGAAAGGCTGGTGGATGCTGCTAATTTCATTTTGACCCATGTTAGTACTATGCAGTTGCATATTTGAAACAGGATTGGCAATTATACCTCCCAGGGCCTGGGAACGGTTTATGAGGTATTTTAGGAATTCAGATCATCTTTCTGCTTTGTAATAACATGGCATGCATGCATGCATGTTTGATGATGCTAGTTCCTCCTCACCTTGAGGTCTTTGGTAGTTACCCTTCCAACATCGAAGGATCAATCATCCCATAGGGTCCATGCCACACTCAGAACAACCACGCCAGCACCGATCCACAACTTATTTCCCTACAACCTGTTCTTTCAGACATGCTCCCCCACCTCAATTCTCCGACCACCCAATTACACTCGGGGAGTTTTACTTTGGGAGCTTCATCGAACAATTGACATGTCTTAGGGGTGTGAGAGGAAATCAGAGCACATAAGTTACAACTGTGGTACAGCTCTGAAGAAGAGTCTCAACACCTGTCCACCACTCCCTTTACAAATAATGCCTGACCCGCTGAGTTTCTCCAGCAATTTGTGTTTTGAACTATGTTCAGCACTACTGGACAGTTATAATTTATTACCTGGTCAGTTACAATAACTGGTCAGTTACAATTTATTGCTGTATTGTATGAAATGTTACTTACAAATGTGACATATAGATCTATGAATGTAGATCTGTGATGTATTGGTTGATCAAGACGAGAAAGTGGGAACTGTTATATGCAGAGATTTATGCATATTGGGAATCATCAAAACTTTTGTGCCTGAATACCTACTTTCAGAAGTAAAGGTTATTGGCCAGACTGTCTGCATTCCCAAGCATGGAGGCCACAAGGCAAGCATTGAGGCGTCATATTGCCTACAATACTCACCAGAAACAGAATGAGGAAATGAGAGAATGAGACTAGATGAGATCGGCAAGCTCTTCAAAACAGGAGTACTTGGGGTTGTAGGAAGGGAAAAGGACCATGCTGGAGAAAGAGTGCAAGCAATGAAGAACCGGAGTATGCAAAGAGGGTGCGGGAGCAGATGTGAGGGGCAAGGGGGGGGGGATTGAACAAAGCCTGCAAGCAACTTCTTCCTGCATCCCAGACGTTTTTGTGAGGATGTCTGCTGAAGCGATCACTGTTATTTAAAAAGATTCAGAGCTTAGAATATAATACTCTTTAAATAATAGTTTTCTTTAGCCAAGTGCAGGAAAAGCTCTCCTGGCAATCCCTCTTTGTGAATCAGCCAGCTCTTTGCTGTAGCTGGAAGTGCTTCAGGGCAACAGGCTCAATGTTAATAGGTTTTGGGTAGGTTGTGCTCTGGATCATTCAGCGTTGCAAGAAGTGTGGTGTCTGTGGGTTTCTTCTGTTTTGCTGCTTGTTCGAGCAGACAGACTGAGGTGAAGCAATAAACCACACATTCTTTATTGAAGGCTGAACTCAACTGCACCTGTGTCTGGGTATGGCAATTGACAATGTATCAAAAGTCATGCCGTGTTATACAAACTGGTTCTTAAAGGCACATTACGCGTATACATACACCACATTAAGTATTGCAATTGCAGGAATTTGAAAATATAATACTTTCCCGAACAGTTAAACTTTGGAATTTACAATTAAATACTTTCTCCCGATGGTGCTGGGTTGAAGTTAGGAGTGATTGAACCAGGAGCAGTTGTAACTCTATTCACCAATTTAAAGTCAAACATTCTGTCTTTTTATAATTATTTTTTTAATTTGTAAACTCAAAATCCATATTTATAAAGAAGATGGACTATATAAACCTGTCTCATGCCATCCTGGGTCTGATGACGTTCACTGGATCTGCTTTGAAGAAGGATTTGAGTACAATATTGCATTGGTAATTTACGTGTAGACATTGCAATTTGAAATGGAAAAATTGGACACAAGCTTTGTCAATATGAGTTTCAATGCATGTTACATTTGGATAAAGTGTTAGAGATTATAGTGTCCCACAGTAACTAATTTCTGGATGCCCATTGGCATTCTTGCCTTTTGTAGCTCCCCAAAAAACCAAGAAACTAATCATTGACTTCAGAAGAGAGAAGTCAGGAGACCAGGTACCAGTTTTCAGTGGTGGGTCAGCAGTGGAGAGAGTAAAACCAAATTCCTGGACTGGTATGGGAATTCCATTGCTCAGGAACACAAGAGGCTACAGAAAAAGGTGAACTCAGCCTGGCTCATCAGAGGCACAGCTCTCCCCAACATGAGACAAGAAGGTGGCATCGATCATCAAGGATCCACACCATTGGGACTTTGCCCTCTTCTTACTGCTACTCTTGGGCAGGAGATGCAGAATCCTGAAGTCCCAAACCACCAGATTCAGGAACAGCAGAGATTGAGGTGAGATTTGAAAGATGCATAACAAATTATGAAAGGCATAGGTAGGGTAGACAGTCAGAACCTTTTTCTTAGGGTGGTAATGCCCAACACTAGAGGACATAGCTGTCTGGTGAAAGGGGGCAAGTTTAATGGAGATGTGCAGGGCAAGTCTTCTACACAGAGAATGGTGGGGGCCTGGAACATACTGCCTGGGGTGGTGGTGGAGACACGCGGTAGTGATGTTTATGAGGCTTTTAAATAGACACATGGAATAGAGAGATATGGATCGTGAGCAGGCAAATTAGATCAGTTTCACTTGGCATCATGTTCAGCACAAACAATGTTCCTGTACTGTACTGTTCTATGTTCCAGCTATTTTCCAACAACCATCAAGTTCTTGAATCGAACTGCACAAATCCAATCCTATCTCAGCAATGGAATTCTTTGACTACCTCTGGCACTACCATGGTCTTGCTTATTAAATTGTGTTTTGCATGGATGTCTTGATTTTGCACATTCTTTCTTTTCATTTTTATAGAATGTTTGTGATTTTATGTGTGTTTTTTTTGTGTGTCTGAGTTATGTGCCTGTGACACTGCTACAAGCAAGTTTTTCATTGTAAATGTACCTCACCATATTCATGCATATGACAATAAACTCGATGAGATGCTGACAAGCATGCTATACAGCTAACAACTATCCTATAGGCACTGTTGTTATCTAGTTTGCATTAGGTCAGTGAGCTGTGATTTTCAGGTCACTTAACTATGTACATTGACCTCATGACATTGAGGTGGCGATAAATCGTTCAGTGTGTGTTACTATCACAACCATCCATGGGATCAGCAGAAACAGAACCTGAACTGTGCTCAGGCACTGAATTCATAGTTACACATTACATCAAACTTTGCACTTGCCCATCCATCTAAAAAGAGAATCAGAATAAATTGCAACAGCTATATATCAGCCATCTGCTTCAAGTACTGTTTTATGCTCTGGACATTGACATATTGTGGGGGGGAAAGGGAGAAACAAGTCTTTGTACAAATGGTTGATTATAACCTGTAACTACCACTTAGTACATGACTGCCTTCACCAAGATAATATTTGGTCCAAAGTCACTTCTTGGCTTTGCAATTTTTGCTTTGGTTCAATAGTCTGTTACCACAGCAACTCAGGTTCACAATGTTACTTTGGTCTCTGGGTCAGTCACAATCATCTAATCATTCTTTACTTCCATGGAGTCCCATTTGTGTATTTGAAATTCAACTTTACATAATCACCACATTCCCTCAAAACTGCACCGCGCCCCCTCCCCAGAGCTTGTCCCTAGTGTGTGTAGGATAGTGTTAATGTGCGGGGATCGCTGGGCCGAAAGGCCTGTTTCCGCGCTGTATCTCTAAATCTAAAAAAAAACTTTGGCCCACAGGTACATGGCTCATGAGGTAGCCATTGTGGAGACATGTAGAGGAGATGATAGGGGGCTAGCTTGTGTTGAGAGAGCCCTGCAGATGTACAGTGGAATCCAGAAGAGGACTCTTTTTGCAAACGAAAGAAAACACTTAATATTTAGTTTGTAATGGCCACCAACCCATGTCCTCTCAGTCCTCCTGAATTTCCAGGGGAGCCTTGAAAGGGGACCTTGGTCCCTCATTGACATGGGTCCAACTGCTGACACAGCTAATACCTATTCATTTAGAAGGAAGTAACATTCCGATTACAATATTATTTTAAAATATTTTAAGTGTCATAGAATGTGGATGTCAGGAGGATGTTGGTATTTTTTTCCATAAGTTCTGCACAGTAAACAGGGTTCATTTTTTCCCCTCAAGAACAACCTCTCATATAGTGCTTTTAATTCAAAGCTCCCAGACTGCATCACATGGGCATTTTTAAACATAAATTGTCACTGAAACACAAAATAAATATGTGAGGAAATGATCAAGGTATTGTTCAAAGACTAAGGTTTTAAAGACTGATTTTTAGGAAGACCGAGGGTTAGGTTCGAGGCAGATATTCCAGAGTTTAGACCCTTACTGAGTTTACAGTGTTTGAAATAAACGTTGAACCTCAATTGTGAGAGTACAATGTCAATCTGATGGAATTTCCTTTCATACTTTTCAACTTGTGATGGTATTCTGGTTCCAACATGGAGTTGACTTAATGCTGTTGTCAATAGATCCAATGAATAAAGTATGAGCAAGTTATATCACTGCCCAGCAAGTCAGTAGCATTCTGTGGTAAACTGGTTAAATGAATAAATGAGTCTTGAATATTGATATTGTGGTTACAACTGAAGGCACCAAGTTGCAGGTGAAGAGGATAGTTAATGAATGAACAGGATTTGATGCAAGATTGAAAACAACGTTTTTGGTAGGCTCAGGTTTACGATGAGAGTACATCCAAATAATCCCAATTCCTCCCAAACTAGGAAAGATTACAACAGCATCCAATGGTGCCTCGGTTATCAAACATTGTGACTACCTGGGAAATTTTCATTCAATAGTCTTCCCAAAACCCTTACAACAGTAGATGCGATATCCCCTCTGAACCCTGACTAAAATAGTAGCTGAAATACCTACTGACGGTACCCTAAACTGGCAGGAGTAAATCTCCCAACCTGACGAAAATGGCAGGTCCAATATCTTCTAATTTCGTCCCCCTGCCTCTCCCCATAGAAAGCAGAAGTTTAGATTTACTGTGGTTTAGCAATTTTACAGCGTTAGGACTCTTTTTTGCAATAGTTCATGGTGATCTACTCTAAATATCAGGGCAAATCTTCTACTTCTGTCATTTGGTCTATTTAAACTACAAAATCGTTCTTAAAATATATTGTAATTTAACGATGTTTGTGCACTGTACTTTATTTTTATAAATATCTTCTTTATAATGAAGAATGAATGAGTGGGAAGCAGTAATGAGTGTTAGGCCTGACACCAATTATCACCAACTGAGCTGTCAAGTGAACGCAGAGAAATGGTGGGGACAAAAGTCCATCAAGTCTGAACCTGCCTCTCTTCCAGCTTCATACCCCTACTACAATCAGTCTGAAGAAGGTTCCCAATCGGAAACTGCCTATCCATGTCTTCCAGAGAAGCTGACTGACCCACTGAGTTACTCCAGCACTGAGTACTGTGCATCTGCAGTTCCTTGTGTCATCATATCTAATCCCTTGGATTGCAATTGAAAACTTAGGCCAAATGTCCTGAATCTACACAAAATTAAGGATGGGTTCAAGAATTATAGGTTACTTCAGAAGGGATAAATGTGACAAAATGATGAGAGGGAAAAGAATGATTAAAATAGCATGCAGAATAAAGGAAATATCTCGTACCAAGTGTGAAACACAAGAAATGTATTAATATCTATAAGTGCTATGATTCCAACATCAATTGGAGGAGCAGCACCTCATATTTCGCTTTGGTAGCTTACACCCCAGCGGTATGAGCATTGACCTCTAACTTCAAATAGCCCTTGCTTTCCTTCTCTATCCCCTCCCCTTCCCAGTTCTCCCACCAGTCTTACTGCCTCCTAACTACATCCTATTTTTGTCCCACCCACTCCCCTGACATCAGTGTGAAGAAGGGTCTCGAACCGAAACATCACCCATTCGTTCTCTCCAGAGATGCTGCCTATGGTGAAATATGAGGTGCTGCTCCTCCAATTTTCTGTGGCGAAATATGAGGTGCTGCTCCTCCAATTGATGTTGGAATCATAGCACTTATAGATATTAATACATTTCTTGTGTTTCACATTTGGTACGAGATATTTCCTTTATTCTGCATGCTATTTTAATCATTCTTTTCCCTCTCATCATTTTGTCACATTTATTCCTTCTAAACCTATAATTCTTGAACCCATCCTTAATTTTGAGTAGATTCAGGACATTTGGCCTAAGTTTTCAATTGCAATCCTGAGTTACTCCAGCATTTTGTGTCTCCCATTCTCTGCTGTTTAATCAAAACCGTAAACTAACTTCTATAAATGAATCCACACCAACTAAGAGTTGATGCAGATCCTTCTTTACAGTGCAATCTGGGATAAAGTGCCATGTTTCCAAAACATACCAGGTTACTTTCTGTGGATTGGACCATGCGTTTCTATGATGCGAAGCACCGCCAGATTATTTCAAAACAGAATAAACTAATTTCAAAAGTTTTCTGCTTTTCCTCATTTCTGTAGTTCATCATCTGTGTGAAAATCTATTTGGTATTGTCTGTCAAATACTAGTGTTATTGATACAGTTTATGAGAGGGTTGAACTGAAACAGAAACCAGTTACATCTTTTGAACTGTTTAATTTACATTTCTTGTCAGCATGGTTACTGTTGTAATTGTCTCTGAGAATGATATTGACATTTTACTCAGTGTTATTGACATCTAACATCGTAGATGTAAGCCATTGCAGCGAAAGTATCACAAATTGTAATTGTGATTCCCATTGATCCTTTTAATTACTGCCCTGCATTCCGTAAATGTAACTCCAAGGTAAAGGTGCTTAACACTGAGAATATCCCATAAGGCATAATACAAGACATGCTGTTAGTTGCTTTTGTGTCTATTTCAATGCTATTCTGGCCAGATGTTGTTATCAATTTTCAAAGGCATTTGTGCGATTGTTTTGCAGATGCACACATCAGTTTGTATTTGGTAGTATTGATTTAACTTGCTTCTATTGGACAAAGAATATAAATCGTTTTCCAGCACACAGCTTGGTGAACAGTTTGGAGGATGATATCTTCCTTACAATAATTCCAGATTTAATTTTAAAAGCCCTTGAAGATGTTCTTGGCTTTGTTAATTCAGTTCTGGATGTCCCAGCTTGTATCACCATACTGTCTTTCGGTGCTGCCCAAGTATGAAACGTTTCACTGTCAGTGAGAACATGATGATGATAATATGATGATGATATCATGCCACCTCATATTGATAATGGGGTGGCATAATATCTGTTCTGCTGCACTTAAACTTCAGTCTGATATGCTAGCTGAATGAATTGATTCAGGCTTTTTTTTAAATGTGCTCTTTGGTATATGATGGAGAACTGAGAAAACCTGCAAATAGACAAAAAAGCCCCTCAGCATGTCTTTTCTTGTGCAGCATATTAGCCCATCCAGTGCAATATTGAAGAGAACTACAGACATGACACACACCTGATGCGTTCCTGTTTTGATGTTTCCACGTCAAAGAATCTCCAATGAGATTAGGTTAGTTGATGAAGGTTGTCATTTGAAACTGTTCAGAGATTGGTGAATCTATGGATTTCTTTAACCTGGAATGTTGCTGGGAATAGATTATTGGGAGTGTTTAAAGAGAAAATAGATATATGTTTGAAAAATCAAGATTGAAGGCAATGAGGAACTAACAGAGAACAATAGTTGAGGCCTGGAGAAGGACTCAGTGTTGGAGTAATTCAGCTCATCCAGCAACATCTCTGGAGAACATGGATAGGTGATGTTATGGGTCATAATCTGAAGAAGGGTCCCAATCCAAAACGTCACCTATCCATGTTCTCCAGAAATGCGACTTGACCCCCTGAGTTACACCAGCACATTGTATCCTTTTTATGTAAACCAGCAACTGCAGTTCCTTGTTTCTGCAGAATGGCAGGAACAGCATGAGGCGCTGAGTGGCCAACTCCTGCTTCTTTATTATGTTGAAGGCCAAGCTCATTGTGGTTAATGCTACATGTCAGATTAGAGTACCTTCTGATGATGTTGTTTATACTGCTAGGGTATGCCTGCAAAAGGCATCACAATCCTGTGAAAATTGTCAAAAGATCCTCAATTCTAAGGATGATTTAGAGTTGCATTTGCCATTGATATTCTGAGCATTGTTCTATTGTGTTTCATAAAGCCTGTGTATTCATGCTCTTTCGAAAATGCTTTTACTGAGAATGCTGTTGACTGTCGCTGATATGCACTGGACTATGATCTAACACAATACCTTTCATAGTAAAGATAGAAGTGTAATGCTCCAGATAAAAATGTTAAAGTGAATACCCTAATTAAGAGCTCCTATCCTGGCTCTCCGTGACCCTCTTGATCCAGGCAGATGATTACAGAGAGAGTACAGAGGTCAAGATAAATATTACTCAGTCAGGATTTATCTTGAGCACTTCTGCATTCAACTCAATAAGTATGAACACATTATACAAAATCTGCCATTATAGTTGCTTAAATTGTACTGACATATGGCATAGGAGGAGGCATTTTGGCCCATTGTGCCCATGCCAACTCTTAGCAGAGCAATCCCATCAATTCAATTCCCTTTTATCTTATTCCCCTGTAGTTCTGCAGTTTATTCTCTCGCACACTCACCAACTTCCCATTTTCATTATTATGCCATTAACCCACACCACGGAGCAACATACAGTAGCTAAGTAACCTCAATCTATTTGATTTGTTCTTGCCAGGATCTATCCTATCATTAAGGATTTGAAAGCTTGAATCACTTCCTCCTATCTTTGGTTATCTGTTAATATCAACATTTTCTTCTGCCTCTCAGATATTTGCTTTCTCCTCAATTCGTTCTCTGGTCAGCAATTCTTTGCAATACCTTGTCAGTTCATTTCCTGCTGTTTTACAGTTGGCAATAGCAGGCGATGTTTCTTAATGAAGGGAATATTTGTAGGTGCAACCAGTTTTCCACCGATAAATTGTGTCATTTTATAGATAATTCCTGTTCACACGGATGACATCATCTTTTATTTGTGTTGACTAAAGTATTTGTCCTTACAAAACATTTAACTTGCTGCTGTCTTGGCTACCATGCTGCTGTGTTGTGTCATTTGTATTCTCGTCCCCAAAGAGCAGGGAAGCACAGTCTTTATATGTTTAAAGCAGAAATGGACTTTTGATAAACAAATGGTGAAAGGTTACAGTGAGTAGGTGGGAATGCAGAATTGAGGTTATATGCAGGTCGGCCATTATTTTATTAAATCCCATAGCAGGCTTGAGGGCCCAAAGGCTAATTCCACTCTTAATCTGTAAATTTTATTTAAAGGTTATCATTGATATGTGAGATGCCTGAACTTTGACATTTCATCTCTGGTGTTAACTGAGTGAGCTTTCCTGTCTTGTACATTGTGTACCACCAAATTAAAACTTCCGTCTTTGTTTTGGGGTTGAGCACTTCCATCTTCATGCCAGTAGCTTCCTTTTGACTTTCACCACCCATGGTCATGAGTCACTGATATCTGAAATCTGCCACATGCTGTAATGGTCATCTCGTCCACTCCTATTTCTTCTCATATTTAGCTTTTTAGGAAATGGTCTGGCCAATGGTCTGAAACCCCCAATCAGCAGAGTCCCTGTGATCAGTCGAGGATGCATGTTGCCCCATCAGAGAGGTCAGGAAGTTAGTTGTTGACAGTGCAGCAAGATTTTTGTAACATGCAAGTTTGGTAGGTGAGCGGTAATATTTACAGCACACAAATGCTAGGCAGGAAGAGATGATTAATTGAATCATTAAGTACAACATTCCACAATCAATATCTCCAGAGCTTCCCTTTGATCAGAAACTAAAGTGGACTTGCAGCATAGACACTGTGACTCCAAGAGCACTCTTATGAAGCTTGTGATTCACTTTGTGACTCCCCAAAGCCTTTCCACTTCCCTGATGCCCAGGATTTGCCCATTTATAACAGCAACAACAAAAAATTAAATCTCAACATCATCCATTACAAAGCAACTGTCTTTATTGCTACAAATGGGACTAGCTTGGTTGGCAGGGACAAGTTTGGCCCTGACTCTATGGCCTTCTCAAAGCAATGAAATACAGACAAAAATATTGCTGGTCTTGCCAGAAATTCCCACATCTTGTGACTGTTTAAAAAAAACCCAACTCTTATTGTGGTTTGCCAAAAAAAATGCAAAGGATTCATTAGCTCCATAAAGAGGGTCCGGGTATGAGTGTACCAGCAGGGAATGAAGTCAAGATATATGGAAAAACTAGTAATGCTTAGCCTTTGCTAGAGGACGAAGGACTATTTTCTACATTAAATGATAAGGCCTGAAATATAGTGCCGGAGAGATGTTGGAGGCAGATACGATAACAAGATTTGAGATGGGATTAGTTATCTATTGGCATCATGATCGGTGCAGTCATGGCAGGCTGAAGAACCTGTTCTTATGCTATACTATTCTATGTAGAAATAAGTCCAGAAACAAAATTCATGTTAAGTAACAAGAGAAGGAACAAAGCTCCAAAGGATTATTTTATATCTGACATCAGGTACATCAATTTTGGGAAGAATGGTCTTCTCATGAATGTTGTGCACGAAGATCTGTTGAAAAGATTGTAAACTCCAGATTTTTTTGAGATGGCTGTCATCAGCTGTATTTGGCCCTTGGCATGTCAATTATTGACCCTTTATTGAGAATATGTTGTTCATGTGAACCTGTTCTGAGCAATCTGTGTAAGTAATTTATCTTGAGGCTACTTGCTAATAAAATGAAGCAGATTATTTATAGTTCTGGAGTATGACAGTCAAATCAAATATACAAACAAATCAATTTTCCTACAGGCTTGGTTCTCTGGTAATTAGATGACAGTCTTCAACATACTGAATAACCATAACATCTGCCTTTCTACATTTTAATCCTGTATCCATTAATAATGTCTGTGACAGATTAGTGAATGGATTGTCACAGCTTTTAGGGTTCAGCACACCATGCACACCGACCTTTAAAAGAACTTTGGGATTAAAGATTTATATCTGTGCTCTGCAACGATGAGAGTGAATTACTGGCAACATGCCAACAGTGCATATAAGATGGCATGATGCCAGACAGGATTTTAACACAGAAAACACAAAGCAAAATTTTTTTTTAATATTTGTGTTCCAGATGTAAATATCAGGTTACACAAGCTTATTTCAGACAGGAAAGAAACATGCTGGTCTTGTTCTAAAGCAAACTTTGTGTCTCTTTCTGTGGTTTCAGTGTGAGATCGAACTGTGACAAGAAAGAGTAACCATTTCTTATCTAGGAAGGAATTGCAGATGTTGGTTTAAACCCAAGATAGACACAAAATGCTGGAAGAACTCAGCGGGACAGGCAGCATCTCTGGAGAGAAGGAATGGGTGACGTTTCTGGTCGAGACCCTTCTTCAGGCTCGACGTTTTGGGTTGAGACCCTTCTTCAGACTGATGGGTCGTGATCTGAAACGTCGCCAAACTATATCTTATTCCATCTTTTTCCCCTCTGTGCAAGATCTACGGTGTTAATTTTTGCCTATTTGCACAATGAAGTGAATAGTTTTTCCAGCCGCTCAGTCAGTGCAGTTACTCAGTGGTGTGATGCACAGCAGGAGCAACCAGGTTCATTTCTTGGTCTGACTGAGTTTGTCAATCTCTGTGGCTGAGGGTCGTAAAGAAAGGTTTGTTATCGTCATTCACTGACTCGCATGTTTAACCAATTGCTCCTACAGAATATATGCAAACAATTGTCCAGAATTCACATGGGCTCAATTACATTGTCCCCACCACCACCCTACACTTATTGATGCTAAAGAAATAGTTAGAGGACAAATACCAGTGCGCCAACAAGGACCATGGATTCAACCTGCCGCAAGTTACTACCCCTCCTTCCATCACAGCTGACATCTCTCTGGGAATGTTAAATGTCTATCCCATTTTAACACGCCTTTGTATGGGAAAGGACCACACTGGTCCCTATAACCGGTTCTAATGTTTACAATGTGCACCCTATCCTCTACCCTTCACACTTCTTTGCTTTAAAAACAATACAGCTTTTCCTTGTATTTGCCAAAGCAATGCATTCCTATTATTCCCTACTTCTAACCATACCTTCTCAGTAGTTAAATATAAACTAATCATTCACCTTCCCCTTACTGTGCTGCCTAGTTACAGAGTTTGTACTCGTGTTAAACATTTATTTTTGTTCAGTTTGCCTACATCCATTAGAGTACTGAAAGCTTTAATAATGTATTCTTAAATCTTCTTTTCCTGCAGTGTAAGCACTCCCAGCTTCCTTGGTTTTCCTATAAATCTCAACCATTTAATTCCATTTAATCTGATTACACTCCTCTGCAGCGATTTGGTTTCTCTATGCAGTAAGTGGACTGGCAACCAGAACTAAACTTTATCTGGTGATAATACAGCATTCAGGATAAGATAAACGTTGTTGGGACCATTCTATCTTTACCTATATACCCAAATATTGTTTCATTCAAGATGAAATTCAGGAGAGTTTGAAAATAAGATACAAAAGATCAATTCAATGCCTCTACCTTAGTTTGCTCTGTAAAGATATTTTGTTCTAACATGTGAAACTGAAAATAATACCACACGATTAAGCAGGAAACAACAGTTGAATCCAATGCAATCATCAAGTATCAATACATGTGATAAATATTACCATTTATCAAAAAACCTTGTAATCAAAATTATGTATCTTTAAATAGTGTCATATTATATTTCAACTGAACCCCAGCAATGTGCCAACAAAGACCTAAAACGTCCAACGTCAATACTACATCAGTGCTGTGCTGGAATGTCAGTTCAAATTGCTGATATGGCAATTTAATCTATGATTAGGCAAGCCGGAAATAAAAATGTCAAGATTTCAAAAAGGTCAAGCTGAATAACCACAAAAGAGTGCATATAATGGATCCCATACTCCTGCCTTCCCAAATGCTCTTTACACAGAAGCTGTGCTCCAGTCCGTGGTACACAATCCTCACCCACCCACATTGCAGTCAGGTCAACAGAGTCATCTATCATCTCCTCACTGAGCAAAACACTGGAGGATTGTAGTCTTGGACCACGAGGCCTTCTCTCTGTCAGTAACTTATTTTGCTATTTGGCACTGAGGTCCGTGCTGACCCAGGGGCATCCAGCCCTCTGCAAATACACAGCTTCCTTTGCCAGTTCCTGTTTTTCATTGGAGCGATGCCAGATGGCCAAGACTGCTGTACGCTCGGTGAAAACGGTTGAATATATTTGAGGTTAGTGGTGGTTTGTCACATGGAACCTGAATATTTTTCTCCTGATTACTTAAACAAGAACACAGAGCTTGTCTACTGACTCACATAGTACATTAATTGATTGGTGTGCAATACTTCACACAGATCAGAGAGGATCCCGGGTTTACTGTGTTGGCTGACCTCTGGGCAGCAATTAGCCTTGGGAACCCCTGAACTGGGAAAGAGCTAAAGTATAGCCAGGACTCATTCTTCTGCTTATCCTTCAGCGTAAAGTAGAAGGATAATTATATCACGTGCTGATGCCCATGGTCAGATCAGACCATAGAGATGTTCTGCATTTGTGAAATTATAGTCCAGTAATAGCCAGAACCTTAAAGAGGGAACATAGTGGGAATGGAGGGAGAAGGGGAATTGATGTGGGAAGAAAAAAATTGTTTCTATAATTTAACTGTATAATTTTGCAAAGATGCTCAATTCAGTAACCATCTGGAAATTATTTACCCCTGAAGGTTTGGAATTGCTCCCGACAGTTTTTGTTCTCTTCTCACAGTTTCTGATCCTCTTTTGATCCAAACTCATAAAACTTCACATGACATATGTGAGACATGCTAGATGTTTCTTTTATTTTTAAAAAATCAGGTTTGACAAAACTGTTGGTCTTTTTTGAGCATGTAACTGGCAGAATAGATAGGGGGAAACCAATTGATGTGGTTTATTTGGACTTTTGGAAGACCATTGTTCAAATGCTGCACAGTACAATGTTACGCATTTGGGATTGGGGTAATACACTGGCATAGATTGTGTGGGAGCAAATGGAAAGGCCACGTCAAGGTGTTCAAAGTAACAGGCAATTTATTAAAACTAGTGTGCACCAGTTTTAATAAATCGTCTGTTACTTCGAATACCAGCTCCACGTGGATTTTTCCATTTGCTCCTACAGATTAACAAACAGTTAATGGTCAGAAAACAGAGAGTAGGAATAAATGGATTATTTTTGAATTGGCATGCTATGGCAAGCACGTTGTGCAGGGATCCCAACTGTTTACAAACTAAACCAATAATTTAGATAAGGTGATCATGAATAATATATCCAAGACTGCTCATGATACAAAGTTGAGTGGCAGTATAAGTTGTGAGGAGGATGCACAGAGACTACAGAGGGATATAGATAGTCTAAGTGAATGGGCAGATAGAAAATAATATGGAAACGTATGAGGTCATCCACTGTGGTTAAGAAAAAAAGAGTTGCAGGGTGATTTATAGATGGTGAGAGATAAAGGGAACACAAATGTGGACAAAAGGTGCCAGGATTTATCAAGATGAGGGGTGAGGGATGATGCAGTTCAGACTCAGGGATGTTTTCTTATGTTTCATTTTCAGAGATCCTGGGAGGATTGTGAGAGGATCTGTGGGATGAGCTGTTGGGACAGGGCCTTGCTTGTTGTTTTGGAATTTAGGAATGTTGTATAGGAATGTGTCATTTGTATTTCCTATCCAAGTTTTCATAAATGGGAAATCACTTTGCAGTTTACAATTTGGGGCTTCTGCTCCATCCAAGTCTGCATTTCACCCACATAAACCAGAAGTGAGATTGTTAACTACATCACGCCTGCTTCCAATGATTGTTAATGCAAAGCTTCTGTTCCTGTTGAAATCTATTTTTGTTTCACCAGTGAACGCTCGTGAAATGAATGTCATGAATATTTTATTTCCTTCCATACTTTGCCTTTGTATTGAGACTTCTTGTAGACCTTCCTGAAATTTTCCTAATGACTCCAAGAATAGGTTACACCTAATAAGAAGACATACATTTTCAAATAGGATGAATTTATGGGCATCAATTTTAATGTCCAAAGACAGTGCAGGTGCTGCATTTATTACTGTCAATGTCCACAGGCCTGTGTGTCTAGATATTGTCACATGCCTGGAAAGAGCAGACCTGCCCTTGCTGCCTCTCCTTAGTGGCAAATCAGGAGCATCAATAGACAATCGGAATAGGCCATTCGGCCCTTCGAGCCAGCACCACTGTTCAATGTGATCATGGCTGATCATTCTCAATCAGTACCCCGTTCCTGCCTTCTCCCCATACCCCCTGACTCCGCTATCCTTAAGAGCTCTATCTAGCTCTCTCTTGAATGCATTCAGAGAACTGGCCTCCACTGCCTTCTGAGGCAGAGAATTCCACAGATTTACAATTCTCTGACTGAAAAAGTTTTTCCTCATCACTGTTCTAAATGGCCTGTCCCTTATTCTTAAACTGTTGCCCCTGGTTCTGGACTCCCCCAACATTGGGAACATGTTTCCTGCCTCTAACGTGTACAACCCCTTAATAATCTTATACGTTTCGATAAGATTCCCTCTCATCCTTCTAAATTCCAGTAAAAGCAAGCCTAGTCGCTCCAGTCTTTCAACATATGACAGTCCCGCCATTCCGGGAATTAACCTAGTAAACCTACGCTGCACGCCCTCAATAGCAAGAATATCCTTCCTCAAATTTGGAGACCAAAACTGCACACAGTACTCCAGCTGCGGTCTCGCTAGGGCCCTGTACAATTGCAGAAGGACCTCTTTGCTCCTATACTCAACTCCTCTTGTTATGAAGGCCAACATCCAATTGGCTTTCTTCACTGCCTGCTGTACCTGCATGCTTCCTTTCAGAGACTGATGCACTAGGACACCCAGATCTCATTGTACGTCCCCTTTTCCTAACTTGACACCATTCAGATAATAATCTGCCTTCCTATTCTTACCACCAAAGTGGATAACCTCACACTTATCCACACTAAACTGCATCTGCCATGCAACCGCCCACTCACACAACCTGTTCAAGTCACCCTGCAACCTCATATCATCTTCCTCACAGTTCACACAACTTTGTATCATCTGCAAATTTGCTAATGGTATTTTTAATCCCTTCATCCAAGTCATTAATGTATATTGTAAATAGCTGCGGTCCCAGCACTGAGCCTTGCGGTACCCCACTAGTCACTGCCTGCCATTCTGAAAGGGACCCATTTATCCCCACTCTTTGCTTTCTGTTTGTCAACCAATTATCTATCCATGTCAGTACCAAACGCTCAATACCATGTGCGCTAATTTTGCCCACTAATCTCCTATGTGGAACCTTGTCAAAGGCTTTCTGAAAGTCGAGGTACACCACATCCACCGGTTCTCCCCTGTCAATTTTCCTAGTTGCATCCTCAAAAAATTCCAGAAGATTAGTCAAGCATGATTTCCCCTTCGTAAATCCATGCTGACTCGGAACAATCCTGTTACTACTATCCAAATGCTCCACAATTTCGTCTTTTATAATTGACTCCAGCATCTTCCCCACCACTGATGTCAAACTAACTGGTCTATAATTTCCCGTTTTCTCTCTCCCTCCTTTCTTAAAAAGTGGGACAACATTAGCTACCCTCCAATCCACAGGGACTGATCCTGAATCTATAGAACATTGGAAAATGATCACCAATGCGTCCACAATTTCTAGCACCACCTCCTTAAGTATCCTGGGATGCAGACCATCAGGCCCTGGGGATTTATCAGCCTTCAGTCCCATTCGTGATTAATGGGTCCATTTGGGATCAATTGTTGCAACAACAATGTGCAAATGTGTAAAGAGTTTCCATGGATGTTATTGTGGAAATCCAGATCACGTTATGCTCCACATAATAAGATGTACTCTACACACATTTAACAATGGCATTACTTAGATAAACATCTTCTCAATGATATTGGATTGTTCACACCACAAAATGAAGCCACACAGATGAAGATACCAATTTTTGGATATAAGAATAATTAGAAGTCGGGGATGTTACATTTCGGAAAGCTTTCTCTTTACCAGAACCCCAGATTGAATTTTACTTTCTTCATATTTATTGTTAACTTAAACAATGTCAGTTCAGTTTAGTTTAGTTTATTGTGACATGTACTGAGGTACAATGAAAAGCTTTTGTTGCATGCTAACCATCCAGAAGACAATAAATGATTACAATTGATCCATCTACAGTGTATAGATACATGATAACGGAATAACATTTAGAGCAAGGTAAAGCCAGCGAAGTCTGATCAAGGATAGTCCGAGGGTCACCGAAGAGGTAGATAGTAGTTGAGGACTGCTCTCTGGTTATGGTAGGATGATGCATTTGCCTGATAACAGCTGGGAAGAAACTGTCTCTGAATCTAGTGGTGTGCGTTTTCACACTTGTATACCTTTTGCCTGATGGGAGTGGGGAGAAGAGAGAGTGGCTAGGGTGCGACTCATCCTTGATTATACTGCTGGCCTTGCCAAGGCAGCATGAGGTATAAATGGAGTCGATAGAAGGGAGGTTGGGTTGTGTGATGACCTGGGCTGCATCCACAATTTGCTGCAATTTCTTGCGGTCTTGGATGGAGCAGTTCCCAAACCGAGCTGTGAAGCATCCTGGATGTACATCCAAGAATCTGTTCAAGATTCAGACACTGCAAATTCTCTCTCGCTACCATCTAACATTATAAGAATATAATTAAAAATCACAATGATCTAGTAAAATGATTAAGCAGCTCCCAATCAGTTATAAGAAACCCTCTACAAAAGTTTCCTTCATCAAATATTTAATTTACCAAAGATGATTATGCAACAAAAAAAAAGGAATCCATATACAGGAATAGAACTTGTGGAAGTCAATTTCTTCTGGCGCATTTGGCTTTTGTAAATCAATCAAAAGTTTTGTGGGCCCTTGCACTGTGCATTAGTGCTGAAGCTAAATGCATTTATTTCCTTCAGGTCTTTCTCTGCTGTTCCTGCCCTTTCTCTGGAGTATGAGGCCGGAACATTCTGTTCATTGGCTTGACTATAAATGGTGGTTTCACACCCTGAGGCAAAGAGCTCTGGCAGCATCCTGACTCCCATCTCACTTCACACATTTAATACAAAATTTATGGATTTTACGAACTCGCCACTGATCTCAAATATTACAAAGGGTGTTGATCCTGTCACATTGGTTGGTTAACCTTAATTGCATAATGATGGAGAAGATTGTTTTCAGAGTTTGACCATAATATGTGTAAGTTTTGATATGATCAAATGCATGTTTTATTCAGCTTAATGTGACTTGGGTTAAGCCGCATTTGGAGTGTGGCATGCTGTTTTGGTTGCCCCATTACAGGACGGATGTGGAGGCTTTGGAGAGGGAGCAGAGGATGTTTGCCAGAATGCTGCCTGGATTAGAGGGTATTAGCTGTACAGAGAGGCTGACTTAGATTGTTTTCGCAGGAATGCTGGAGATTGAGGGGAGACCTTGTAGAAGTATATCAATTCATGATAGTTATAGATCGGGTAGTCAGTCAGAACATTTTATCCCAGAGTGGAAATATTAAAGACTAGAGGGTATAGCTTTAAGGTGAGAGAGGCAAATTATGCAGTGTGATGGGTATCTTTAAAGTGCTGCCGGGGGTATGGTGCAGGCAAATATGATAATGGCGTTTAAGAGACTATTAAATCAGCACATGGATATGCAAAGTATGGAGGGATATGGATGTGCAGGCAGATGAGTTTATCTTGGCATCATGTTTAGCACAGACACTGGGCCGAAGGGCCTGTTCCTGTGCTGCACTCTTCTATGTTCTTGTTTTCAGGTGCTCTTTTACAGCTTTACTGCTGATTAAACTGTGGGACCGGTGAACTGCAGAAGGCAGAAAATCTAGGGAGAAGACCTCTATCAGAATGAGATGCAGTTAATTACCGACAAAGGAGGCAGGGGATCAGAGAAGAGTAAGGACAAGAGAGGGATAGGAATGAAATTAGAGCGAAGTTAGCGAAAAAGAACATGCCGCTGCTTCAACTGCACACCCTGCGTTGCTCCGAGATACTGCATGTCAGGATACACCAGACCAACATCAAATAATGTGTCTTGCATTGATTAGTGCCATACCAACACTGAGCATGATTGCTGATAAACAGGCAATCTTAAGATGTGGTGGAGCTTTACATAATGTGTCTTCATTAGAACATGGTACAGCACTGAAACAAGCCCTTCGGCCTCATAATATCTGTGCCCAACTTGATGCCAAGACCTACTCTTATCTGCCTGCATGTATTCCATATTCCTCCATTTCCTGTATATCCTGGTGCCTATCTAAATGCCTCCTAAATATCAATATTGTATTTGCCCACCACCATCCCCAGCAGTGGATTCCAGGCACTCATGACCCTCTGTAAAAGACACATTCAGCACACCTCCTTTAAATGTTGCCCCCCCCCTCACCCCTCACCTTAAAACGGCGTGCTCTACTATTTGATATTTCCATCCAGAGAAAAAGGTTTAGACTGTCCACCCTGGCTGTACCGAGCTTCACTTTGTGTACTTCTATCAGGTCTCCCTTCATCCTCTAGTATTCATGAAAAAAAATCCAAGTCTGTCCAACCTCTCCTGGTAGCTAATGCTCCCTAATCCAGGCATCTGGTAAATCTCCTCTGAACCCTCTCAAAAGCCTCCACATCTTTCCAGTATTGGGCCGATTAGAACTGCAGGTAATATTGCAAATGCAGCTTAACTGAAGTCCTATAAAGCTGCATCTCCTGATTGCACTCAATGCCCCACTTTGACCTGCCATCTGCATGAGGCAGAAAACATGCCAAGTGCTCAGATAGCTTAACTAAGAATTGATGAACTCCGAATGCCACCTTAAAAAGTAACTTCCCATTGATTTCCACAAAGTACACAGCACTTTGTTTGCCTTCAGGAAAGTTCAGGCCGGTTCTGTGAATGTTGGTAAAGCATTCCTGCTTCTCTTTTGACTCTATTAGCTGGTCTAAATTGCTAGAAAGAGTTGTAGCGAGGCAATGCTATGCCCATGATAGATTTTTATTTATTACAAAGCCGACCCATTTAAATATCGATTATTTCCATCAATTTCTCCCTTATTTCCAGAATGTAGAAAGAAAGAACTGCAGATTCTGGTTTATACTAAAAATGGACACAAAGTGCTGGGGTAACTCAGCGGGTCAGACGGCACCTCTGGAGAAAAAGGATGGCTGACATTTTGGGTTGGGACTTCTACTTGAAAGTAGGGGTACAGAAGGCCTGACTGTGAAGTCTTCCAAGGGCACGGCAACCCATTGAGTCAGTTTCAAAATCATGGTAAAGTTCGCATTCTTACCTGGAAAACATCAAATGTTATAACTAACTGTAAGATTTGTTAATTATGGCCAATATTGTCCTTCCCCTTTCCCCATCCTCCCAGTCGAGTTACTACTTCCACCAGTCAGTGATGAGAGAGTAGCCAGACTCCAGGAAGCCCAACAGGCTGACCCCATTGGCAGACTCTGCATCACTTGTTCATCATTGACATGAGGGCAAAGGACAGTAACTGCACACTGCACACCCTGATGGCCAAAACCTGATCTTCACCTTTGTCAATGGGCTCATAAACGTAATTTAGTCCCATTTTACAAATAGAACTATTTGAATGACAAATTGCTTGGTTCTATTCAAATCAACCAAAGAACTAAATCCCCTGGGGGAAAAAATCCATCCAGTGTAGTGCATCAAGATAGAATTCGTAGTATGTGTGTGCAAGATACATCTTCTGGATGCACTGGGACGCATCCTTAGTGATGTGACCTGGGGTCATCGGGTGTTTAGGGTCTCACAACATCAGACACCCTCGCCCAGGCGACCCAGCCGGGGTTGATCAGGCCCCGACTTGTGTCCCAGCAACTACTGCCCACGGATCAGCCCTCTTAATCCAAAGCCATCTAGTGGCTTTCTCTGCGGCTTCGCTTGCGAATTGAATGGCCTTCCTCTTTGCCAGCCCTGTAATGCCCAATTGGTTGAGGAGTAATGTTTAAAAAAAACTAGGTATAATTGTGTAGAAAGAATCACATTTAACAATTAACACATTCACTTAATAAGATTATTGTAAAATGACATGATACATGATGGAAGCAATAGTTAGTTAAAACATATGTTTACAATTTTAATAGCAGGGTATCTAGAACCAGGGTTAGCCTATGGCTTGTGCTGCACTCCAGAATCTTTTAATACATCTCGTTGATGTCCAACAGGCTCAAAACATGAATGAACTTTACTTTTCTCTGATAATTAAATCCAATCAGAATATTAACTTTTAATGAATGGCTCCAAGAAAAATGGAAATTATTTGAGTTATAAAGTCAGGGTCAGGGTTAATTAATTAACATTCTAAAAATGTTCTGTAATTTTATTTGACCCTTATCTGAATACTTCTAATCAATTTGTGGGGCATTGAGTTTTGACAAGTAATTAAAGAATTAACCATTAAAAGTTTCATAATGAAATTTTATTTTCTAACTTGGGCAGATTTACTTTTTAAAATGCAGTCACTGAAGCACTAGCAATTGAGCTTTTGAGCAAGGAAAATTACTGAACTAATGTAAATTCTTCATCGTAGATACAATTGCCGCATCATTCATATTAAGTTCATAGTGGCTTACTTCATCCGAGGAAGGACCTAATATGAAAGATACTTGAATGCCCATATAAAAGAAATGGAAGTTGGCAGAATAATGGACAATTAACTTCCAGGAGGACTGTCTGGGAGTACCATGAAAGCCATCTCCACACCCAAATGCCAAATTGAGCTTGGGTTTCATTCCTTTCTGGGATTTCACTCAGTCAAAAGCTTCCTGCCAATCAGTACAGTTCACTGAAAACTCTCAGTAGAGTTGGATTGCTGGCCTGGGGATTCAGTTCCCAGTAAAGTTGGGAAGACTGGTGGGTAACCCAGCAGGTAGTGGGAACGTCAGTGGTTCAATAGTCAATAAGAGTTCCTGCCAATCAACCCACCTTCTGACATGAAAGAAGGTGGAGCCGGTCTGTGGCACAGTTGGTAGAGCTGCTGCTTCACAGCATTAGACACCCGGGTTTGATCATGACCTCAGTTGCTGTCCGTGTGGAGTTTGCATGTTCTCCCTTTGAGCGCGTGGGTTTTCTCCGGGTGCTCTAGTTTCCTCCCACATTCAAAGGACGTATGGGTTTGTAAGTTATAAATGGTCTCTGTCAAATTGTCCCCAATGTGTAATGAGTAGTTCAGAAAATTGGATAACTTTGAACTGGCGCAAAAGGGTGATTGATGGTCAGCGAGGACTCGGTGGACCACAGGGACCTGTTGCCATGCAGCTTCTCTAAACTAAATTAAATTAAAACTAAGTACAGGCAGTTACAGCAGAACCACTTCTGAAAACAGTTGTGAGGTTTGCTTAATCTTTCCTCAGCCATCCTTCAATGGAACTATATTATACTGATGAGTTTCAGTAAGTAGGAGGAACATGTTGACTCAGAACAAAACTTTAAAATCGACTATACTAATTATTCTAATAGAGTACGTATCCAACTGAAATTGGAAGTTGCTCTCGCATCTGAAGGCAACTTGTTTGTGGTTTTCTGATGTTCTGTTACTTGAACCTTCCCGCAACGCCCTAAACCCACATCCTGCACGAGGTTACAATTCACAGCATATTTCACCTTTCCAGCATCCGGCCATGATCGCTGATTCCTAACTTTACAGGGTAAGAATTTCAGATTAATTTCTGATCATAATTTCCCTTGCACACAAAAAATTAATTAGACCATTACTCAGATTTTGACTTCACCAACACCATTCCCAGCCACTGTGATGGTCTTTTAGAGAGTGGCAGTCTACCAAGATCAAGGTTGACTTGTTTCCACTCTGGTTCTGTGAAAAACACAAAGTGCTAGAGTAACTCAGAGGGTCAGGCAGAATCTCTGGAAGACAGATTTTTTTTAGTCAGGGGGGTGGGGGGGAGGGAATCTGTAGAATTCATTGCCACAGATAGCTGTGGAGGTCAAGTCATTGGGTATTTTTAAAGTGGAGAATTACAGATTCTTGGTTAGCTAGGGTGTCAAAGTTATGGGGAGAAGGCAGTTGAATGCGGTTGATAGGGAAAGATAGATCAGCCATGATTGAATATTGGAGTATGCTCGATTTGCTGAATGGCCTAATTCTGCTCCTATGACTTCTGGTGTGGATAGGTAACATTTCGCGTTGGGACCCTTCTTCAGATGACAATGTTACTCTTGGAAATGGATAATAATGACCTCACATTGAACTATTTCTGCATTCTTGCTACCAACAAAGCTTCTTCCGGGTAGTGTTCAAAATAGAACAGTACAGATTCAGTAGCTGAGGCGATAATCAGCAGATTTCTTACCATATAACCATATAACCATATAACAATTACAGCACGGAAACAGGCCCATTCGGCCCTACCAGTCCACGCTGACCACTTTCTCTGACCTAGTCTCATCTACCTGCTCTCAGACCATAACCCTCCAATCCCCTCCCATCCATATACCTATCCAATTTGCTCTTAAATAATAAAATCGAGCCTGCCTCCACCACTTCCACCGGAAGCTCATTCCACACAGCCACCACCCTCTGAGTAAAGAAGTTACTCCTCATGTTACCCCTAAACTTTTGTCCCTTAATTCTGAAGTTATGTCCCCTTGTTGGAATCTTCCCCACTCTCAAAAGGAAAAGCCTACCCACGTCAATTCTGTCCGTCCCTCTTAAAATTTAAAAAACCTCTATCAAGTCCCCCCTCAACCTTCTACGCTCCAAAGAATAAAGACCCAACCTGTTCAACCTCTCTCTGTAGCTTAAGTGCTGAAACCCAGGCAACATTCTAGTAATTCTATTACCTCTATAGAATTGTTCCATGAAACTTCAGTCGATCTTAGGGAGGTCCAGTGCCATTCATTCTCAGTGTACACCACTGTGCTGCAACTTCATGTAGTTCACTTCCCACTTCCTTGGTCCCTTTTTCACAAAAAAATGGTGTCGTCAGTTTTAAAGTGTGAAAGAGGTAGGGTATGGGTGTAGAATCCCAAAGCTTGGCAGCTAGGAATGACCATCTCCAACAAGAGAGTGTCTAATCAACTTCCCTCAATAATTGCCATTCATTACTACCAGACTACTTCACCACTGATATGCTGGGTGTCACTGTGACCAGAAGTGGACCAGTCACACACACAATTTGGGAAGAAGAGCAGGACAGAACCTAGGTTTTACTAATCCATTTCTTGTCTTCCCAATATGTTTTCATTATTAACAAGATATTAAAAGGAAAAATATTTGCCACAGCAAAATGGAAGGTGATATAACATTGAGAAAGCTGAACATCATTGAGTTTAAGCTGGTGGATGTGGTGTCTTCTAATTTGCACATTAGAAGCCCCATCCACCAGCTAATAAGTAGACATGGTCCAATACATTGCATGGTGGGAGCCAGTTGCAGGAACTCACCACAAGTTTTTAGGAGCCTTCTTCAGACTGGTTTTTGGAGTTCTGAGACGGCGAATGAGGTCAACGTGGAAACATTCATCTGAAGGTGCAAGACAGATGGTTGGTGTGTGAGGGGTGCACTCCTCCTTCTGCTGCTTATGCAGCGTTGTGGTGTGCATTGGCTGAGGTTCTCACTACCACCCTGAATGCTCCTGCCTCACTGAGTGGTCATGGGCTAGAGATTCCGTGGAATCAGTGTTGATGTCGCATTTATACGAGAGGCTTTGAGCACATCCTTGAAACTTTTCTTCCAGCTGACCAGCAATGTGACAGACTTAGAGGAAGGGTCCTGACCTGATACGTTGTCTCTCCGTTCCCTCCGCAGATGCTGCCTGACCCACTGAGTTCCTCCAGTACTTTGTATTTAGCTAGACTTTGAAATAGATTGTCTTTCTTGGGAGTCTGGCCTCAAGTATGTGAATGATATGGCCAGCCCAATGGAATCAACTGGGGCTTAGTATCAAGCAGGAACAACATTTTGCACCAAAGTTTCACATCTCATCCTCGTTGTTCATTTTCTGAAACTCTTGCTACTTAATTGGATACCGAAATGCAAAAAAATTGGATTTGTTTTAGTGGCCTGTGTTTTGTCTGCAGAAAAGAGTTCAGACATACATTCCACTTTGTGCAAGGTGTTGGTAAGCAATTGGTTGGTTGCTAGGTGTCTGATGATGGTAAATAAAAGTGAATCAATGCAGTGACAGTGAATCGAACACCATCAATATTCATCATTGAGGTTGTGAACATACTCTTACCTGTGCGTGATTCATTCAACAAGTAATGGTTCACGGAGTCATAAGCTGCAGATCCTGGAATCTTGAGCAAAACATGAAGTGCTGGAGCAACTCAGTGGATCAGGCAGCATCTGGGGGGAAATGGACAGTTGGGGTTTTGGGTTGGGACTCTTCTCCAGAGTGAGGGGTGTCCAAATTTATACATACTGAAGAGTGCCAGGAAGAATTGTTTAATTAGCAAAACATTGTCAGGGCTCTAGTAAGAGTAATGCAGGTGTCCTCGACAAAGCCTGCATTTTGAAGAGAGAGGTTAGCCAGAATTACCAGGATCTCAGTATCATGGAATGGTGATTATACTGCAGGAGATCACTTGGCCCTTCCAGTCTAGACCAGCTCTTGTAACACAATCTGCCAATCCCGCACCTCTGTCCTCTCCCCATCATCCTGTAATTTTTATCTTTCAGATATTTACCTGGTTCCCTTTTGAACATTACAGTTGTATCATCCTCTATTACCACCTCTGGCAGTGCATAACCATTCAAGGCATGAAATATTTCCTCTCCTAACCCCAAGTCACTTGGTTCATTTTGCATTTACTTTCATGTCATCTCAAGATCCCTCTGCCAAGAGAAGCAGTTTTTCTTCATTTATACCCTTTATGAATTTAAGTAGTTCAATCCAATCTCCTCTCAGCTAATTAAAACAAGGAGAATAACCCAAACTTCTCAAGAGTATTCAGATAAGTCCATCTGCCCTGAAATTATGTTGGTAAATTTCTACTGAACCTTCTCTAAAAACTTAACACCTTAACTGGATACAATTCTTCAGCTTTGGCAAAACCAATGCTATAAAGTAGAAATAAAGAACTGCAGATGCTGGTTTACAAAAGCAGAAACAGGTACTGGAGTAACTCAGCAGGCCAGGTGATGTAGTCAGTCAGAACCTTTTTTCCAGGATAGATATATCAAAGACTAGAGAAATTAGCTTTAAGGTGAAAGGGCAAAGCTTAAAGGGGATGTGTGGGATAAGTTTTTTATACAGAGGGTGATGAACACCAGGAGCTCACTGCCAGTGATGGTGTTGGAGGCAGATGCAATAGTGGCATTTACAAGACTTTTAGATGGGCATATGGATGTTCAAGGAATGGAGGGGTAGAGATCATGTCCAAGCAGATGAGATTAGTTTAGCTTGGCATCATGTTCAGTACCAACATTGAAGGCCGAAAAGCCTGTTCCTGTGCAGTACTTCTCATGTGCTATGTTCTGCCTTCCCTCCCACTGAAAACTAACTTGCATTTATGTTTTTTCCAGATGAGATGAAGGGGAGCAAACACAAAATATTAACAGTATCTCTTTCCATAAATGCTGCCTGACCTGCTGAGTGTTTCCAGTACTTCCTGTTTTTGTTTCAGATTTTCACCATCCGCAGTTTTTTAATCTGCTGATTCTGTGCCTTCGTAGTGTTTTTAAAGCTTTCCTTCTCGTTAAGATTAAAAAGGTCTCAAACCAAAATATTTATCATCCCGCTGCTGCCACAGTTGCTTCCTGGCCTGTTGAGTTCCTCCAGCAGTTTGATTTCTGCTCCAGATTACAGTATCTGCAGTCTCTTGTGCTTCCACTAAACTTTGCTGCGCTTTTGGAGTTATTGAATTTATTGGAGTTATTGACCTGGGTGTCATGGTGCACCAGTCATTGAAAGCAAGCATGCAGGTGCAGCAGGCAGTGAAGAAAGCGAATGGTATGTTGGCATTCATAGCAAAAGGATTTGAGTTTAGGAGCAGGGAGGTTCTGCTGCAGTTGTACAGGGCCTTGGTGAGACCGCACCTGGAGTATTGTGTGCAGTTTTGGTCTCCTAACCTGAGGAAAGACGTTCTTGCCTTAGAGGGAGTACAGAGAAGGTTCACCAGATTGATCCCTGGGATGGCGGGACTTTCATATGAGGAAAGACTGGATAGACTGGGCTTGTACTCGCTGGAATTTAGAAGACTGAGGGGGGATCTTATAGAAACATATAAAATTCTTAAGGGGTTGGAGAGGCTAGATGCGGGAAGATTGTTCCCGATGTTGGGGGAGTCCAGAACCAGGGGTCACAGCTTAAGGATAAGGGGGAAGTCTTTTAGGACCGAGATGAGAAAACATTTCTTCACACAGAGAGTGGTGAGTCTGTGGAATTCTCTGCCACAGAAGGTAGTTGAGGCCAGTTCATTGGCTATATTTAAGAGGGAGTTAGATGTGGCCCTTTTTGCTAAAAGGATCAGGGGGTATGGAGAGAAGGCAGGTACAGGCTACTGAGCTGGATGATCAGCCATGATCATATTGAATGGCGGTGCAGGCTCGAAGGGCCGAATGGCCTACTCCTGCACCTATTTTCTATGTTTCTATGTTCCTAAACACTTTTTTGAACAGTACAGTAATATAATATTTCCAGTCCTCAGACACCACTTCTGAATCTATTGATTCTCACAAGGTATTATTTTTTTCCTTTATTTTCCTCAGTTATCCAAGATGCATGCCATCTGGACCAAGTGATTTATGTCCTGGAAGTCTGCACATGTCTGGACCGAGTGATTTAAGGCTAAATCCAGTTGGCCTTTCTACTAAGCTCTCTAAATCAACTTTTTAGCTCATCAAGAATCTCAACTACATCCTCCCTAAGTGGGAAGATAGACATAAAATGTTGGAGTAAATTAGCGGGTCAGGGAGCATCTCTGGTGAAAAAAAGTTGATGTTTCAGGTGGAGACCCTTCTTCAGACTCAAACCGAAACGTCGAACCCGACTCAAACCGAAAGTCTCAACCCGAAACGTCACCTATTCCTTTTCTCTCGAGATGCTGCCTGATCCGCCGAGTTACTCCAGCATTTAGTGCCGATCTTCGGTGCAAACCAGGTATCACAAAATGCTGGAGTAACTCAGCAGGTCAGGCAGCATCTAGGAGAGAGGGAATGGGTGCAAACCAGTATCTGCAGTTCCTTCCTACACATTCCCTTAGTGGGACTCCAGCAAAATCTTTCTTCCTTAGTGTAAAATCATGTAAAGCAGTCATTTGATGCCCTGGCCTCAGTGAGTAGATTTCCCTTTAGGCTTCTCCTCGGCCACATTTTTACTTTTGCGATCCTTTTGCTGCTTGCATGCTTTGAGAATATTTTTCGATCTTCACCTTAGGCCGCCGATTGCTTAATTCCAATTTTGCTTGCCAGACCTTGATTCCAATTTACCCTGGACACATCTGTTCTCACATTATTGAAACTGGCCTTACTCCAACTGGCTTTTTTAACTTGGAATAGTCTACATACTTTTACATTCTGACTCTAAACCCAAACTCTTATGATTGGTAGTTCCAAGGGGAATTCACCCCCTATCCCATCACTCGTTCTTGCTCCACTTGATCTGGCTCATTTTCCGGAATCAAGTCCACCAGTGCCACCCAACTCTGAGCTACAAACATACTGACCTGGGAATTTCTCTTCCATATACCTTAGAAATACAGCATGGAAACGGGCCATTTGGCCCACTGAGTCCGCGCTGACCAGCATTCACCCCGTACACTTGCACTATCCTATACACTAGGGACAATTTACAATTTACAGAAACCAATTAACCTACAAACCTGCACGTCTTTGGAGTGTGGAAGGAAACCTGAGCATCCGGAGAAAACCCTTGTGGTTACAAGGAGAATGTACAAACTCCATACAGCACCCATTGTCAGTCTCTGGCACTGTAAGACATCAGCTCTACCACTATGTCTCTGTGCCGCCCATACTCCTGCTCTTTATCACTTATTTTCATACAAAGGGTGGTGGGTGTATGGAACGAGCATCCAGAGGAGGTAGTTGAGACAGGAACTATTGCAAAGTTCAAGGAACAATTAGACGTACATGGATAGGACAGGTTTAGAGAGACATGGGCCAAATGCAGGCAGGTGGGACATACAGTATTGGTTGGTGTGTGTGAGTTGGACCAATGGGCCTGTTTCCGCACTGTATGACTCTATGTTATTACTATCTTAGTCTTTGGAGAATTGAAGCCCTCGTTAGCAATACTTTATAACTTTTACTCATCTCTGTAAATAGCCCACAGATTTGTTTTTCAATATTCTTCACACACGTTGGAGGTCTGCAGGATAAACTCAGCAGTATAATCATACTTGTATTGATTCTTACTTTAAACAGATGATCTTGTCCTTAATCATTCCAGGACATCGTCTCTCTCCTGTGCTGCCATGTTCTCCTTAATCAATATTAATAATAATAATAATAATACATTTTATTTATATAGCGCTTTTCATATACTCAAAGACGCTTTACAGAGATTTTGAGAACATAGGGGAAATGAATAAATAGATAAATAAGTAAATAAATAAATGAACAGAGAAAGGAGACAGAAGGTGAGGTGACCTTCAGTGGTTGAAGGCAGTACTGAACAGGTGAGACTTCAGCGATGTTTTGAATGTGGTGAGTGTGGGGGAGTCTCTAACGGTTTGGGGTAGTGAGTTCCATAGGGTGGGAGCAGCGATGGAGAAAGCCCTGTCCCCCCAGGATCTGAGTTTAGTCCGGATGTGGGGGGATAGGAGATTGGCAGCGGCAGAGCGGAGTGTGCAGGTGGGAGTGTGCCTGTGGAGGAGGTCGGTCAGGTAGGATGGGGCCAGGTTATGGAGGGCTTTGTAGGTTATGAGGAGGATTTTGTACTGGATTCTCTGGGGGATGGGGAGCCAGTGGAGTTTATAAAGGACGGGGGTGATATGGTCACGGATCGAGGTGTGTGTGAGTAGACGGGCAGCGGAGTTTTGAATGTATTGAAGTTTATTGATGATTTTTGAGGGTGCGCCATAGAGGAGGCTGTTGCAGTAGTCCAGACGGGAGGTGATGAAGGCGTGGATGAGGGTTTCTGCAGCTGTGGAGGAGAGGGATGGACGGAGACGGGCAATGTTTTTGAGGTGGAAGAAGGCTGTCTTTGTGATGTGTTTGATGTGTTTGTCGAAGGAGAGGGTTGTCACTCTTATCACTCTTCTTCCCTTCTTCCATTCCCTATCTTTACTCCCTTTAATGAATATATTAGGTCTTAGGATGGCACAGTGGTGCAGAAGTAGAGTTGCTGCTTTACAGCGCCAGAGACCAGATTCAATCCCAACTATGGGTGCTGTCTGCACGGAGTTTGTACGTTCTCCCTGTGACCACATGGGTTTCTCCTGGTGCTTCAGTTTCCTCCCATATTCCAAAGACGTACATGTTTGTAAGTTCATTGGCCTATGTGAATTGCCCTAGTGTGTAGGATGCGAAACTGGGATAACATAGAACTAATGTACGGGTAATTGTTAGTCAGCACAAATGTAACCATGTGATAGCACGATATTCTCATCCCAGGAAATAACCCGGTGAACCGCTTATTGATTGTATCCTATGACAGTCTATCCTTTCTTAAATAAGGGAACCAAACATGCACTCTAGTATTGTCTTACCAGTACCCCATACAATAGGAACAATATTTCTCCATTTCAAAACTCCAGGCCTCTTCAATTAAGACCAATAAGCCATTTGCCTTCCTAACAATCAATTGCACCTGTTGCAATTGGTGCAAATGAGCACCTAGATCCTTTTACTTTACTCATCTGCATTCCTTCACCATTTGGATAAAATTGTACATTCCATGGGTCTGGGATGATCTGCTATGCCTCATTATCCGGTAACCTCATTTAACAGGAAAGAAAATACTAAAAAAACAAATATTTTAAAATTACTATTTAAAAGTAATGTTAAAGTGTTTTACTTAGCCTGAATGATTTTGTTTTAACTCGCTGACATTTTGTTTAAGACAAAGGCCTGTCTAAACTCACTAAAGTTTGGTTCTCACATTTCTTTCACATTGGAAAATGTTTTTTTCTGAACAGGATCGAGTGGTTTGGAGAATAAGAGAAGCAATTGGGATGGAAATGAATCAGAGTATCCAAAATGTTTATTAGTCATATTTATCAAGAAGTGAACCTGCGAAGCCAATGTAATCCCACTAGCCCACTCACATGAGTTAACTTCCTTCTGATCTTTACAAGCTAGAATGTTTATCAGTACACTGTGCTCCTTCTCACAGCGTCACGAATTGGAGGGGTTTGGACATTCACAAAACACTTAAGCTGAGTGCACAGGAAAATGAGGCCAATACTCACATCAATGGAGAGGGGAAAGTTGAACTTCTACCAATGGTGAAGGAGTGGCAGCTTGGCCATTTCTTCATACAGCCTGAGGAAATATGTGCCCGTGAATGAATGTGACAAATATCCTACTATAAACAGCAAGAAGAAACATTAGCATGCTGATTGATCAAATCAAGTCAAGTTTATTTGAATATCTATATACTAAAACACTCGTTTGTTATCTTGTTTGTGATTGAACTTCAGGAAAAACGGTACACGATAGCGCGACAATTTTAGGCCCACCTTACTCACCATTGCCACTTTAGTGATAATGCAAGTACTTTTATTGCAATCGGGCTTATATTTTTTGTTATTCACATTTTAAAGTTTAAAAGGATGGGAGAGGGAGGGGAGGAGGAGGGGGGGTGGGGGAGAAGGGAGAGGGGAGGGTGGGGGGGTTGAGGAGAGAGGGGAGGGGGGGGAGGGGAGGGTGCTGCACCAATACAGGAGAGGTTTGGGCCCAACGGGTCCACTTGGTCTAGTATCCAATATTCATTTTATTCTTATATATATGCGTCTGTGGATATGGTCAATGCCATCATTTATTTTCTGTCCCTTACTGTCTTTGGTAAGGTAGTAATGAGCCACTTTCCTGAACCACTGAAACTGCACAATAAATGTGGTCCGATGGTACTGTAACTAGGAAGTTCCAAAATTTGGACACAACAATCATGCAGCATTGGCAATATAGATCCAAAGTAGGTAGGTGTGAGTTGAATGTCAACTTGCATACACCATGCACTGTTCTTGCCCTACTTAGTGGTAGATTCATAGTTTGAGCGATGCTGCTAAAAAAACGCATGAAGAGCTCCTGCATCTTGCTCGCACCATGCAATGTATTGGACTGTGTCTATTTTTTAGTTGATTGATGGAATCCTAAACCACATCCACCAGCTTAAAGCTCAATGGTGTTCAGCTTCCTGAAAATTGCATCAGTGCCCTTTGTTCCTTTTTTATATCTTGTTAATAGTGAAAACATTTTGGGAAGTCAGGAAATGAATTTGTAATACCAATGCTCTGTCCTACACTTCTTAGATTATCCCAGTGACTGGTCATGTTCTGGTCTCATTGACACCTATTATATCAATAGCAGAGGAGTCTTATAGTTTTGAAGGGCAAATATTTAGGGAAGATGATTAGACACTCTGTTGTTGGAGATGGTCATTGCTAGCACGTGTAATACAAATGTTACTTGCCACTTATCATCAGTGAACATCCCACTTCTGATAAGATGAAGGGTGGAACAGCTGAGGACCCTGTCCTCAGAATCTCCTGCAGCAATATTCCTGAAATGATTGGCTTCCAAAATTCACAACCACTTTTATTTGTGCTAGAAGTCTAGAGTTTTTCTGCATTGCCTGTAGACGACTACTTAAATTGATCCCATGATGCTACAATCAGTCAAATGTTGCCATGCTGCCAATGGCAGTTACACTCACCTCACACCTTTTCTGCAAGTCCGGAGCAGAGTGGTCATGGTGGAATTCAAACAGTGCATCAGAGTCAAGTCATAGGTGAATATTTGGCTCTTGAAAGCTCTGTTGTGGACAACTTCCACACTTTGTTCATTGAGATTAAACGGATGGGACTAGATTTGTGCTGCGGAGTAGCATATTTCCGGACAATCTTTCACGTTGTAAGCAGGGGCGTCTTTACAGCATTATGGGCCCCGGGCAAAGCAGTGTACTGGGGCCCCTACGACAACTCTCCTCCTCCCACCCTCCCCGTCGCCCCCACCGTTACTCTCCCCCACCCCCATTTCCCTACCAGCCCCCCCCCCTGTCGTGCCGGCGAAAAGCACTTACCGAAAAGCACTTAGCGATGGACTTAGGGTGCTACATTTTTGCGAAAAGCACTTACAGATCGCTGTGAGAAGCACTTAGCGATGGAAAAGCAAAGCACTGAGGGAGCTAATTGTTGCGAAACAGATCACTGTGAGAAGCACTTAGGGATGGAAAATGTTGCGAAAAAAAACACTTAGGGACCGAAAATGTTGCGGAAAAAAGCACTTATTGAACCTACATTTTTAAAGTAGTATTTATTTATTGCAAGTCACTTAACATACACAGATCAGCAAGGGGCCCCTATGCTCGTGGGGCCCCGGGCAAGTGCCCATCAGGCCCATGCGTTAAGACGGCCCTGGTTGTAAGTGAGATGGAAGCATTACAACTTTTGTCAGAAGACGGGTCCCAATGCAGAATGTCGTTTGTCCATTCCCACCACAGATGCTGCCTGTCGCACTGGGTTACTCCAGCACTTTGTTTTTTGCTCAAAATTCCAACAGTTGCAATTGCTTGTTAGACCTTTACTGGACTATTGGTTGCAGCTGGTTCTACAATACATTTGCATTCCAAACCCCTCAGATTAAGATATGAGTTACGATTGGTGTGCAATTAAGGTTAGTTGCTCCGACTCTACTTAATGCTAACTTAAACCTGTGTACCCATTTTCTCTGCCATGTGAATGAAGCTACAACTGAATGAAGAACGTTTAAGAAACATTTTTCTTATTGAGTCTACATCACAAGATTAGAAATTGTTCAGCCAGAGCTGAACACACATCTTGGCAATTGCATACAATTGCATCTTGCACTTCTTGTGCGTGGTGGTGGACAGATTGGTGGAAGCAGGGCCGCGACGTGAACGCTCTTTCCTTGACCTTGACCTCCAAGAACATTTAGATAGGTAGTTGGATAGGACAGGTTTGGAGGAATACTAGACCAAGTGGACCTGTTGGGCCCAAACCTCTACTGCATTGGTGCAGCACCCTCTCCTTCCCCCCTCCCCCCTGCCCTCCCGCCCTCCCATCCCTCGCCCCTCCCCTCACCCTTCCGCCCCATTTCCCTCCCCCCTCCATTCCATCCCCCTCAACCTTCCTTATCCACCCTCCTCCCACCTCCTTCCCCCCTCTCCCTAGGAGATAGATTTAAACTTTAAAATGTGAATAACTTTAAAAATATAACACCGATTTCAATTAAACTTCTTCCATTAGCACTAAAGGGACGACGGTAAGGTGGGCCTAAAATTGTTGCGCTATCGTGTACCATTTTGGCTGTAGTTCAGGAACAAACAAACAAACAAACGAGAGTTTTAGTGTATAGATGGGTCAAACGCAGGCAGGTGGGACTAGTGTAGATGGGACATGTTGGCCGGTGTGGGCAAGTTGGGCCGAAGGGTCTATTTCCACGCTGTAAGACTCAATGACACTACAACAATTTGTTTCTCTGATCACAACTAGGAGGGCAGAGAGATTTCTAAAATTGGCTGCAACAAGTCCAGGCAAGAGAGAGGGTAAAAATTTTGCCCAAGAACTTTTGCTCCTCTTTGCTGACCAGCAATATTTTATGGGAAACACTGGAGAACACAACTGTGATACTTTTAGAATAGAGTAACCAAAATAATCATATTTCCTGGGCTCCTATACAGGAGTGCTTGGGTGAGTGAAGGATGATGAAAAAAAAGGAATTGCATCAGAGACATACAGATGATCGTCATCATAGTGGTGAGATCCTTATGGAGTAATTCATACATTCAAACTGGGAATAATGCCCATTTAGAACTGGAATATTTATTCTGAACGGCCTGTACCATGTTTGACTGGGGTTGTTATTTATTGATTATATCTGGATACTTTTTTATTAATTGTTTTATATATTTTTTTGTGGTAATACATTAATATATAACTGGCACCTACCAGTTTAATGCAACCCCCTGCAGCAACATAAATGGCAGCAAGGATAAGCAATGTTGAATGAGAGATCTGGAGCCTTAAATTCTGAGGCAAGTTGGATCACACGGCAGATTTTTATGCAAAAGAGGGGAAAAAGTATTGTAAAGCAGAATAGATTGCACAAACCATTCACAAATTCATTCAACATAGTGACTCCATTCGTAATCTTTCCAGGTGAGCCACAGCAGAATCAATGGCAACACCAGAAGCTGCACACCAGTCTCATTTATCCCTGCACGATGAAGGTTGGGACTTGCTCTTAATAATTTGAATTGACACTGTGATTTGAGGAGCAGTTATTCGGGACGAGGTAGTTAAGGAGCAGCATGGTGAAAATAATTCCCTATGTTAGACAGCATTGACAATCTCCCCAGAGCATTGGTGATCTCCCCCTCTCCCATCACGCAAGAGGTACAGAATTATGAAAAAGCACAGCTCCAGTTCAGGGTCTGTCTCTTTCTCACTGTGTAAGAAGGAACTGCAGATGCTGGTGGCTGGAGTAACTCAGTGGGACAGGCAGCATCTCTGGAGAGAAGGAATGGGTGAACTGTTATCAGGCAACTGAACCATCCTATCACCAACCTGAGACTGGTTCTGACTGACTTGGAGACCTTCAGATTATCTTTAATCGAACATTACTGGACTTTATTTTGAACTAAACATTATTTCCTTTAATCCGTATCAGTGCACTGTGGACAGCTTGATTGTAATGTGTACAGACGTCCCGCTGACTAGATAACACGCAACAAAAAGCTTTTCACTGTACCTCGGTGCACGTGACAATAATAAACTAAACTCTAGTCACCACGGTCGGACGTCCTTTTTTCTAGAAAATGGTTATGATTAGAACATCTCAGAGGCCCTCCGCTATATCCTCCACTTCCCAGATGTGCGCTGTGTATTTGTAACCCGCTAAACCACAAATATACTTTCTGTTTAACTCCCGGATTAGCTGCTGCTGTATTTGGCTACTTATTAATTAATTTACGTTTATACATTTATGCAATGGAAGCGCTGACATTTTATGTGAAACGTGCGAATGAAATATCTATAACATCGCTGCGTGACGCCTAATATTGACACAACGGGGAAATCGCCAGGCCCAGTCCATGTGGCAGAAATCCTGGCCGGGGTTTGCCTTGAGCTTAGCTTCGCTTGCTCTCGGTTTGGTTCTGGCTGTCCTGTGGTATTTCCTGCCACAGTCTCGCAGACAGCTGTAAGACTTTGAGATGCTAATACATGTAGGCAGCTGGCGCTCCGACTGCCTTTCAATCAGACTGTGTGCCGAGCTGCCTGAACCCCAGTTGTTGTGAGTGAGTGAGCGAGCGAGTGTTTGGTCAGGGGACGGAAAAAGGAAAGAAGATTAAAAGGGCGCTGCCGCAGCAACAAGAATCTGGACGCGAGAGAGGAGAGGAGTGAAGAGGGAGAGGAAGGGGGAGGTGTTCCCAGCTTTTTGCTGCCACCCTTTCTTGGGAGGCTGGGACTGACTCCCCGTCCACCCATTGACACCCCCTCCCCACCCCACCCCAGACTTCTGACCGGCAACATGGTCGTGGATCCGTGCCTGAAGCGGGTCTCTTGGGACTTCTCGGTGTCCGAGGGTCATCTGAAGAGAACGGGGATTTAAAGCGGAGTTTGCAGGAGCCCGGAGCCCGATGCCAGATGCCCGTTCATCTGTGAGATGCCTTCCATGTTCCCAGAGGTAAGCCCCGTCTGGACTGGTCACGTCGGGGGGTGCAAGCACCTTTCCTTTCCTCTTGGAGTCTGTCCGGTGAAGTGGTCTGTGGTCCATCCCAGCATCTTCCACAGTGCTCGAGATGTTTCTACCTCGTTCTTTTCAAAGAATGTCTTGGAAAGTAATGTTGGGGCCAAGCAACGGTGTACATGTTTGTCACCCTTTCTCCGCCCCTCGTGTTTTCTAAGTACCGTGAGTGGGGTTTTTTTTGTGGTTGTGAACAAAGAGCACCACGCAGCTCCATAATAAACGGGATATTGTATTGTGTGTCGCAATATTCACCCACGGACAGACTCTGCCCGCTCCTCCTTCAGTGTAACTCGTGTCCAGTGAGCTCGTTGGCAATCGCTGGGTTCACGTTTTGACAAGAATTAACATTTTTTGGGGGGTGTTGTCGGATTTGACTCGGTGGCGTTTGTCCAGTGAGGGTGATGTAGCAGAGTGGGCGGCACGGTTCAGGACAGTCCCACACAATCAGCCCTACCCTACCCGGCCCGGCCCGGCCGAAGCGCCAAGTGGGGCTGGTCCCTCACTAACCGCGATGGCCGGTGAAATGACATTGTTAGAAGAGCCTTCGCAGGCTGCTGGAATTGCAACCATCCCGATGCTGCTTCGTGGGCCACGGGGCTGGGGGAGTGTGCGGCGGGGGGGGGGGGGGGGGGGGAGGTACAAGTGGGTGGTAACTCGCTGCACGAAACCAGGACCAGGCGACTGCAGAAGGAGCCGGAGATTCGGTAACCTCCCCCTCCCCGTCTGCTCTCCCTCGCCAGGGCGGACTTCGCGCTGCAGAGCCGGGGAGGAGCGTGTTTGTTGCAGGATGGTCTGGGCATCCACCCAGTGACATGATTGTGTAAGTCATGGTTGGTATTTTACAGCGGAGAATAACAACATCACTGTCCTGGCTCAGTGTCCAGTCATCTCGGATGAGCGCTGACCATTGGGCAATGAGGCAGATTTGTTGGCATCTGCTCAACGGGGCAACTTTGGAAAGCAGCCGGTTCGCCCCCGGAGTAGTCCTACAGCTGTAGTGGGACTCGTAGGTGCAGATGATCAAACTGATCAGTAAATAACAGGATTCGAGTTGTTTCAAAGCTTTGGCCACTGTGGAGTATTAAGCAGTGTGGAGTATTAAGCAGTGTGGTATTTACTAGATTGCTTATCCCAAAGTTTGTACTGAAAACATGGGGAATGCACGGTCCAATCTTGCAGTTGAGAATTTGGAAGGAATAAATCCAGAGCTCGCATTCACTGTTATGGACTCGGGGACCGGCAGCGCTTTGCAGTCACTGAAATACTTTTTTTTAAATGTTGTTGCTGATCTCAGGCGAGATGGCCAGCAAATTCCCGTCAACAGCAGTTGGCTGCACAGTCTGTTGATAAATATTGGCCAGGGTTCCAGGGATGATTGGAAACAGAGCAAATGTGAAGAGTCTGAAATGAATGCAACGAGCTCTGTGGAGAAAGTGATGGCTAAAGTTTCAAATAGAGTCTTAAAGCGTGGAAACAGGCCCTTTGGCCCAACGTGTCCCATCTACACTAGTCCCACCTGCCTGTGTTTGGCCCATATCCCTCTAAAATTCTCCTATCCATATACCTGTCTAAATATTTCTTAAAAGTTGCGATAGTACCTGCCTTAACTACCTTCTCTGGCAGCTTGTTCCATACACACAACACCCTTTGTGTGGAAAAAGTTACCCCTCGGATTCCTATTAAATATTTTCCCCTCACCTTAAACCTAAGTCCTCTGGTTCTTGATTGCTCTCTGGGCGTCTACCCGATCTATTCTCATGATTTGTGCACCACTATAACATCAACCCCCATCCTTCTGCACTCCAAGGAATAGAGTCCTAGCCTGCTCAACCTCTCATAGTTCAGGCCCTCAAGTCCTGGCCACATCCTCGTAAATCTTCTCTGCACCCTTTCCATCCAAAAACTGACCACAATACTCTAAATGTGGCCTAACCAATCTCTTAAACAACTGCAACATGACCTCCCAACGTCTATACTCTGACCAATGAAGGCCAATGTGCCAAAAGCCTTTTTGACAACCCTGTCTATCTGTGATGCCACTTATAACAAAATCACTCTCCTTTCTTCCAATGCTCTTCTGGAGTTAAACTTCAACCAGCCTCTTTCTGACTGGGTGTTGATTGCCTCTGAAGTATGGGTAACTCCAGCATAGAATCACACAGCACGGAAACGGGCCCCTCCCCCCAACTCTTCCATGCCGACCAAATGCCCTCTCTGAGCTAGTCCTAATTGACCCATATTCCCTCAGCTGAGGCCTGAATGTTAAAAGGGACTTGAAAATCGTTTAACATTGAAAATTGAACATCGTCAGTCCTAAAATTGATGAGCGAGCTTGCACAAAGGAATGTTGGACAATGGTCCTGTATTCTCAGACGATATGCTGTACACCAGCTGTTGTCTCGGGTGGAGATTAAATGACACCAAACAGTGGCCTCGACATAGGGTGCAAGTTGAATGAGGAACTAAAATTGGCATGTCGCAAATGTAATGCTACGGTGGTTATGGGAGATTTCAACATGCAGGTAGACTGGGAAAATCAGGTTGGTTATGGACCCCAGGAAAGAGAGTTTGTGGAGTGTCTCCGAGATGGATTCTTGGAACAGCTTGTACTGGAGCCTACTAGGGAGAAGGCAATTCTGGATTTAGTGTTGTGTAATGAACCTGATCTGATAAGGGGACTCGAGGTAAAAGAGCCATTAGGATGCAGTGATCACAATACGATAAGTTTTACTCTACAAATTGAGAGGGAGAAGGGAAAATCGGAAGTGTCAGTATTACATTATAGCAAAGGGGATTACAGAGGCATGAGGCAGGAGCTGGCCAGAACTGACTGGAAGGAGGCCCTCGCAGGGAAGACGGTGGAACAGCATTGGCAGGTATTCCTGGGAATAATGCAGAAGTTGCAGGATCAATTTATCCCAAAGAGGAGGAAAGATTCCAAGGGGAGTAAGAGACACCCGTGGCTGACAAGGGAAGTCAAGGACAGCATAAAAATAAAAGAGCAGAAGTACAACAAAGCAAAGAAGAGTGGGAAGCCAGAGGATTGGGACTCTTTTAAAGAGCAACAGAAGGCAATACGGGGAGAAAAGATGAGGTACGAGGGTAAACTAGCCAATAATATAAAGGAGGATAGTAAAAGCTTTTTTAGGTATGTAAAGAGGAAAAATATAGTCAAGGCAAATGTGGGTCCCTTGAAGACAGAAGCGGGGGAATTTATTATGGGAAACAAGGAAATGGCAGACGAGTTGAACCGGTACTTTGGATCTGTCTTCACTAAGGAAGATACAAGCAATCTCCCAGATGTTCTAGTGGCAAGAGATCCTAGGGTGACGGAGGGACTGAAGGAAATCCACATTAGGCAGGAAATGGTGTTGGATAGACTGATGGGACTGAAGGCTGATAAACCCCCAGGGCCTGATGGTCTGCATCCCAGAGTACTTAAGGAAGTGGCGCTAGAAATTGTGGACACATTGGTGATCATTTTCCAATTTTCTATAGATTCAGGATCAGTTCCTGTGGATTGGAGGGTAGCTAATGTTGTCCCACTTTTTAAGAAAGGACGGAGAGAGAAAATGGGAAATTATAGACCAGTTAGTCTGACATCAGTGGCGGGGAAGATGCTGGAGTCAATTATAAAAGACGAAATTGCGGAGCATTTGGATAGTAGTAACAGGATTGTTCCGAGTCAGCATGGATTTACGAAGGGGAAATCATGCTTGACTAATCTTCTGGAATTCTTTGAGGATGTAACCAGGAAAATTGACAGGGGAGAGCCGGTGGATGTGGTGTACCTTGACTTTCAGAAAGCCTTTGACAAGGTTCCACATAGGAGATTAGTGGGCAAAATTAGAGCACATGGTATTGGAGGTAGGGTACTGACATGGATAGAAAGTTGGTTGACAGACAGAAAGGAAAGAGTGGGGATAAATGGGTCCCTTTCAGAATGGCAGGCAGTAACTAGTGGGGTACCGCAAGGCTGGGACCACAGCTATTTACAATATACATTAATGACTTGGATGAAGGGTTTAAAAGTACCATTAGCAAATTTGCAGATGATACAAAGCTGGGTGGTAGTGTGAACTGTGAGGAAGATGCTATGAGGTTGCAGGGTGACTTGGACAGGTTGTGTGAGTGGGTGGATGCAGTTTAATGTGGATAAGTGTGAGGTTATCTACTTTGGTGGTAAGAATAGGAAGGCAGAGTATTATCTGAATGGTGTCAAGTTAGGAACAGGGGACGTACAACGAGATCTGGGTGTCCTAGTGCATCATTCACTGAAACGAAGCATGCAGGTACAGCAGGCAGTGAAGAAAGCCAATGGAATGTTGGCCTTCATAACAAGAGGAGTTGAGTATAGGAGCAAAGAGGTCCTTCTGCAGTTGTACAGGGCCCTAGTGAGACCGCAGCTGGAGTACTGTGTGCAGTTTTGGTCTCCAAATTTGAGGAAGGATATTCTTGCTATTGAGGGCTTGCAGCGTAGGTTTACTGGGTTAATTCCCGGAATGGCGGGACTGTCATATGTTGAAAGACTGGAGCGACTAGGCTTGTATACACTGGAATTTAGAAGGATGAGAGGAGATCTTATTGAAACGTATAAGATTATTAAGGGGTTGGACACGTTAGAGGCAGGAAACATGTTTCCAATGTTGGGGAGTCCAGAACAAGGGGCCACAGTTTAAGAATAAGGGGTAGGCCATTTAGAACTGAGATGAGGAAAAACTTTTTCAATCAGATAGTTGTGAATCTGTGGAATTCTCTGCCTCAGAAGGCAGTGGAGGCAAATTCTCTGAATGCATTCAAGAGAGAGCTGGATAGAGCTCTTAAGGATAGCGGAGTCAGGGGGTATGGGGAGAAGGCAGGAACGGGGTACTGATTGAGAATGATCAGCCATGATCACATTGAATGGCGGTGCTGGCTCGAAGGGCCGAATGGCCTCCTCCTGCACCTATTGTCTATAAATGACTGTGGGGTGATATGAGGGAAGTTAAACTGAATAGATTGTTGGATTATTAATTTTGAGGAAGGGAAATTGTCGTGGGACCATATAGGTGGCAGAGCATTTAAGCTGCTCGTGTGTAACAAAAGCGTAGGCAGTTTCCCTGGACACCCAAGTTCGAATCCCATCAGATCAGCTGCAGAATTATACAGTGCTCTTGATCAGTAACGAAAACCGTCAGGTTCACTGGTGTTCTTCAGGGGAGGAAATCTGCCATTCTAGCCTGGAGGAAATCCACAAAGAAGAATGTGCAAACTCCACACAGACAGCAACCAAAGTCTGCCCTGTATGTGACTCCGAAGCCGCCACATAGGGACAGGGTGGAGCATGTTATTGAATGACCCAAGTCCTAACCTGTTCCTACTGTACAGGCAGATAAGCTCCTGCCAGCTCCTGCCGGTGCTGTTGGTTATTGTACCAATGTCTGCAGTCCAGCCACCCAGTGAAGTTATGTCTGCACGGCATATACCTTAAAGGATGGTGTGGCTAGATTGTCTGCAGAAACAAACCATTTTTTTGGTTTAGACTTGTTGTTAGAGAAGGGAAAGGTTTATCTCCAATACATTATTAGCGACTATTAAATCTTTGTAACAGTCCTGTTGTTTTACAAAGCCATATTTAGATCATGTGGCAATCAGAGGCACAGCAGCACAGCTAGTAGAGTTGATGCCTCACAGTGCCAGAGACCCAGGTTTGATCCTGACTTCGGGTTCTATCTTTGTGGAGTTTACATGTTCTCCCTCAAAGATGTACAGGTTTGTAGGTTAATTGATCATAATGTGTAGGGAGGGGATGAGAAAGTGAGAAAACAGAACTAGTGTGAACGGGGGATTGGTGTTGGCGTTCTCAGTGAGCCAAAGGGCCTGCATCAATCTCTAAACTAAACTAATCTGCTAGTGGCACTTTCTATCCACCTATCCCCAACTATGTCCTCTTTATTCAGTATGGTGCATTTCATTTTTAGAATGCATCTGCACAGATTTGTGTAATGTTTTTGCACATACAATCATTATTCAGGAGCATGTGCATAAATCCCAACATAAAAAACGAGCTAAATCTGGCCATCATCTCTGACACAGCCACAACAATTGTCACAAAAGGACAAATGATTGTTATTATGGAGGTTTTGAGATTCAAGTTTTACGTTTACCCAATTTGTTTTTTTCTTTTGGGAGTTAAAGGAACCAAAGTACACCAAAACTTGGTGGGAAGACAATGATGGGGTGGGGTGGGGGGGGGGGGGGGGGAGGTTGGAATACAAATGCTAAGATATTTTTGTTCCTCCTCTATCAACCAGCCTAAAAATATTTGTGCTGACATTTAATTTGCATTGTTGTAATTCCTGGCATTGATTTTTTTCATTACAAAAGGATTAACCTGAATTTCCGGTGGTAGTGTCCATGAGTTGCTATCCTTTTTCAGGCTGTGACAGAATTATCGGGCAGCTTTAGTTCATTTTCCAGAAGACGTACTATCTGGGGTCTCGGGTGGCTGAACTTTATGCCCATTGTTAGTCATAACCCTGCTAGCAAAAAAATTGGTAGAAGCTGCTTGTCATAAGCATTTGCCAGGATGTAAGTGATCTGGGTTGAGAATTCATATAGAATTCTTGTCACATAATCTTTTTTTTAGTGCAAATTAACAGGAAGTCCCATGCAGATTTTTGTGGCAGAACAGAATCTAATATAATATGACACACGGATCTACTTTATTCAAAGTTAATTTTTACCTGCCATTTAGGACAAGGTTTTTAATCATATTTTCAAACTTCTTTCTGCTTGATACCTTGCTTAATTTAAAGCTACAAGATGTTTCAATAAAAATAATTACCTCATGTGCGGCATGGTGGCACAGTGGTAGAGTTGCTGCCTGACAGTGCCAAAGACCCGGGTTGGATCCTGACTATGGGTGCTGTCTGTATGGAGTTTGTACGTTCTCCTTGTGACCATGTGAGTTTTCTCCGGTTTCCTCCCATACTCCAAAGATGTACAGGTTTGTGGGTTAATTTGCTTTGGTAAAATCGTAAATAGTCCCTAATGTGTAGGATAGTGCTCGTGTAGGGAGTGATCGGCATGGACTCAGTGGGCCAAAAGGGCCTGTTTCTGCGCTGTATCTCTAAAGTCTTAAAAAAAGAAAGAATCTAATATAGAAATGGCAAATGGATCTACCTTATTCAGATTATTAAATAACCTTTACCTGCCATTTAGGGCAAGGATTTTAATCATATTTTCAAACTTCTTTCTGCTAGATATCTTGCTTAATTTAAAGCTATAAAATAAGTTTCAATGTAAAAAAAACGACCTAATGACAAATAAGAGATTGTCCCCTTGTTTATTTTAATTTTTTGATCGCGGTTTCCAGTTAGGGAGCAGACTAGTCAGGGACCCATCTCTGAACACTGGTACATTTTCAGGAGTTGCCATTACATAAAAACTGTAACATTTTAACAGATACTGTTAAGAAATATGAGGTGGATGGAGAAGTTATGTCTATGCCCAAGAGATGGCTTTTGTCAAGTGGTAGAATGCATAGCTGGTCAAACATGCAGTGACGGCCTGCTAATTTTAATGGGTGATTTCGAACCTGCAAGATGGTGAATGTTATCAAAGTGGAAATTTGATTTTTCCCCCCTCCAGAATCAACAAGGCCAAAGAGGCCAATGCGAAATGAAATAGATTTGCATAAAATGCCATCTTGTGGGCACAATTTTGTGATAGTGATTGCAACACAATTTTAATAAGCAAAAGACAAAACACATGGTAACTCAGTGGGTCAGGCAAGATTTGAGGAGTGAATGAACAGCTGACATTTTGAGTTGGGACCTTCCTTCAAACCTGTTGAGTTCCTCTCACATGTAGTATTTTGCTCAAGATTCCAGCATGTGCAGTTTTATGTCTACATAGTTTCAATATGTTGTTTAAAAAGGGAGAAATGCAGACAATTACTAATATTTGGGATTTGTGGCAGGCAGATCTCCTTGTAATTTGACAGACTGTCAGAAGAAGAACAGAAAATCTATTTGGTTTTGATATGGTACAGAAGCAGGTGGTATCCGCTCCCCATGTGGAGGAGAAGTGGTTGGGAAGGTGTTGAGAACCTTTAGGCCATGCATCTCAGAAGCCCAAGGATCAGAGCTACTTCACAAACCACCCACCCAACCAACTCATCTGTGGAAGCATCTGTGGTTCCCACATTGACCTCTTCTGCCTCCTCAGATTCACCAAATCAGAATGGAGGTAAAGTGTCCATGATCCCGAGGGCGTGCCTAAAAATAGATGCTTCTAGACTAAGTCAGCTCTGGTGCATAGCTCATGTCGTTTAACAGCCATGGATAACCCAATGAAGTATTGAATGCAATATTGAATATAAAACTAAAGTAAAAGATGAAAACTCTTTCGAACCTTGGTGACTGGAAGAAATTTCAAAGAATAACAGAAGACTGAAACAGATTATCGAAGTTACAAAAAGAGAAGTGATAGGCAATTTGGAAACTATATAAATCACTGAGTCATGGTTTCCAATGTAGGGTATACAATGTAAGCCACTTAAACGAGTAACAACATTTTTAATAGAGATAAAGAGATGGTGAACTAGTTGTCCTGCACACCATGCTGGATATCCCAAATTTAACATAGTTTTGGGAATTCATCAAAATTAATATGTAAGATTACAATGAAGAAAATACTGACACCAAACCATTAGCGCCATGGGGCAGTGGGTAATTTGGGATGTGATGTTCTCCTTCTACCAATCATGCCATGTATGCCCCCAGAGAATGGATACAAGGTTCTCGGTGCCAATCTCAATTTTCCCTCTACGCTTTGAATGGTCATTCTCACAAGATTGAGGTGACTTTTCCCAAGTGACTTTAAGAACATCCTTGAATTTTTTCCACTGTTCACCTTACGATCTCTTGTCGTGGCTGCGCTTTGAGTGGAGTGCCTGTTTCAGGTGCTGTTCATGTGAATGATGTGACCTATACACATGGGTGACCGAATATTATCAGGGCCTCGCTATTTTCACTTAGTTTGCCAGGAATTTTTTTAATATGTTGTGAGTATTGTAATCAATATATGTGTAGGAAAAGTTGATATTGGAAGAAATGGAAACGAGATTTACCAGAAATAAAATCACCACGAGTTAAACTATAAAGGAAGAACTGGTGTTGCATTGCCTGAATGTTAAGATTTTAAGGACAGTTGATAATGAAGAAGGAATGAAATTACATTGTGCTGGTTGGTAAATCTGGTGTCAGGGGTATAAGGGGTAGGCCATTTGGAACTGAGATGAGGAAAAACTTTTTCACACAGAGAGTTGTGAATTTATGGAAGTCTCTACCTCAGAAGGCAGTGGAGGCCGATTCACTGGATGCATTCAAAAGAGAGTTAGATAGAGCTCTTAGGACTAGCGGAATCAAGGGGTATGGGGCAAAGGCAGGAACGGGTTACTGATTGTGGATGATCGGCCATGATCACATTGAATGGTGGTGCTGGCTTGAAGGGCCGAATGGCCTGCTCCTGCACCTATTGTCTATGTATCTATGTCTATGTATCTATGTAGGCCTGTCCACTGTTACGTTAGGTTATACTTCAGCATGCAAAAGGATAATGCTGCTTGGTTATTTGGCAATTAACCAAGGGTTAATTTTGAATTTGGTAGTACCTTTTCGAATTTACGAATTTGGTAGTGCCTTTTGTATGAGAACCATCAGGAACCAGAATTTTTTTTAATGTTTTTTTATATGAAAATAAATTGTTTACTGTCCACTTGATATATTGTCCAACCAAGCCACACATGTTCAGGTAACTGTTGATTCTATCCCTGTTTACTGTTTCCAGAACCTTTTTTCACCACCAAGATGAAACTGACAGGTGTGTCGTTACTGGCTTTTATCCTTGCACTCTTTCTTTGAAGAACACTCTTAGCTTTACAGTCCTCAGACACCACCCCTGAACCTGCACATGTCTGAAATATTATGGTGAATGGCTCAGTGATTTCTGCAATCAGCATCTTCTATCCAGTCTGGATCAGGGGATTTATTCATATTGGCAGCGACTAGCCTTTCTCTTTATCAATGTTTAGCCCATTCAAAATCTCAACTGCATCTTCCTTTGCTGTGACACCCAGCAGCAGTAGTTTCCTTGTTGAAAACTGATATAAATAAAGTATTAATTTCACACCTCAACTATCGCCTGTGCACCGATGAGCAGATTTCCTATGGGGTCACTTATCAGCCTTGTTTCTCTTATCGTTTTTTTCCTGTCCCAACCTCTCTTTTCTAGCTCTCTTCCCCACTATTCCGAGCTGTCTGAAGATGGGTACTGACCCAAAATAATGCCTATCCATACCCTCTCCAGATGCTGCCTGACCTGCTGACATCTTCCAGCACTTTGTGTTTTAATTGACTATTTCTACCTCAGAGAATTCTATATTTTTTTACATAGAGAAATGTATATTTTCCACATATTAAATGTTTATTTATTAAATCTTGTATTTGGTGTTTTCTAAATGTTCAATCACTGATATTTGTTCCATCAGGCCTTGCCGTTTCCCAAAATAAAGTCCAGCATTCTGTTTTAGAATGCTTGAACTTAATACTCAATAGAAATCTTAACTTAATGATCAGTAAAATTCTCATGAACGCACTTCAAAAGCTCCTGCCCCTTTTTGGCCCTTACAAAGTATGTGATGGTATTGCTGAGTTTTCTTCATTATCAGTTCTCTGTTCCTTCTATACAATTGTGATCTATACAATAGCTGGTAGCAAAAATAAAATAATCTCAATTGTGTAATCACACACATCAAATATATGATGACATTTTGCACCTCCCTGGAGAAGGGCTGCCTCAACAACATTTGAAATCTGACACTGCCAAGGCTAAAGAAATCCGTTTGATTGCTATTTTAGCCACTATCTTAAACATTCTGTCATTCTTACCACCGGAGAATTGTGGCTTCAATGTGTAACTTCTACAAGTTGCGCAGCATTTGCCAAAGCACATTTGGCAGCACAGACTAAACCTGCAACCATTCTCAGTGGACAATGTCAACAGGTGTCTGGAAACATCATCATTTTTGAGATCCTCCCCATGTTACGGGCAATCCTCACTTGGAAGTCCGTTGTGGATGCTCGCTGTTGCTTGGAGCTCCCTGTATCACAGCACTGTCAGTGTACTTGAATGGGACAGATGTTGCAGTTGAAGGCAGCAGCTCACCAAAGCTCCTTGAGCAATTTCAATTGAGCAACAAATCCTTCTTGGCAGTGACACTAATGTCATCAGGAATGAATAAAAATAAATAATCTGGCCAGACTCTCCATGTCTCTAACTTAATTTGGAATCACTTGGGTTTTTTGCATCGAGAAATATTTTATGAGTAAAGAACAGCCACGCCCAGGGATGTTCCTGTTGATGAGGAGCATGTTTGAATTATGGTCCAGCAATTTTCCTTGCTGCCAGCTATCTCTTCAATCTGCCATAATAGAATATTGCCATTCCATTATTTTCCCCATTAATATGCCTGTCCAGACTCCTTCCTGCTCACAGGAGAACTCAAAATGTTCCAAAATAAGTCGACCATAACATTGCAGCAGCTTTTCCACTGCTTTACTTTGGCAATGCAGCCTGAACTGAGATGGGCTGTTCTTCAGATGAGGAGTTAAACCAGCAGTCAGACCTGTCTGGTCTTTGGGGTTTATTCGGGAGATTTAAGGGAAAACAGAAAACTCAACAATCTACTTTTGTGTACCAATAAAGACAGATTGTATCCATGAATGTGTAGCCAGATAAGGCTCCAATGCCATCTTTAAATTTGCCAACAATATCATCATTCTAGGACGAATAATGTAACAATGAATCAGAGTACAGGAGGGAAATTGAAAATCTGATAGGAGCCAAAGCAACAATTTGGATCTCAACATTGGTAAGACCAGAGAGTTGAATGTAGACTATAGGAGAGGAAAGCTGGGGATCCTTGAGCCTGTCTTCATCGACAGTACGACAGTGGAGTGAGGCAACAGCTTTAAGTTTCTGGGCATGCATATCTGTGAAGATCTGTCCTGGGTGCAGTGTATGACAAAGAAAGCTCATCAACGCTTCTACTTCCTTAGAAGATTGATGAGATTTGGTTTCTCGACAAATACTCTTATTGAAATTCGACAGGTGGAGGGTAGAGAACGTACTGCCTGGTTGCATCATAGCCAAATTTCGGCAACTCGGAACACCCAGGAACAAAGGCGGTAGATATTGCCAGGTCCACTACAGATATTGATCTCCCCACCATCGAAATCATCTAAAGAAGGGGCTGCCTCAAAAAAGCAGCCAATATTATCAAAGACCCACACTACCCTAGTCGCTCTGTCATTTTAATCCTACCATCGGGAATAAGGTGCACAAGTCTGAAAACCGTGAATACCAGGTTCCAGGACAGCGTCTCCCCAGCAACAATCAGGCTCTTGAATCTTACACAACACTAACTTCAGCAACTGTGATCTTCTATGGCCAGTCTTGCTTGCATTACAGACTTCGGCTTTGTACTTTTATGACTACCTAGTATTATGGATATTAATTGATTGTATTATTATGATATTTATGTATGTTACTGCATTTGCATGCCTGCAAAGCTGCAGCAAGTAAGAATTTCATGGTCTGTTGCTGGTGATTTATGACAATTGAACAGTCTTGACTCTCCTTCAGAAAACTGAAGATTTGTTTTTAACAGCACAGAAGGAGGCCTGTGTCTGTGCTGATTTTTGGAAGAGCAATCTAAAACCGTTCCGACACTTCTATAACTGCTTGAAATTTCTATCCACACTAGTGACAGTGGTTTCTATTTTAATCAGTCCCTGTGCAAAGAATTCCATGTTCAAACAGCCATCAGTGAAGTAATTTCTAACCTCTCTCCGTTAACAATTTTCTGATGTTCCCAACTTCCAGGCTAGAGGAACCAGTCTGTTAAGACAGTCTATTAAACGGGTTCATATTTTAAAAAATCTCTATTAAGGCTCTTGGCCTACGCTACTAAATCATATTAACTAAGTAAATGTGAAATGGTGAGAGATGTTTTCTCAGAGATGATTAAGTACTCTGCCTCCCTCTCCCATACACCATTTAAATTTCATCCCATAAGCACTTGCTTATCTCATTCCTCTTTTTTTTCTCTCCAGTACCAAACAGAATCTCCAAAGGGTTTGTAATGGTCTTTTAGCCTCAGTTAAGAGTATGAACTAATGTTTGATTACAAAGGAGTATTTATTTTCCTTGTTACCAGGACACCAACTAGCCAACAAAATAGGGAGTTTCACTAAGAATGGAAATGACATGTTAAAACCTCATCAATCACAACAGCCCAAAGGAAAGATACAGGGTACTTAAATACCTCTGGATTTTCCACCATGTTTCTGTGGAACACTGGTTTACAAGCACAGATTCTTCAGTTAATTTCACCTTCCGGAGACGCTGCTAGTCTCTCACTCAGTTACAGCAAGATCTCCATGGTATTTTGGGCTAAGGATTCCACATGTGAGCCAATAATCAAGAAGGCCGTGGCAAATCAAACAGGGTTTTGATTCTGAGAGCACGTCCCTTCTGGGGGAACCTCTATTTTTAAGTTTACCAGTTTTAATAGTTCAATGGTACTTAATTGTCATGTGTAGCCAAGTATGTGAAATTCTATTTTTTATGCAGTTCCGTGACAACACTACTATAGATTGGGCATATTTTGTGTGGGATATGCTGGGGATATCACCCGTAGAAACATTTCCTGTGGTTGGAATGACTGGTGAATACAGCAGAATAAAGGACCTACCTTTAGAAAGGAGATGAGGAGGAATTTCTTTAGTCAGAGGGTTGGAATCTGTGGTATACATTGCCACTGACGGCTGCGGAGGGTGTCATTGGGTACTTTTAAAGTAGAGATTGAATGGGGGGGGGGTTTGATTACCAAGGGTATCAAAGGTTATGGGGAAAAGGCAGGAGGATCGGGTTGAGAGGGTAAGATAGATCAGCCATGATTGAATGGTGGAGTAGACTCGATGCTCCAATAACTTATGAACAGGGCACACTCTTGTAATTCTTGATGTCTTCAAGTCAAGAATATAGCAGAAGATGATTCCCAAACGACTAGTTAAATCTATACATCGTGCAGCAGTATCGCAATGATCATAAATGGCCAAGTTGAGTTACTAATTTATGCTAAGTTGGTTGTTCTAGTCAGAAAAAGTGGCATCGGCATTCCACAAAAACCCATGCATGTTCGCTGACTGATGTGCCAGCAGTGTAGAGACCAGAAATGCAACCCCGCCTTACAAATAGCAAAGAACAGGCATGAGCACCCCTTAACTAATGCAGAACAATCAATATTCAGTCCTTTCTAACCCGCCTAAAACATAAACATTCGTCCACATTTTAGCTGCTAAAAGCAATCTTGGAAAACTATTAATAACCGCTGTCACTATTTTAAGGTGAATGTCACGTGAAAATCTTGGTCGATTTGTACACAAAATAAGCTAATGTACAAAAGGTTACAAGGGTTAAAAGGTTTTATAGTCACAGCCATCACAGCCACAGGAACACCTTTGGAATTGATCCTTCTTTGTAAATCAAACCAATTAACCCCATGGCCAGGGCCTCTTGCAAACCAGGCGAATACCTGCATCATTTGAGGGATCACTCCTATGAGGAGGCACCGCTCCACTATAACCCAGCTTAAAATTGGATACATACATGTTTCTCTTATATTTTGACTTCAGAACGTTTGGCTTGCTTAATTAATTTCTAGATAGAAGTTTTAACTTTCAAATTATTTGGATAAATATACCATTATTACATTTGTAACTTTGAACTAGGCACTTTAACTCTAATATAGTTGTCATATATTTAGCATTTTGGAATGCAAATATCATTTTTTTAATTTTGCAAATGATATCTCTGGCATATTTAATCCTGCAGTTTTACCAGAGTATCTGCAAAGGATTGCGCAGCAGATTGTGATCCAATACCGCTAAAAGCATTTGCCTTGTTGGGTTTATCACAACATCACCGACTGTTTGACCAAGAAGTGCAGCATCTCTGGAATGACTTTTAAAATTTGCTGTCATGAGACCTGAACAGATAAGTGAAACCTTCAGAAATCAGGAATGGGCCAAGATTTTGGATGCCAGGCAATGGAAGGTTAGCATCGTCAACACCTCCAGCTGTCTGTCAGCCTACATGGCTTATTTTTTGTCTCTTGTGAAGTCTGCCTCCATCTGTCAATTTCTGTACGTCTCCTTTTTGTGTGTTTGTTATTCTTTCTACGTGTGTTTCATCCTGCTTTGCTATCCCCACATCTTCCTGCTATCTACTGTCCTTTGGTGCCGGTGGGAAAGTGTGTTTGTCTATGCAGCGAAGCAGAATGGTGGACTCGGGCTGAGAAATCAAAAATGGTGCAGGACACAGAGAGATCTAACATGGGAAGGAAGCTATCGTTTAACAACTACAGATGATGAATCAGAGGGGGAATTCACAAATATGTTTTACAAATATGATATTGGTGATCTTGAAGTAATTCCTGAAATCAGCTAGGGAAGGATGTTGCATGCATATGAGGAGGCAGGGGAATTTTGAGCAGTGGGACTGACTATCAATTGTACGATTGATGATTCATTGTTGAAAATAAAGAAGGTCAAATGCAGATTTACGCCTGCCCGCATCAGGAAATTTAACTATTTGGTGGCCTGGGATTATTGACTTTGAACTTTTAAACAGAGTCAAAGGCTGTGCTGTACTGTTGTTGTATCAGGAACATTGGGCTATCTGCTGGGAATGAGCAATGCATCCTGAGCTTAATAGATCCTCAGTCTTTCATATAGTCATCCTCAGTCATATCACATAGGTAAAATAATTTGTTGATGATAACAAAGAAGATTTAATCCAGTATACCTTGGAGTTTAAAAAAAATGGGGGGGGGGGTGTTGAACTTGTTCCAACATAAAAGGGCCCCAATGTGCTGGAGTAACTCGGTGGGTCAGGCAGCATCTCCAGTCTAAAGAAGTCCTGACCTGAAACATCACCTATCCATGTTCTCTGGGGAAACTGCCTGACCTGCTGAGTTACTCCAGCACTTTGTGTCCTTTTTGGTAAACCAGCATCTGCAATTCCTTGTTTCTACATGCAAAATCCTAAGGGGGCTTCACAGCATAGATATCAAGATGTTTTCATTGGTGGGAGAGTCACGAACAAGGGGACATTGTTACAAGATATGAGGGCAGTTATTTAAAATGGGGAAATGGGGTGGTGTTCAATTCTCTTCTTCAAGGGCAGTGAACCTCTGGAATTCTCTGGTTGTGGAGGCCAGATCATGAGATATAATTAAAGCGGAGATAGATGCATCTTTGAAATATTGAGGGTTTTGGGGAAGATGACAGTCTTGATCAACCATGCTTATACTGAATTTGGGTAAGGGATTCTTATTTTCTTGAGGGGTAATTATTTTCTTCCCTTTTTGTGAATCATTCAATGTCTAAATCTGCTTATGTTTGCTGGTTCTGTTAGATGCCAGAGTTCTAGTTATTTTTTAACCTGTTCTCTAGCCAATCATTTTTAATAATTGTTTTAATTGTGTTGCCCTGCAGTCTGGAAGCATAGTTTGTGGAATCCTCCCTCCCTCCTCCACCTATCCCACACCACAGTTGACACAGTTGGGTTGACACAGTTGTGGGGAGGGGGTGGGGGGGAGAATAAGCTGCTGTCACTGAGCAGATTACAAACTGACCTGAATTGTTCAGCTTCCTTTGGTTTTATTTTTTAGCTCTGATTTAAAATGTAATCTGAAGACATAAAATGCTGAATGGACATCACGAGCTGTCACAATGAATATTGGAGGATGTATCCAAATTCTGACTCTATTATTTCCCAGGTTCCCAAATCTTGCAGTGAATGCTGAGTAAACATACAATTGTGTGTGATTTTAGGCCACAAAGTTTAAGAAATGGTCCAGGTTCTATTTTTGACCTTGCTGATAAAGCAGACTTTATCTGGGGCAGTAACTAGTCACTAAAAGTGGATACAAATTTGAGGGAGTGGGAAATCAGCCAGATCAGCCACTTTCTCAATGCTCTATATTGGCTTTTGTTAGCAAGGACCATTGTGGACATTTGGGTATGATTGTGATAGGGTAAGGTACATCTTTCAACAACCTGCATTTAAATAATGAAGCAAACTTCTGTACAGGCAGCATGTGTGGATACAGACACAGCATTTTGTACCCATGACCTGTTATCATGCTTGTGGAGACCATTTTATACTGTGTACAATTGCAGACATCTCAACCAAATGATATCATATCATCATCATATACATACAGCCGGAAACAGGCCTTTTCGGCCCTCCAAGTCCGTGCCGCCCAGTGATCCCCGTACATTAACACTATCCTACACCCACTAGGGACAATTTTTACATTTACCCAGCCAATTAACCTACATACCTGTACGTCTTTGGAGTGTGGGAGGAAACCGAAGATCTCGGAGTAAACCCACGCAGGTCACGGGGAGAACGTACAAACTCCTTACAGTGCAGCACCCGTAGTCAGGATCGAACCTGTCTCCGGCGCTGCATTCGCTGTAAAGCAGCAACTCTACCGCTGCGCTACCGTGCCGCCCTATCATCGAAGAAAGCTCACGATGCCACCAGGGAGAGACCTCTGATCCTGTAATAGATCCACATCCCAGTTCCAAGCTCAGCAGCCAAGGATCTTCCGTGAAATACTAAACATTGTGGGAATATTTGGATCCATCTGCAAGAGGAACCTTAATGTTCAAATATTCAAAATGTAATTTTGATCCTTAAATGTTGATCATGATGAGCAGTGGAAAGCGATCATTTTGAAAGGACCTGTGCTGCTTGAAGAAGATCCATAGGTATGACATCCTGAATCTCGACAGCTTTCCATTTGTGCATTGATACCAGAAAGAAATATGAAGAGTCAGGGCTTTGACGTGGTACTAAAACTTACAATTCTTCTAATTTAAAATGGTGCAAAAGATTGTTACGGGCAGAGGTCAGAGGGCAAAGGGTGGAGGAGATTGGACTCTTAAGTCTTTTTTAACTATATAAATGATATTTTAAATATCAGATCTGTTTTTGAAATTTTTCTTTTGTACCCCTCATTGTTCAAAGTGCCAAAAAGAGCATTGTAATAGTTACACTTGGAGGTTACGGTCATGAATAGAGTTTTAGCAACTGAGTGAAGATATATGATGTTATAGGTTGATGCCGTTGGGTGTTGTAGAACATACATAAGGTTGGAAACTGCTCGTTCTCACCTTCCACCCCACCAGCCAGCGGATCCAACAAATCATCCGCCAACATTTCCGTCACCTACAACGGGACCCCACCACTGGCCACATCTTCCCATCCCCTCCCCTCTCTGCGTTCCGCAGAGACCGTTCCCTCCGCAACACCCTGGTCCATTCGTCCCTTCCTACCCAAACCACCCCATCCCCGGGCACTTTCCCCTGCAACAGCACGAGATGCAACACCTGTCCCTTTACCTCCCCCCTCAACTCCATCCAAAGACCCAAACAGTCTTTCCAGGTGAGACAAAGGTTCACCTGCACCTCCTCCAACCTCATCTATTGCATCCGCTGCTCTAGATGTCAACTTATTTACATCGGCGAAACCAAGCGCAGGCTCGGCGATCGCTTCGCTCAACACCTGCGCTCGATCCGCATTGACCAAACTGATCTCCCGGTGGCCGAGCACTTCAACTCCCCCTCCCATTCCCAGTCTGACCTTTCTGTCATGGGCCTCCTCCAGTGCCATAGTGAGGCCCACCGGAAATTGGAGGAACAGCACCTCATATTTCGCCTGGGCAGCTTGCAGCCCAGTGGTATGAACATCGACTTCTCCAACTTTAGATAGTTCCTCTGTCCCTCTCTTCCCCTCCTCCTTCCCAGATTTCCCTCTATCTTCCTGTTTCCACCTATATCCTTCCTTTATCCCGCCCCCCTGACATCAGTCTGAAGAAGGGTCTCGACCCGAAACGTCACCCATTCCTTCTCTCCTGAGATGCTACCTGACCTGCTGAGTTACTCCAGCATTTTGTGAATAAATACCTTCGAGGTTGGAAACTGAGGTCAGTTCTTTGCACATGGAGTGGTAACAGATTGACTCTTGTATCAGTCAGCTTCTGTAGGTCACACAACGGGGAATACGCCCCAATCTTTATCAACGGGGACAGTGTGGAGAGAGTGTCCAGCTTCAAGTTTCTGGGCACATTTCAGAAGACCTAACGTGGTCCAATAACACTGCTGCGCTGGTCAAGAAGGCACAGCAACGACTTTTCTACCTAAGAACACAGAAGAAGTCTGGTCTACCCCAACAGCTGCTGACGACATTCTACCGCTGCACCATAGAGAGCATCCTAACACATGGCATCCCGGTGTGGTACCTCAGCTGCACGGAGGCAGAGAGGAAAGCTCTTCAGCGGGTAGTCCATAGAGCTCAGAGGACCATCGGAACACAGCTACCAGCCTTGGAGGGCATCTACAACACACGATGCCTCAGAAAAGCCACCAGCATCCACAAAGACTCTTCACACCCCTGCAACAGTCTGTTCGAATTTCTACCATCGGGCAGACGATACAAGGCCTTCTACGCCTTCACTTCCAGACTCTGGAACAGCTTCATCCCCAGGGCCACAGCTGCTATGAACCGGTCCTGCTAGCCGGATGGTCACATCGCACAGTGATCCGGCACAGATCTACTTGCACTTTATTCTGTTTTAAAACTGTTCTAATTTGTTTCATTGGGTTGTTTAAATTAATACTAGCTAATTAATTTATTGCATCGTATGGGAGGCGCATTCCCAATCTCGTTGTACCCCTGTACATTGACAATAAAGATATATTGTATTGTATTGTATTTCAAGGATTAAGGACAAAATATGTTATGATATCACAAGCTCCTATTTTTGTAAAATGCCAAACCCATCTCTAGGCAGACTCTGACCTTCCTCGGGTTGCTGCAACCTCATTCAAACCCATGTTTCCTCCAGACTTGACTAAATCAGTGCTCCCTTTGTTTTAGAGATGCAGCACACAGTTAGTGCAGCCCAACTTTCCATGTCATTACATGGTTGTTGGACAGAGCTGTACAATGTAGCCTGCTCAGTAATTGAGCCTGTTCTGAACCCCAGTCAAATGATGCCTGTACTGTTTGAAAGATCAAAAGGTGGGGCTGCAGAAGTGGATCATAAGTTTATACTTTCATAATTTAATCGCGTCTGTGCAAAACCGCTGAGGGGGATAAATGCCAACAAGATTTGCTTGTGTCAAATAGTTTCTCAGATTACCATTTTTCAGTTGATCAACGTGGACATATTGTGCTCTGTTGGTGGAGTGCTGCTGACGTTTGGACATGACAGTGTTAGAACCTTTTGATTTGTAATAAATCTCTAAAATTAAAATGACACGGTTAGTCCAAAAGCAAATCACTGCTGGTGTAGCAAAATTGAATCTCTCGGCAGGTCAGACAGCATCTGTGGAAAGAGCAACAGAGTTAATGTTTCAGGTCAATGACTTTTCATCAAGTTCAGTTTCCCTCTCCACAGGTCGACTTCTCCAACTTCAGATAGCTCCTCTGTCCCTCCCTTCCCCTCCTCCTTCCCAGATCTCCCTCTATCTTCCTGTCTCCACCTATATCCTTCCTTTGTCCCACCCCCGACATCAGTCTGAAGAAGGGTCTCGACCCGAAACGTCACCCATTCCTCCTCTCCCGAGATGCTGCCTGACCTGCTGAGTTACTCCAGCATTTTGTGACTATCTTCGATGATTGCACAGTTCAGTCGTATTTACATCTCCTGTGGGCTCCATCTGGCACCTTTTGTGCCTTTGCGACAGTTTTGTCCACAAGGTTTTTAATGTCCACAAGGTTTTGTCCACAAGGTTTTTAATGAATAAATCCCTCTCCACAGGTACTGTTTGACCTGCTGAGTATTTCCAATATTTTCTGAGGTTTGGTGTGTGTGTATGACTGGTTTGGGGGGGGGGGGGGGAGAGAATCTAGAAACCTAATTCCCATAAGTGAATGGTACAGAATTCCCCATGAGAAATGGACACAATCATATCGAACAAGGTCGTGCCGCCTCTAATAAGCAATGCAGTTTAAGCCGTTACTGTTTGTTTGGCAGTGAAAGGGTTACTCCCTGTGCAATTAAATGGGCTTCCTGTTTATTCAGCAGATGTGATTCAATATAGCTTTAATAAAAATCCTCCTGGGTTTGTTGGTGCTACTGAATAATGTAGAGGAAGCAGAAGTAATGATATTTCCTGTTCATTGTCTTCCTGCTCTAACCCTGAGATCTAATGTTATGGACGTACCGATGCCACAGCACTAAGCCTGCCAGGTCACGATGCCTCAGGATTGCCCTGGGGTAGAGCTCCACCGCTGCTTTCACTGCAGTTCACAGGCACATTGGGACAGCCCTCCATGGTCCCTTCAGCTCTCCTCCTGACCTGGTCCTCTCCTCTTGTAGGAGCAGTGATACCTTCACCCCACTAATCCTGACAGGAAACTTGCTTGAAAGAAGTGTGTGGTGTGAATTATTATTTTACGTAATTATTTACTTAACTGCGCAGAGCAATCAGGTAAAACACACAGTAGAAACAAAGAACTGCAGATGCTGGTTCACGCAAAAGGACACAAAGTGCTGGAGTAACTTAGCTTGTCAGACAACATCCCTGGAGAACATGGATAGGCGATGGTTCGGCTCGAGACCCTTCTTCGGACCCTTAGTAGGAGGGGAGGTTTTCCAGCTTTCTTCCCTGAGAAGAAGGGTCTCGACCTGAAACATCACCTATCCATGTTCTCCAGGGATAGTGCCTGGCCCCCTGAGTTACTCCAGCACTTTGTGTCCTTTTGAAGTAAAACATACAGCTTTGTTTAAGATGCATTATGTACAGTGTTAAATGGACAAGCAGCACTCATGGAACAGAACCTATTTTTTTTAGTTTATGTCAATGTTTTGGATGTTTTTGCAGTTTGATAGTAGGTGTATGCGTTGTGTGTATCTCCACTGTAACCACGTTCCTTACAATCGCTGTTTGCTTATAATTGGGGACAGCGGGAATTGCTGGCCCTACTAAATAGTCGTCCCAAGAGTCATTACTTAGCTGTAGCGTGACTACTAACAAGTGGTATCATGCTATGTATTCCCTTTGACAATTCAAACATCTTTGTAATTATTTTCCTTTCCTGTATGTGAGGGTATCAAAACAGAATTGCTAGAAGGGACATCAGGAGACACAAGAAACTGCAGATGCTGGAATCTTCACAAAACACAAAGTGCTGGAGGAACTCGGCGGATCAGGCGGCATCTGGGGAGGGCATGGACAAGTTATGCTTCCGTTCTTCAGAAGAGACATCAGATTAGTTGGAAAAAATTCAAGACATTGTGAAAATGTCTTTTGAATTGAAGCATCAGGGAGGGTTCTCTCTGTTATTCTGTCAAGCATTGTCAGCTTGAGTAAAGGAGAACAAATGAGTGTGAAATGCATGTAGTTCCTCGATGAGAGATGAGTATGTGTGACTCAGTATAATATATATTGGCATGGACCAGGGATTGCCAAACTAACAAAATGCAGAGAGTTGGTATAAATGGGTCATTATTGGATTGGGATGCCCCAAGGTTGCTATTTATCATCTGTTGTGTAGGAAAATAACTGCAGATGCTGGTACAAATCGAAGGGATCACAAAATGCTGGAGTAACTCAGCAGGTCAGAAGGGAAGGAATGGGTGACGTTGCGGGTTGAGACCCTTCTTCAGACTGATGTCGGGAGGGCGGGACAAATGAAGGATATAGGTGGAGACAGGAAGATAGAGGGAGAACTGGGAAGGGGAGGGGAAGAGAGGGACTGAGGAATTATCTAAAGTTGGAGAAGTCAATGTTCATACCGCTGGGCTGCAAGCTTTATAATCTGTTAATGACTTGAATGAAGGGACCTTGTGTGCAAAGGCCAAGTTTGTTAATTTGTAATCTTTTTTTATCATCAGCTAGTTGTGAGGAGAACAAAAGATGCAACTGGATTATAGAGTGGTAGAACAAGTGGTCGAGAAGTTGATGGGTGGAGTATAGTGTGGGGAAAATGTGAGGCTATCACTCTGGAAGAGAAAGTAGGTGAAAAAAGATTATTATTTGAATGGAGTGACTACAAAATCTTACCCTACCGAGGGTTCTGGGAGTCCTAGAGTATGAAGCACATGGAATTAGCAAGCAGTTGCAGCAAATAAATGGGAAGACTAAGAAATGTATTTTATTGCAAGAAGAATGGATTATAAGGCTAGGGAAGTTGTAATGCAGCTTTGCGGGGCACTGGTGAGACTGCATCTGGAATACTGCATATATTCAGGTAAAGAAGAATATTTGCATTGGCAGTAGAGCTGAGGAAGTTCACTAGGTTGATATCCTGAATGAAGGTATCAATGAATAAAGAGAGGTTGAGCAGATTGGATCTATCTCATTGGAGATTAGAAGATGAGAGGTGATCTTAGAGTCATAGAGCTGTACAGCACAGAAACAGGCTCTTTGGCCCAACTTGTCTGTGCTGACCAAGGTGGCATACTGGGCTAGTCGCATTTGCCTGCATTTGCCCCATATCCCTCGCAACCCTTCCTTTCGACATATGTTCAATTGTCTTAGATAATAGACAATAGATAATAGGTGCAGGAGGAGGCCATTCGGCCCTTCGAGCCAGCACCGCCATTCAATGTGATCATGGCTGATCATTCTCAATCAGTACCCCGTTCCTGCCTTCTCCCCATACCCCCGGACTCCGCTATCCTTAAGAGCTCTATCCAGCTCTCTCTTGAATGCATTCAGAGAATTGGCCTCCACTGCCTTCTGAGGCAGAGAATTCCACAGATTCACAACTCTCTGACTGAAAAAGTTTTTCCTCATCTCAGTTCTAAATGGCCTACCCCTTTTAAAAGTTGCAATGGTATCTATTGTAACGTATAAGTTATTGAGGATAATTAATAGAGTGGCTGTTCCTATTTGGGAAGATATCCAGAATTAGGGAATGCAATTTCAGAATAAGGGGATTCCTATGTAATTTGCTGAGGAGGAATTTCTTCTCTTGGGGTCATGAATCTGCAACCCCTGAGAGCTGTGGAGGCAGGTTATTGAACATCTTCAAGGCAGGGATTGACAGATCTTTGAACTACAATGAACTTGAGAGGTATGGGGGGAAAAAGCAGAAAGTGGAATTGAAATCAAAATTTGGTCAGCCATTAGATAGAATTACTGAGCAGGTTTGAGGGGCGAATTGACCTTACCCTGCTCCTTTTTCGTATGTTCTTATTGGCTATCAGTAAAACGGGATCAGTGTGGAGTGATGCTTTCTTTATGGTGTCAAATGACCCGTCAAAGCAAACCCCAGAAGGGTCACCCCATCTTAATCAGTGTGATGCTTCTGTTTTCTGAACCAACTATCAGGTTGCTTTTCTCAGCAACATTACAAGTAATAAACTGGAAAAATTAGAATCAAAATGCAGGAATACTGGAAGAACTCAACCAGTCAAGCAGCATCTGTGGAAAGAGAAACCAATTAATGTTTAAGGTCGAAGACTCTTCATCAGATTTGGATTCAGATTTGGATTAGTTTATTGTCATATACGCAAGGTGCAATAAAATTACTTGTTCACATGAAGCTCATGGAGTACACTATACCTGATAATGAAAGATACATTAAATTCAGTGAGCAAAACAATAGAATAGTGCAGAGATTGTGGCGTTCTGGAATTCTCCCTTGGCCTTGATAGTCTTGCAGAGATCATACTTAGTCTTCTTGTACAGTACAAGGTCATTATTCTTGAAAGCCTTGGATCTGGAATTCAGCAAAGAGTGAATGTCCCTGTTCATCCACATTTTCTAGTTAGGATAGCCCTAACTGTCTGATGGAATGCAGTTGTCAATGCATTTCTTAATAAAAATAACAGTATTGACTGAGGTATACACATTCAGGTTAGATGAAGTGGCCTTAACAAGTAGATCCTCAGACCACTACTGGATTACTCTCTTCTTTGTTGCCTCACGCTTCAATCTATGTCTATAAACCGTCAGGAGCAACACAGGCAGATGATCAGACTGGCCAAAGTAAAGACGAGAGATGGAACAATAGGTGTACTTGATGGTGTAGCAGTGGGCTGGAGTGTTTGACACAGTCTGTATTGAGAGGACACAAGCTGATAGTATTTGAGATATCAGAACTGCTGAAAGCTGTTCACTGCTGAATTAGACGGGTTTCATATCTTTATTGCATCCAATTAATGCCCCAGTGTGAAGGGCCGTGATGAAATTTAATAGGATTTTGCAGCTGACAGACTTTGGAAAAAGGTGAGTGTTTCATCCATTTCGCTTACCAGCATGAAAAAACAAGATTTTTAAATGACATTCAGAGCTCCTGCTATGCAACATCTCAGGAAATTGTGGCATTTGGAGGCCAATGATTTTTACATGCATAATTAAATAATCAGCATATAATGTGGGGCTGACGTGTGAGGAGAGATCTGATGTTGTGATACTGAAGGCCACACCTTTGTGCAATCAAGTTATTCATTTATTATTACTAAAAGATAATGAGCTGTTGTATTTTAAATTGATTTTTTTTCCTCTTGTAAGACAAATTGCTGCATGGATGGAATGAAGTCTATTTGCAGCTGAACCAGCTTTAGGAGTGTGTGTTCATTCCTCTGGGAGATCATTACTAGCAGCTCCAGTCCAATCAAGTTGCTCAAGCAGAAATGTCATGTAATTTATCTGAATGTGATTTAATTGGAGACTGGGGAGATGTGCAGGCTTGGAATGTGGAAGTTTTTCGTGTGCGTGGTTGCAGATATTATATTTGTAAAAAGCCAGTTAGTTTCTGTGGTTACAAAGGGAAACCAAATGTTGCCATTCTTCATTTTGCATTGTATCACCAGGCTCTGGCAACGCATTGGTTTGCAGCACAGACCCAACCTGCTGGCAACTCATGGTAGAGGAGCAGCAGAAGGAAATATTATTTTCCATTCATCTCTACCATGGACATTCATGGAGCAAACAAATCACATTATTGTTGCTAAGAATGTTTGAAAAGTTCAATTGTGGTTACAAACTGGTAGTTTTGATCAAGTTAAACTATACAGTCAACAGTCAACAGAGCTTTATTTGTCATTCGGTACCAAGGTACCGAACGAAACTACATAGCAGTCACACAAAAAAGAAAAAGAACACAAGACACATGACCCCAACACAAACATCCATCACAGTGACTCCAAACACCCCCTCACTGTGATGGAGGCAACAAAACTTCCACTCTCTTCCCCACTATAGTTTTTCCTAACATTTGTCCCTTTTTTCCAACATTTGTCCCTCAGAGCTAGTAATCTTTTAACAGACCAGGTCCCCTATGTACACAAAATACACACTGTCCATGATGTGTATATACAAGTTACTATATATATATCACTCTGGAAAATACACAGATGTTCCATGGAAAATACACAGATGTTCCATCTTCTTATCACAGCAAACAGCATGCTTCCAAATATGCACTCAAAACAACTTTGACAATATACTTAAGCTCGTTTTACTTTAAATAATACAAATAAACCAAAAGTAACTCAACAAAAAAAATCTTGTGGTGGTGTTTATTACTGAGCGAGCAGAGCAGCAAGACAGTTGGTTGAAATAGTTGGTAGTTGACTCATGCTGGGCTTCAAGGTGAGATATCGCCCATGAATGTCATAAGGTCCAATTCACCCACAATGTTTGAATGTTTTCGCCAGAGCTGAAAACTAAGAGTCAGAGATTAAATTGACATTTAGTGATTTTGCTGTGGTGTTTTCTTCAAATAGATGTTCAAATTGTCATTTACCTACATCATAATGATTCCCCAAGGAAGAAATAATCTGTATGCCCATTTCAATTGTATACCATAAACCCTTGTAATAACAGATCTCTACATGGCAGATTTCGATTATAGCGGACAGAGACTCCCATTGCTCCCCTACTTCCGGCAGTTACCCAATGGGATTAGTTACGTTTGCGGGAATGGAGAGAGCGAACAGCATGCAGAAGGTGTGATTACTGGGCCCATCCCTAGCACATTGCGTGTGGGGCCGAGGATTCTGCAGCTCCCAGGCCTGTACTCCCCTCACTCGGTTATAGCAGATAATCGGTAATAACGGACACCGTCTACCCTCTTTTCCCCCCCCCCCATCTTCACGTTTTGTTTAGTTTAGATATACAGCGTGGAAACAGGCCCTTCAGCCCACCGAGTCCGCGCCGACCAGCGATCCCCGCATATTAACGCTATTCCACACACGCTAGGGACAATTTACATTTATACAAAGCCAATCAACCTACAAACCTGTACATCTTTAGAGTGGGGGAGGAAACTGAAGATATCTGATAAAACCCACGTGGTCACGGGGAGAATGTACAAACTCCATATAGACAGCATGTACAGTCGGGATTGAGCCCAGGTGTCTGGCACTGAAAGCGCTCGAAGGCAGCCACTACCGCTGCGCCACTGTGCAGCTTGATCAGTGAATGTCTGAAAATAATGCATTCTGTTTAATGCTGGTACTTCAGCTCTCTGAGGTTGAAGAGCAAAACAGATTCACAGGGTAACATTGCTTCTTTATCACTTTGTGATGACTATAGCCCAACACAGAGCTCTTGATGTGTTATCAAGAGCACCATGTAGTATATTGCAGAAAAATAGTTGACTCTTAAATGCCCTAGTTGACTCTTAAATGGCCTAGCAAGCCACTCAGTACAAGGGCAATTAATGAGTTGGAGTCAACACTGGCCTTGACAATTATTCTCAGATCACGAGCAAAGGAAGATTTAAAACATTGGAGTTGACTTCTCTGCTCTCTTCCAAGGAGCCTTACACACATCAGGAAGATAACTGAATGCTGCAAGTGCTCTGATATTTGCACAGACTCCAGATGTAGCCTTGTCTAGCCATTAATTCAATTCCAATCTAATTTTCTCAGCACAGGTTTTGAAATGCAAATACAGCTTAATAGCAGTGAATGAGAGTTCAATTCTAAAGCATTCTCCAACCACCTTATCATGAAATGCCAGTTGCTGCAGCCACTCTCTGTAGGGGTGGGGTTCCCGACTTGGCTCGCAGCAAGGCTGATCCAATCCACCGCAAACAGGCCAAACCCGTTTCTATTTAGTTTAGAGATCTTGTGGAAACAGGCCCTTTGATCCACCAAGGCCGTGCTGACCAGCGATCCCTGTACACTAGCACTATCCTACACACACGAGGGAACGAGGGATAATGTACACTTTTACCAAGCCAATTAGCCGTCAAACCTGTACGTCTTTGAGGTATGCGATGAAACCGAAGCACCCATGCAAGTCACGGGGAGAACGTACAAACTCCGTACAGACAGCACCTGTAGACATGATTGAATCCGGGTCTCTTGCGCTCTATCGCTACTCCACCGAATGTATTTGCCTAATATGAATGTAAAAAAAGTGGAAGATTGAATACCCTGGGCACCCCCGAGCCCCCATAATGCATGTGGAATGTCTGAAAATATAAAGATTTGGTGTCAAGGAAATGTGCTGAGTAAAGTGGTTCCTTCCTAAGTATTTAATGTGGGCTTATCATAATTTTAAATGCCTCAGTTGGCCCTCCTCAGACTCCTGTGCTCTAAAAGGAAAAAAAACTGAGCCGAACAACTTCAAGAATAAATGTATCCTCTCCAACACTATAATTATTTTCCAGTAATAAGGTACACCACTATACACAAAACTCCAGCTGTGTAAAACCAATCCTGTTCATAGTTCTGCCATAACACCTTTGCCATTGTATTCAGTGGCACAGATAAGAAAGGAAAACATCTATCCTTTTTGACCACTTTAGCAAGCTGTCTTGCAACCTTTTAAAGATCTGTGGACATACACTCCAAGGTCCCTCCGTTTTTCCCATTTATTGTGCATGCCTTTGCCCTGTTGCAATGCCCCAAATGCATGATTTCATAATTCTCCTGATTAACTTCTGCCAATTTCTAACTAATTAAACAGACTATTTTAAAGCTTTCCTCCACAAGCACGTTTTGTGTCACATGCAAGTTCTTTATTATGTCCCCTGCTTTTAAACCATAAATATACATCGAAAAAAGCAAACGATGGAACAGTGTCCTGTGGAATCCCCTTAGTAACAGATTTCGAATTACTAACATTTTCTGTCTATCTTCAGTCTTTACTTCATATCACTAATCTAATTTTGCATCTAATTTGATATCTTGCTATGGATCATGTGAGTCTTTATTACTCTGACCAGTCTTCCATGTGGAAGATAAACACAAAAAACTGGAGTAACTCAGTGGGACAGGCAGCATCTCTAGAGAGAAGGAATGGGTGACGTTTCATGTCGAGACCCTTTTTCAGACTGGTTAGGGATAAGGGAAACGAGAGATATAGATGGTGATGTGGAGAGATAAAGACCAATGAATGAAAAATATGCAAAAAAGTAACGATGTTAAAGGAAACAGGCCATTGTAAGCCGTTTGTAGGGTGAAAATGAGAAGTGAGTGGGACTTGGGTGGGGGAGGGATAGAAAGAGAGGGAATATGAGATGCTGTTCCTCCAATGTGCGTTTAGCCTCACTCTGACAATGGAGGAGACCGAGGACAGAAAGGTCTGTGTAGGAATGGGAAGGAGAATTAAAGTGTCCAGCAACCGGGAGATCAGGTTGGTTCACACTGGCTGAGCGAAGGTGTTCCTCGAAAAGATCGGCCATTCTGCGTTTGGTCTCGCCGATGTACAAGAGTTCACATCTTGAACAATGGATACAGTAGATGAGGTTGGAGGAGGTGCAAGTGAACCTCTGCCTAACCTGAAAGGACTGTCGGGGACCCTGGACAGAGTCGAAGGAGGAGGTATCGCGACAGGTGTTGCATCTTCTGCGGTTGCAGGGGATGGTACCTGGGGAGGGGGTGGTTTGGGTGGGAAGGGATGAGTTAACCAGGGAGTTGCAGAGGGAACTGTCTGCGGAAGGCGGAAAGGGGTGGAGATGGGGAAATGTGGCTAGTGGTGGGATCCCGTTGGAGGTGGCGGAAGTTTTGGAGGAGTATGTGTTGTATTCGATGGCTGATGGGGTGAAAGGTCAGCAGTAGGGGGACTGTCTATGTTGCGACTAGGGGGAGGGGGAGCAAGGGCAGTGGGTTGGGGTGGGGGCGGGGCAGGGGGTGGACAATAGGTTACCAGGTTGAATGGGGCACAGCAGCTGTAACAACCACTCTTGAGTCCAAGAGGAAGAACAGTTCATTTAGTAGGAAAACAAATAGGTTTAGAAACAGGGGAGTGGGAATAGTTTGGTGGGGTCTTCAGTGGGGGCAAAACTGTACCAAAATATTCAAGGAGAGAGGGTGTCTGAATTAAAGTGTTGAGGGAGATGAGTATCTCACTGTGTTGGAAGTCAGATGCGAGGGAATGGCTGCATTAGAGCATGGTGGAGATGGGGAATCACTGGAGTTACAGAAGAGGGAGGAAGAAAGGAGGTTTAATGTTGATGTGCAGCTGAGTTGCAATGACAATTGCTTGATTTGGGAGGGAGGGGGGGGGGTATTCAGTGTTATTGGTGTGTGCCCATTTTATCCTTACCATTGGTTGGCTGAGTGTGTCTGCCCAAAGCATGACTTTGCCCAATCTGTACTGAATCTGTCATCTGTATGCCTACATTAAGCATTATCTATTGTCTGTTTAATGTTCTCAGAAGAAGGCTGAACTACAATGATCTTGAAAGGATCACGATCACAACACCTACAATATGACCAACTGATTGCAATCCTTGTCCTATTACACAGAATGCTTTTGTGTCCATTACAGTTCTGCCTACTTATGCTATTAGCTAATCCTCCTGCAAGACTGTTGATCCAACGCCCTTTTTTATCTGCACAGGAACTCATGTCCTGGAGGAAATAGGCACTGAACCAGTTCCACAGGTGATACCTTTGAGGATTTCTAAGAATCAAGCCTCCAGCTGCTGAATACATGTTTAGATTGAGATGGAATTAAAGAAGGAAAATGGAGTCTGTCTATAGTGTCCTTCCACCTTCAGCTTTGTCTATCCTGCAGTTCCATTCATCACTTACCTGCCTGGCCCAGTAACTTCTACTTGATATGAAATATATCAATATGTTGTTTGGAAGCAAATTTATTGCTAGACCATAAGAAGCACACTAATTCTGCTGACAAATATTGACCATTTCATCAAGATGCAAGTTTTCTGTTGTGTAACACTGCACCACAGGAGATATTTTCTATGTGTGTGGATTCCATCTCGCTATGTAACAGTAAAGTCAAATGGTTTTTCGGACTTGGTGTATGTGCGTGTGCATTTTCCAGCTGGGAACTGAAGTTGACCGTGGCTGGCTGACTCCAGGTGTCGCTGAGCATTAAACTCAAATAAGAATAAAACTAACATTTTTAATTTTTCTATGTTAGGAACTGCTTTACTCACTGGGTGGGTCAACAGAGTAGCGAACTGAACACAGACATATGATGCAATAAGTGCTCGGTGTCACTCTGCAAACATGAGTAAATGTGCACTCGTAATAAAATTGATTTTTCTTTTCCATTAGATTTGGGGACACTCCAAAACTCTATTCCTTTTTGTACCACCTCATGACCTACGTTAGCCATTAGCTGATCAGGTCTCATTCATGTCGCTGTCACCTCCAAACACAACCATCTCTAGGCTTTCCCTGCTAGTGTTTTGTTTAGTTTCCAGCCCATCGGGTCCACACTGACCATTGATCACCCATTCACATTAACATAGTTCTATGTTATCCCTCTTTCTCATCCACTCCTTGCACTCTAGGGGCAATTTACAGCAGCCAATTAACCTATAAATCTGCACAGGAAACCCACACCATCACAGGAAGAATGTTCAAACTCCACACATCGCAACTAAGATCAGGATCGAACCTGGGTCTCTGGTGCTGTGCAGCAGTAGCTCGACCAGTTCTGTAAACTTCAGCTCAGTGAATGGTCTGCTGCACTTATCTGGTCCTAGTCATTCCCTGCTTACTTGCCAACCCTGAGCTTCTTGGCCTAAATTGGATGCTGGTTCCTAAAGTATCTGATTTAAAAAATCCCAGTTTTGTGCTTTAGCTTCGTAATGCCCGAGCCATGTTCCACGATCTCACATATTAACCTGAACTCTCCAGTCCCCTGACTCGGGCCTTGCATGAATCCTTCCTTCATTGGTGGCTATGTTAATCCCTCTGGTATCGAGGTCTGGCTCTATGTCTGTGCACCACATTGTCCACCAATATTCTACTTGGGCCCAACCTTTGGTTCACTCTTAAATCAGTTTTTCTTGAGGTTTAATTTATACATTCGCAAAGTACCCATTTCATGTTGAAGCTCTTGTGTAAATGTATGTTGCTGCATCTGATGGTGCACAGGTGCTCAAAGGGGACAATTTATTGCATTATTTGCATTTATATGACTTGTTACTGGCATGTAGAAACTTGCTGCTAATGTTCCCCAAATTTTTATCTCCCAGAATTTGGACCGGTATCTTATCCAAGCAAAATAGAGTAATGTGCTTCTGGCACACCAGTCTTTTACCCTCAAATAACCACACCCAATGTCTGTACACACAGCTCTAATTCAGAACATGGTCTTTGTCCTGACATCTAAGTTTTGAAATATCGTGGTGATTGGTCTTGAAGTAATTTAATAAGTCTTCTAGAAATGTTTAGGCCCTTTTTGAATTATTGTTCCAACTGTTGTACCTTTGCTCACATGTGCACCTGTTGTGGTGTGAATCAGAAAATGGTAACCTCATCTTCTGAACTTGTGCAGCTGAAGCAAAGGGCAATGCAACCATCATGAAATCTCTTTGTTCTTTCAATTATGTGAACTATTTTAAAGCCTAAATTGGCAGGCGGGCAAACTTAAGCAATCTTGCAGTTGATGTTAAATATCCTGATTCCTAAGGTTTCTTTCTATTTTTTTCCTGTAAAACCTTTTTCAACGTCATGAAATCCCAACACATTTTTACAGCTAATGATGGTTATTGGAATATAGGAAATGCACCCAATTTGTACATGAAGTTGTGAGAATAAACCATGGGATAATGATCAGTTGATATGGTTATGTGAAGGTTGAAGCATAGGTAGACACAAAATGCTGGAGTAACTCAGCGGGTCAGGCAACATCTCTGGAGAAAAGGAATTGGTGACGTTTTGGGCCAAGTCCTTAGTTTAGACTGAGTGTTAGGGAAAAGGGAAACGAGAAATATAGATGTTACATTGAACTATGAATAACTATGAAGCATAGGTATTGGCCAGAAAGTGCCTGCTTCCACTGAAAGTAATGCCATTCTTTAAATCCATATGAGACAGCAGAATCTTTTAATACTTTGTCAAAGAAATTATAGAAACATAATGTCTGTCCTTCATCCCACCCATTCACCATTTGCTTAGGGTCTTTCAAATTCTAGTTAATCACTTCTGACCCAAGACCGTTGTGATTTGTGTCACCAAAAAGAGATATTAAAGACAGTTTCTAGATTTACCAGGCAGCATCTCTGGAGAAAAAGAATAGGTGATGTTTCAGGTCGAAACCCTTCTCCAGACTGAAGAAGGGTCTTGACCTGAAACATCACCTATTCCTTTTCTCCAGAGATGCTACCTGACCCGCTGAGTTACTCCAGCATTTTGTGTCTATCTTTGGTGTAAACCAGCATTTGCAGTTCCTTTCTACACATTCTAGATTTACTAGCTTGTTTAAATGACTGAGTGTGTTCTAGAGTTTAAATGTTATGTCTTCGCACTAAATCTTGTACCATGTGTCCTTTATCTTTGCACTGTGGACAGCTTGATTTTTTCATGTAGTCTTTTTTTTGACCGGGTAATAAGCAAACATAAGCTTTTCCCTGTCTCTCGCTGTGCATGACAATAATACACTAAACTAAACTAAAAAAAAATTGAAATCATTAAAGAAAGCAAATAGGCATTCTGCCTTGCAATCTCATAGCGCTGTCTCTAATCTGCCAGTGATGTCTCCATTTGGACCGATTTTTTTTGCGTGGCTGTAACTTCCTCTGGTTCTTTTAATCTTTCTGTTGTGTGCAGTCTTGTCCTGCAGGGAGTGTGAGCTTGTGTTGATCTCAGGCTTGTGAAAAGGCTATGGAGATGTGAGTAAGCTGAGAGTGATGCAAAGCAGCAGTTGTGGGGGGGGGGGGTCGCGGTTGGACTGTTTCATTGAATGTGAATGCACGTTATGTGAAGAATCAAAAATCAAACAGAACTGGGAGAATAGATCCTTCCAACTTTTGTTCAGGAAAAATAATATTTGTGTAAGAATATCCGTGCCAGCTTTGAAGGCAGGAGCAGGTGGTTCATGTAAAATAGAGGTAATGAAATATTATTTTGTCAGTGTAGGAGAGGCTTGAGTTGCAAAGAGAAAGGGGATTGGTGGTGCTAAGGGGAAATTGTTGAACTGTTTTGCTGTTGCGTTTCCTGCAGATCAGGTAGTGGGTATAGAAACCATCAAGTTTTGATTTGCCATTATTTTCTTACTGAGGAATTTTTTGAGGATGAGGCTTGGTTGTCATCTTCCTTGACTGGATAGCACGCAAACAAAAGCTTTTCACTGTGACTATAATAAACTAAATTAAATGCAGACAAAAGCCTCCCAACCTTTACTGCCTGCCACACATGATATCTGGCTAAGTTTGTTCAGTTACAATCCAGAATACTCCAGAGCCAGGCTGCAGTTAGATGGAGTCCTCACTTGTGGAGGGCAACTGCATATATCAAGCAATTTTCTATCACCATGGCAGTCATGTATAAAGGCATTAATTATAACAGGCATGCCAGCTATTCTGGGTGATTCACTTGAACCTTTTCACCTTTGTTGAAGTACCACTACTGTAATTAGTTAATCACCTCCGCTTACCATTTTAAAAGCTCTCCTGACTTCTGACAAATTGAAGCAATTTAACTGGTTTGCAGGAACTGGAGAAAAGTGCCTCAGCAACAGTATTATCAGAGACATCTGCACCGCATCTGTGCCCAAGGTGAGGTGTTCCTTACTCGGACATCCGAGATATCCTCATTCTTCAGGGAACGGAGGTCCCCCTATCCCATCTTAGATGAGGCCTTCATTCGTGTCTCCTCGGTACCCCACAGCTCCGCCCTTGCTCCCCCTCCCCCTTGTCGCAACAGAGACAGAGTCCCCTTAGTCCTTACCTTCCACCCCATCAGCCATCGCATACAACACATAATCCTCCGAAATTTCTGCCACCTTCAACGGGATCCCACTACTAGCCATATTTTCCCATCTCTATCCCTTTCCGCCTTCTGCAGAGACCGTTCCCTCCGCAACTCCTTGGTTAACTCATCCCTTCCCACCCAAACCACCCCCTCCCCAGGTACCTTCCCCTACAACCGCAGAAGATGCAACACCAGTCGCTACACCTCCCTCGACTCTGTCCAGGGACCCCGAAAGTCCATTCAGGTTAGGCAGAGGTTCAGTTGCACCTCCTGCAACTTCCATCTACTGTATCCATTGTTCAAGATGTGGACTCGTACATCGGCGAGAACAAACGCAGCCTGAGCGATCGTTTTGCGGAACACCTTCGCTCAGCATGCCTGAACCTACCTGATCTCCTGGTTGCTCGACACTTTAATTCTCCTTCCCATTTCTGTTCTAGGTCTCCTCCATTGTCAGAATGAGGCTAAATGCAAATTGGAGGACCAGCACCTCATATTTCTTGGGCAGCTTGCAGCCCAGTGATATGAATATTGATTTCTCTCACTTCAGGTAGCCCCGGCATTCCCTCTCTCTCTATCCCTCCCCCATTCAAGTCGCACCAGCTTCTCATTTTCACCCAACAAATGGCTAACAATGGCCTGCTTCCTTTATCATCGTTACTTTTTTGCATATCTTTCATTCATTGTTCTTTATCTCTCCACATCACCATCTATATCTCTCGTTTCCCTTATCCCTAACCAGTCTGAAGAAGGGTCTTGGCCCCAAAACATCATCCATTACTTCTCTCCAGAGCTGCTGCCTGTCCCACTGAGTTACTCCAGCTTTTTGTGTCTATTTTCGGTTTAAACCAGCATCTGCAGTTCCTTCTTACACATCTACTGGTGTAACAGGAGCATCAGGAAACAATGGCTTAACAATGTGTCAGATTAAGTTTTTTATTCAGTGCTGCATACTTTATACTCCCATTCATCCATACGGTGTAACAGAAGGGCATTTGGCCCATCCAGTCAGTGGCAGCTCGAAGAACAATCCCATTCTCCCACTAATTTCATCTGTAACCTGCCCTCTCACACTCTGAAGAAGGGTCTTGACCCAAACGTCACCCATTCCTTCCATCCAGAGATGCTGCCTGTCCTGCTGAGTTACTCTAGCATTTTGTGTCTATCTTCGGTGTAAACCAGCATCTGCAGTTCCTTCCTCCACACTCTAACATTGACCTACATACATGGGGTCATTTCGAGGGACCAATTATCCTGCCATCCCACATGTCTTTGGAAACTGGAGCACCTGCCGGGAAAATGTGCAAGCTCCACGCAGCACCAGGGGTCAGGCTTAATGTTTGATCATTTGCAATGTGAGTCAGCAGCTCCACTAGCTGCACCACTCTGCCACCCCTTACCTAAAATTAATTGCACTTGAACAACACAACAACTGTGAGTTAGTAAAATGTCCTACGGTGCCTTGTAGGAACTATCAAACTGAATTTTATATAAAGCGAACAAACTGGATTTACTGCACTGTGCACTCTGAAACTCGAGCTTATCATCGCCTGAGACCACATTCTCTGCTGTCACCATTGAGCAAAAGAGAACACTAACATAGTGGATTTGTTGAGAGGCCAATAATCCTGTGGCCTGACAGATGACAAAGCAGGGTGACATAAGTGTAAGAAAATAACTGCAGATGCCTGTACAAATCAAAAGTATTTAAGTCTGAAGAAGGGTCTCGACCCGAAACGTCACCCATTCCTTCTCTCCTGAGATGCTGCCTGACCTGCTGAGTTACTCCAGCATTTTGTGAATAAGCAGGGTGACATTGGTGGCATAGCCAGCAGAACTACTGTCTCACAGATTGAGCAGCTGCAATCGGTTCAATCCGGCTGTGTAAAGTTGATGGTTTTCCCCGTGAATGCGTGCATCTCCTTTTGTGTTACCCCCGCAGGTTGTGCAGGTTGAAAGCTTCAGTGGCCACTGTAAACCTCCCCATATGTCTGAGTGAGTGATAGAATTTTGAGCAAGTTGAGGAGAAAGTAAGGAGAATACAATGGTATTAGATTAGGTCTTGTATCAGTGGGTTGAAGAGCCAGTTCCTGTGCTTTATGATAGCCTATATAACTCCATAATAGCTCCTGCAGCCTTTTACCTCCCTCAGCTGGACTAGTACTCTATTCTGAACAACACTTCAAAGAAGCAGTGAACAGAGAAGGAGAAATGTGGTGAACACACGCATTTCAAAATCAGTACAATACCACTTTGACTCAAGTCCAGAGATCAAGTCTCTGTATTATCCCATTGAGTGAAATCTGTGTTAGGGAATCCCTTTTAAGTCTAATATTGTTCACAACCATGTTTCTACAATAATTATTCTTAAGGGTAGAACTTGCTTTGGTAATGGGAAAGGAATTTTGGATAAAAGCTGGGCTGGTACCAAACTATGGTGCGGCCGTCTTCCGCCTGCTTTGATAGCACCTCATGCAAAATCATTGGGGTATGAAAGGGTATGTAAGATCTGTTTTATTTCTGAGATGTAGCCAAAGTAGAAAGGGAGGCATTGCCTGGCCTGCCTTGTTTGGCTCCAGTAACAGGTCAGAATTTGTGCAGCCAAGGTTCTGATTGTATGATGTGCCTACCATGAACCTAGACTGAAGACGAAATGGGACTGGAGTATAAGACACTCGGATTTCCTTTTTTTCTTAATATGTTTAATAACATTTAGACAGCACCCTCCTCATCCTGTGTGAGTGGGAGTGATGTACTGATCTACGCAGCCTGGAAGTTGGAGCAAAGACAGAGTGCTGGACGAAACCGGTGGGTCTGGCAGTGTCTGTGGAGGAAATGACTGACAATGTTTTGGGTTGGTGCCCTCCTTCAGTCTGATCTGGTAGTCTGCTTTAGTTGAATTCCAAGTTATACAATGAGTTATGTCATATGAGCCAGGAGGTATCAACTATTTCTTGGTCCAGTGCGCTGAAGAGGTGAAAATGTGATTGCAACAATTTCTCCACTTTTTACGGTTTGAGACTGTATAAAATAACAGGAGAGTACATCACACCCTCGAGCATGCTTCTATCAATCAATATTGTGGCTGATCCTATATCTCAACTACTTTCCTGCTTAATCCCCAATCATTCACAATATTGGTCTCTGACTTGAATATATTCCATCGGCCATCGGCAGACTACTGAAGTAGTGAATTTCAAAGATTTACAGAACTCTGAGTAAAGAAATCCCCCTCCTTACCCACCTTGCCAAGCGGGACTGTCGTACGTTGAAAGACTGGAGCAACTGGGCTTGTATACTCTGGAATTTAGAAGGATGAGAGGGGATCTTATTGAAACATAAGATTATTAAGGGATTGGACATGCTAGAGGCAGGAAACATTCCCGATGTTGGGGGAGTCCCAAACCAGGGGCCATTTGGAACGGAGATGAGGAAAAAGCTTTTCACTCAGAGAGTTTTGAAGCTGTGGAATTCTCTGCCTCAGAAGGCAGTTGAGGCCAATTCTCTGGATGCTTTAAAGAGAGAGTTAGATAGAGCTCTTAATGATAGCAGAGTCAAGGGATATGGGGAGAAGGCAGGAACGGGTTACTGATTGTGCATGATCAGCCACGATCACGGTGAATGGCGGTGCTGGCTCGAAGGGCCAAATGGCCTACGCCTGCACCTATTGTCTATTGCCAAAAATGGGCCTTTATGGACTTCCTACTTCCTAAGATCATCTGTTGCTGGCCCTGTTTTGTTGTGGCCTTCTCTATCTTTTAATCTGAAGAAGGGTTCCGACTCGAAATGTCACCTATTTCTTCCCTCCAGAGATGCTGCCTGACCCAGTGTTTATCCTCCTCCTTGCTGTCGTAAATGATGCGCCTGAACCTGTTGATATGTTCTTGTACAATCAGTGGCATTGTGATTATGATTGAATAGCAAGTTGGCACTCAATCCATGATAGATAAAATGACCACCTTGGTGAGGTACTGAGGGCTCCATCTAATGCCTTTGAGCTAAATGTGTTAACTACATTCATGTTGGAATTAAAGTTGGACTCATTCTTAGCATATTCATTAAGCAGAAGTTAAGTGAATGTGTGAACTTGCAAAGAGGCTTTACATTAGGCATTTTTGAAGGTTAGGTCAAAGAAAACCTGTTAAAAAGGAGATGAGGAGGAATTTCTTTAGTCAGAGGGTGGTGAATCTGTGGAATTAATTTGCCACAGATGGCTGTGGAGGCCAAGTCAATGGATATATTTAAGGCAGAGATTGACAGATTCATGATTAGTAAGGGTGTCAGGGGTTTTGGGGGAAGGCAGGAGAATGGGGTTGAGAGGAAAAGATGGATCAGCCACGATTGAATGGCGGAGTGGCCTAATTCTGCTCCGAGAAGTTATGAATTTATGAAAGCAGTTACACAATATTGACGTCCTAAGTTTATAGTGACAATATTGAGTCCCTTATCTTCACTGCAGATTCCCATAAAAGCTGAAGATTTCAGCAGGACAGACTAACTGAATTTTGTTTTCATTTGAGGATAAATGATAAAGAGTGATCATGATCCAACCATGGCAGTGGAAGCTCCAATGAAACTCATTTCCACTGATTGCTTGACTTCCCACTTGAAGATATTTTTAGTTTTCTCAATGTAATTAAAATTAAATTTTTAATGAAACTGCAACAGTGAGTACCTAAACCATTGACTGAAACATTGCACTGATTGCCTAGTAAAGGAGAAATTCTTTGCTTGTTCTGACAGTGTTAGTCATAGACTTGGGAATAGATACCTGCTGTGTAGGTGAAAAAACAGCACTTTTGATCTGTGACTGTCACAGTGGGATGTGTCATAAAAAAGCCTCCAGAAGCTTTGCCTTCCCAATTGGGCCTTTGCTTGTTTAGTTTATGTAACTTCAGATTTAACTCTTGTGTCTCCAACCCCAGTCCATGCTCTCCACCAGAGAGTCTGTGGCACTGACTTTAATTACCCGATCCACTGACCTGAGTGAGACCTGCTGTTACAAATAACTCTGCATAAATCCTGCCCAGAGCTGGCAAAGATGCTGACACCCTCAGTGGAAAAAAACTTTCTGCAGTCCCCCCAACTACAGAATGACGTGATTAAGATGACAGAGTCTGCATGTAACCCTTGCTAATATTTTTATTTCTGGTCTGAGGAGGTCAGACATCGGAATGCCAGACAGGATATTTGCCACACATCAAATCCTTTCTTTTTTCGTGTATCTGTATCCAAAGTACCAATGACTTGCCCATTCGGTTTGGACCATGGCTGATCTGAGCTCTTTCTTTAAGGGGAGTCAATCAGATAAGTTTCACTGACCATTCGTTCCCTCAACGCTGAGAAGAGCCATGATTGGAAACTGAGCTGTTATTGCACCTGTGTAACATTTTGCATTGTAAGAGCTTTCCGGTTGTGCTGCATATCCAACTACTGCAGGGTAAACAGCCTGAAGAGAGCACATTGAGGCTTCTGTGGTTTGCCTAAGGTGATTCAATTATTGTGCATATGCACTCTTCCCTGAAATAGACAAGTACTGTAAACCACTTGTCTCGTACAATAATTTGGACCCAACACCTAAAATAAAATCAATATTTATAACATTTTTAGTGACAGTTACCATCTAACTAAGCATTAGCTTTAGATACAGTAAAGGCACACTCAACCCTGTTCAACATCAAACTCATGCACATGACGCAAACGATACCGGATGTAGTTGTTCTTAGTCACTTCTTTCAGCCAATATTACAGACTGTTACATTGCCTTCACTGGGAGGTCATGTTGCACAAGTAGGGCAGATCCACCGGAGATGACTGAAGACTGGTTTCACCCTGGGACTCCCCAATGTTTATCCCTGGTCCCATGAAGTCTCAGGCACAGTGTAAAAATGGTTACCATCCATATACTCCTTCAGCTGCTGAAATAGTGTTCCTTCATGTTGAGCACCACTTGGAAAATGTATTAATGTCGGAAAGGCACAGAATGTAAACTGGATGATGGACTCTGGTATCCATCATCATGAATAGCTCAGTATCAATAATTTGCGGGAGGTCTGAAGGTCAGAGGCAGGGATTGCCACTAGTGGAGAGAGAGAAAAATGTATCAATGTCATCCTTGCCTAAATGCCCATTGCAAACTTGTCTGTCGCTGCTGGTTTTTGAAGGGAGGACTCTTGTGGAGAGAGACCTCCATTTTCATGCCAGCATTTTGTAAAATGCTGTAACGTTATACACTATAATGGTTTACACTTGATAGAGCAAATTAAAACTGGGCATTCACACAACTCTGGCCCATTGGCATGAAAAATTGTATTGCTGCACAATCCGTAACTTTATGTTGACCGAGCCCTCCCTCTTCACAATCTTCAAGATGATAAATCAATCCTTGCTCAATGAGAAGAGGGGAATAAAATGGCATCCTTACTAAATTGCAACATGGGACTAGGCACCTGCTAAAGAATTGATGCATTATACCATTGGCACGTGATCCGATAAACTTGAACTTATTGGGAATTGCTGATAAATGTCTGCAGCACCTGGTTGTGGTTGTTGGAGATGATTCATTGCAGTCCCAGTTAGAAGTGGAGATGGTTGCTGATGATTTGATGATGTTTAATTCCATTTTCAATCTCTCCTAAAATAAAACAGTTGCTCCCCACACGCAGCAAGATTTAGACATCTTCCCAGTATGGGCTGTTGAACGATGAATAACATTCATGCCACACAAGTGTGAGAGATTAACTGTCTCCAACAAGACAATATCCAATCACAACTCATTGACATTCAATGGTGTTACCATAATCTAGATACACAAATAGTCAGTTTGGCAATAAATACAGGAATTTTCTGCAATGAAAAACACAGTGCTGGAGTAACTCTGTGGGTCAGACAGCATCTCTGGAGAACATTGATAGGTAATATTTTGGGTTGAGACCCTTCTTCTATCCCTGTAATATTGCTTACCCATCTATAATGAGTCTGAAGAAGGGTCCCGACCCGAAATGCCACCTATCCCTGTTCTCTAGAGATTCTGCCTGACCCACTGAAGCTGCACGTTGTGACTTTCTTTCATAAAGCTGCATCTGCAGTTTCTTCTTTTTACTTTTTTGCAACGCCTGCCATTCTTTTGAAAGCACATAGCAAGAAACCTCAAAAGAGTGATATTTTCTGCCCTGTGAACAGAAGGTTGAAGCTTTTGTGGGCTGCTGAAGTGCAGCAGGGAGGTTAGTGTGAAGACAACCAGCCCTTGTGGGAACAGGCCTCGGTGTTGTTTAACCACAATGTGCTAACTCATCTTGAAGCTTTCCAAAGCATTTGCAGTTGTTGGGTGTGATACAAGATGGACAGTTGCTTGGTAAAATGAGCAATCACTGTGCCTGCGAACAGCTGGGAGAGGTGCTGAGCGTGGGCTGGGCCGGGCTGACTGCAGTGGAGCCTCCACAGAATCAGAGAGAAACATTACTCCAGCTGCAGTCGGACACAGTGTTCGGCAAAGCAATGGAGCTCGTCTGTCTATAACCTTGTACATTACCTAGTCCTGCTCCGGATTGAACGATAGATAATTTATTAAGTCAGGAGCAGCCTGGGCATCTTCATGCAACATTTTTTCTCTTCATAAGTTCCCATGTACAGGCACAGCTAAATATAATATGTGGCACTGACAAATGAAGCTGGTCTTTGTGATGATTTATAACACACTTGCTAATTTCGTCCTTTGGGGGAAAACAGGTGTGTAATCATTATCTGATCTAAAATGGAGAATGGTGGAACTAAGTCAGACCCGTGAGATAATATATGTAGTTCCTTGGGATTAAGAACAATAATTTGTTTAAAACTTCTAGGCATTATTTAATTTGGTTAAATTGTGTACATAGTTTTTTTTAAATCCTCCATTATACTCTATCACTATATGCAGCCACAGAGCTCATGAAACAGAGAATGGCTCCAGGCAACTCTGCAACCAGCATCTGTGACCTGCTGTAGATCAACATGAGTTTGGTCCATGTTCTTTTAGCTAGCACAGATATATTTTCAAGAATTCTCTTCCTCTACATCGCCCGGTGTACCATCTAGTATGACAAAGCATGATATCAAGGAGCCCTGGTAAATCTAAAGAGCCTTGAGGGAATAACACTCCAAGGCTGGAGTTGGACTGTGCTCGTTGGAGGCGAGTCATTCCTGACGCAGGGCATTACTGCAGTTGCTGAGACCTGGGCCAAGCATCTTCAGCTGCCTCGTCAGTGACGATCCCTCCATTATAAAGTCAGTTGTAAGGATGCTGTTGATGATTGCTCAGCGGGGCAGGCAGCATCTCTGGAGAGAAGGAGTGGATGACCACTGGGTCTTGGACTGAGTCTGAAGAAGGGTCTTGACCAGAAATATCACCTACTCCTTTGCTTCCGAGATGCTGCCTGACCCGCTGAGTTACTCCAGCATTTTGTGACTATCTTCGATGATTGCACAGTTCAGTCGTATTTACATCTCCTGTGGGCTCCATCTGGCACCTTTTGTGCCTTTGCGACAGTTTTGTCCACAAGGTTTTTAATGACCATCCTCAGGTGTTGATCTGTCATTCAGTGTTTTAGCTTCATTAATTTTAATGCAAAATGACTGTGACTGATTCACACATTTTGGGTAAATAAACTTACATAGACACCAGCAAGCAATAACAAGAAAATAAAGCACAAAAATTGCTTGTGTGGTCTCAATTCATCTATCTTATTAAAAGTCAGATCTTGTGAATAAATCCCTATGTATGTATGTATATATCAGTGATTTCGGAAAAACGGTAAACCGTTGCGCCACAGTTTTTGCACCGCCTTAATCGCCACTCTCGCCGCTGTTCGGCCATGATATTTTCATTTAATTTGGTCGTATATATTTTAAATTACAGAGGTTTTAAAGCGCTGCCCCCCCCTGATTTATTGGTTTTCAAGGGGGCGCTGTGGTGCGGATTTAGTTTTCAGCGTGTCTGCGATTTCAGCTGATTTCGGGAAAACGGTAAACCGTAGCGCCACGATTTTTGCACCGCCTTAATCACACCGCTGGACGCTTGCCGAAAATGATATTTTTATTTAATTCGGTTGTATATTTGTTAAGTTACAGAGGTTTAAAAGTCAAGACTTTTTTTCCTCGGTTATTTCGGCTGATTTCGGCAAAAACGGTGCAACGATTTTTGCACCGCATTCATCACCGCGCTGAACGCTGCTGGAAAATGATTTTTTTTATTTGATTCGGTCGCGTATTTTTTAAGTTAGAGGTTTTAGTAAAAAAAAAACCCAGCCGTTTTTTCAATTGCCTTCAGCGTGTGACGTCAAAAAACTCGCGCAACCCCCCTCCGACTGATTTATTGAAGGCTTTCAGCGTGGCGCTTCTGTGCGTTTGGGCTCACCTCTCCTCTCTCCCCTTGCTTCTCTCCTCTCTCCCACACCCGGGAGACCCTCTCCCCGCTATCCCCCCCCCCGGACCTTTCACTGATGCGCTCCCCACCCCCCCCACCCCCCCCCCCCCCCCCCGGACCTTTCACTGATGTGCTCCCCCGCCCCCCACGGACCTTTCACTAATGCGCACCCCCCCCCGGAACTTTCACTGATGCACTCCCCGCCCCCCCCCCCCCCCCCCCCCCCCCCGGGACCTGTTGGTGTTGGGGGCAAGAGAGAGTAGGGGAAAGGGGTGTGCTGGGGAAAGGGGGGATAGTAAGAGTGTGTCTGGGGAGATGGAATGGTGGCGGGGTGTGAGAATGGGGACTGGGGAGGGGGACAACAGGGGTTGTCGGGAGGGGGATTGGTGGTGGGGGAGATAGGGGTACTGGGAAAAGGGGAGGTCGTGGGGAAAGGGGGGGTGTGGGGAGAGTAAGATTGGGGTTGGGGGAGGAGAGAATGGGGGGTGTGGGAATGGGCCCAACGGGCCCTCTTCGCTAGTCCCTTTTCGCTAGTCCCTTATAAAAATAAGAAAGGATTAAAGTGCCCAAGCATTTGTCGTGTGAAAGTGAAGGTTACAATCACAATTCCAACAAATATCTTTTGCTCTTTTTTACTGTGAAGTTAACCGCAAGGATTTTTAATTAACTTTCTGTGGCTAGTGATTAATATATTGAACAACATTGCCATAGGGATAAACTTTAATCTCTGATGGATGGTTGGTTTAAGATGCCTCTGCATTTCCTTCCTGAGGGTGATGCCAGGTAAACACATCTACAGATAGTTAGCCATTAAAAAGTGGAGTAGATTTGAAGTTTGCTCTGGGGTGTGGCATGCACGGCATTGAAGCAGTTTGCATTGCTGCCTCACAGTTCCAGGGACCCAGGTTCCATCTTGACCTTCGGTGCTGTCTTAGTGGAATTTGCACATTCTCGCTTTGACCTCGTGGCATCCACAAGTGTTCCAATTGCTTTCTATCCTCAAGTTGTGCTGGTTGCTTATTTGGTCACTGAAAATCCGCCCTTCATGTAGGTAAGTGGCAAAATGAGTCAAATGGGGAGCACATGTGAATACAAGAGAGAATAAGTCACAGCAACACAGGGTAATAGAGAGCGAATGGGAATTATTTGAACTGGCATGGGCTGAATGGTCACCTGTGTTGTTATGAATGAATTAAATTATGGTCTTCAACTGTGCCCAGCATACTGATATGATCAGGATAGATTGTGTGGCATTGTCTTGTACGGTATCGTCCCTCTAGCCAGGTGAACACAACTCAAGAATCCCGTTCGATGAAAGAAACATTTTGCAGGTAAGTTTGTTGCGCATTGCATTTGTGTTGTACTTTGTCAAAGAAAGTTAATATTCCACTGTTAAATCATCAAAATAGCAAGTTTACTAATGTAGGAACAGGAAATATAAAAATAGATGTTAGCCACTCAATCCCTTGAGCCTACTTTTCCATTCATCTCAATCGAGAGTGGTCAGTGTACTAACACCATCTATATCCTGCACGAGTAACCTCTAATGTGTTGGAAGGAACTGCAGATGCTGGTTTAAACCGAAGATAAACACAAAATGCTGGAGTAACTCAGCGGGACAAGCAGCATCCCTGGAGAGAAGGAATGGGTGAAAGAATGACTGAAGAAGGTTCTCCCGTTCCTTTTCTCCAGAGATACTGCCTGTCCCGCTGAGTTACTCCATCATTTTGTTTCTATCTCCAGACACCTCTCACCTCAGTTCTATTTCCCTTGAAAGTTTTTATTAGTTAAAGATATTAACAGTGTTGACATTTTCAACTGCGCTCATCTCAACAGCATTTGGGAGTTCGTGAACCCAGATTTCTTCTCCATCCATTGTGATGAGAGGCCTCAAATCTTAGTTTTAGTTAGCTGAGAAATTCAATAAATAACTCTGATTCTATAACTTCAGCGGGATCTGGGCTAATCGCGGGTAAATGGGATTAGCCTGGTTGACGATTTTGGTCGGATGGACATTGGGCTGAAGGGCCTATGTCCTTCAGAGCTCTGTATAACTCTTGACTCCATACAAAAAATAAAAAATAATTTGAATTAATTCGTGATTCCAATTTTCTTATTATTATTGCAGAATCTTATTCAGTACTTCTGATATTGACCTGAGAACCTCACACCTCAAGACTGCCTCCTTACTTGGTTTTACCAATATGCATTTAACAGTTTTTATATAACCTTTGCTTTCTTTCCCTGTTAATCTATCAATCAGATAGCTGTGTAAACAGTGGTATCACATTGTCAGCTCGGTCTCTCCCTCTCGGAGAGATAGATCCCCATTGTTCTGACCTGCCTCACTTTCTATCCAACTTAAAACTAGTTTTCTCACATGTTCTTGGGATCTGACATGTAACTCTTTTTTCACTCTCCATAGATGTTGCCTGACTTGTTGAGTGTTTCCAGCATTTTCCGTATTATGTCAGATTTTCAGCATCTGCAATTTTGATTTGCTATACCATCATGAGTTGTCTGTTTGGAATGGAGGGAAAGGAAGGGTGAAAGTTTTCAAATAATAACATGGGCAAAACTCCAAACCTGTGAAACTGCATGGAAATCACCAGGCAACATTTCATTTCAGTTTTCCATAACTGTGAACTAACTCAGAGTACAATGGTTGAGTGTAATTACTATATTGTACAAACAAGGAACTGCAGATGCTGGTTTACAAAAAAAGAACATGGTGTTGGAGTAACTCAGCGAGTCAGGCAGCATCCCTGGAGAACATAGGTAGGTGATGTTTTAGGTCGGGATCCTTCTTCAAACTGAAGGAGGCTCCTGATGTTGAACGTCACCTATCCATGTTCTCCAGAGATGTTATCTATCCCACTGTGTTACTCTGACATTTTAATCAGTTTTCTATTTGGACCGTAATGACATAATACTTTGTGCTTTACACATATTCTATGTGGGAGATTGTTGTAGCACTTCCCTCATCTTTCGGGCAGGTCCATGGAGAAACCTGTGATTAGTCTTGTGACATTTCCCAACTCGAGAAAATCATTTTTGCAGCTTGCACTCTTGAGGCTGTAATTTTTTCCCAACACAGATCAGCCGCATTTTGCTGAAAATGAGCTGGTCGGGATGGATGTCAGCATAGATCAGAACATTGCTAGATTTCTGATATGTGCTGACAGCTGGTAAGGATTTCGGCAGGTAGAATGTATTCAGAAATCCACGTTCAATTCGTGTGCTTGTATTCGTCACAACTGCTGTTGGTAACATCAGTATTACCTGGTGTGACTGCACTAAAGTCTCTCTTTTCCTGATCCTACAAATAATATGAAATCTTCCCTCTCTCTGTACCAGATCAAGCTTTCAGAAGTTCTAGGAGCAGAATATGGCCATTCGGCCCTTCAAGTCTGCTCCACCATTAATCATGGCTGATCTATCTTTCCCTTTCAACCCCATTCTCCTACCTTCGCACCAGAACCCCTGACATCCTTTCTGATTAAAAATCTGTCAATTTCCGCCTTTAAAATATCCATTGACAGCCTCCACAGCCATCTGTGGCTTTGAATTCCACAGATTCACCACCCTCTGATTAACCGTCTGAAGAAGGGTCTCGACCCGAAACGTCACCCATTCCTTCTCTCCCGAGATGCTGCCTGACCTGCTGAGTTACTCCAGCATTTTGTGAGTAAACCCTCTGATTAAAGGTGCGTCCTTTTAATTTGAGGCTATGGCCTCTGGTCCTAGACTCTCCCACTAGTGGAAACATCCTCTGCATATTCACTCTATCCATGCCTTTCACTGGCTTCATGGTATTTGACTCATTATTTTGAATGATAGAATCGTACAGCACAGAAACAAGCCCTTCAGCCCAACTGGTCCATGCTGAGCAAGAAACCCCATTTAAGCTAGTCCCCTTGTCCACATTTGGCCTATATCCTCTGGACTTTTCCTATCCATGTATCTGTCCAAATGTCTTTTAAATGTTGTTACTGTACCTGCCTCAACTACTTCCTCAAGCAGCTCATTCTCATAACAATAAAGTTTCTTACTTCCTCCAGTCTTCCTCCTACAATCTGGAGTCTCATAAAATAAAGGTTTTTTTTGTTCATCTTTATACTCTTTCAACCTTGATGGCATTCTGCTTTATTTGACTTTGTCCTTCATACAAGATTCTTGATAGAAGGGAAATATAGACCTCAAATTTAACTTGGTGTTACGGTTTGGGTTGAACTTATTATATAACTATTTACTTTAATAAAGAGAACTGAAATACAAAGGTACAGTATTACAATCATTTTCATTCAGTAAAGAACAGTCACCTTATTCGCCTACATTACCCACCATGACAGCTATTCATTTAAAATCAAATACTTCCTGGGTTTAGACTCCCTGGAACCTGCGGATAAACACATTATACTGTTATACTGTTCACAGTTAACCAGTGAAACAAATAAGTGGTGTTGTTGCCATGGTGCTGCATTTTACAAAACATTATACATACAGCAAAACCTATCTTGTAGGACTGTGTGAAGTGAAATTGTGCTGAAATGTTGTGAAAGGTTGTTAGTTATTTGTGTGAAACCCAGAAGTTGCTCATTTATCAGTAAGATTAACGTCCGTGACCTCAATTTCTCTTTTCTCGTACATCATTGTTCTGAGATGGTTGATTAGACTGACACTTTAATATTAATTGGTAGAAACAGGGAACTGCAGATGCTGGTTCACAACAACAAAAAAAGACACAAAAGTGCTTGAATAACTCAGCGGTTCAGGCAGCATCTTTAGAAAACGTGGATAGGTGATCGGAATTCTTCATACTGATAGTGGTGGGGGGAAGGTGGAGGATAAAATCTGGAAGAAAGGTGGGGGCAGGACAAAGTCTGGCAAGTGATAGGTGGATGCAAGTGAGATGGGGTTATCGAGCCAACTGGGTTTCAGGCCAAGGCCTCCATACTGCTGGCTCTGTTTCATGTGGGCTGGCTCTCCTGAGTCCTATTGCTCCCCACTTCCAAAAGAGAACATAATGGCACTACAGGGCCATTTCCTGCTGCCTTTCCCCCTGTACCAACTCTGTTACATCTTCTACCCACCACCCTCAGACCCCCTCCTTTGAGCCCCGATCATCCCCCCACTGTGTCTCCTCTGCTGAGTCGCTCCCGTACTTTGTGTCTAATATTAATTAGTTCTGGCCTTTCAGCTATTTTGTATTAAACTTATGGCTGATCTTGCATTATACATTGTCTGGCATTTGGGAAAATTCCCTTTAGAAGGATCTGAGTTAACCACAAAAATTCCAGAGTAAACATGCCAAACTTTCTATGGCTGATTGCAAATGAAACTGAAACCAGCCTTAATGAGAAATGAAGTGTTGAGTAGTTCTGAACCGAGACCTCCCTGTTGACTATGGATCAGCATCAGGCAATGTGCTAATCCACTCGCGTTCAAACAAGTCTAGTAAAGTTGCAACAGTGCCCAACAAAGTTCCCAGTCCCTGTATCAACGCCAACAAGAACCTGTGGAATCATATGGAAGAATTCTAATGTAACTTTGAACACACGGTGGTAGACACAAAATACTGGAGTAACTCAATGGGACAGGCAGCATCTCTGGAGCGAAGGAATGGGTGACGTTTCGGATCGAGACCCTTCTTCAGACTGAGCACACCATTGCAGACTGAGTTTGGTCTGAAACCAAATGGGTGAATGAAACTTAGAATGATCTAATCGAACAGTGGAATGGACTCAATGAGTTGAATGGTCTACAACTATTGTTCCTGTCTTGGAGGATGCAAGCCTTCTTTTTGACATAACTTTCTAGAGAGGTTATTTTTTAGAATACCACCTGCCCCTTGCAATATCACATTTTGCTCATCTGTTGCTTATTTAGGCCTCCTGGTGTCATCATTTGTTTGCTTAATCCTTTTTTTAAGTGACTGTATTTTATGGGATGGGTAGTGAAATATTATTCAATGTTCTTTCACCATGCCACCAAAAGTTACTGATTATTTTGTTAGTGTGGGTTCCATCTGTATTTACCCAGCAAAACATTATCGTCCACCCAAAAATACTCAGCAATGTATGTTTGCCGTTTTCAGTTTCAGTTATATGACATTTGATGGTTTGACACACTGCTTTCAAAATTCTCATGTATGATTGGTTTGCTCTTCAAATCAGTTTAATACTGATGACACACACTAATTTTGGCAAGCTCGAGTTTGCAGACTAATTGACTGTAAACTACACCCCCCCCTCTAGTGACAGGATATGGTATTTCAATTTATTCTGAGTGGATTTTTGTGTTCAGTTTTGAAATTTTAAGGATGTACAGTGCCCTCCATAATGTTTGGGACAAAGACCCATCGTTTATTTATTTAGCTCTGTACTCTACAATTTGAGATTTGTAATAGAAAAATTCACATATGGTTAAAGTGCACATTGTCAGATTTTAATAAAGGCCATTTTTATACATTTTGGTTTCACCGTGTAGAAATTACAGCAGTGCACAGGGTGAACAAGTCATTTAGCAGGCCTGCCTTAATTGGGAAGGGTTCTGTGTACAAAAGCTGGGACATAACGATGCCCCAACTTTTATACTCCATACCCTTCCCAATGAAGGCAAGCTTGCTAATTGGCTGGGTAAATGTAAAAATTGTCCCTAGTGGGTGTAGGATAGTGTTAATGTACGGGGATCACTGGGCGGCACGGACATGGAGGGCCGAAAAGGCCTGTTTCCGGCTGTATATATATGATATGATATGATATGACTTGTTCAAGTCAAGTCAAGTTTCTTCCTTTTCTCCCTGTCCTCCCTGTTCTGCTTCTTGACAACTCACCATGCAGCCTGTGACCAGACTGAGCCTCGATGGTGAGATTGTACAAAATGCAGCAGACCATTGCAAATCTTAATACCCATCTGCAGGGCTCCTCCTACGCAGTTCAGTGCTCAAACATGCCAATGGGCTTTTTGGTATCTTCGCATTCATTGCATTTGTGTTGCCCCCATGACCCAAGAGGATATTTGTTTGCAACAATGGCTCAAAGGCGGCCAGCATTGCTGACTACACAAACCTAAAAGATCAAGAGAAGGTGGTGGTAAGTCACCTTCTTGAACTGGTATGACACTTTCTATTGAAGTGATTGTGTTATTGTGCAAGCAGGTTCAGGATTGAGATAAAGAACCAGTGAGATATTTTCAAGTCAGCATATTGCATAACCTGGATGGGATCACACAGGTAGTGGTATATTTATGCACCTGCTGCACTTATCGTTTTGGTGGACCATGTGGTGAGTTTGGGAGGTGCTGTTGGAGAAGCCTAGGCAAGTAACTAGAGCATTTTCTGGCTGCTGATTGCTGCTCATACACTGCTGCTGATGAAGTGATGAATATTTAGTAGGGTGGAAAGGTGCCAAATTAAACCAACTTTTATTTTGGATAGAAGATTGACACAAAAAGCTGGAGTAACTCAGCAGGACAGGCAACATGTTAAGAAACAGCATTACTCCAGCATTTTGTCTACCCTTGACGTTCGATGGCATTACCATCGCACCATCCCCATCATCAACTTTCTGAGATCATTAACCAGTTGGTGTGGACTTGGTGGGCTGAAGGGCCTGTTTCCATGCTGTATCTCCGAACGGAAGTAAAATGTCTCCAAGCACGATGCTTTGGCCTTGATTGATTTTTTACTAAGCTCAGGGAAAACATCAGAATCTAAACAAATCTGGGTTTTTTTAAAGAAGTAAAGTTCTTTCTATTTCACTTGCTCCTGATGATGTGGAAGCATTAATTTACTGATAGGATGTTCAATAATATTTTAATGTCACTAAAGCAAACATCGGAACTTGACGGCATAATTGCCCTCTTGTCCTGCATCAGTACAAAACTGATGGGCCAGTGCTGACCTATTGCTGTGCCTTCATCCTGATTAAAGGTGAGATTGTTGTCCCTGCCAGTGTAAATGGATTACAGGTTCAGCCCACAGGCTGGTGCTTTATGGAAGGTACAGGCTGTAATTGATTTAACTTGAGCACCAGCCAGTAATGCTGAGAAGTTGTCTAAAACCCAATGCTATTTAGGAAGGTTTCATTGAGTCATAAGTTATTCCCAGCACAGAGATGGGATATTTAGCCCATCATATCCATAACGGGGGTCTGGATCCCCACTCTATCCTGTAGATTTATTTCTTTACTTCCCTTCCATTTTCCCTTGAATTATTGATCATAGAAAATTCTTGGTCAGCACCACATTCTGCATTTAAAAAATACGTTTTTGTCATTCTCTTAAATCTGTCCTTGTACATAAATTAATGTGAGCAGCTTGTTTTGTCTACATTATCTAACCCTATCATAATCTTCCAGATAAATTTATCAAGTCTCCCTTCAAACTCCTTTGTTGAAAAGGGAACATCTCCAGCGTCAACAACCTAATCTCTCATCCATGGAACCAGAGTCATAGGGTCATACAGTGTGGAAACAGACCCTTCGGCCCAACTTACCTACATCGGCCAACATATCCCACCTGCCAGCATTTGGTTCCATCTACACTAGTCCCACCTGCCTGCGCTTGGTCCATATCCCTCCAAACTTTTCCTATCCATGTACGTGTCTGTTTCTTAAACATTGGGATAGTCCCAACCTCAACTACCTCCTCTGGCAGCTTGGTCCATACACCCACCACCCTTTGTGTGAAAAAGTTTCCCCTCAGATTCCTATTAAATCTTTTCCCCTTCACCTTGAACCTATGGCCTCTGGTCCGCAATTCCCCTACTCTGGCTAAGAGACTGTGCATCTACCCGATCTATTCCTCTCATGATTTTATACACCTCTGTGAGATCACCCCTCATCCTCCTGCATTCCAAGGAATAGAGACTCAGCCTACTTAACTTCTGCCTATAGCTCAGACCCTCTAATCCTGGCAAAATCCTCGTAAATCTTCTCTGTGCCCTTTCCAGCTTGACAACATCCTTCCTATAACATAGTGCCCAGAACTGAACACAATACTCTAAATGCGGCCTCATCAACATCTTATACAACTGCAACGTGATCTCCCAACTATACTCGAAATAGATCCATCTGGTTATTGTCCACACCACCTTCTCAAGGATCTTCATATTCCTCCTTAACTGTTCTGGCCAGAAGCGCACACATTTGGTGTGAACTAACCAGGGCTTTATGCGGGTTCAGCATAACCTCCCTACTTTTGCACTCAATTCCTCTATTTATGAAGCCCAAGATTCAATAGGTTCCCAATAAACCGCCATCCAAGATCTTTAGACATGTCTTATAAAAATAGGCTCTTAAATTTATATTGATTCACCCCATCCCTTCCACCAAAATGTATCCACTCACAATTATTAATAAATTCAATGTATTACTTATTATCATTTTGCATTTAGCCCATTTTGTAAGGCTGTCTATGTGCTGTTTATTTGATTGGCATCATCCTCACCATTTGCCATCTCTCCAAGTTGTGGATTCGTCAGAAAATTGTGAGATTTTAGCATGTATTCCAATATCCATATCATTTGTGTGATTAAAAAAAGGCAGTGAATCTAACACTGACCCTTGAGAAATACCACACAGATGACCATTTTGCAGTCGAAAGGTAATCATTTAGCTCATCTTTCTATGTCTATCCTTAATCAATGTTTTTTTCATCTAAGGTGACACTAACCCTCCTATTCCATGAATATTAATTTTGTTAACCAGCTTTTATATGACTTCTTCTTCTTGCATTTGAGGCAGCAGAAGTTATGAAGCCGCTTCTGCTTCTGCTGTCTCTGTTTGTTGTAGTTCGCCTGACTGAGGTCAGTTGACAGGGCTCACCACAGGGAGGTTGACAACGTGAGCCCCTTTTATATGGCAATTATGTCAAACACTTTCTTAAAAATCCATCTGGACAACATCCATTGCATTCAACCTCCTCTGTTTCTTTATCAAAAATTTCAATCAGATCAGTCAATGTGTTCAAGAAATGTACTCCTTTTCCCTTTCTAGTTGTTAATTTCTATTACCACTGTAAATAATTTCTCTCTAGTCTAAAATTTCTTCAGAATTTGGAACAGATCTAACCCCCCCCCCCCCCCCCCCACTTTAAACTTTACTCAAAGAGATCTATCTCCGCTTCTCTGGGCACTCCACACGATTAGAAACTTTGGAGAATTGACGATATTTCCATTCTCTGGGATTACCGCTTAAGCTCATTAAGAACAGGAGAATTCCAACTAATAATCTTCAAAATGGATAAATAGAGGAATCCAGGACATTACAGCTATTTTGTGGCATAAGGACCAAAAACGCCAGGTTCAGGAACAGCTTCTTCACTACAGCCATCAGGCTATTAAACACTACAACCTCAAATAAGCTCTGAACTACAATAAACTATTATTATTATTATTATTGTTATTGTTATTTACTGTGTACTACGTTTACATATTCTGTTGTGCTGCAGCGAGTAAGTATTTCATTGTTCTATCTGGGACGTATGACAATAAAACACTCTTGACTCTTGATTTGAAAATCAAAACATTGTGCGCTTTCAGCTTGACTTGTTTCAACATTTCCTGCGGCAACTTGGCTGACTAGTTTGGTTGTCGGTTTGATATGTTGATTACACTGTTCCTCTAAAATCCACAATTTAATCTTCCCTACACAACTCCAATTCTTGTATCTAAAGGTACTAACGTAGGAGCCCAGTTTGGGTAAGATATGCCATAGTAAATAGAGTGTGATAATGATCTATGAGAAAATGCTTAGTCCACAAATATTGCTACTGCTGAATTCATCCAGCAGTTTTTTGCTGTCTGGCCAAGATGTTTGGCTCCGATATCTTAATGCTGGAAATATATTATCTGATATATAGAAGTTAATCATGAAAACTTTGCGTTATTGGATTTGGAGCATTTGGGAAGGGGAGAAAATGATTGGTTAAGGAAAACAGATGCTTTGTAGTGTTCTATAAGAATATTTCTTTTCTTGTAAGAGAGTTTCCAGTTGGGACTCACTGGTACTTGTTATATTCCACAGAAAACACATGCCATGATGGAAGATCACGTGTTGCGGCGCAGGTTTTCTCTTTGCACTGGTTTGGCAACACCACAGAAAATCGACCCTCGTGAGTTCACCCGAAACTCTTCTTTTGGTTGGTACAATGAAATATATCCTTTGAATCCAGGTTTGTTCATGGGTATTTTTCTGGTTTGATCCCTGTTTTGTACTGGTACTTTTAGAGTAGCAGGCAAAAGTCTGCGATTAATCTCAGAATCAGGGGCTTTAATAAGGGGAGAACTTGGCTTGACACCATTTAGAAAATATACTCAGAAGTTGAGGGATAATAGACAATAGGTGCAGGAGTAGGCCATTCGGCCCTTCGAGCCAGCACCACCATTCAATGTGATCATGGCTGATCATTCTCAATCAGTACCCCGTTCCTGCCTTCTCCCCATACCCCCTGACTCCGCTATCCTTAAGAGCTCTATCTAGCCTTCTCTTGAATGCATTCAGAGAATTGGCCTCCACTGCCTTCTGAGGCAGAGAATTCCACAGATTTACAACTCTCTGACTGAAAAAGTTTTTCCTCATCTCCGTTCTAAATGGCCTACCCCTTATTCTTAAACTGTGGCCCCTGGTTCTGGACTCCCCCAACATTGGAAACATATTTCCTGCCTCTAACGTGTTCAACCCCTTAATAATCTTATATGTTTTGATAAGATCCCCTCTCATCCTTCTAAATTCCAGTGTATATGGGTATATGGGTGTATATGGGATGGGTATATGTGGCTCATATATTTGTGGTCCACTATTACAAAGTCACATAGTGGTAATGGTTCTGCACTGTACTAGGCTTCACGCTGTTCTTAATCATTTGATATCCGTAGTACATGCATCTTGGTCACAATTTACAGAATTATTTATGAAGCCGCACATTGGGATTTTACTCGGTTGCTTGAGTTCTAGTTATCAACATTCCACTCACGATTCGGTCTCGTGTGAGCCACTCTTCCACAGGAGAGCAAATAGAGTAACATCTGCCATTCTTGGAGTAGTGCCAGGAACATGGGCTCACCATAAATGCAATTTCCTGAATCACTTTCTTCTAAAATTAGTTGAATAAGTTTGAAAATAATTTATTTGAAAAAGGGACAATGTACATTAATTGACATTCAAACAAGTGTAAATGTACTCGAGTTAGCCGAGAGGCTAGTTTTCATCGACAGTCCCTTAGCCTGATGTTGTTAGGCATCGTAGAAAAGAAATACAATACAATATGTACAATAGTTAAAAACATAGTACATTACCATACAAAGCAATACATTTAATTAAAATGAGCAGACAAAACCCAAATAACAGATGTAAAAATACAGTGTGAGTACAGTCTTAATTTAAAGTTTCCATTTTTTAAGTTTAAGTTTTAAAAGTCACGTTCAAGTTGGATAAAACTAGCATCAGTGTTGACATTGTTGGTTCTCAATAAGCCATTTCTTGACGTTACACTTAAATGAATAATGTGGTGAGGAATCTCTAACTGATTGTGGTACTGAATTCCATTGATGTGATGCTCTGAAGGAAAAGACAGCCTGGCTAAATGCAGTTTTTCTGAATGGGATAGTGCAGTCCCCCTGAGCTGCACCTCTAGTAGCTATGTTTGCAGTAGATTTGAAGTTGATGAAACCAATGAAAGTTAGGAGTGGGAGATCTCAAAATAGACTGAGATAATCAAACCGAGTAGTCTAATGGTATGAAAATGTAATGGTTAATGAAATGATCTAGTATCCTAGATTTTGGATTAATAAAGAGTGAATTCTGTTAACTAAGAAACTTGTATCACCAAAATGGACAGTGAAAGATTGTCATAAATTCCACAGTTCACAAATTCACATTGGAAAAGCCCTTACTCAATGTACATAAGCATAACTCCAGTCTCCTTATAAACTTTGTCGGAAAACTGTATGCAGTGGTTCTAGAAAACAATGAAGTTCAAAATCTTTAAAGGTGAAATTATTTTTAATTAAATTCATTTTATTAAATTATTTTTCAAGGAATTGCTCTTGACCATATCTGTTAAGGATCCTGTAATTATGGAAATAAACAAATGGTCATTCTACTGAATTTAACATAATTTATTTCTTAATAAGTTAGAAATTAGTCTCTGGTGATGTATTATGAATGCATCATATGGTGCATTGTATGCCACTTCTGAAATTCAATGCGTTGACTTCATAGGAATTCGATTCTGAAAGCAGAGTACAACGTGGAGACATAGCAATACTGGACATTGAGTATGTTGCCAAAAACTAATTTCAAAGTCTGACCTGTTATATTTTACTGAGCATCCATATTTAAACAGATTTGAGGATTATGGAAGTCTAGCACAAAGGAAAGCTAAGTTCTGGGGTAGTTCAGCCATGATCACACTGAATGGTGGGATGGACCGGGGGACCAGGTGACCAACTCCTGCTTCTGTTTTCTTGTATTTTTGATCAGGGTGCTGGAAGCTTTTCCGCAACCTGTCAGTGTGAAACAAGGTGCTGAAGCCACTTGCAATAAAACTTGAGTGGAATCATTCCATAGTCATCACTGCACACTATTTGTACCATGGCTTTATTGATCTGCTGCATTCAATCCAATTGAGTCTTGCAAAACATTCTTGGCCGTATTGATCTGGTTATCAAAAGGTGTTTCCTATTTTTTTTTCTGAATACAGGCTACTCTCACTGTTTCTGAGTTTATTCCCATTTGTTACAGGTAATGAAATAGAAAATAATGGATTTTCACCTCTTCCCTATGAGGTCACTTCAACACCCATCTCCAGTAGTAAGGTAGGCACCTGACCTTTCTCTCACCTCTGACCTACACCTAACAACCTACCTTTTGGTGAGCCAAAGGTCACATTATTTGGACTGGTGTGAATTATTCTTGCACCTTGTCCTCACCCGAGGTTGTCAATAATCGAACAGATTAGCTATGCAAAAGACTTTCATAGATTTGAAATTTCTGTATAGAATCATGCTTCAATTCCACATCTCAGAAGATTCTGTTTGACCATTTGTGGGATAGGTTGACCTATCTTTTCTAAAACAAAGATTAGATTCTCACTACTAATTGCCTAATTCAGTTTTACATCTGCATGGTTTAGTTTAGTTTATTATCACATATACTGAGGTACAGTGAGAAGCTTTGTTGTTGCGTGCCATGCAGTCAGTGGACCAACTATACGTGATTACAATTGAGCCATCCACTGCGCACAGGTACAGGATAAAGGGAATAATGTTTAATGCAAGAAAATGTCCAGTAATGTTCAATTAAAGACAACCTGAGGGTCTCCAATGAAGTAGATGGTAGATCTCTCGTTGGTGATAGGATGTATGATAGGATAGGCTAGCGAGATGGTCTGGGCTGTGTCCACTGCGTTCCTCATTACCCCATTGAATCATGCTTCTCTCCTGCCCATACACATACTCAACCATATCTTCAGCTATCCTTATCACCTTTCCTTCAGGCAGGAGGTAGGCATAGCAAATAGGTGAGATACAGAGACCAGAAGGGAGATAACTCTGAATGAATTAATCTAAAGAATATTGTGGTGAAAACAATCACTATTTTAGTTTAATTTATTTTTCACAGAAGGTCAAAAAAACAATGATGAATGCAGCATGAAACTCATAAAAAGAACTTCATTAAAGATTCTTTAATGTTTCAAAAATTAGAGTTACAAAAAATGTAGAAGCTAATAAATGCTTTAGCAAACAAAGAAACCAGACTTGGCATTTATTCAGTAAGCAAAATGTTTTAAAATCTGGAAATTTGAAAAACAGAAAATGCTGGAAACATTTGGTAGGTCAGGCAGCAACTGTGGGGTGAAAAAACCAATTAACATTTTGGGTCTGGGGCTCTTCAGTTCTGAAATGTTAACTGTTTCTTTTTCGACAGATGCTGCCTGACCTGCTGAGTTTTTTCTGTTTTTATTAAGGCATTCATTTATATAGAGCAAGAAAAGTCCCAGGCTTGGAACTTATCTGCTCATAGGTCAAATGGTTGTGATAAAGTTCAGGTGGGAGCTGCAGGAGCCTCACCCTGACCTCCATCTTAACAAAGAGGTGAGGTTATGGACATATGAGCTCCATTTGTGGTAAAACGTGAAAGATGATTGCATCTGCCCCTCCAGAAACCTACCAATTTAAGTTTTTGTTTAAACTCTGAAAAGGACAAAAATGATCTATGGCTCCTCAGTGCAACAAAGGTGAACAATTATGCTTCCTGCTCTTGACTAGAATCCAGGATTTCTTGTAGAAATGCATGACGCTTGATATGGGCTTGGGTGTGAGGCTCCACTGTTTGACACCAGACCAATAACCACTGTTTAAGATCAGTCCGTGAGGTGTCAAAGGCTAAATCACTTTATAATTCTGTTGTACTCCACTGTGGTGTAGCTTGAATGCGTCAGTTCTCACTATAGTGTAGCAATGTTGATCTGGTCCCCTTCATTTCTCTTGCAGTCCGATTCCAAACTATACAATGGCTGCGACAAAGACTATGTATCCCCCATCTCTAAACTGACGAAGAAGGAATCTTTGAAGGTATGCATCATACTGGTTTAGTCAGCTTTCTCGTTTCTTGTAAATAACAACAATTATTTTTTAATTGTCAAATTTTAACATCTCACTTATGAAAACTTAAACTTTAAAAATTAATTAAATAGAAACAGTTAAAACAAATCTAATTAACCACCAATGTAGTACCATTCCCTCCATTGAAATAAATGGAGAAGCAGTTCTTGCATCATGTCTAACCTTGCATGGGACTCCAGTGTGGATTTTGTACAGTCAGTGGTGGATAATTGCTGTAACGTTTGTGCCCCCTCACTTGTCAGTGGTTTTGAAAGAACGGTGGTGAATCACTATTTGCAACTTTGGAACATCTCCGTTCATGCAGAAATTCTTAAAATACTCAGAGCTGCATGGGCCTTGTCAGTATTTATACACGTAGATGAATTTTAACACTTTCTGGGGTGCACCATATTTTTATTTCAGAAGCTCAACCAGAAGTTTATGTAATTAACTTGCGTGCTTGCTGCTTCATTTATGAATGGGAAGGCTCACTATAAATTCTTTACCTTTCCATTCTTGTCTCAATGGTGATCACTGTTTCTGAGCTGTAGAATCATTTGAAAATGCAAATGTCAATTGAATTTCCAATGATCGAGTCAGAAAGTCACACATTCAAGTTCCATGCCATGACTTGACCATATAATCTTGGGTTTCCTTTCATTGCAATACTGAAGTAATGTTACATTTTCAGACATTCTGATGTGTCACTATTGAGATTAGATGACATGGCGTGCCTATTCAGCTGAGTCTAAAATATCAGAACGTAAAAAGTGTGAGCTGGTACCGTTTTTACCCAAAGATGTCTTAACTTGTCAGTCACCTGGTCACTTGTTAATTCTGGGACATTTCACTGCACAGTTTAGCTGTTACATTGTACATGTTATGAATAGAGTGCCTTATAATACCTTGAGGGCACTGAATGTTTTCTGTAAGACATTACATTAACACAGTTATATTTTCATTGATTGAAAATTTAAATCCATTCATTCATTCATTGAACATTCATTGAATGTTTCCCAGTGATTCATGCTGAGTGGTTTTCAGTGCTTAATTTGGAAGTGATTTCTATCTTTAAAATAGGTTCAGAAGAAAAATTACAGACAGGAGAAGAAAAGGGCCAGCAAGGAGATGTTCAGTGCTTTGAAGGACCCCTCTGTGGTGGTGATGGAGGACTGGCTAAAGGTAGTTCACACAATCTGTTGTACAAATCTGTTACATCGATATCAACTGATCGTGATTCCCAACCATGGGTACTGAGACCCATTTTGGTTAGTTAAATACAATCAGATAAACTATTGGTTTTCAACTGAATGACCAATTCACAGTTAACTTAGGCACAGTCCTCTCACGAATTACAATCTTGCCAATGGATTTTAAGATTGGACAGCACATGGGTGCAACTGGTAGAGCTGCTGCCTCACAGCTCCAGAGACCAGGGTTCAAATCCTAACCTCGGGTGCTGTATGTGTGGATTTTGGGCATTTTTCCTGAGTTTCTGTGTCCTCGTTTCCCAAAGACGTGCAAGTTGATTGGCCTTCTGTAAATTGCCCCTAGTGTGTAGGGAGTGGATGCAAAAGTGGGATAACATAGAACTTGTGTCAACGTGGACTTAGTCGGCCAAAGGGCCTGGTTCCATGCTGTATCTCAACACTGAATATCATCTCAATTAGTATAACCACCCGTATTCAACATCTTAATTGACAGTTATTATTATTATCTCAAATAACACCCAACTATTTTAACCTACTTCTCCGTTCTGGCAACTGCTTGCCATACATCAGATGCATGCATTAATAATTTGTAATGATTTTAGGGTTTTTTTCCCCACATAGAAATAGGAGCAGGAGTCAGCCACCAGATCCATCCGCCTGTCCAGCTATTTGATATGTCATGGCTAATCTATGATGGCCTCCTCCGCTTTTGTGCGCATACCAATAATCCTCAATTCTTTGCTCTTTTTAAAAATATATTTAAATACCTGCAATTTAAAAATATCTCCTAATCCGTCCTCCACCTCCCTTGGGCAGAGAAATCTAGGGATTCACTGCCCTCAGAGAGGAAATTGTTACTCGTCTCAGTTTAAAATGACTGTCCTTTTATTTTGTAGTTATAATTCCAAGAGTCTCAGTTAAATTACTTTTATTGCTATTCTTGCAGGGATTGTGGCAGATAAAAGGATCACACAGCAATCTAGCTTATACAAACAGAGCGATTTAACAAAAGAACCAGTGGCTATTATTCCTGCCTGCTGGACAATGAAGGATCCCTGGTATAAACAGGCTAATATAATTCCATGAAAACTGTAATAAAATACATTCTTTGCTTCCATTATTTTTCAGGGATTAAACAAGATCACCAATAATTGTATCGTACTCAAATAATCAGGAATAGATATTCAAATTAGCTTTTACTATACTTGTTCTTGCATTATTATCTTTCTGACAAGCACATAAAACAAGTTGCTGCACTTTTGCAGAGGTATTGCTTCGATAAGATTGTTTTGTTCATTGAATCTTATTCAATGTTTTATGGTCGCTGTTTGCACAGATAAAAGACCCATGACCTATAATTTTGTTGCAGATCCGAGGTACTCTAAAGAGCTGGACCAAACTCTGGTGCGTGCTCAAACCTGGCATTCTACTAATTTACAAAACACCGAGCAATGGCCAGTGGGTGGGAACCATCCTTCTCAACACCTGCGAGCTCATCGAAAGACCCACGAAAAAGGATGGCTTCTGCTTCAAACTATTCCATCCTCTCGATCAATCCATTTGGGCAATGAAGGTAATTTACTCCTGGCATACAGCAGAACCAGAGAATTAAAGATGATTTTCGTATTTCTCGCTAGATTTATCTCATAGTCTAATTTTTCCTTCCTTATTAATCTTAATTTGAAAATGAATCTTATTCATTTCAGTTTCTTTAAATTCTGTGCAATTTTCTGAAATCTCTCGATAAGTACATGCTTTTTCTTTACACTTGATATAATCTTTAACTTTTTTAGTTATCCACGAATGATAGTGAGTATCAGAATCATTTGGGATATTGGAGTAAACAAAGCTTTATAGCAGTGTCTTGCCTGTTGGAAGAAAAAGTATAATAAATCTGATTATGTAAACCATTTGGGTAATATTGTAATCCTAAAAAAGGCAGCGGACAATAACAATCCTCCAATTCATTCAGTGAATTTTGCAGGAATCAGGCCAAAAATTACCCATATGTATACAACCTTTTAAATTGAACTTCCAGGTCAACTGGAAGGAAGAAATTGAACATGAAATATCCAATCAGAAAATGGTTTGGGCAGAGCTGGTGCAATGTTAAAATTTGCCCAATTTTCTAAAGAATTAGCATTGGACATCTGCTACATGGGGAATATCAGCTTGAGGAAATGGCATCAATATCCTAGTTGGTCTGGCTGGTTGTCCACGGTTGGGGGAATTGTTACCAATACAGTTCTACTGTTATTACATTATTACTCCCTCCTCTGATAGCTAAGGATCAATTGTGCATAAACTGAGTTTTGGTTCCAGCTGAGGAAGCAGTACATATTATTTTTTCACTTTACCATGTTGGCACCAAATACAAGGTGATCAAAAAATAAATATTCTTTAAGATTATGTGACACAACATAAGCTCAACATATCTGCATAGCAGGTGCTATCTCCTCTTGGTTCTAAAGGAGAACTATCCAGAAGTTAGCCAAATATCTATGAAGAAACAAAGCAGATATCCTCGGATGGGATATACTTTGAAAGGAAATTATGCTTCTGACAATGAACAAACTCTTTGCCTCAAGAAAATACTACACCAGCTGACGCTAGAGGGCAAGCTGCTACAAAATGCCACTCAGCCTTCTTTCAATGGTTAAATGGTTCTTTCCACCCCCTAAGGTTATGGCATTGTTTTTCCAGGGTCCAAAAGGTGAGAATGTGGGATCAATAACACAGCCTCTTCCCAGTAGTTACCTGATTTTCCGAGCGGCCTCTGAGTCAGATGGTAAGATCATGATTGCTTCTCCTTTGAAAATGATGATATATGAAGCTATATGAAGTTTGCGTAAAAATGAATGGAATTAATTTATTCTATTGAAAGGGAAACTACATACCCTGGAATGATAGTAAGGTATAAATCTGGAAACTGGGAGTGCATAATTCAAAGTGAGTTCTCAATATGAAAAAATTACATCTTCAATGTGTTCATAGATAAATCCAATTGATGTTTATATTTATCTTCATTTGATTCATATAACAGTGTTGAGAAGGACTACATGGGTGACGAAATTGATGTAGTAATACCACCAATACTGTCAAAATTAAATTTTTTCTCATCATTTACTTCAATTTTTCCCCCCAAAACTTGTCCATTGTTCCCAAGTCTAAGTTAATAATGAGGTGCCAATAAAATGGATGGACAATAGACAATAGGTGCAGGAGTAGGCCATTTGGCCCTTCGAGCTAGCACCGCCATTCAATGTGATCATGGCTGATCATTCTCAATCGGTACCAGTATCAGGATATGTAGCAAGGTAAAACAACATCTAAAAGTGCACAGAATAATGTTGGACTTGGGAAAGATATAAAGTTCAGTAATTAAGAGTAATACTAAAATCTTAAGAAGAAAGGTGATATGAAAATAAACTTGTAAAATGTAAAAGTTACCACAGGTTTTTGCAACAAGAGCAAAAATAATCAGCAGTAATGTGGCCTTTTCATAAAATATATGGGTAATATTATATATTCAATAATTATTTTGTGCTTTTTCAAAACAGTAGTAGGGATGATGAATGTTACATTCCAGGGGAATTAATAATAAATCAATGACTAGAAATCGATAGTTGAAAATGTAAAACGATATTTGTGAAATAACATCTCTAAAGATTGGCAAATCCCTAGGAGCTAATTGTTTCCTTGTTTCCATCCTCTGGAGATATATACCTTTCAGCTGTTTTCTTAATGTGTAATTCTAATTGGATCTATATTTGTTGGTGTATTTCCGATAAACAATAATAGCTAGTTCATTTCCTGATTCGCATTTCTGCATGTTTCATTCACGTATATTCTCTGGCTTTCTTCTGATGATTTTTGGCTGTCAGGTCAATGCTGGATGGATGCTCTGGAATTAGCTCTACGATGTTCAAGTCTTCTTAAACGTGGCACAATTAAGGATGGGAGGGAAGGCGATCTGAACAGCTCGATTGATGCAACTCACCCAGGACTTGCTGGTCTGATACAAGGATTCAGTCCCACCCATCAGGAACTCTCCCAGTAGGTACACAGATGAACAGCTCTCCTGTAGACATTCTTCACTGAAATTCAGAGGGTGAATATTGCATATGTACTTCTCAGCTGAAAGTTGGGATAAGAAGTGCTAGTTTTTGTAACTTTCACTGGAACTAGCTCATTATCAAGAGGGCAGGAGTAAGGTTGAAGAGATCTGGACACAGACTTTGAAAGATGGACACGATTAGAATCAAAATATGTGTCATGGAGCTTTACAGCACAGAACCAGAACTTTCAGCTCACCATGTCCATGCTGCCCATCAGATATCCATCCTGTTATTCAGCATTCAATCTTTAGCCCTCCTATGACTTGGTGGTTCGATCGCTCATCATACTTTTTTCATATTATGATAGTCACTGCTTTCATAATACCTCAGGGAGCGTATTTGATAACATGACTGGAGCCACAGTTACACTGGTACTGGACACAAATATGCTGCAATAACTCAGTGGGTCAGGCAGCATATCTGGAGAAAAGGAATAGGTGACGTTCTGGGTCGAGACCCTTCTTCAGACTGAGACACAAACGGGTTAAGGGAGTGCAATAGCAATTTTCAAAAAGAAATGTATATGGGGTATGTAAGAACCATTTATGGTTGAATGAGATGATTGAACGATCAGAAATTGTGCACAGTGAGAAAGAGGTCAAGAGAAAGGTAGGTAGAATGTTTACCCAATGATCAGGAATTAAGGCTTGGTTGAACTACATATTGAGATGATCAAGAGTACAGGAAGAGAAGTGACGTCAGAAGCAGCTTGTTGTATGGTCTTTGGAGATGTGCGAGCATTTGAGCTTAAAAATAAAACTGGGTCATTTTACCCTGGGACACTGAAATTCTTTGAGCTGCATGATGTACAGTATAATTCAGTACTTTTAGCTCATCCCAATGTTTGCTAATTTGTCCCATTCATATTGCATAGTATTCCATGTTGTTCTATGAATTCATGCTAACAATGGCCCAGCACTGACAGGAAGGGATCTCATTCTGTGCTGTTAAAATCCACAGTTCTCTAATTGCATTGCCTTTTACTCTGTTATCGTGTCTATAGAATCAAACATATTATCATTAGACAAGAAAATTTTATGGTTGAATCTGAAGGGAGGTCTGAAGTAATTGATTTTGTCCTTCAACAAAACCTTGCTATTTTGTAATACTTCATTCCATTCTCCTCCCTGGGCATTGGCTGAAGCAGATTGTTGCAAAATTATCTCATACATCCTGTAGCTAAGCTTCAGATCCTACATTTTATCCATACTACATTTAACACCGGCCGAACACTAAAAACCTACCTATGGCATAAGATTTCCACTTACCTAAAATGCATTGTTGGTGGTTGAAAGTCAGTTATCCAACAACATTGCTGCATGTTTGTATTCCACTGTTCTGTGACTTAAATCCAACCATTTTCAGCTGCTTCATCAATTAGCCACATTAGGTAACATAGAAACATAGAAAATAGGTGGAGGAGCAGGCCATTTGGCCCTTTGAGCCAGCACCAACATTCATTGTAATCATGGTTGATCATCCACAATCAGTAACCTGTGCCTGCCTTCTCCCCATATCCCTTGATTCCACTAGCCCCTAGAACTCTATCTAACTCTCTTTTAAATTCATCCAGTGAACTGGCCTCCATTGCCTTCTGTGGCAGAGAATTCCACAAATTCACAACTCTCTGGATGAAAAAGTTTCTTCTCACCTCAGTTTTAAATGGCCTCCCCTTTATTCTTCGACTGTGGCCCCCGGCTCTGGACTTCCCCAACATTGGGAACATTTTTCTGCATCTAGCCTGTCCAGTCCATTTATAATTGTATACGTCTCTAAGATCCCCTCTCATCCTTCTAAACACCAAGTGAATACAAGCCCAGTCTTTCCAATCTTTCCTCATATGACAGTCCCTCCATCCCAGGGATTAACCTTGTGAACCTACGCTGCACTGCCTCAATAGCAAAGATGTCCTTCCTCAAATTAGGAGATCAAAACTGCACACAATATTCCAGAGGGCTCTATACAACTGCAGAAGGACCTCTTTGCTCCTGTACTCAAATCCTCTCGTTATGAAGGCCAACATGCCATTAGCTTTCTTCACTGCCTGCTGTACCTGCACGCTTACTTTCAGTGACTGGTGTACACCAAGGTCTCGTTGCACTTCCCCTTTACCTAATTTGACACATTGAGATAATAATCTGCCTCCTTGTTTTTGCCGACAAAGTGGATAACCTCACATTTTCTACATTATATACTGCATCTGCCACGCATCCGCCCATTCACTCAACCTGTCCAAGTCACTCTGCAACCTCCTAACATCCTCTTCGCAGTTTACACTGCCACCCAGCTTTGTGTCATCTGCAAACTTGCTAGTGTTACTTCTAATTCCATCATCCAAATCATTAATATATATTGTAAATAGTTGCGACCCCAGCACCGAGCCTTGCGGCACTCCACTCGCCACTGCCTGCCATTCTGAAAAGGACCCGTTTATTCTTACTCTTTGCTTCCTGTCTGCCAACCAATTCTCTATCCATGTCAATACCCTACCCCCAATACCATGTGCTCTAATTTTGCTCACCAACCTCCCATGTGGGACCTTATCAAAGGCTTTCTGAAAGTCTGGATACACTACATCCACTGGCTCTCCTTCATCCATTTTATTTGTCACATCCTCAAAAAATTCCAGAAGATTAGTCAAGTAGGATTTCCCCTTCATAAATCCATGCTGACTTGGACCAATCCTTTTACTGCTATCCAAATGTGCCGTTATTACCTCTTTAATAATTAATTCCAGCATCTTGCCCACCACCGATGTCAGGCTAACTGGTCAATAATTCCCAGTTTTCTCTCTCGCTCCTTTCTTGAAAAGTGGGATAACATTAGCTACTCTCCAATCCACAGGAACTGATCCTGAATCTATTGAACATTGGAAAATGATCATCAATGCGTCCACGATGTCTAGAGCCACCTCCTTGAGTACCCTGGGATGCAGACAATCAGGCCCAGGGGATTTATCAGTCTTCAGTCCCATCAGTCAACCCAATATTATTTCTCGCCTATTGCAAATTTCTTTCAGTTCCTCTGCCTCCCTAGATCCTCTGTCCTCTAGTACATCTGGGAGATTGTTTGTGTCTTCCTTAGTGAAGACAGATCCGAAGTACCTGTTCAACTCTTCTGCCATTTCCTTGTTACCCATAATAATTTCACCTGTTTCTGCCTTCAAGGGACCCACATTTGTCTTTACTAATCTTTTTCTCTTAACATACCTAAAGAAGCTTTTACTGTGCTTCTTTATATTCTTGGCCAGCTTCCCCTCGTACTTCATCTTTTCAGCCTGTATTGCACTTTTTGCTATCTTCTGTTGTCCTTTGAAATTTGCCCAATCCTTTGGCTTCCCGCTACACTTTGCTATGTTATACATCTTTAATTTTTTTTAAATTTCATCTCTAACTTCCCTTGTCGGCCACGGTTCCTTTTACTCCCCTTAGAATCTTTCTTCCTCTTTGGAATGAAATGATCCTGCATCTTCTGGATTATGTCCAGAAATTCCTGCCATTGCTGTTTCACCGTCATTCCTGCTAGGATCCTTTTCCATTCTACCTTGGCCAGCTCCTCTCTCATGCCTTCATAGTCCCCTTTGTTCAACTGCAACAATAACATTCCTGACTTAACCTTCTTCTCAAATTGCAGATTAAAACTAATCATATTATGGTCACTACCTCCAAGCGGTTCCTTTACTTTGAGTTCCCTTATTAAATCCGGTTCATTGAACAACACTAAATCCAGAATTGCCTTCTCTCTGGTGGGCTCTAGTACAAGCTGCCCTAAGAATCCATCTCGGAGGCATTCTACAAACTCCCTTTCTTGGGGTCCAGAACCAACCTAATTTTCCCAGTCTACCTGCATATTGAAATCCCCCATAACCACAGTGGCATTACATTTGTTTCATGCCAGTATTAACTCCTGCTGCAACTTACCCTATATCCGGGCTACTGTTTGGGAGTCTGTAGATAACTCCCTTTCGTGTCTTCTTACCTTTACAAGAACCGGTAGAACCGGGGATATTTATTGTTGATTGCACTGTTCAGTTCCTCTCACAACTCCTCAGAACATGAAACACTCCAAACCTGTGTACAACAAAACCTGGATGATATTGAGTCAGGCACTGATAACTGGGAATAACCTACTGAGCGCAGAACGGTACAGAACAGGAACAGGCCCTTTGCCCCACAACATCTGTGCTGAACAGGATGCCGTTAAACTAATTTCCTCTGCCTCAATGTGATTCATCTCCCTCCATTCCCTGCAAAATGCATGGCGACAATTTATCAAGGCTTCTTCAATGTCACCTCCTGGAATTATAAACTCTCCAACCTAGAAAAGCTTCATTACCACACAGTACAAAGCAACAGATACTATTACCTCCCACGTTCCACTGCAAATTACATATCATTTGTTAACTTTAGACTTTTCTCTTTTTTTCCTCTCGTGTTTAAGTGATGTCGAGTTTGGAAACAATGATTACTACAAAGATGCTGATATATATTCCTACAAATTGAACCAAGATAACGATCCTCATCATGAAGAGCTGGAGAATGGCACAAATGACAAGAGCAGCAGAAGTGAGGAAAGTGACACAGACCTGTCTGAAGTCCAGGAAGAAATGGCTATGAAGGACTCACTCGAATCAACTTATCTGGCGGAATGTCCAGAGGAGCTTGGAGAAGTAAGGGTCATGGAATAGAGATTTGTTTTGCTTAATTAAAAAATTTAAATGAAAATATTGTATACCACTGCTTTCTAAAAAAACATTAAAGAGCTGCTGCCTAGAATCTGGGAACTTTGCTAACCTGCTATTCTCCTGCTTTCATTAAGATATTGATGTTGACATATTGGTAAACTGCAAAGGCTTTCTAAGTTGAGCCATGTTCTGCCTCCAAGACAATAATAAGACAGATAGGCACAGAATGCTTGAGTACCTCATGAAGGGTTCCAACCCAAAACATCACATATTCCTTTTCTCCAGAGATGCTGCTTGACTCACTGAGTTACTCCAGCATTTGTGTCTATCTTTGGTACAGACCAGCATCTGCAGGTCCTTCCTACACAGTATAAAGAGCACTGGATAAAATCCCCAATTGCAAATAAATCCATTTCTGTGGTCTTTCTAAATCATTTACAATGATGAAGTTTGCCTCATCGATTCGGAAGAACTCTATTTTGTTACTAATGGTAATTTAATATTTTTCACTTTTGATCATAGATTAGTGAAACCATTCAAACTGAGGCAGTGACTGATGAAAACAAGAGTCTGATGTGGACAGTGTTGAAGCAACTCCGACCTGGAATGGACCTGTCCCGTGTGGTACTACCAACGTTTATACTGGAGCCTCGCTCATTTCTGGACAAACTGTCTGACTATTACTACCATTCTGATCTCCTCTCCCAGTAAGTCACTTTTTATTTCCGAGACACAACCTTTCTCTAATGCTGTACCAACATCAATAATCTCAGTTGCAGAGTTCAGTTTAGTTCATTTATTTGGTTGTTTAATGTCAAGTCTTCCAGGTGACGTTGTACTTGGTAGTTATTTACAGTATATTTGTGTACAGACTCGTAGAAAAGCATATTTTGTTGTCGATGTATCAAGGTTTAAGAACTCCTTGATAATATGTTCAAGCATTATACTTTGAACTACTTGGTGCATTATGTAAGGCTGTGATAGATCTTTTCGGAAGCTGAAAGTACAGTTGATATATTTAGCTGGTTTGAAGACTGCAGGAATCTGTCACCTGGTTGCAAGGTTCTCCAGAGATATTCCACGTATGAGAAAGTTTGCAATGGTTCTTTTAGATACCCAGGTGTTGAAAATACCATTCATACAATCATTCTTAAACGTTTTACAATCGCTCCTCAGCGAGACAGTGTTCATCACGAGGAACATTACTGATTGAAATGAGAAAAGGAAGACATTAACCACAGTATGCCTGGAAGATCCTTGCCCAGCTGGGTTTTAGCAGACTTTAGGGTAAAAGCTATTGTCTATTATAATCAGTGCAAACTAGGGATGAATATCCCACCTGATGATGATGGCAATCTTACAAATAATTAGCTGCCACTACTGCAACAAATTAAGCCTTGTGGGGATGGTACAGGGAGTGATACTGCCTCCTAGCTCCAGCAACCTGGGTTCAGTTGAGTCGCAATCTGTGTGGAGTTGCCACGTTCTCCCTTATCTCCCAAAGACATGCTGGTTAACACTTTAATTGGCTAGTTTAACTTCCCTTTGCGAAAGTAGGTGATACGAGAATCGGGGATGATGCGAGAAAAAATAAGTTACAAGCTTGCAAATAGGGGAGGGGAATTGATAGAATGCTCTGAGCCTCAGTATAAACTAACTGGGCCAAATAGCTGCCTTTAAATAAATATATGTGAAATGGGATGAGTATAAAGTAGTGAATTTCACGTAAGGCAAAGCTTCCAGAACGGATTTGAGCAGAAGAGAGTAGTTTCATTAATTTCTCATCTGTCATAGACATTGTATCAGTGCATGAGGGTGGAATTCCACAGTTCATATTAGTGACAATGTTGTAACTACACTTGTGTCTATAGTTGCTGCAGCTTTGATATTAGAAGTGCTTTGAGATGTACTTATGTGTTCAAATGCACTATATAAATTCATAAGATGAAGAGATACATGTTCCAGTGCATCCGGGTTGGCTGAGCATCAGGGCACCATGTCTGGCTGACTGGAAGCTGTGTGGTTTTGGCATGAAAAATATGTTGGCTGGTACTCCTTGATTGAATCCGTGCTGATGTAATGAGAGGGCTGGACACTTTCATTCAGGACGGGGATTTGTCATGTTGAGTTTTGATGGAAAGATGAGGAACTAACATTTGAGAATCTTGTCCTTTGTGCTTCTGATGCAGAAATGTCCTTTTTCACGATGTTAACATAGAACAGTGTATATATAGCACAGGAACAGGCCCTTCAGCCCACAATATCCATGCCGAACATGATGCCAAGACCAACTCTCATCTGTCTGCAAATAATCCATATCCCTCCATTCTCTGCATATCGGTGTGCCTATCCAAAAATCTCTTAAATGCCACTATCATAACTGCCTCCACCACCACCACCACCCTCAGCAATGTGTTCCAGGCACTCCTCTGTTCCTGTGCTGTACTTTTCTATGTACTATGTTCTAAATTTAAAACTTAAGATAATTTTAAGTCTTCAAGTTTTGGGAAGGTTTAGGGAAGGTGCCTGGGATGGAATAGAAGGTAAACTAACATGTAGAATCTTGGTATTTATATCTGAAGTTGGAACTTTTATAATTGATCTTTATTGTTCCACTAGAGCTGCCTTGGAGGAGAATGCCTACGGTCGCATGAGACAAGTGGTGCAATGGTACCTATCTGGTTTTTACAAAAAACCAAAGGTAAGGTTGGAGTTATGAGGCAGTACCATGAGATTAAGAATAAGAGACAGTGGGGAATTTAGCCGGTTACATGGCCAGTGAATAAGAGTCCAGTGTGATACTACTATTTGGAAATGCTGGCGCTGAAAATTTGTGTTGTAGTTCAATAGGATCCATAATCACAGCTGCTTGTGATTTCTTTTCACACATAAATTGCACTGTGGCCTTGCCCAAACTTTTGCATGAACAGATGGAGCTCTGTAGTAACCATACAAAATTCAAGCTTGGAGTTAAGGATGAGAAAGGCTAATGGAATGAGAGGATATATATTGTAAATATTTTGATTTTGGAGTGTGAATTAAATGGAAGGACTTAGGAGTGAGTAAAGCCACAGACGATAACAGCATGATTGGGTTGCTGTGGCAGTCACTTTAAGTTAGAAAGTAGTCAGTATTAGGGGTTAATGGATGACTTTGCCGAGGTCATCCCAGTCATAGTTCAATGATTAAACCAGTTGTTCACCAAGTATGCTCAAATTTGTTGTTTCACCATGGCCATTGTTCACTGCTGTGAGACAAATCAGTTTAATAAATGAAGCATTTTTTGGACAAAAACTTTCATTTATACCTGCACATAGATTTATATATTACAGAAGAATCAGAATTTTAGGAACAGGCCATCTGCTTAATGCCAATTAAGGTGTTTTATTCAAAATTTCTCATCATGACACAAAAGTAACTATCAAGTAAATTGTTAACTTGATCGTCAGATTTAAACTCGGTGGCCTCATCACCTCAAATGGAGAGTCTGATTTTGAAATTAACCCAGATTGACTGCCATTTTGAATACAAGTCACACAGACAGGGATAATTGATGGTTTTATTTCCTTTCTTCTTTCTATCAGGGTCTGAAGAAACCATATAATCCAATCTTGGGAGAGACCTTTCGTTGTTACTGGTACCATCCTAAAACTGATAGCCGCACTTTCTACATAGCAGAGCAGGTAAACCTTGTTTCAAATTGGCATATGCTACGTCCTTCTCCATGAAAAGTGTGTAAATCAAAGAAGAAGAATGTCGATGCCTAAACTGACTTTGGATACTTATTCTTATTTGCATCAAACTAATTGATTTCTGGAAAATAAAATATCAAGTAATTTGAGACACTAAAATATCTTCCCTTTGAGGTATACTAGACAATTAGGACTAGTCTATCTGAGAGAGATGCTAGACACGTTTACAGGCACTGGTTCGAGAGGGATGTAGATTGAAGTTCACAGAAATGTCTAACGTGGTTTCAAATGTGTATTGTTGGCAAGGCCATAAGAGGAGGGAAAGTGACATTGAACGGATGCAGAGAAGAAAAACAAAGCTGAAATAAAAGTTGGTAAAGGGTGTGAGGTGAGTGTGCTGCATGGTTTAAGTTAGGGAGTGTTAGGATGGGCACAGTAGAGCAGTTGCCTCACAGTGCCAGAGACCTAGATTTGATCCTGTTATCCGGTGCTGTTAGTGTGGAGTTTGTAAGTTCTCTCTGTGACTGTGTGAGTTTCCTCCAGGTGCTGCGGTTTCCTCCCACATCTCAGAGGTTTGCAGGTTAGCGTCTTGAAAAAAATTGCCCCCGACATGTTGGGAGTGGATGAGAAAGTGGAATAACATGAACGGGTGATTGATGGTTGGTGTGGACTTGGAGGGCTGTTTCCATTGCTGTATCTCTAAACTAAAACTAGGTTCAAGTCAGCCATTTGCAAGTCCCTTGCATTAAGGAAAGTTGTCCAACTGATAATGAAATTCCAGACTAACTGTGTTTTGATCTGTACTAGGTATCTCATCATCCTCCAGTTTCTGCATTTTACATCAGTAACAGGAAGGATAATTTCTGTATCACTGGTTCTATCTTGACCCGCTCCAAGTTTTATGGTAAGAAATTTATTTGCAACCATAATTTTAAAATAAACAAAATTGTCAGTTTATTACAGGAGAGGGATGAGAGGTAAATGGTTTGGGGAAGAAAGCTTTAACAGGTAATTGGGAATGTTTCCCAGGCAATTGGGGTGTTTCATGGTATTAGTGATCAAGCAGAGTGCAACTAATACAAGATTCAAGAGATTCAAGATATCTTTATTTGTCATCCAAAAAACAAGTTTTTTTGGATGAAATTTAGTCACCCACAGTCCAACAATAAAAGCAATAAAATAAGCAAATTACACAACCCCAACCAACACACAAAAAAAAGAAACATCCATCACAGTGAGTCTCCTCCAGTCCCCTCTGCACTGTAATGGAAGGCCAGAATGTCTTTTCCCTTCCCCTGCCATCTTCTCCCGCGGCCAGGCTGGTGTCGTTGCCACGTTCCAGGCCAAGCCGGACGGTGAAAGGTCCGCAGCGGGCCGACTCAAGCCCCGCGATCCGGGGCGGGCAAACACGCTGCCGCTGCTGCTGCAAGTCGGGGCGGTCGTGGCTCCCGACATTGAAGCCCCCGCCGAGCAGAGAAAAATCCCGCGGCCTATTTCAGGCCGCGCCTGACGGTGAAATGTCCGCGGCGGGCCGACCCAAGCCCCGCGATCCGGGGCGGGCGAACACGCTGCCGCAGCCGCAGCTCCCGATGTCGGCATCCACGCAGCCCAAGCCTAAGGCGAATCGCAGCCGCTCCCGCAGCCTCCAAGGACGGCCGGCTCCGCTGATGGTGAGTCCGGTCGGGTCCGCTGATGGTGAGTCCGGTCCGCGGGCTCCTCGAACCGGAGCCCTGGAAGCCGCCAGCTCCAGGAATTGGGCCGATAGTAGGCCGCAGCAGGAACGGAGACCCGACCCAGAAAACAAAGGTCGGGTCTCCGTTCGGAAGGGACATATTTACAATTTTACAGTTCCCCCCCCTCCCCCCACACACACACACATAGTACACAACCACAAAACCACGACATCACATCTACAATTAGGACAAAAAAAACAACAAAACACAAAGACAAACGGACCGCAGGTAAGCCGCAGCTGCTAGGGCAGCGCCGCCATTTTGGGCAAATACTCTCAATTACAGGATATTTTACTTGAATTCTATAAACTCTGAATTTCACTGATATAGGTGAAAAGCTATTTTCATTGTTGGCTGCAAAGGTATTAAAGGATTAGTACCACATGGCTAGATGGAAAGGAAGTGCAGATTAAAAATGATACATTATTATAGCTCCTGAATTCAAGTGAGAAAGTGTGGAATTCTGTTTTCATTGGAAATGTTTTCGTCATAAATTAGCTCTTTTTCAGTGTCAAAGTGCAATAGAGAAAAGTTACATTTATGTGATGCTTAAGAACTAAATGTGTTGCCACTTAGTTTTAACTTCATTGGTTGTCATTCATGGTGTAGATATCCTGAAGTTGTGACAGATGTTATAAAAATGAAGTCTTTATTTTCAGATGCAGAGAAAGTATTTAATCTACCTCTAATTTTTTATTTACCTCTCCTGATGCTGGCATCAAGTACCTCAAATGTAAAGGTCTCGTTCCCCACCACTAATGTGCTATCATTTTGAATGTTTTAATGAATATTTTGAAAGCTCAAATATATTATGTCAAAGGGATGCTAAATTCTGGAAATGTCTTGGCAAATAAGGCTGTAACACATTCTTCAACAGGACACACAGTTTCACTGCAGTATAAGTTCAAACAGATCATACAGGCTTAAGCGACTGTTTTCTCAGATCTTTTACTTCTCCCCTGCAGGGAACTCACTTTCTGCTCTATTGGATGGTCAAGCACAACTCCGGTTTCTCAATAGAAACGAAGATTATATCATCACCATGCCATATGCACACTGTAAAGGTATAGCTCTGTTGCTGAGTATTTTTTTGTTGCTTTAATTTCTGGTTGGCAATACTGCAGAGAAACGGGATGGAATGTGCTCATTCTTCTGCAATACCAACTACAACATCTTTTGATTACAGTTTTTAGAATGTTCCAGGCAGTTTTCTTGGTTTAATTATTCTTCTGGCAGCTTTCTACAATTGTTGATCACTTCTATGTGAAGAAGTATATCCCAACTATTGCTTTTTGTTGTCAATTTTCAACTGCGTTTCTGACACAAAGACTTAAATAAACCAAAACTGTTCCCCATACATTTTACGCTATTATTGATAGGTTTGTTTAGCCACATGGTCTCTAGCTGCAAGACTCAGATGTTCTGCATTGATCCCCTATTCTCGCTCTCAATTACCTCTAAGACCTTTCTCTTAAACTGCTAACTGTTGTCTTCTGCTATTTATTAAAGTGTTCCAAGGTATTTTTGAGGGAGCACTATAGAAATACAATTGTTGTTTATGTGCAATCTGAGTTTCTCCTTCACATGCACAGATGGAGAAGCTACTTAAAGGCATGACAAACGAATTATGTCAGTAGGAGGTGAAAATCATAAATGATGGGTGGGCTGTGTGGCTTGTGTTTCTGCTCTGCATGTTTACATATGTCTGTACACACATTTCTGGTGCATTGTCCAACCGTCACAGTGCTATCCATTTATTCAACATTCATCAGTCTGAAGAAGGGTCTCGACCCGAAACGTCACCCATTCCTTCTCTCCGAGATGCTGCCTGACCTGCTGAGTTACTCCAGCATTTTGTAATAACTTCGATTTTACCAGCATCTGCAGTTATTTTCCTACATTTATTCAACATTAGTCCGTTCTTTCATAACCTGCCTGCACTTGTAAAAGCTGTGCACATTTTTTAACCTTGGAAAACGGCTCCAATATATTTTACATGTTTTTATGCAGCCACTAACCTCACAATGCTGCATTTTTATTATATCTTCAGCAATTACATTTGTATCATATTGCATATAGATGGATTAAGTAATTTTTATTACATTTCCTTGTGCAAAGCATGAGTGCCCAGAAACACTTGCATTCTTGCATAATGTGTTCTGCACTGCATTCTGTCGGTATCCACCATGTGGAAGGGAAATTAAGTTAATCTTGCCCCTATCAAAATACCAATATTTATTTATCTCTTTGTTCCAGGGCTCTTGTATGGAACACCAACCCTGGAACTGGGAGGGAAGATAACCATTGAGTGTGAGACAACCCATTACAAGGCAGAGCTTGAGTTCAAGCTGAAGGTAAAAGAGATCTTGCCCACTGCGCCTGTACAATTGAATTCAGGAATATTTACAAATTGAAATGTTTGTAACTGAAATGACGACTTTATATGAAATGAAGTAAATCTGCATTAAAGCAAAATCTGGCAGAACAAGTCAGCTGCTTGTTGTAGAGCTTTGCTTCCATGAAATAAAAATAGGTGTTTAGTGCTATCCGACACCACTCTATCAGATTAACAGTTACACAATGTTTGTACAAATCCACCTTCTCTGACCTAGGACTTATAAACAGTTTCATTGGTGAGCTCCCCTGCAATTCTGAACTCATCACATCATGGGTTTCGATGCAATAAGCCTGATTCAGTATTCTGATATAATAAGCCAAGCTTCACAAAATTGCATATTTCTATTTGTAATTATTTCCATGTTTGATGACAGCCTTTCCTGGGCGGTAATGACTGTGTGAACCAGATCATGGGGAAGATATCACTGGGTGAGGAGACATTGGCCACACTTCAAGGACACTGGGTAAGTTCCTGCACCAACTCAGCACACGATTTAAGAATTATTTCTCTACTTTGCATGGCTTTTCTTTTTACTGAAATTTCCCATCTATCTCCTGAGTCTTGCTTAGTTTTGGGGGAACCAACCATTAACAGTACCTTCTGAATGGATATTTCTTCCATTGAAATAAGATAGTTTGTGTCAGCACAGTATTGAATTGTGGAAGCTTTGCAGATGATGCTAATGTTATCTTCAATCGTCATCCACAGAGCTGGTAAATGGGGTTAGTGTAGTTTGGCACGTGATGGTTGGCAATGAACGTGATGGGTCGAAGGGTCTGCTCTGGAGTGCTCAACTTGTATTTTTGTGTCCTGTCTATTTGAACTGATTTGTTGTATACAATTTGCAGCCCCAACGAGATCAGTTAATTCAACACACTAAGTTGGGATCTTCCAGTCAATTTAGTTTACTAACATAACAGCAGTCTCTTTAACAGTGGATCATAATATGAGCCGCAATTTACTTTTTAGCTCTGCTTACAGCAATCTCACAGACATAGAACAAATCCCTCAAGTGTCTGCATTCATTTGTGTCTTATTGCTCAACTATGAAAGAGGTAGAATGCATGATTATCTTGAATGTTTCTGCCCCCCCCCCCCCCAAAAAAGCACTTGGAGTCAACTCAACTCTGGGGCCCAAACTCAAATGAGACCAATCAATTAGAAGTCTGATGGCCTTTTGGAACTAATATAAAATTAATTTGACCAGCGCTCATTTAGTTACAGGTAGTCAGGAGACAGCTACAATAAAAGATTATTTCTATAGAATTAAAATGTTATGTTACACTGAGTGCGAATTCCAAGTTATGAAATAAGAAGTGATTTGGCAGTCTGAGGTTGTGTAAGCTGCATACCACAGGGAAATTGTGTTGTGCGTGCAACCAACATGTACCATATTGATTGAATTAATTAAAAGAAAAAGCATGGAAACAGACCATCGACCCACCAAGTTTCATGCCGACTATCTATCACCTGTTCACACTCGATTAAGTTATCCCACTTTCTCATCCGCTGTCTACACTTTAGGGACAATTCACAGAGGCAAATTAACCAACAAATCTGCATATCTTTGGGATCTGGGAGGAAACCTTTGTGATCACAGGATGTGCAAATTCCACACAGTGCCAGAGGTCAGGATCGAATCCGGATCTCTTGTGCTGTGAGGCAGTAATTCTACCAGCTGCGCCACTTTGGTACAGTGTGCTACCATATCTGAACCGCATGTTCATGATGAGGTTGTCATGAGATTTTTACTTTAAATCAAACCAATTATTTTTCTTTCATTCTTGGTGCAGAATTGTAGAAAACACTTTACTTTGTGTCTTGTTATTGCCGCCTCTAACCTTGGATTAGTATTTAACATTTTATTCTCTATGTATAACGCATCATAAGCATAAAATGACACAAAGGAGAAACAGGAATAACTCATCTGGTCAGGCAGCATGTCTGAAGAACATGGATAGGTAATGTTTTGGGTCAGAACCTATCTGAAGAAGTGTCCAAACCCGAAACGTCACCCATCCATGTTCTGCAGTGATGCTGCGTGACCCATTGAGTTACTCCAGCACTTTTGTACTTTCTGTAAACCAGCATCTGGAGTTCCATGTGTCTCCTCACATGAGCATGCTTGATATTGCCTGTAAATTCCTTTACTTTGATAAACAATGTAAATTCAGGGAAACAATTTTTTGAGGTAGAATGGGAATATTGATAATTTTTTTTAAACTTGTTTGTGAAACTAATAATCTTTGCGAAGTAGGAGCTTTTCCAAATTAGTCAGTGTATTCTTTTTCTGCAACAGGATCGGGAGGTTTATATCCAGGAGAAAAAAATTGGATCGCCTGTTTCATTCTGGAGTGTGACCAGTGAGATTCGGAAACAGCGTCTAGTACGTCATATTGTGTGTTTGGAGGAGCAGGGTGACTTTGAGTCTGAAAGGTATGTCAGATAGGATACAAATAATATCAGCGCTTTAAAGGAAGAGACACATATTTCTACAAAATGAACTTGCAATAGAAGTTATGGAAATGAGTTCTATAAATTGGCCTCAGAAACTCCTTTTCATTTTATAATATGGGAATCATTCAGCAGGTCTGATCCCAGAACAGCAAATCAGTTTCATTCTTGATATTAATGTCAGTTCAGCTTATTGTCGAGTCATAACATTGAGAGTTTAAGAACTATTCCAAGATTTGAAGTGCTGTGATCTTTTACCGTCCCTGAGATGATAAACTATGAGTATCATTCTATCTATTCTGGTATACATTTCTAGTGTTCAGGAAGCATTCTTTTAACAACCACAACCAAAACCAGATTAACTGGTAGATCAATGAACTGGTATTTATTGGATGATGTTGTAGGTGGATCTATAACATTGCAAATAATTGGTTGTGAGTGAAATGGTTAGATGTTTCTGAGAGATGAGGAAAGCAGCAACTGCATGTGTGCAAACACAAGGAACTGCAATGCTGGTTTCCAAATAAAAAGAGAAAGTGATGGAATAATTCAGCGGGCCAGGCAGCATCTCTGGAGAGCATCGATAGGTGATGTTTAGGGTCAGGACCCTTCGTCAAACATGTTTGATTATAGACAATAGACAATAGGTGCAGGAGGAGGCCATTCGGCCCTTCGAGCCAGCACCGCCATTCAATGTGATCATGGCTGATCATTCTCAATCAGTACCCCGTTCCTGCCTTCTCCCTATACCCCCTGACTCCGCTATCCTTAAGAGCTCTATCCAGCTCTATACTCCTACTGTTGTATTTAGTGCTATGTGAGATAAACAGGTTGAAAACTTTGGTACATCAGTTCAGTTTAATTTATTATCACGTGTTCCAGGGTACAGTGAAAAGTTTTTTTGTTACGTGCTAACCAGTCAGCATAGAAACATAGAAAATAGGTGCAGGAGGAGGCCATTTGGCCCTTCGAGCCAGTACTGCTATTCATTGTGATTATGGCTGATCATCCACAATCAGTAACTCGTGCCTGCCTTCTCCCCATATCCCTTGATTCCGCTAGCCCCAAGAGCTCCATTTAACTCTCTTTTAAATTCATCCAGTGAATTGGCCTCTACTGCCTTCTGTGGCAGAGAATTCCACAAATTCACAACTCTTTGGGTGATAACGTTTTTTCTCATCTCAGTTTTAAATGGCCTCCCCTTTATTCTTAGACTGTGGCCCCTGGTTCTGGACTCCCCCAACATTGGGAACATTTTTCCTGCATCTCGCTTGTCCAGTCTTTTTATAATTTTTTATGTTTCTATAAGATCGCCTCTCATCCTTCTAAATTCCAGTGAATACAAGCCCAGTCTTTCCAATCTTTCATGATATGACAGTCCTGCCATCCCGGGGATTAGGAGACCAAAACTGCAGATGTGGTCTTACCAGGACCCCGTACAACTGCAGAAGCATCTCTTTACTCCTATACTCAAATCCTCTCGTTATGAAGGCCACCAGCAGTAAGACAATACATGATTACAATCAATCCATTTACAGTGTATAGATACATGATAAGGTATAACGTTTAGCCTGACATGTGGCCCGACTTTCTTCCAATTTGATCTGATTTGACCCCTACTTTTTAAAAAAAGTGAAAATAAATGAAAAGCAATAATTTATTCATGATTATATATAAAAACCTATACCGAGATGTGGATTATAATCTGAATCAGGATCAACTCTTGAATGAAATTGTATTTATTTTAAGAGCTAGAGATTGGAAATGTGAGCCAGGCATGCAGTGAGAGTAGGAATTCAGGAACAAGGCGAAGCCTGTAACAATGAAGGTTCACAATAAAGAATCTGAAAAATCTGGATCACTTTCCACACCTCAGGAGCCACCTCATGGCAATGATGAAATTCACCACTGCATTCATTGTATCAGCACAGCCTTTGGTTAAATGAGGTAAAGGATATTTGGAAATCAAAGCGTTAGATCAGGCACAAAACTCATGGCCTACTACCTGGCTTGGAAATATAAAGTCTTATCTTCATTGTGACAAAATAGACAATAGACAATAGACAATAGACAATAGGTGCAGGAGTAGGCCATTCAGCCCTTCGAGCCAGCACCGCCATTCAATGCGATCATGGCTGATCACTATCAATCAGTACCCCGTTCCTGCCTTCTCCCCATACCCCCTCACTCCGCTATCCTTAAGAGCTCTATCCAGCTCTCTCTTGAAAGCATCCAACGAACTGGCCTCCACTGCCTTCTGAGGCAGAGAATTCCACACCTTCACCACCCTCTGACTGAAAAAGTTCTTCCTCAACTCCGTTCTAAATGGCCTACCCCTTATTCTCAAACTGTGGCCCCTTGTTCTGGACTCCCCCAACATTGGGAACATGTTATCTGCCTCTAATGTGTCCAATCCCCTAATTATCTTATATGTTTCAATAAGATCCCCCCTCATCCTTCTAAATTCCAGTGTATACAAGCCCAATCGCTCCAGCCTTTCAACATACGACAGTCCCGCCATTCCGGGAAATTCACCACTGCAAAATCCAACAACTCATAACCCGAAGAACCATTGAAGTGCACGGACTGCATTTGTCAAGGGCTCAGGTGTTCAATAAATACTGATCTTATCAGAACAACCACATTTCATGACTGCAAAGAGTATAAAGTACCTGTGTAGAACAAAAAAAGGAGATACTTGGTAGATTAGGCAGCATTTTGGAAACCAAACCAGAGTTAATACTTCTAACTGATATCTTTTGATTTCTAACCGATTAAAATTTCAACGGTAGAGACCAAGAAAGAGTGAATGAAACCATGGAGGTGGTGCCAACTGTGAGACTGACAAAGACATGGTAATTGCATGATCTGACAATAGAAGGAAATGAAGAAGGCAGAGGACAAAAAACCTAATTGTTTAACTGAGGTCCAAAACATTGTGGTTGTGGAAATGTAAAATGAAAAGTGAATGCTGGAAATATTCAGCAGATCAGGAAACATTTGTGGAGAAAACGTTTTAATATTACAAAATGATGACATTTCATGAGAACTGGCTAGTTCCTCCATAAATTGGAAATGTTGATTGTCTAAAGTTGTTGAATTCAACTTTGAGTCCCAAGACCTCTCACATGTCTACTCGAATAATGAGATGCTGTTCATTGAGCTTTATTGAAAAATTGTAAAGGACTAGAGAGCCTTAAGTAGAGAATTAAAGTTACAGGCAACTGGAATCTCAGGGTTACCTGTGAACTGAACAGAGCTATTCTGCAAAGCAGATACACAATCTGTATTTATTTTCTCCTGTGCAGTGTCCATATTGCGAGCAGAGAATGCAGTATACTTAAATGTAACAAGTACAAGTATAAGTGAATCCGAAGGGAATGAATGCTGGAAGGGAAGCAAAGATGGTATCACTGACAGTGGCATAAATGTGTTAAATGTGGAGGCTGGTGGGAAGGATGATGAAGAAAAACAGAACAATCCTCAGCGTGGATGGGAGGAGTGTGGGAGCAGAATATAAATAAAGTAACCGTCATCGTTTAGCATTCTATCAATGTGTTTGACTTGAAATTTGAAGTACCTGAAATGTTGATCGTTTCTTTCTCCATAGAGGCTGTCTGACTTGCTATTTCAGGCATTTGTAGTTTTTTTTTGCTGAACAGGTACCTGGCTTGCCTCTGTGTTAATGAGCTTTATTTTACAGCTAGGATTTGACAAGTTCTTGAATTGGGTGGGTACAACTGTGGTAGTGCAGGGAGAGTTGTAAATCTTCCCATTATTTTTTTAGACTATGGCAGAATGTGACCAGAGTAATAAAGAACCGTGATCAAGAACAGGCCACACAGGAGAAGTTTATTCTAGAGGAAGCACAGCGCAAGGCTGCCAGAGAGCGTAAAGAACAATGTCAGGATTGGGTGGCAAAACTCTTCCAGGAGGATGAAGCAACAAAGAACTGGAAGTACAAGTTCATGGAGTATGTACCACTCATTTAACATTTACTCTTATTACTCTTATATCAATAGAGGTTTTAAAACTACCCTCCAGTACAAATGCGTAGACAAGTAATCCTGCCATTCAAATATTAGAAAACCATGATATTAAAATTTGTGGAAATACTTTTTACATCCCTAGATTGGACTTAATGGATCATGTTTCTGATTTTTCTTCCTTGCAGTACCTGTCCCTGGGATTCGACAAATGACATTATCCAGTTTGAGAAAGACGGAATTGTGCAGACAAGGATCCGACACAAATCACTGACAGTGATGTCAATGAATATTAACAGCAGAAATCAAATAGGACAACAGGTCATTATCAAAATATTTAAAGTACTATGCATGGATGTGGTCACCATACTATTGGAAGGATTTGGTTGTAATAGAGAGAGTATAGAAGAAATTCACCAAGATGTTACCTTTAACGGGGGGCTGTAATTATAAGGATACGTGCCCTCCATATTGTTTGGGGCAAAGACCCATCATTTATTTATTTGCCTCTGCACTCTACAATTTGAGATTTTTAATAGAAAAAATCACATGTGGTTAAAGTGCACATTGTCAGATTTTAATAAAGGCCATTTTTATACATTTTGGTTTCACCATGTAGAAATTACAGCAGTGTTTATACATAGTCCCCCCATTTCAGGCCACCATAATGTTTGTGACACAGCAATCTCATGCAAATGAAAGTAGTCATGTTTAGTATTTTGTTGCATATCCTTTGCATGCAATGACTGCTTGAAGTCTGTGATTCATGGACATCACCAGTTGCTGGGTGTCTTCTCTGATGATGCTCTGCCAGGCATGTATTGCAGCCATCTTTAGCTTAAGCTTGTTTTGGGGGCTAGTCCCCTTCAGTTTTCTCTTCAGCATATAAACGGCATGCTCAATTGGGTTCAGATAGGGTAATTGACTTGACCACCCAAGAATTGACAATTTTTTAGCTTTGAAAAACTTTGTTGCTTTATCAGTATGTTTAGAATCATCGTTTTGTTGTAGAATGAACCGCTGGCCAATGAGTTTTGAGGCATTTGTTTGAACTTGAGCAGATAGGATGTGTCCATACACTTCAGAATTCATTATGCTACTACTATCAGTCACTGAAGGGAAGCATGCAGGTACAGCAGGCAGTGAAGAAAGCCAATGGAATGTTGGCCTTCATAACAAGAGGAGTTGAGTATATAGGAGCAAAGAGGTCCTTCTACAGTTGTACCGGGCCCTGGTGAGACCGCACCTGGAGTACTGTGTGCAGTTTTGGTCTCCAAATTTGAGGAAGGATATTCTTGCTATTGAGGGCGTGCAGCGTAGGTTCACTAGGTTAATTCCCGGAATGGCGGGACTGTCGTATGTTGAAAGGCTGGAGCAATTAGGCTTGTATACACTGGAATTTAGAAGGATGAGGGGGGATCTTATTGAAACATATAAGACAATTAGGGGATTGGACACATTAGAGGCAGGAAACATGTTCCCAATGTTGGGGGAGTCCAGAACAAGGGGCCACAGTTTAAAAATAAGGGGTAGGCCATTTAGAACGGAGATGAGGAAGAACTTTTTCAGTCAGAGAGAGGTGAAGGTGTGGAATTCTCTGCCTCAGAAGGCAGTGGAGGCCAGTTCGTTGGATGCTTTCAAGAGAGAGCTGGATAGAGCTCTTAAGGATAGCGGAGTGAGGGGGTATGGGGAGAAGGCAGGAACGGGGTACTGATTGAGAGTGATCAGCCATGATCGCATTGAATGGCGGTGCTGGCTCGAAGGGCTGAATGGCCTACTCCTGCACCTATTGTCTATTATCAGCTGTTGTATCATCAATAAAGATAAGTGAGCCAGTACCTTCAGCAGCCATACATGCTCAGTCCATAACACTCCCACCACCGTGTTTCACAGATAAGGTGGTATGCTTTGGATCTTGGGAAGTTTCTTCTCTCCTCCATACTTTGCTCTTGCCATCACTTTGATATAAGTTAATCTTCGTCTCATCTGTCCACAAGACCTTTTTCCAGAACTGTGGTTGCTCTTTTAAGTACTTCTTGGCAAACTGTAACCTGGCCATCCTATTTTTGCAGCAAACCAGTGGTTTGCATGTTGCAGTGTAGCCTCTGTATTTCTGTTCATGAAGTCTTCTGTGGACAGTGGTCATTGACAAATCCACACCTGACTCCTGAAGAGTGTTTCTAATCTATCAGACAGGTGTTTGTGGATTTTTCTTTATTATAGAGAGAATTCTTCTGTCATCAGTTGTGGAGGTCTTCCTTAGCCTGCCAGTCCTTGCGATTAGTAAGCTCACCACTGCTCTCTTTCTTCTTAATGATGTTCCAAACAGTTGATTTTGGTAAGCCAAAGGTTTAGCTGATGTCTCTAACAGTTTTATTCTTGTTTCTCAGTCTCATAATGGCTTCCTTGACTTTCATTGGCACAACTTTGGCCCTCAAGTTGACAAACAGCAATAAAAGTTTCCAACGGTGATGGAAAGACTGGAGGAAAGACTCGGTGTTGAGAGCTTTCTTCTACCTGCATTAAGGAGGCATTTAAACACACCTGAGCAATTGCAAACACCATGTGTCCCACACATTATGGTGCCCTGAAATGGGGGGGACTATGTACACACACAGCTGTAATTTCTACATGGTGAAACCAAAATGTATAAAAAATGCCTTTAATAAAATCTGACATTGTGCACTTTAACCACATGCGATTTTTTTCTATTACAAATCTCAAATTGTGGCGTACAGAGGCAAATAAATAAATGATGGGTCTTTGTTCCAAACATTATGGAGGGCACTGTATATTGGATAGGTTGGATTTATTCTTACTGTATCATAGGAGGCTGCAGGGTGACCTTATTGAAGTTTATAAAATCACAAAGATCGTAGATAGCACAGAGAATCTATATCCCTGGACAGCAGAGTCTGGAATTAAAACACATATTTAAGCTGAAAGGTAAAATACACTTTTCACAGATTCACAGATTCGGTGAGTGAGAACAGGAGCGCGGGGATGGGGAGGGTGTCAGAGGGTCCGGTGAAGGAGCGCCGCTACTTGCGGGGGCTGCTCCCTCTCTCTCTCTCTCTCCCAGTGCCAGCGAGATCTGTGCCGCTCCTCCACTCTCTTCCCCGGCCCCGTCTCCCTCTAGCGCAGCGGAATAAGAACAAGCACAAGTGTTGTAGTTGTTGTTCAGAACGATGAATAAACGCCACATTACTCTGCATGAATTAATAATTTAATCATAAAAAGTAAATTTCCAAGGACTTTCAAGGACCTATGATAAATCCAAGTACTTTCAAGGCCTTGAAAAACAGAGTTTCATATTCCAGGACTTTCAAGGACCGTACGAGCCCTATCTAGAATAAACTGCGAGGCGATGATAGAGGCAGGTACAATTGTGATGTTACTTGGATGGGTACTTGGGTAGGAAAGGCACAGAGGAATACTGACCTATTAAACTGTTTCATAGAATTCACTTTGTGTCAATCGTAGTCTTGGAAGCCAGAGGTAGAACTGGTTCATTTTCCATTTCAAGATAACCTAAGAGAAATCTAATAGCTCCTTACCAAAGATGTGTACGAACACTATTCACTCATGAAAATTGTTTTAAATCCACGTCCACCACCTTAGTACATTTTACCCCCAGTTACACTTCAGTTATTTCAGTGATTTACAAAACGTTTTGTTGCCTGAAAATCTTCTCTGCTGAGCACACCTAACCACCCACCTGCTATCTTCCCCTGCTCACACAACATAGTTGACACAGGTATGGCCCAAGTATTTTTCCTGGTGCGGGAGAGAAGATGGAAGATACAGTAGCACAAAAATACATTTCAATGTCCTGAGAATTTATGTTCAAACAGATTAGTTTAGTATGAAACAAAGTAAACAGAATATTATTTAATTAATTTTTTTGGATAATCCTTCGGTAATAAGAATCCTGAGGATTAAAGTTGATCTGATCCCATCAATCTAACATCCTTTTTTGGGTTGTTCATTCATAGCGTAAGTTCTAACATTTTCTTTCTTTAAAGTACTCTTTCTACTACATTTGTACATCCTTTAATCCTTTCCTATAACACAATTATAATAGTTAAAATATAAATGTAAAAATTTATAAGACTTGTATGAAGAAAACAGAATTGTATCAGACCAATGAGTTAGGATAGGCACCCTTTCTCTCCTGCCTATTGAACAATACATGCCTAAACTGCCAACATGTGGTTTCTGTTGGTAGGTCCCAGTTCAGGAATATGTTGGGTGTAAAACCAGTAATCTTCCAGTACCCAACAGATCACAGAATACAGAGAGCAGTTGTTCAACACCGGAACCAGTACAAGATGACTCATCTGATGAGAGTAAGTGCTCTGTTTTTGCTAAATACTTAGAATGAAATGATAATATGATGGCGTCTTTCTTGGTTTCAAACTTTTAGAAAGTTAATCGCTTTGACCTGGAGGATCCAACATCTGAGCCCAATTGATTATTTACATCCTTTTTGGTGGATATCATTCGCCACCAATCTGGGCAGCTGAGGATGTGTCTCGAAGGAACAACCTTCCCACAATCAGTCTGAAGAAGGGTCTCGACCCGAAATGTCACCCATTCCTTCTCTCCAGAGATGCTGCCTGTCCTACTGAGTTACTCCAGCGTTTTTTGTCTACCTTCCCAAAATATTTATGGAACTTGAGCACAGCTAGCCATGAAAATGTCTGTGGACTAAACCTCCTCTAGAATATATACAAACTTTAATTATGCTATGCAAGATGATCTCGGCAACAAGTAGAATTGGTAAATTACATCTACCCCTGGTTTAGGGTGAGGAAATATTAGCCAGGTTTCCTCACCTTAATAGTATTTGGTTGCTCATAGAAAATGCACATATGCACTTTGTATGAGGCGGCAACCAGCTTTACTTGAAGCTAAAGTTAGTTGGTTTAGTTTATTTTCACATGTACTGAGGTACGGTGAAAACTTTTTGTTGCGTGCTATCCAGTCAATGGAAAGACTGTACATGATTATAATCTAGCCATCCACAATGTACACATACAGGATAAAGGGAATAAGCTACAGTGCAAAATAAAATCCAGTAAAGTCCGAATAAAGATAGGTCGAGGGTCTCCGATGAGGTAGGTGGTGGTTCCAGACCGCTCTCTAGTTATTGATAGGATGGTTCAGTTGCCTGATGACAGCTGGGAAGAAACTATTCCTGAATCTGGAAGTTATAATTTCATGCAGAGATTAGTGAAAACCGAGACAAACTGGGTAAATAGTTGTTTAAACTATTTCTCCAGAGTTTCCCACCATTAGATGCTAAATTTAAAGTGAGATGCTAAGCAAATCTCTGTCAAAATTCTACCATTACTCACAGCAGCACTAAAACCTATGCAGAAAAATATCAGCACCTTCAGATGCGAAATTGTAAAATTGGATATGATGCTAATGCAATCTGGGATCTCGGATTCCATTAATTATTTCTAATCTTTGGTTTTATCATTTGGAGAAAGCATAAATTTGTCAACAAAAAAAATTGTCAAGTCTTATCCAAGTGCTAAACGCAGTTGACCAACATCAGGTTGTTTTCAAATAGCTTTTTGGCTGGCTTGATTAAGTTTGTCATGTTCTTAGTTTTCTATGATAAGGTTATTCATTTGCAATTTTACAACATTTTCATGGTCACTAAGCTGATAGTTCAGTTGAACATATTATTATTAATATTCACTGGAGAGAAGGAATGGGTGTCGTTTCAGGTCGAGACCCTTCTTCAGTCAGATATCAGGGGAGTGGGCAGGTCAGAGATGGACTGTAGTCAGAGACAGTAAGAGTGGTAGGAGAACTGGGAAGGGGAGGGCATGGAGAGAGAGGGAGAGAGAACTTTGAAGAAGTTCTCTCTCTGACGAGAGTTCAGCAACACCCTCTCACTGCTCCCCCTCTGATTCCTCCTTCCCTCTGACAAACTACTTTGAAGAGGTTCTCCTCCTCTCTCCGACGAGAGTTCAGCAACATCCTCTCTCCCTGCTCCCCCTCTGATTCCTTCTTCCCTCTGACAAATCTAACTTCAAATAGGCCTTGCGTTCCCTCTCTCTCTATCCCCTCCCCCTTCCCAGTTCTCCCACCAGTCTTACTGTCTCCAACAACATTCTATCTCTGTCCCATCCACTCCCCTGACATCAGTCTGAAGAAGGATCTCCACCCGAAATGTCACCCATTCCTTCTCTCCCGAGATGCTACATGTCCCGCTGAGTTACTCCAGCATTTTGTGTCTACCTTCGATTTAAACCAGCATCTGCAATTCTTTCCTACACAAGGTCTAGACATATGCAGGTAGATGCTGTATTTATACTGCACAGCAGCTGGCAGTCCTACATTTAGTAACACTATTGAAATTTAAATGTTGACCTTCTAACATTTTGTGATGAGATGAATAATGGTGTTAATAGAACACAACCACTGAATGTCCAGTATGGCTTTTACTTGCTGAAAATTTAATCCGCCTATCTGATTACATTGAGCGCAAATCTGTGGTGCAGTGCCATAATAAATACAGGTTCTTCTTGGAGTTCCATGTTCTATGCTGGATAACTTTATTATTTAAGGTGCTATGGATCCTCTCTGTGCACCAGGGTATGGTGGTATCCAATACCTCGTGACAACAGGTGTGAATGGGATTAAGCTTGGTTGCAATTCTCTCTGATATTTAATAATCTACTGGCAATGTTTGGTCAAGACTGAAAAATGGATGCATTGGCCAAAAATTGGAAGGGTCCAGCAGCCTGAAAAATTATCTTGAAGGACAGTGCCTCCACAAGACTAGGAGTTGAAACTGGAGAAAGGAGAGGAACCAGCAAAATGCCACAAATGAGAAATTGAGGGCTAAAATCAAATGTTTTATTGTTACCTTAGAGATAACCTGTAATGTCATTTCTTACAGGGTTGCTATGTTCCAGGTGCAGAAAAGGAATGAATGAACTTTCAAATATTCACACAACTATTCAATCCATACAGAGGACACAGCAAGAAATTCACAGGTAAAGCAGCAGACAGTTACTGGCATTGGTTGTCACTTGTATAAGTGTTCAATATACTTCCAAGTATGAGTATAGAAGTTGGGAGGTCATGTTGCAGTTGTTTCAGATGTTGGTGAGACTGCATTTAGAGTATTGTGTTCAGTTCTGGGCACCATGTTATAAGAAAGATATTGTCAAGCTTGAAAGGGTTCAGAGAAAATTTACAAGGATGTTGCCAGGACTAGAGGGTCTGAACTATAGGGAGAGGTTGAGTAGGCTGGGTCTCTATTACTTGGAGCACAGGAGGTTGAGGGGTGATCTCATAGAGGTGTAAAGATCATGAGAGGAATAGATCAGGTAGATGCACAGAGTCTCTTGCCCAGAGTAGGGGAATCGAGGACCAGAGGACATAGGTTCAAGGTGAAGGGAAAAGATTTAATAGGAATCTTAGGGGTAACTTTTTCACACAAAGGGTGGTGGGTGTATGGACCAAGCTGCCAGAGGAGGTAGTTGCGGTTGGGACTATCCCAACGTTTAAGAAACAGTTAGACAGGTACATGGATAGGACAAGTTTGGAGGGATATGGACCAAGCGCAGGCAGGTGGGACTAGTGTAGATGGGACATGTTGGCTGGTGTGGGCAAGTTGGGCTGAAGGGCTTGTTTCCACACTTTATCACTCTATGACTCTAAATTACTCAATTCTACCTATATCATTCCAAGACCCTTCAGTCTTGAACTTAAATTAAGGCAATTACAAGTGGATGGAAACAGAGTGAAGTGACTTGGCAAAGTAGGATTAACATATAATTGGGCAAAGTGGCATGTAACAAGCTTGGGCAGAAGGTAAACAACAACAAATTGACTATAAAAGGATTAAGGAAGAAAAATTAAGAAAAAAGAAAGAAAGATTAAGGGATCAATGAATAGGTGAGAGCAGCTCACTGGCATGATTTTCAGCCACATGTTTAATGGTGGAAACAAACACAAAAGGACCAAATGGCCCTCCTCCCATTTTCAAAGTTTAAAATTTATCAAAGAATAGTTTAGTGAGAATTTTTTACCACATTAGTTAAAAAAATGTAGCTAATGTTAAAAAAAATACAATTGATTACATTACACTAAAGCAAAATAATACTTTTCAGAAAATAACTCTCCTTTTCTGCCCATTCATCTGCAATCCTCAATCTCCAATGTATGGAATGGTGACCCAGCAACTTTCCCAACATAAATACTGAGATATCTCAGAAAGCTGAAGCTTCATTGCCGGAATGAACATAACAGCCAAAGTAATTTGGCCTGCAACACAGTTTGAAATACAGGAGCCAGCATTGAGCCTGCTTTTTTGATGAAATTGAAATGTTGGATCTGCTAAAGATATCAGCAAGTGGAGGCACAAGAAACTGCAGATGCCAGACTGAAGGAAAAACAATGTGCTGGACTAACTCAGCAGGTTAGGCAGCAACTGTGGAAGATAATGAATGGACAGTCGGTGTTTCAGGTCAAGATCCTTCATCTGAACAGAGTAGAGGGGAGATGAGATGGATATAGGTGGATATAGGGTAAGGAGGGTTGATTGGAGAGAAAGCAGGTTTGATGTTAACAAATTTGATTTGTCAATAAAAATATGAATTATGCTTATTTTCAGGAATCTCGCAGCACTTAACCGGCAAGCCTGCCACAAACAGTACATCTCCTGGAAAAGGCTCCTGCACCCACACTACTGGCTGGTTATTTGTGTACTTATATCATTCCAATTAATCATCAATTTTTTTTATGGGTGAATTGCGTTGAAATGTATTGCAGACTATAAACAAGATCCTATGGGGAAAGAAAGCAGGATTTCCATGGCATAAACTGGCTACAGAGGTGCCCTGCAGCCAACTTCCAAGGAAAGAATTGCTAGGAAAAAAACTGAATATTTGAACTTCTTCCAGTTAAATCTTGTATTGGGTGGGGACATATCTATGGATATTGTTCTTGCACACCCCATCTCCCAGGGTAACCAACCCCAACTAGGCCTTAATGCTAAAGCCAAATAAGACTATCCAAATGTTCTACTCCTTTCTTCCTCTTTTCATCTTTCCAAAACAAAGCAATTTATTACCCTTCTTCCCAACAGTATTTATAAACTGTAGATGGTAATATTCGTGGTGGTCGGTTTGTATATTGTTCTTCAAATAAATGTTGACTCTTTGTCACATTAATGGATGTCTACTTCAGTCTGCCCTGCCACTAGGCAGTCACTATTTAAAATAGCAATGTACAAGATCTGTCGCAGCCTTGTGAATCTTGCCCTAAATAGCACTGTTAATATGTTCCTGAGCAGAACTGTGCAGTATTGTAGGTTGAAACAGAAATGCCTCCAGGATGGCAAGAACTTATAGTCATGAGCTGTCAGTTTGCTCCCTGTCTGCAATATAATTTCACTTCTATGACATTCTATGAATGAAATGTACAATATGTGTAAACAGATGCCGATAATAAAAACTTTTTTATTAAAATCCATGAATGAGCGTGTGATTAAACATTCCAATATCACAAGGGATACATTTAAATACATTAAACCCTTGTTTTAACCGACCATGGGGGTGGGGGGAGGGGAATATTGTCCGTTATTGCTGATTTTGCTATAACTAAGTAGATTATCATTGTATAAGTAAGTTTTACAGTATTTCTTACATTCGCTAGTCCTTTGCTTGTCAACGCCAGCACTGATCAAAGAGTTATGATTTCCTGAAGATGATTCCAATCAACTTGTTTATAAAATGTAATTTCTAGAAGTACAAACAAAGAACTGCAGATGCTGGTTAATACACTAAAGGACATGGAGTAACTCAGCAGTTAATGCAGCGTATCTGGAGAACATGGATAAGTGATGTTTTGGGTTGAGACCCTTTTCAAACCATTGGTCTGGAACTGGGCCTGGAATCCTGGTAAGTTTACGACCCCAGCTGCGGGTAACTGGGTGAGAAGTGAGGATTGGCAGTCATTGATTGCGGCCTGCTGGCAGCCGGAGTACGGGTAAGGGACAGAGTTGTTGTGGCAGGGGCAACCTGGAAATAGTCAAGGAAACTGTCGCTCGGCGTTGGTGGCAGTAGGCCTGAAAGCAGACAGGGAGGCGGTGTGGGCAGGAGATGGTGTCGCAGCTGGCCTGGATGCATCTGGGGAGATAGTGTGGGTCGAGGGTGGTATCGGCAAACTGGCCTGATGGTGAAGGTCGTTCATTCACTATATTTGAAATCTGTTATAAATAGGTTTATAATAACGAGGGTTTACTGTTGATGAGTCCACCATTGCTACTAAATGGGCTAATGTTTTTCTGTCATTCAACCATCCACTTGAGGAATAATAGAATGATAAAAGCTATCCAACAGTTTGTATGTGATGTATAACTCTGGTGAGCCAGTACAGAGAGCTAAAATCCTATTGCTTGGCTAAATATTTGTGTTTTAGACTTGACGTGGTTTTCCAAATCCACAATTTACCATCCCAATCCTCGAACCATATTATTCATCCAGCAATAGAATTGTGAGATATAATTTAACAGTAACAGGCCACAGTAAACATTCATTTGCCTGTCAGACACCACGTGTTTCACACACCATTCAGGTGAGTTGAATGGTAATCCCAAATTGACCATATGGTTTAAGCTTCTCAACTTGTCCTGTCACCTTCACGTTGTCAGAATCTCTGTCTTCACACACCTTTAAAACTGCATCATTTAGTTTTTCTACCAATACCCACCATTCGCATGTCACTTCATTAAATTTCATCTGCCAAATATTTGCTAATTTCACCAATTCTGTTCGTGGCTTTCTGTTCTGAATTATTATTTTTGCATGTCATTTTTGCATTTGCATTTTGCACTTTATACACCAAAATTAGGCAGGCCTGCATCCACTTGTGTTCACTTCAGAGACTCGAGACTGCAAATGCTGGAATCTTGCACAAAACAAAGTGCTGAAGGAACTCAGCGGGTCAGGCAGCATCATTTCAAGAGAGTTGGATTTAGCTCTCAGGGCTAAAGGAATCAAGGGATATGGGGAAAAAGCAGGAACAGGGTACTGATTTTAGACGATCAGCCATGATCATATTGAATGGCGGTGCTGGCTCGAATGGCCTACTCCTGCACCTATTTTTCTATGTTTTTATCTGTGGAGGGAATGAATAAGGGCCCCGACCTGCAACTTCGCTTGTCCATTCAGTCCACAGATGCTGCTTGAACTGCTGATTTTCTCCAGCACTTCAGTCAAGTTCAAGACATTAGCACATATCAAACAATTTACCACTTTAACTAAAGGTAAATGAATACGTGACGTTTCGGTCGCGCCCTTCTTCAGACGGGGAAGACAGTCTGAAGAAGGGTCTCGACCCGAAACGTCACCCATTTCTTCTCTCCGGAGATGCTGCCTGTCCCACTGAGTTACTCCAGCATTTTGTGTCTATCTTCGGTGTAAACCAGCACCTGTAGTTCCTTTCTGTTTCTGAGAGATGATCCATGTCCAAGCTGTCGAGTTGTGACTTGAAGAGTGACCAGGTTGGTGCACATCTGGTGGTGCCGGGAAGGATGTTCCACTCTCCTACCACTTTAACTTCCTGGCATCGTGTGGCAACACCTAGCAATGTAAACTCTTCGTGCAATAATGCAAATGTAATCAGTGCTCACCAGCGACGCTCCTCGGCCGCCGGCAACGAACACCTTGTCCTCGTGCCCATCGGTCTCCATGGATACCGTCCCACTGACCCCGCCCCCTGCGGGCTCCTGATTGGCTGATGTTGGGTTTCCGAGCGACGTCAGGAGGATGAAGTAGGTGCGATGTAATTTCCGGTGCTGTCCTGCCTCTTGCATCAGCTGCACCAGGACAGGACGGGATGGAGAGAGGCGAGGGTAAGTGGCCGCAGCTGAGCTGATGCCCCCGCCTCGGCTAACGAGCGCGGGCCATGAGTACAGCAGGTGTTCTTCATGCCGGTTTCATTCGATGTGAGGGGAAGGGTCGCACTCTGTGTATCTGTCAGACCAGACCCTAACCTTTCAGCACTGCTTCTGTGATTGTCCAGATGGTTCGACCACAAACTGTCTCATCTCTTTAACCATTCTGGTCCTAGGCCCGCTGACAGTCTGGAACAAATCCAGGTTGAAAATGCATAGATCAAACAGCGGGTGTATTGTAAGTTCAGTAATTTCACGGGAAAGAGAAAATGAAAGCTGAAATTGTTGAAGATATTCTACAAGTCAGGGGAGCATCTGCTGAAAGCTCTGATTAAAAATCATTGTCCTAAAATTTTAAAGTTGTTTCTCTCTTCACAGTTGCATTTTAACTCGTTGAGTGTCCAGTTCTTGATTTTAATCTCAAATTTACAACGTCTTTAATTCTTCAGATTTTAAGTAGTGAAAGTAAAACTGCTCTTGATCTGATGTTAAAACATGCTTTATGTATAAAATATTCATTTGAATCCACATAAATACATCCCTTCAAATGTTGTTCCAGTCATAATCTTCTACCTAGTTTTGTTCCCTAAATGCACCGGTGGTAGTGTATTGAGGCAGTAATTATAATTCCATTGGATATAACATTTTTGCGAGGAGGGTTGTTTTAAGCAAAGCTAAGTGGCCTGCAAACAACTACCTGGAGTAACAGAATAACAGGAAACAGACAAGTGAAATACGCTGAGTTCAAAGCAATTCTGACAAAGATATTGGATGGAAAATCCAGAATCCATATATGTCAAAGACCACATTGAGTAGGAAAAACTAAAAGAGGAAGCTGATCTGCATCTAGGGCACTCTGCTGTTCTCCTATTACCACCCTATTTTATAACTCCCTTCAGAAAAGTTGCTCACTTTCAAACTGGAATTTTTCTGTTAATTAGTTTGTATAGATGACTATGTCAACAGCATGACTTGAATGGAATTATCCCAGAATAATAAAGCATTCATTTTGGAAGACTGAAGTTGCAATACACCCAGCGAATGTCATCTGGGATATAATCTTGCCATCTGACAAAATCTTCAACTATTTGGCCTGTTCAGAATATCACAATGAACATGTACCACCTATTAGTAAATCACACCATGAGCTATCTCTCCCCCCCCCCCCCCCCCCCCCTCCTTTTCCTCTGGCACTTTTTTTTAGAGCATCATGCTTCATTCCACTGTTCTTGCTCTCTCGAGTGAAATCTGCATTCTCTACTATCCATTGTGCAATAAAACATTTTTTGGATACTTTAGTTGCTTTTCACACTTGGCTTCTGCACTGAGCTACTTCCCATCCCTTGTAATTAAACATTTCTCCCTTAGTTCATAGTGCCTGATAAATTCATTGTCCTCCAATCCACAAGGCTATCCCTCCATGTAATCTCAATCCTTATTCATGGCCAGTATTTGACCTTACCATCTCATATGCCCTTTCTTTTCCTATCATCTCAATCAAGCAATTCATTCCTCATTTTCCATTTATTGCCCCCAACCGACACTCCTTTCTGCTTCACAAATCAATTTCTGGAAAAAAAAGATTTGTGCTCTCAAAACTGTTGCTTTTGGCCCACCGTTTACATTGATTGATTGATATCCGGCTGCTCCACACTTAAATTTAAAGTGATTTATATGTTTAGCCTTTATGTTAAGGAGGTTGTGGTAGAATGATTCAGTTGCCTGATAACAGCTGGGAACTGAATCATCCTACCACAACCAGAGGGCAGTCCTGAACTACTATCTACCTTATTGGTGACCCTCGGACGAATCTTGATCGGACTTTGCTGGCTTTATCTTGCACTAAATATTATTCCCTTATCATGTAACTTTACGCTGTTAATGGCTCGATTGTAGTCAAGTATGGTCTTTCCGCTGATTGGATAGTACGCAACAAAAGCTTTTCACTGTACCTCGGTGCACCTGACAATAAACTAAACTAAACTAAACATAATACACCACAGCTGACTCCATAAAAACAGGTTTTGGTGTCAAAGCAATCCAACAGCTCTTAAACTTATTTCTGAACATAAGGGTAGAATGAACTGTAGAACGTTATGGAGACAAGAAACTGCTGGCAGATGCTGGAATTTTGTGCAAAAAAAGAAACTGCTAGAGGAACTCGGCAGGTCAGGAAGCATCTGTGGAATGAATTGGACAGATTAAATTTTGGGTTAAGATCCTTCTTCATACTGATCTTCAATTTGAACTTTGCATCATAGTCTAGATATGGTCCAACTAATACTTTAAATAACTATGGAGAGTAACTTTTTATATTATAACCAACCAATTATAAAGTGTAACATTTCATTCACCATTTTCAAAATGGATTTATCATTACTTTGCTTTGAAGTGAGTTCATCTGTAGCTGCATTGAAATCCGTCGCATTAAACACACAGTTTTGCTCCTTCATTTTAACCATTAATATCTTTCTGTAACATTGTGTTCCCAGCTTAATTGAGCCATACTCTGCATGAGTACAGTCGAGTCACACAAAAGAACAGCAGGTAATGCAAAGAGAAAAATACTAGTGCAGAATATTGCTACAGCGTTAGTTACAGAGAAAATATCGATTTTTTTAAAAGATTGCTAGCGCCACAGTGAGGTAGGTTTGAAGATCAGAAAGCAACAGGCCTGGATGGAGTCCCTATCTGAGTCCTCAGGACCTGCGTGGACCAACTACCAGGAGTATTAACAGACATCTTTCACCTCTCCTGACTTCATTCAGAAGGTCTGGCCGGCTTTATTTTAATTGAGAACACAAATTTTCTGTGAAATGGTTTCGTTTTCTGCAGCCACAAACAATTCACTCTGACTTCCTGCAGATAATGTCAATAATTTAATAGTTATTAATAACTACTTGCTCTACCCACAATTCCTTCATTACTACTTACAGTAGGTGGCCATCATCCTCAAATCATTCTGTCATTCTACTCATAGTAGCTCATGTGGTTCTTCATTATAGATTCCAGCATTTCCCCGCTCCTGATGGTCAGTAGTTCCTGTTTTCTCTATCCCTCCTCTCTTAAATTATTCCACCATTTGCTGGTTTCCTCAATATAAATTATCTCATAAACAGGCCTATATTTACCCTGTAGAGTATGTTACATCCCCAAAGTCAATTTTTTTTTTCTCCATTCCAGTCTGTATATTTGCTTACCGATAACAATAATAAGGAAGGTAGACACGAAATGCTAGAATAACTCAGTGGGACAGGCAGCATCTCTGGAAAGAAGGAATGGGTGATGTTTCGGGTCGAGACCCTTCTTCAGACCTTCCTTCTCGCCAGAGATGCTGCCTGTCCCACTGAGTTACTCCAGCATTTTGTGTCTACCTTCGATTTAAACCAGCATCTGCAGTTATTTCCTACACAATAATAAGGAAGATATTTTCTTGTAAAACATTGCTTCTTCAACTTCGCACTAGCAACTCCATGATAAATCATTATATTGTTAGTATTTTCTTATGTGAAGTTCCTGCCTGATGCATTTTGGTTATTCGTAGCTAACTCATACAATGCTTGAGACTAATGCAGTGCAATATATGTTTCTGTATCCCCTCATAAATGTGTCTCATTTCCATTTAATTTTGTTTTATTTGATTAGTCAATGTATACATGACAAGAATGGGTTTGTAATGTGTGTAATGCAAATTATATTTAAATAGAAGTTTTGAGAAAATAACTCACTCACTTTTTATCCTCTGAGTGGACAGATAAAAGTGGTGGAGGCTGGCTCAATTTTATTATTTAAGAGTAAATTGGATAGGTATATGGATAGGAGGGGATTGGAGGGTTATGGTCTGAGTGCAGGTAGATGAGACTAGGTCAGGGAGAATGGTCGGCGTGGACTGGTAGGGCCGGACAGGCCTGTTTCCATGCTGTAGTTGTTATATGTTATATGTTATATGTTCTAAGGGCAGTGATTTGCAGCTTTTAACTAACGATCAACACGATGATCTAAGTTATTCTACAAACTAACACAGAACATGCAGAAGCTAAATCGCCACTCAATTCAACAGATATGATGAGTGGTTTTACTGAATATATTCGCATACAAATGTAGTTACTAATCTGTGTTCTGCACTGTTTTCTAGGTAGTACATTCTGCAACATGGTAACTAATGGTGGAGGGAACATTATTATGATACAATGCTTATCTACTATAGTTGAAACCACTTTCCTTCAACAAAGTCACTCTCTGAATCTATGCCTCCAAGATGATAGAAAAGCTATGAGGAATCTTGAATGATGTAGAGTAACATTCACTGCAAATGTTTGTCTGTGACATGTACTTTTGGCCACTGTAATTATGAGACTAGTCAACTCAATTTCAGATCAATGGTGATCTAGGAATTTGAAAGGGGGGTTGGTGGAAACGGAGATGAAAGTCAAGTGTTGGTGGATTAAATGCTCTAGTTGGAGATGTGCATTGCATCAACTTTGTGTAGGGTGAATGCCTTTCACTACTAATCAATCAAATAATGTTGCTCAAGTCATTGTGTGTAGACACAGATCTCAGGAACTGTGAATCATCATAATCATACTTTATTAGCCAAGTATGTTTCGCAACATACAAAGAATTTAATTTACCATACAGTCAGATTGGAGCTATTGTGCAATCATTAACAAATATGTCCCACTTCTGATATCATGATTAAGATATGGTCATTGCAAAAGTTGCTGCTATGACTGGGTCTTGGACACCACCCTGATAAACTTCTGCATTGATGTCTTGAAACTGAACTAATTAGCTTCCAACGGTTATGAGCAATTTCCTGTGTGCCAAGTATGACTGTGGCCAGTGAAGAGTTCTCTGCCCATTCCCATTGATTTCTATTATACCAGGGTTCAATCAAACACATTCACTTAACGTTTAGAATACAGTTCTATGTGTAAGTTTGGACCACAGCACTCTTGAAGTCATTCAGAATTGTCATGTGTCTTAAGTATCGGGGAGCAGATTATTGATGAGTATGTGCCACACAGCAATAGTGCCAACAATGTGTAGAATCATTTTGCTGCTGATTGAGAACAGATTGATCTCAATGAGCTGCCTTTATCCTGCTTGTGAAAAGTCCATAATTAGACAGTATTTCTCAAATTGCCAGTTTTGTAGCTACACTCAACAGCTATGTTAGTTCTGTGTTTAGTAACTAAAGAACTAGAATGGTGAACTGTGCATGAATTTCTATTGAAAAAACAACCCACGGTTCTGAAAGTACCTCTATTCCCCTCATTGTGTCTTGCAGCTTTCTGCTATGATGAGCTTCTTCATATAGGACCTGACCAGAGTGGCATGGAGGCTTTAAATGATTATCTTGCTACCCGAAGTTACATCGATGGTTTCGTATTTTCACAAGCTGATGTTGAAATATTCCGGTCAATACAAAAACCACCTCTTGATCAGTACTTCCATGTGGTGCGGTGGTACAGGCACATTACAGCAATTTGGGATTGTACCCAAGATGATGCCAAGACCTGTAGTCTCCACACATGTGAGTTGTGAGCATCTGTGTGGCAGTTCACATGGGGAATCTGTGCAACCTCATGGGGCCTTTGTAAAGCATTGCATTTTTCATTTGTATTTATTCATTTGGTGGAAGTGGTGAAGCTAAGTTTTTACTGCATTTTCCTAGATGCTCTTGAGAGGGAAATGTTAAGTGGAACTCTTGGTATCCATGTCAAGGTATTTCCATAGAGCCTGTTGGCGATTTGCAGGTTCGAAGGAACACTGAGATAAGTCAGAATGGAGTGTGACTTGGAGGAGAATTTGGAGATGATTGTACTCCCATGCTCCTTTGGTCGTCAGGAAGATTGTTTATTTGAAATAAGCTATTGAAGAAACCTTAGTTCCTTTGTAAATGGTACACACTGTGACCATTGCCCACCAATGGTAGAAAGAGCAAATGTGCTTAGGATGTCAGTCAAAATGAATGCATTATCCTAAGAAATGTTGAGCCTATTGGATGATGTGGGAGCTGTATTCATTTGGGGAAGTGGAGAATATTCCATTACACTGTTGAAAGTGGGAAAAGGTTTGAAGAGTTAAGGGCCTGTCTCACTTAGGCCATTTTTTTTAGGCGACTACAGGCGACTAGGCTGTCGCCACATGGTTGCCGGGGTGTCGCCTGTATGGTCATGATTAGTCTCCAAAGAGTCGTAGCGTCTTTCTGGTCGCCGCTGGATTTTCAGAATGTGGAAACATTTTTGGCGAAAGTGGGTTTGACGCCAATGAGCGTAGCTTGACGTATCCTGATGTAGGTGCTGTTGTAGGTTGTCGCCAGGTGACATAGGTTGTCGCCAATGCTGACTGGTGAATTCCATTGGCGACCACCTATGTCAACCGGCGACAGGTACCAGCGTTAAAACCGAAGGCAAAAATGACGTGAATTGTCTTCAGTTGTCGCCGACAGGGTCGTAGCTTGTCGCAGGTTGACTTTGGTTGTCGTAAGTTGTCGCCTGTGTGGTCGTAGGTGCGGTTGTAGGTGGACGTCCTACTCGCGATGATTGGGTTGCCGGTTGTCGGTAGCTTGACGTCGACGCCTGCTGTGCAATCACTCTATAACAGATTTCAGTTCTAGTGGACGGAACGTTCCCAGAGTAATCAGACATTATTGTCTCTTTAAGAACCCAGGCTGCTACTTACACTGCGGGAGGTGAATGACATTGACAAGCAATTGCTCCGATTCACACTTGTGCAATGATACTCTATTAAACAATGTAACAAACAGCTTTTAGTATTTTTAGCTTGCAGTAACAAAAAGACCTTTGTATTTGAAAACAACTTGTTTCACGGAGTGACTGTGAGGTGGTTGGAGCGAATCCCTTCCTCGGTTATAGCGTACAATCGGCAATAATGGACACAATTTCTTCTCTTCCCCCCCCCCCCCCCCCCCCCCATGGTCTGTTATAAAAAGGGTATTCTGTATACTCATGTATATCTCCATTCATGTGATGATCTCATAATTCCCTGAATAATAACTGCATTTTGAGACACTGTATTACTCTCAGAAATGAGTAAATTGGAAATTAGATTAATCGTGAACCAGAGATTGAGCTATTTTATTCTGTATAGCTCAATTCTACTTTAGTGTGTGTATTGTCCACTGAGTCATTGCAGTATCTTCCTCTAAGTGCTTGAAGTAAAAGCACCAGTCATTTGCATCATTCATCGCAGTATTCATCATGTAAACTTTATAAATGTAGTTAAACATTTACAGCTGCGCTTAAAAGGGTGTGATTATATGATTAGTACTAGTTTGGTAATGGTAGTCAACAGGGTGAAACAATGGTAAGGAAGGCAAATGCAATGTTAGCATGAATTTCGAGAGGACTAAAATATAAAAGCAAGGACGTAACGCTGAGGCTTTATCAGGCACTGGTCAGGCCAATTTGGATAATTGTGAGCTGTTTTGGGCCCTTGATCTGAGGAAGGATGTGTTGGCTTTGGAGCGGGTCAAGAGGAGGTTTACCAGAATTATCCCAGGGATGATTGGGATAAAGTATGAGAAGCGTTTGGAGGCTCTGGGCTGTACTCGCTGGAGTTTAGCAGGATGATGGGGGAATCTCATTGAAACCTACCAGATAATGAAAGGCCTAGATAGAATGGATGTGGAAAGGATGTTTACAAAAGTGGGGAGTCCAGGACCGGAGGGCTCAGCCTCAAAATAATAAGACATACCTTCAAAATGGAAATGAGGAATTTCTTTAGCCAGTGCGTGGCAAATCTGTGAAATTTATTGCCACAGACAGCTGTGGTGGCCGAGTCATTGGGTATTCTTAAGGCAGAGATTGCTAGGTTCTTGAATAGGTAGGACGGTAGTTGAAAGAGAAAAATAGATCAACCACAATTGAATAGCGGAGTAGATTTGATGGGCTGAATGGCCTAATTCTGTTCCTATGCCTTGTGGATAGATATCCTTTTATTTTCTTTACAATACTTTTGTTGACCACTGCACCTTAATTTTCATGATGTTTTGTCAGTTGATGGGAATGACAATCTTTATTTTTTATACCTTCATTTCTTAAGTTTGCAGCTTATTTGACACATTGCATTGCATGGTACTGTTACAATTTGATATCCTTGTGAATGAACAGTTTTGTGACCACTCACAGACATGGTTCCTACAAACAATTACTTGAAAATTATACTCTGGTCTATTCCAATACCGCAATATTCACGATTGAACCTTAACCATGCCCTCAATATATTGACTCTGGCTATTCTTTTTCAGCTAAAGTGAAGAGATCCCAACCGCCTTGGTCTCCACCAACAGAAGTGAAACAACCTGAGCTACGACTGTACAACAGTTTAACACGTTGTAAGGTCAGCATAAAGTTTGGTCTGACGAAGAGCTTTAAAACATTCTTACAAATCCTGTCAAGAGTGTTTAATTGTCATATATGTACCGGCAATGAAACAATGAGCTTCTTACTTACTACAGCTTTACAGGCCTATTAATGCAATAACACATAAATAAATTTACAATAATCAGTGATATAATAACTTAATAATTAGTAATACTCGGTATCCAGACCATAATAGTGCAAAACCAAAGTATATAGTGCAACTGAAACAAAGTTCATAGTAGATCATAGATGATCAATTATCTTATCAACCATCGATAGATGCTGAAGTGGGGTTATTGCTTGTACTGTGCAGTGTTCAAGATCATGCCGTTACATCACATGGTGTCATCCATTTAACTCCTGTTGGCATTTGCCCCCTGAAACGGGGCATAACATGACCTAAATCATTCATTAGGCGCTTTGCTTACCCATAGGTAATATTTGCCTCTATCCTTGATACATGCTATAGAATTAGTATAATGTCCAGTGGATATTTTAATCATCAATCTGTGTTTTTGGCAGTTTCTTTCATTGGGGCTAATTATGATTGAGCAGTATTTTAGAAAATTGCCATTGCAAGTGAAATGCACAGATTATTAATGTGCATGAAATTTTAAAATTTGGTAGATATAGAGTAAGCAACCTATTAGGTATGGAAGGTGGTGATCTTTATTTTGACTTTTCAGCATTTTCATGTTTCGTTTCCCTTTGTGTTCTGCCCAAAGTGGCATCTTTCTATATGCTCTTGTTTTATTTCAAGCAATTTCACCACAAAATAGGAAGGTTTGTCTTTTATTGGGGTTGCTGGATTTTGATTTTATTCCATATAGACCAATTGGACCCATTGGGCCCAAACTATTGGTGCAGCACCCTCACTCCTCGCCCTCCCCCCTCTCCCCCTCCTTCCCCCTCCTTCCCCCCCTCTCCCCCCCCACTCTCCCACCCCCCCTCTCCCACCCCCCCTCTCCCACCCCCCCTCTCCCACCCCCCCTCTCCCAACCCCCCTCTCCCAACCCCCCTCTCCCAACCCCCCTCTCCCAACCCCCTCTCCCAACCCCCTCTCCCAACCCCCTTCTCCCACCACCCTTCTCCCACCCCCCCCCTCTCCCACCCCCCCCCTCTCCCACCCCCCCTCTCCCACCTCCCCCCCTCTCCCACCTCCCCCCCTCTCCCACCCCCCCCTCTCCCACCCCCCCCTCTCCCACCCCCCCCTCTCCCACCCCCCCTCTCCCACCCCCACTCTCCCTCTCCCACACCCCCTCTCCCACACCCCTCACCCCCTCGCTCCCCCCCTCTCCCACCCCACCCCCCTCTCCCTCTCCCACACCCCTCTCCCACACCCCTCACCCCCTCGCTCACCCCCCTCTCCCTCCCCCTTCCTCCCCTCTCCCCCCTTCCACCCCTCCCCCCCTCTCTCCCCCCCCTCTTCCCCCCCCCCCTCTTCCCCCCTCTCCCGTCCTCTCTCCACCGTCCTCATACCCACAGACAGCGCCTGTGTGACTGACTAAGCGCTGACACAGAGCAACAACCTGGTGGCATTCCACGCTCTGCGCACACAGCTTCCTGGCTCACCCACTCTCTTAAGTCATATCTCACCAACACCACACTTCACAACACCCCCCTCCTCCCTCCCCCATCCATTCCACTTCTGGCCAGCACGCGTTAATCAATACAGGCAACTGTTTACTCACAGCAGTATTCGCTCACTTCCCGATTCCCTTTAAACTTTTACATGATTGACAACCAAAGCTCCAAATAACAAACCCATCCACCCACAATCTCTGTGCGTGAGACTCTTGTGTCTTGCCCATCTCATGTATCCGATCAACGGGCCCCAATGCGTTTTTTTAAACTTTAAAATGTGAATAACTTAAAAAATATAACACTGATTTCAATTAAACCTCTGCCATAAGACCACGGGAAGACGGTGAGTAAGGTGGGCCTAAAATTGTTGCGCTATCCTGTACCGTTTTGGCTGTAGTTCAGGAACAAGGGAACAAACTAGAGTTTTAGTATATAGATATTGCTCTAAACCAGCTAAAGATGGTTCTTGTACAAACTCTTGTGTTTCTTTCAGGAGATCTTCCGTCCTCAGAATGGGAAAAATGTGTTGTGGTATTGTTGTGGCCCTACTGTTTATGATGCTTCCCACATGGGACATGCCAGGTAATCTGCCATATGATGCTTTCTTTGGTAATTCTTCAGTTAAACATTATCTAGTATAATTAGACAAATCTAGGATAAATCTATTGCAACTTCTATGAAACCTTGGGTGGAAGATAAATGTTTCCCGTTTTATGTACATGGATACAAAGGAAGTGCATATTTGACCAGTTAGTGGTAGAAAATGGAAGTATGCACTGAGAGACACTGACTAAAACAAAAGCCATCCAACGTCTTGCTTATTCTTTGGTGATTCTGGATAGCCTCCTATGAATTGCAGAATTACATTTTTATATTATGCAACCAGGCAGCATTAAAAGCCTGGTGTCGCCTGCAAGGTGATCCGATCTTCATCTTGTGAGGCTTCTTTAGGTGAATGCTTGCCCCAACAAGCATTGGGGCATACCGTATAATGAGGTTTTGGGTTCAATTACTGATCTTGCTAATTTAGTTGGGTTTTGAATTTTGATGGAGATGTTTTACTCTGATTACTTTTGTCATCAGACATGGTGGTAAAGCAAAATTAGAGTTTCTGCTCCAATTTATTCTCTGTTGACAATCATGAGCGTGATTGCAAGAATTTAGGAAGAAGCATGATTATGCTCACAGCTATGGACAAGCTGTATTTTAAGATCATTTACAGTGTTCTGTAATCTTACAACCCATAATTTCACCCAGGCTTCTTGTAATTTCCTAGTCCATGCTCGGTCTGCCACCAGACTTAATTTAAAGCATTAAATCACTGCACTTTTTGTTTCTTAGGTCCTATATCTCCTTTGACATCCTGCGAAGGATTCTAATGAATTACTTCAAATATGATGTATTTTATTGTATGAACATTACTGATGTGGATGACAAGGTAAGAGTTTGTTGTCATCGCACATTATCTGCTCTTCAGCAATAAATTAACCCTTCATTAGATTTCACCAGTGACATGACTTATATTATTAGGTATTATTATTATATTATTCACTGTCGTCCTGATGAGTTTCATTGTCTGTATAATTCATTAACACCTAGCCCACAACCAACAATGGACCATTTCCTGGATCGTCGTTACATTTTTGCATATCTTTCATCATTTATAACCATATAACCATATAACAACTACAGCACGGAAACAGGCCCGTTCAGCCCTACCAGTCCACGCCGACCACTCTCCCTGACCTAGTCTCATCTACCTGCACTCAGACCATAACCCTCTAATCCCCTCTTATCCATATACCTATCCAATTTACTCTTAAATAATAAAATCGAGCCTGCCTCCACCACTTCCACCGGAAGCCCATTCCATACAGCCACCACCCTCTGAGTAAAGAAGTTACCCCTCATGTTACCCCTAAACTTTTGTCCCTCAATTCTGAAGCTATGTCCCCTTGTTGGAATCTTCCCCACTCTCAAAGGGAAAAGCCTACCCACGTCAACTCTGTCCGTCCCTCTCAAAATTTTTAAAACCTCTATCAAGTCCCCCCTCAACCTTCTACGCTCCAAAGAATAAAGACCCAACCTGTTCAACCTCTCTCTGTAGCTTAAGTGCTGAAACCCAGGCAACATTCTAGTAAATCTCCTCTGTACCCTCTCCATTTTGTCGACATCCTTCCTATAATTTGGCGACCAGAACTGCACACCATACTCCAGATTCGGCCTCACCAATGCCCTGTACAATTTTAACATTACATCCCAACTTCTATACTCGATGCTCTGATTTATAAAGGCAAGCATACCAAACGCCTTCTTCACCACCCTATCCACATGAGATTCCACCTTCAGGGAACAATGCACAGTTATTCCCAGATCCCTCTGTTCCACTGCATTCCTCAATTCCCTACCATTTACCCTGTACGTCCTATTTTGATTTGTCCTACCAAAATGCAGCACCTCACACTTATCAGCATTAAACTCCATCTGCCATCTTTCAGCCCACCCTTCCAAAAGGCCCAAGTCTCTCTGTAGACTTTGAAACTCTACTTCATTATTAACTACACCACCTATCTTAGTATCATCTGCATATTTACTAATCCAATTTGCCACACCATCATCCAGATCATTAATGTAAATGACAAACAACAGTGGACCCAACACAGATCCTTGGGGTACTCCACTAGACACTGGCCTCCAACCTGACATACAATTGTCAACCATTACCCCCTGGTATCTCCCATTCAGCCATTGTTGAATCCATCTTGCAACCTCACTATTAATACCCAATGATTTAACCTTCTTAATCAACCTTCCATGTGGAACCTTGTCAAATGCCTTACTGAAGTCCATATAGACAACATCCACAGCCTTGCCCTTATCAATTTCCCTGGTAACCTCTTCAAAAAATTCAAGAAGATTAGTCAAACATGACCTTCCAGGCACAAATCCATGTTGACTGTTTCTAATCAGGCCTTGTTTATCCAAATAATTATATATATTGTCCCTAAGTATCTTTTCCATTAATTTTCCCACCACAGACGTCAAACTAACAGGTCTATAATTGCTAGGTTTACTTTTAGAACCTTTTTTAAACAAAGGCACAACATGCGCAATGCGCCAATCTTCCGGCACCATCCCCGTTTCTAATGACGTTTGAAATATTTCCGTCATAGCCCCTGCTATTTCTGCACTAACTTCCCTCAATGTCCTAGGGAATATCCTATCAGGACCTGGAGACTTATCCACTTTTATATTTTTTTAAAGTGTCCGTACCTCCTCTTCTTTAATCCTCATAATTTCCATCACTACTCTACTTGTTTCGCTTACCTCACATAATTCAATATCCTTCTCCTCGGTGAATACCGAAGAAAAGAAATTGTTTAATATCTCCCCCATTTCTTCCGGCTCAGCACATAGCTGTCCACTCTGACTCTCTAATGAACCAATTGTTCTATATCTCTCTATATCACCGTCTATATCTCTCATTTCCATTTCCCGTGACTCTCAGTCGAAAGAAGAGTCTCGACTCGAAATGTCGCCTACAGTATTCCTTTTCTCCAGAGATGCCGCCTGACTCGCTGAGTTACTCTAGCTTTTTGTGTCTATCTCCAGTTTAAACCAGCATCTGCAGTTCCTTCCTACACATTATATTATGAGGTTCTGGCCAGGCCATTTTACAAAAACCCACTCCAGCGTGGCAGCGGAATACATGGCTGTCTTAGCTTGGGACTGCCAGCAAATATTAAGTGCTAGATGCATGCATGAAACTTGTTGTACACTACCTTCTCAGTATTAATTATGGTAAAGATATAAATGGAGAATAGATAAAAGATTGATTTGTCGTTTTCAAGCACGATTCTTCTATGGCAAATGAGAGTTCATGCTGGGTATTTGTGTCTGTCTCTCCTGTGAGATAGCACTGTGATAACCCATTCATTTGTAACCTGATATGTTAAACTCTGTGCTTTGTGTTCTAGAACACTGCTTATTCTAATGTAATTGCTGTTATGTTTATATAGATTATTAAGCGAGCCCGGCAAAATCACCTATTTGATAAGTATAGGGAGAAAAATCTGGCTCCTACACAGCTTTTGCAAGATATCAAGGCTGCTCTGAAGGTAAAGTGATGGAGTATTAAAGTTGCCTCCTCTTGCATAGATCCTCTGCTGAAACATGATTGTCACCACACATTATTAGGCTATTAATGTATACCCCATGACGAAGTGGAAATGGTTTAAAGTACAGATACATAGATTATTGTAGCTGAACGTAAACATGATTGTCATTAAAGATTGTTGGGTTATCAATATATATCCCATGGTCTAAGTGGAATGGTTAAAGTACAGATACCTAGATTATTATAGCTCCTTTCTTGTCTATGTCTACATTGATTACAAGATTGTGAGACAACACAAACCTGACCCTCGGCTGTCTCTGGTTACTATGAAGCCCCAGATAGTAGGAAGTATCTCCCTGCCATTTTGTCTTCAGATACTGCATTTTGTGTTTTGCTCAAGATTCTAGCATCAGCTGTTCCTTGTGACAACTTCATGTATTTCATCTGGCACATTCGAACCCTTAAAATTTAATATAAATTTAAAATAATCATCACCTTTTTTCTCTGCAGCTGTGTCTGTACCTTTCTGTTTCAATTTCTTTCCTAGAGTTTCTCTTCTGTCTTTTTTGCTGTTTTTTGTTACCGTGACAACTTTGTGCTTTGGATCAGTGCTGAGACCACTGAAAAATTGGTGGAGTTGCGGACAATGAAAAAGGCTGCCAAAGGATATCCCAGTATTTGGATCAGTTACTGATATGGGTGGAGAAATGGCAGATGAAGCTTAATCTGGGCAAGTGTGAGATATTGCACTTTGGGAGGTTAAATGTAAAGGAAAAGTATGAAAAACTCAGAAATTGGCTCTTGCTGACTTATCATAATAATTCATTAAAATTATATTTATTTCTGAATTGATTCTTGTTTTCATTATGTTCTTGTCCAGCCTTTCACTGTGAAACTTGGTGAAACCACAGATCCTGACAAGAAACAGATGCTAGAAAGGATAAATCACACGGTTTTGTCATCCCTTAAAGTCCTTGAGGATATGATACAACAGGCATTTCCCAAAGTGGAAATTACCCAACAAACCCAGGTATGATTAACCAAACAGCCAGTTGCCAGTTACTTTACCAATGAGCTGAGAGGCGTTAAGTGGAATTGTGAATTCTTACTATTGTCAGTGACTCCTTTCTGATGGTACTTTTCAGGAATTCAATCATCACCCACTTGCATGGAGGAAAAACTGAGTTCAGGCTCATTAAACAAATGTCTTCAACAGTTTGTGTCAGAAGGAATTGCAGATGTTGGTTTAAACCAAAAAAAGACACAAAGAGCTGGAGTAACTCAGCGGGTCAGACAGCATTTCTGGTGAAAAGGAATAGATGATGTTTTGGGTCGAGACCCTTCAGACTGCCTCGAACCGAAAAGTCACCTATTCCTTTTCTCCAGAGATGCTGTCTGACTTGCTGAGTTACTCCAGCTTTTTGTGTCTATCTTTTGTCTTTAATAGTACAATACAAATACATATTTGCTATTCCCTTTACTTCACATTTACCTTTAACTCAAAAATATTCTTCACATGTACAGTTCTCTTTAACTTTAATTGATTTTGAACACCAGTAAACACTCAGAAGAGGCTATGCCATGTGTACAAGTGATCAGTCCTACCCACAGTTACATTTCAAGTTGCTGACGGCATAGGTAAATAAATAGGTAGCAGTTAAGTGTTCTAAATCTATAGATTTACAAAATATAGAAGGAGAAGAGACAGAAAGAGGTAAGGAATTCCACAAATTTGAGTTTGGGGAAAGGATACTTTTGTGCACTGACTCAAAGTCAATGAACTTGAGGTTCATGGAAGGGGGAGGAAGAATACAAAGGGTGGTATGTTAAAGTTAATCTTGAAGTTTGGGGTGTTAAATTTGCTTGAGTTAATAACATGAATGAAAAAACAAGTCAGATTTGATTGAAATGAAATTTGAGAAATACAGACTAGATACCTGAGGCAACACTAATAGCAATACATGAGGTGAGGCAGAAGGAAAAATGGCACACTGCAAAATGTAATCGTTTTTTTTCATTGTAAAGTGCAGTGTAAATATATTCTATTTAAGTAAAAAGCAGCATGGTTTCAGCACAGATAGATAACGAAACAAGCAACCAATTAAAATTTAACTTAAGGGGCGATATAAGCTCCAAACAGAGTGGGGGGGGGGGGGGGGAGCTGAGAAGCAAGAAAGAATTTATTGCTCACTTCATAATGAGGAATTACCAGGAAAAAGTGATTAGAGGTTTTTTTAAAGTTTGTCTTTCTACAGTACACTTGTTATGTAGCCCACCCATTAGTGCACTGCTAGCCTCCCTCAACAGTAATGTGATAATCTATAGCGATATACTAAAACTCTCATTTGTTTGTTTGTTTGTTCCTGGACTACAGCCAAAACAGTACACGATAGCACGACAATTTTAGGCCCACCTTACTCACCGTCGTCCCTTTGGTGTTAATGGGAGAAATCTAATTGAAATCGGTGTTATATTTAAAAAGTTATTCACATTTTAAAGTTTAAATTTATCTCCGAGGGGGGAAAGGGAGGGAGGGGGGGAACGGGGGGAAGGGGGGGTGGGGAGGATAAGAGGGGTTGAGGAGATGGAGTGAGGGGGAGAGGAGGGCGGGGCAGTGGGGGGGAGGGAGAGGGGGGATGGAGGGGAAGGGGGTGGATGGAGGGGAGGGGGAAAGGGGGGAGGGGGAAAGGGGGGAGGGGAGGGAGGAGTGGGGAGGAGAGGGTGCTGCACCAATGCAGGAGAGGTTTGGGCCCAACGGGTCCACTTGGTCTAGTATATATTACTAAAACCCTCATCTTGTTTGTTTGTTGCTTTTTTAGTTTGTACGTACCCGTAATACAGCCAAGACGGTACACGATAGCGCAACAATTTTAGGCCCACCTTACGCACCATTGGCCTGTGGTTTAAATGATTGTTATATTTTAAAATATATTCACTTTTTAAACTTTAAAAATCACTTTTTGAACTTCAATAAATCCCTTTTCCACTTGCCCTGCCTGTCAGCCGCGACCTCCATGTTCGACGTCACAATAGGAACCCAACGTGTCCGCGCCTGTGCAATTGGGGCCCGTTGATCTAATACATACCGGCCGCCGGATCCACACGTGCGCTCAAAGCGCGCTGGTTGTCCGCCGGTCTTCCTGCTCAAAGCAACGGCCGAAGCTGTCGAGCTGCTGCTGCAGGAAAGGTTTGCACCCAACGGGTCTACGGATTGCTCTGGATGCCGCGATGGCCGCCCGGGGCCGGGGTGAGTGGCTCCCGCTCCCCTTTCCTCTCCCCCTTCGCCCGGCCCCGGGGAACACTCCCCGGCTGGTAACGGGTCCACGGGTCGTCAGTTGGGGGAGGGTTGCCGGGCCCGCAGGAGAGGTTTGGACCCAACCCGTCTAGTGACCTGATAGCTTTGGTGCTATTGATTTGGGGATAAGTGGCTCGGACATTGAGGATTAACGTTCTATTTCTTCAGGCAGATAGAAACTGTCGGCATTCAAGTTTATGTGAGATAGGTCAATGAAATGGATAATAGGAACAGGGCAAATTAAAATGATTAACATTTTTCACTTGAAGGTAAGGCTGAGACTGACTGTTTAGAATAAAAACCTGTTTCCATGGTGAACAACTATTTATTTGCACGAGGAGCTTTAATAATAGTTACTTTCATGGCCATTATCAATAAAATAAGGAGAAATTAAAATATTGTGCTCAGAGTGGACATTGAGTATGCACAAGATTTTGTAAAGCTACACAATACTCTTTAAGATTTAATATGATAAATATTTGGAAAGCAATTTACAGAATGGATACATTGATCAGAATCATAACCGAATAGAACAGGCGTTAGTAAATGTTGCAATCGATTTAAGTTGAAAATCCGCCAGGAACTTCGCTCTTCATCATCATGGAGGGACAATTTCTGTAATTTCCAGTTCAATCATTTTGCTTGTTAAGTTATTTTGTAGAACTGTCACTAGTTCATTGACTTCTTTGCTCTTTTATTAAAAAAGGATTTTCTTGGTTTTTGATCTTTCAGTGCCATTAAAAAATTCCCCAGTGCAAGGTTATAAATTTATCAATACAAGTTTTAGTTAGATGATCTTAAAAGTTTATTTTCAGAAATTTACAAACTTAATTAACTACATTATTTAAATTTCTAATACCCTATCTCCATTGTATCCATAGGCTCTATAAATTCCATGTAATGAAGTGATCATAACCTCACACAGTGCTCTAGATACAAGCTGATCTTCATATCTTGCAATAAAAATACTGCATCTTTAAACTTGAATACTGTATTTTATTCTAACTTGTGGGGCGTTTACAAGTCATACTATTATTTTTTTTTAAAGGTGCTGTTAGTTGAAGCAACGGATGTATTGTCTGATTGGCTGGATGTTCAATTTGGTAGTCAAGTGACTGACAATACCATCTTCTCAAAGCTCCCCATGTACTGGGAAGGAGAATATCATAAAGATATGGATGAACTCAATGTAAGTAATTATACTTCTCACAGAAATGGTTGCAACAGTTTATTTTAGACATTGGGAGAATGTTAATTGAAACAAGGTTTTGGTACATTCTGAACAATGGGTACCAGCTCAGCACCATAGGATAATGGGCAACTCCCATACATCCAAGCTGTGATACAGGTAACACATCAATGGTGTCATGGTCTCAACTTCCACTGCTTCGCCGATGATATCCAGCTCCTCATCTCCACCAAGTCAATCTCCACCACCACACACTCTATACTGACAAACTGCATCACTGAAATAAAATCTTGGCTTCAATCAAATTTCCTCAAACTCAACTGCAACAAATCTGAAATCATCATCATTGGTCCAAAAACGCTCACCAAATCCACCCAAAACTTCATCCTCAATATTGATGGTCTCCCAGTATCCACCTCCCCTCACATCCGGAATCTTGGAATCATCTTTGATCAAACCCTCTCCTTCGACAAACACATCAAACACATCACAAAGACAGCCTTCTTCCACCTCAAAAACATTGCCCGTCTCCGTCCATCCCTCTCCTCCACAGCTGCAGAAACCCTCATCCACGCCTTCATCACCTCCCGTCTGGACTACTGCAACAGCCTCCTCTATGGCGCACCCTCAAAAATCATCAGTAAACTTCAATGCATTCAAAACTCCGCTGCCCGTCTACTCACCCACACCCCGATCCGTGACCATATCACCCCCGTCCTTTACAAACTCCACTGGCTCCCCATCCCCCAGAGAATCCAGTACAAAATCCTCCTCATGACCTTCAAAGCCCTCCATAACCTGGCCCCATCCTACCTGACCGACCTCCTCCACAGGCACACTCCCACCTGCACCCTCCACTCTGCTGCTGCCAATCTCCTATCCCCCCATCCGGACCAAACTCAGATCCTGGGGGGACAGGGCTTTCTCCATCACTGCTCCCACCCTATGGAACTCACTACCCCAAACCGTCAGAGACTCCTCCTCACTCACCACATTCAAAACATCACTGAAGTCTCACCTGTTCAGTACTGCCTTCAACCACTGAAGGTCACCTCACCTTCTGTCTCCTTTCTCTGTTCGTCTACTTATTTATCTATTTATTCACTTCCCGATGTTCTTTAAATCCCTGTAAAGCGTCTTTGAGTGTATGAAAAGCGCTATATAAATGTAATGCATTATTATTATTATTATTATATAGCAATCAGGCCACAAACAACCATTGCCATAATACAATGGGCAGATAATAAATGATCCAGTGGTGTGGTATCGTGATCAGATGATAAACATCAGCTGGAGTTAAAGCTAAACTGGTGAATGTAATAAGATTTCTAGAAGATATTCGATAAGGTGCTGCATCAAAATGTTTCTGATATAACATTTTGGTGCTTTTAAATGATTGGCTGGTTAACAGGAAACAGAGGATAGGTAATTTTCTGCTTGGCAAGATGCAATGAACAGTCTGCCGCAGGAATTGTTGCTCAAATTTTTACAGTTGTTCCTTAATTGTCCCTTAAATGTTTTCAACGTATTGAAATGAATTGGATGATGGCACTGAGTGTATGGTCGCTGAATTTGCAAGTGACATATAGAAAGTAAGAAACAAGAATATAGAAATTAAAAGCAAAGTCTTTGAATATTTTTATGGCACATGCAGGTAGATTTTTTATAACTACAGGGGGTGGAAGGTTTGTACAAGTAGATAAGAATGCAAAGTTGAGTCATAGACAGATCACCTGTTGTTTTACTAAATAGCAGATCAGGATCAAGAAGCTAGGTTGCCACTTCATGCTCATAATCATATGTTCATTTATTCACTTGGTGCAGTAACACATCAGTTCGGGCACAACCCATTTAGAGAGCTGTTGTAGCAAGACTCAAAGTGATTCAGAGTAGAAACAAGGAACTGCAGATGCTGAGTTCCAAGAAAAGACACACAGTGCTGGTGCAACTCAGCAACTCAGGCAGCATCTCGAGAAAACAGGCACAGGTGACTTTTCGGGTCAGGATCCTTTCTCAGTCTGAAGAGGGGTCCCGACCTGAAACGTCATCTACGCTTGTTCTCCAGAGATGCAACCTGACCCACTGAGTTACTCCAGTACTTTGTGTCTCAAAGTGATTCAGTTCTGTGATTTTAATGGTCAAATTAAAACCAACCATCTTAAGAAAAATATATAATTTAGTTTTTTGCTTTGCATTCCTCCAATAATATTTGAGGTGAGCAATGTAAATAACAATGCTGCAAATTTAGTTCTTAAAAGAAATATATTTGCTAAAAATTTAAATTAAATACCTTGGAAATAAAAGTATGTTATTTTTGAAAAGGAAATTAAAATGACAATGCTTTCCAGTTTGAAATGCAATGAAGTATTTCCCCCCACTCCCTCATCTTTACCAATCGACTCCATCCTATCCCCCCCTGGTCAAATCCCTCCCCACCTACGTCCAAGACACCTCACATGCTCTCCATCTCCTCGATAACTTCCGGTTTCCAGGCCCCCACTCCCTCATCTTTACCAACGTGCCCTGCCTTTACTGATTTGCAACATTACCAGGCATGTGAATTTTCCAAGTTTTCGCGGATTTCCATGTTTTTAAAATCAATTTTCCACGCTTTTTGCATGATTTCCGTGTTTTTCACTTTGCCAAAATCACGTTTACCAATGGAGAAATTGGATCGGAAAAAAAAGTAAATAAACGATGTATAGCAGCGTATGTATGTAACACTAGGGTTCCGCTAGAGGTCGCTGGGGGTTCCGCGAGAAATAGCTGTTAATCATTGAAATCCGGACAAAATTACAAGAGCCCACTTGAAATCCCCCCCTCCCTGGAAGTCTCCCTGAAAATGTGGCACATCGCCTGGCAAGGCAGGCAATCTTGACCTCATCGGGACTTCCACGGCCGAACGGTGGGTTGAATTTGCAACCTGCGGCCGGGGCTCTGGAACGCCAGCCCAGCTGGAGCCAGCACATTTATCCTCAGAGCCAATTTCCTTGGCCGACTGGATAAACCAGCAAAGCTCTGGAACCAAGAGTGCCAGAAAATTAGTGGTGGAACTGTAATGAGTAAATATTAAATTTAAGTGCAAGATTATATAATTAAATTAATTAAAATAATAAAAATGTTATTAGTATACAGCGACATATTCACATTATTTTGTAATGTCCGTTTTTACTTTGAAAATGCACTAAAAGAGGCTTGAAACTGGTAATTTTTTGTGTAAATTATCAAAAATGTTCCAATTTTTTAACCCCCGCTGTACGCCTCACACAAGCGCTCAGCACATATCCTCTTTTTTTTACCTCGCTCACATGCTTGATTGTGAAACGAATAAATCTAATGAAAGACATCAACTCTCTCTGGAGGAAGAATCTATCAGGGAACTCTATTACATCATTCATATCAGGATCATTAGACCACCACTCCAAGGTGTGGGAGCTGCTTAATTGTTTTTTTCTGTCTCTGAGGTGTGTTGTGTGTCGGCTCCTTTCATGCATGATGCAGTGTTTAACTTATTGCTTTACAGGTTCTGCCTGCAGATGTTTTAACTCGAGTGAGTGAGTACGTTCCAGAGATTGTACAGTTTGTCCAGCAGGTGGTGGACAATCACTACGGGTAAGTGCTTGTTCCTGTTGGTTCAGACAAAATTATTTTTGTACAATTAAATGGGCTAAAATGAGGAATTACAGTGGTGACATGTGGCCAGAGGACACTAACTCCCCATGGATGCAAACCTTCATTGAAACTCATTGAGTTCTAATTCAACTGTGACACAGGCAAGATAATTGAGGAACCAGATCAGGTAGGCGGATTGAGCAGATAAAGGACTAGAAATTCCCAGCAGTGAGCTGCCTATGGTCAGAACTGACACATGAGACAATTATAAACCCAACCTTATCCAGATCCCTCTGGGTGTGGAATATGTTCATGCTCAACGTGGAGTCCAATATTAGAGCTCAACCTTATTGAAATATATTTTAACAAGGTGGATAATAATAATCATAATCATACTTTATTAGCCAAGTTTGTTTTGCAACATACGAGGAATTTCATTTGCCATACAGTCATACCAATAAAAAGCAACAGAACACACAAAATACATTTTTACATGAACATCCATCACAGTGACTTCTCCACATTCCTCACTGTGATGGAAGGTGAAAAAAAAGTTCAATCTCTTCTCTTCTTTGTTCTCCCGCGGTCGGGGGCCTTGAACCTTCCGTTTACGGGACGATCTTGACTCCATAACCGGTGGTCGGGCCCTCACGTCGGGGCGATCAGGCTCCTGCATCGGGGGGGGGGGGGGGAATCTCAGCTCCCCCGCGCCAGGTGATCTACCCCGAGTCGGGGCTGGCGGAAAACCTGCGATTTGGAGCTTCCCGACATCAGTCTCTACCTGAGACTGCGAGCTCCTTGATGTTATAGTCCGCAGGCCACGGTTGGAGCGTCGATCCCAGGCAAGGAATTGGACGCTCTGATGGTAAGTCCATGCCCCGCGGTGTGGTTCAAAGTCAGCCCCGAGCAAAGCCTCCAGCTCCACGATGTTAGGCCGCAGAGCGACCGGAGATACGATCCGGAAAACAATCGCATCTCCGGCAAGGTAAGAGATTGAAAAAAAGTTTCCCTCGACCCTCCCACCCGCCCCCCACATAAAACAAACTAGAGAGCATTAACACATACTTTTAAAACTCACTAAAAATAACAAAAAAAGATGAAAAAGACAGACTGTAGGAGACTGCCATCGCAGCGCCACCCGGTGGTAATGCAGCAATGATGTTACAACTGAATGTCTAAAAGTAGGGCTTAGTTTCCAAATAAGCAGTCTGCTATTCAAAATGAGATGAAAATAAATTTCTTCTCCAGGAGGTGGTGAATCTTTGCATTGATTGCTGAGCGTATTCAAGACAGAAATATATAAATGTATATATTTTTTTGATTTGAAGAAAATCAAAGGATGAGGGTTAGTTAAGGAAAGTAGCGCTCGGGAAAAAGATTGGCTCAATGGAGTAAAAAGAGGTCCTGGAAGAGATGGGAGTTGTTCAGGTAACTTTGGTTTTGGAGATCTATGATCTCCTCAAAACTAGAATTAAATTTAAAGTAGGTGGAACATGAAAGATGAATTCAAGGAGGTGCCCAGGAAGAAGAATTTCCTCATGAACATGTAAAATAATCATATCATATCATCATATCATATATATACAGCCGGAAACAGGCCTTTTCGGCCCACCAAGTCCGTGCCGCCCAGCGATCCCCGCACATTAACACTATCCTACACCCACTAGAGACAATTTTTACATTTACCCAGCCAATTAACCTACATACCTGTACGTCTTTGGAGTAATCTGGAAGTAATGGAATTTGTAATGGAATAAAGTAATGGAATTTGTCCAAAGGACGGTGAAGGCCAAGAAACAAGGAAGATGCCGAAGGACTGTTTTACAGATTTCCTGGAGTAGAGGGTAGAAAAGAAGAGATTGACACAGTCGGGATTGCCATAATAGATAAATTATGAACTCATGAAAATCAGCCTGATCTTCCTCAATGATCTCAGAGCAGACATATGATAGTTAGATTGAGAAAATTGATTAATTCTTGAGGAAATAGTAGTTAAAGATTCTGGGCAGGTACATGGATAGGACCGGTTTGGAGTGATATGGGCCAAATATAGGCAGGTGGGACTAATGTAGATGGGACATGTTAGTCGGTGTGGGCAAGTTGGGCCGAAGGACCTGTTTCCACGCTCTTTGAGACTTAGGAGATCTTAACCTTGGGCAGTACCTTGTTGTTTATGTTCAATAAATGTCTCTGGATTATATTCCACCAGGTATATCTCCAATGGTTCTGTCTACTTTGACACAGTGAAATTTGACAGCAATGAAAAACATTCATATGCCAAACTGGTGCCAGAGGCTGTTGGAGACCAGCAAGCACTACACGAAGGAGAAGGTGAGAATTGTAGCAACAAGTACATTTTTATAGGCCAGTTCTTGTGAATACACATGTAATTGGCTACTGTAATATGCCTCCAGAGTAGATAAGTGCCAGTTGAAATGGGGAGTGTGGATGGGCATGTGGAGAAAATGGATTACGAGGAACAAAGTGAGCGAATGGGACTGATGGGAATTGCCAAGAGCCAGTATGGACTTGCTGGGACAAACAGACTCCTTCAGTGTCATATGAAAATGGGACAAACTGTAATCTATAGATTAATATTAAGGGGCTAAAATGAGGGGGGTGGGGCATGGAACAGCAAATTTCATTAAATCCAGAGGCAATGTGTTTAGGAAGGCAAAGAAAGCAACGGTATAGTATAGTAAGAAGTTTAAAAATGGACGGTTCTTGGAGATTTGCAGCACTGATCCCTGAAGGTATCAGGACACCTACATAAATTGTTAAAAAGAAAACACAAGCAGAGAGGTTATGCTATGATTCATCATTTATTTATTTAAAGAAAAAGTCACTGGATGCAATTCAGAGATGGTAGGTAGTTCTAAAAAAAAAAGTAGGACAGGTTAGGCATGTATCCATTGGCATTCAGAAGAGTCAGAGGGGACTTTTTTGAAACATTTAAGATTCTGAGCCAACTTTGCTACGTGGATGTGGCGAGATGGTTTCCTCTTGTGAAATAATCTAGAACGAGGAGAGACAGCTTAAAAATAGATCAGAGATGAGGCAACGATTTCCATCTAAAGGTCATTTGAGCTCTCTTCCTCCAACTGGTGGTGAAAAAATATTCTTTGAGCACGTTTATGGCAAAGATAACTACTTGTAAGCAAGAAGTTGAAACTTTGCTGACTATAATCGAAGTACAGAGGTGAGATTAGAAGCTGTCATGGTCCTGATAGTTGCATCCATGTCACCAGCAACCTAACCTCGTCCCTTCACACTGATGCTGTGATCAAGAAATCTCATCAGAGTATTTACTTTTATGCGTTCAAAAAGATTTGGCATCAGCCATCGATTATAGCATTATCCTATTACATGGTGGAGCAGGCCTGCAGGACTAGGTGACCACCTTCTGTTTGTAATTCATGAGGGTGAATGGGAGGCTACAACAAGCAAAAGATGAAATTATTCATTTCACTTTCTCTTGAGTACCAGAAAATATTCTTGACTTTTTTAGGTGATCTCAGTATTTCAGCTGACCGGCTTAGTGAGAAGCGATCTCCCAATGATTTTGCTCTGTGGAAGGCCTCTAAGCCTGGTGAACCATCCTGGGATTCACCCTGGGGAAAGGTAAGAAACATGTCCTGTAACTGTCACATCACCCAGCACACTTTATAAGGTGGTCTGCATCTGGAACGAGCTGCCAGAGGAAGCTACAAAAGCAGATACAATACGACTTTACAAACACGTTTGGACAAATATATGTATAGGAATGATTTATAAGACTATAGGCCAAATGCAGGCAAGTCCCATTATGCCAACTTGGAACCAGGTGATTTGGCCCAACTTATCCAACTTGAATGGCATGAACAAGCTGGGCCAAAGCACCTGTTTCCATGGCTCCATGACTCTAGTTAAGTTGATGCAGGAATTGAAACTGATTTAGAACATTCACTCATCATTTGGTACCAACTTCAGTCTGATAGCTCCAGACATGGAGGGTAGCTGATGCCTGTAATTGGCCTCTTAAACTGTAGCATTAACAATTCCACACTTCAGCTTTCAACTTTTCAGGTGTGGTTTTCCAATGTAACATCAATCATAGAATGATGCAACACAGGAGGTCAATATAGTTTAGTTTAGAGATACAACATGGAAACGGGTCCTAACGTGTGTGTGTATATATACGCGCGTGCACACACACACAGTGGTCTTGTCATGATTCGGTGGTGCACAGCTATATACTTCCCCCAATCAGGAAAAATAATAAATTTATCAGTTCTTCGCATTATTCAGCAAAATTTATATATACTTTCTGGTTCTGTTCTGATGATAGATCATCGATCTGAAGTATTAGCTCTCTTTCTCTCGTGATGTTGCCTGATGTGCTGATTGTCACCTGATTTCAAATCTCCATTGCCAATGCCACTTCAATTTCATGGGGTTTACCTTTGCTTACAAATCCAGGAAATAAGACCTTGTCAATACCTTCTGAAAAAGCAATTAACTATCAATTGCGCTATCTTCATCAACCCTCACTGCTACGTTTCCAAAGAAGTTGATCATTAAGTCAATGGATTTTATCTTAATACTGCTTTATTTATTTAGAACTTTCCAAGCTTTTATTCCAAGAATATTTTTGACCCAGTTGTTATTTAAAAAACTTATCAATCTCCTTTGTTTGGAACAGGTTCCAACAGGTTCACTAGATTTCACATCACTCCCATGTCTAAAGAAAAATTGTGGCTGGAGCCTGTGTCATTTCCACTTTTTATAGACAATAGGTGCAGGAGTAGGCCATTCGGCCCTTCGAGCCAGCACCGCCATTCAGCGCGATCATGACTGATCATCCACAATCAGTGCCCTGTTCCTGCCTTTTCCCCATATCCCTTGACTCCGCTATCATTAAGAGCTCTATCTAACTCTCTCTTGAAAACACCGAGGGAATTGACCTCCATTGCCTTCTGAAGCAGAGAGTTCCACAGCTTCACAACTCTCTGAGTGAAAAGATTTTTCCTCATCTCTGTTTTAAATGGCCTACCCCTTATTCTTAAACTGTGGCCCCTGTTTTGGGACTCCCCCAACATCGGGAACATGTTTCCTGCCTCTAGCGTGTCCAATTCCTTAATAATCTTATGTTTCAATAAGATTCCCGCTCATCCGTCTAAATTGCAGAGTATACAAGCCCAGTCGCTCCAATCTTTCAAGATACGAGAGTCCCGCCATTCCGGGAATTAACCTCGTGAACCTATGCTGCACTCCCTCAATAGTAAGAATGTCCTTCCTCAAATTTGGAAACCAAAACTGCACACAATACTCCAGGTGTGGTCTCACGAAAGGCCTGTACAAGTGCAGAAGGACCTCTTTGCTCCTATACTCAACTCCTCTTTTTCAGATACTATTCCCTCTGTTAACCTCTCTTCGTGTGCTTGATATTTCACATTTCACAGTACAATTTTCAGCAGGATTATTAAATCTAATGTTATTATCCTGTTTCTCTTTATCTTGGCAGGGACGTCCTGGTTGGCACATTGAATGCTCAGCAATGGCGGGTACAATTCTGGGAGAATCCATGGACATTCATGGGGGAGGGTTTGACTTGAGGTTTCCTCACCATGACAATGAGTTGGCACAGTCTGAGGTAATTATCATTTGGAGTTTGGATATTGAAAACATTTCTGTGATCTTAAGGTAAAACCTTCATAGTGTTTAGAAGCTAGAAAGATGTATTGCACAGAAGCTCCTGTGGACAATTAGTCCTGCGTAACGTATAAACTTCTCAGAAAATATGTTGTAATGAATTAAGACTTCTTTCCATATTTTGTAAGATAATGCACACGTCATCTTGTTCTTATGAAAGTGGAACATAGGCAGAACATTGGGATTGTAAATTGGAGCTCTGAAGAATGTATTTTATTTCCTCTTGATACATTTTAGGTAGATAGCTGAAAAGAAGCAAAACAAAGGCTGATCTATCAGGCTGTATAAATATTACAATAGCTTTGCCTCACGTATGCAACAAAGACTTAAAGACTTGATTAGATGGAATTCAGTCATGCCCATACGTATGGAGAACCATGAAAATATTCAAGAAATTCAATACTTATTTCTGCTTTGATAATAATTATAAAAAAACATTGGTATAAGATAAATATATATATTTTACTGATGTTTCTTCTCCTTCAGTCAATACAGCTGATGATTATGGGTTCACCTACAAAGGCTAACAGCATGATGTCCTCAACCTATCACTGAGGGCAAACATCATGTGAGAAACATAGGAGATTAAAAAATGTTCTTTAAGGTGTCTGTGCAAATAGGTTTGTGGGAAGTATTTCTTGTCATGAGTCACGCAGAGGAAAACAGACCGTAATTCACAATTCTTGTCAATTTTCAGGAAGCAACAGAATGAACACATTAAAGTAGCACAGAACATTTTCTGTTCAGAAGATGGTGATTTTTTTTTAACTGACTTTTAACATACTTTTCACAAGGATGCTCCAAAGCAGTTTACTTAAGAAATGCTTCATAAACTGTAGAAGCCCTAATGTAAATGTGAGCATGCACCCATGAATTGATGATCAAACATTTTTTTTGTGATGTTGATTGAAAGATACATCATTTGCACTTTAAAATTGTGCTATGGATTTTCATGTCTACCAGCAGAGCAGTGGAGGCCTAGGCCAATATTACTCCTGAGAAACTGCTGCTGTGAAAATGTAGCACTCCATTAGTACTGCAGTGGATGGCAGTTTAGAATTGCGGAGTCTCCGAAATGAGACTTGAAAGCACAACCGTCTGTTTCAGACATGAGTGCCACCAGCTGAGCCATAGCTGAAACCTACTGCAAGTTCTGTAGCAAATTAGTTGGAGCTTTCCCATGAACATTACCTCATTTGGGATTGCTTGATAGACACCATCTAGGGATGTTTATTCTAAATTTATTCCCATATGCTACCAGAATATTTAATGTTGGTGCCCACTAAGGAAAAAGTGGTAAATTATTTAGAACCAAAATTCCTCATCTTAATGACCTTAAGTTTCATATTTAAATGAAATGGTAAAAAAATGTCCTATTTCTCAATTCATCATCTTTTTTGTTTACCCGGGTCACATCAAATGTTGCAGTTACACAGGGTGGCTGTGAGTGTGAACATAGTATTGGTTTGTACTATGTTTTGCTTCTTGATTGTAGTTGTGTTGAAAATAATCTCTTTCTGTCCACAGGCATATTTTGAAAATGACCACTGGGTTCGATACTTCCTCCACGCTGGGCACCTAACCATAGCAGGCTGCAAGATGTCAAAATCTTTAAAAAATTTTATAACTATCAAGGAAGCACTGAATGCAAATACAAGTAATTAACGTCTTTGCTGTTATTACAAGAATGAAGCTCCAATAATCAGCCATCAAACCATTCAGACATCCGGATAGTTCAGAATCAGCACAGGTCATGTTTTACATGTTTCCCTGAATAGCATTGGAGCCCTGGATCCCGTGAACTCTTTCAACTATCGGGTTCACTGCAAAATATATTATAATACGATGTAATATCTTTTAAAAAGTGAAGAAACAAAGAATTGCAGATGGAGAACATGGATAGGCGATGTTTCAGGTCGAGACCTTTCTTCAGGCTGAAGTCAGTTGACGGTGAAGTTTGCTATCCAGCGATGCTGCCTGGTCTGCTGGGTTACTGCAGTGTTTTGTGTCCTTTTGTAAAACAAAATGAATTCAAATAGATTTTAAAATCTGTTAGTGTAGCAATACCAAAGTCCAGAGAGTGCTGAATTATTGGAGTTTTATTATAGATTTTTTTCAGTATTTCTATTCTTTGACATGGTTTCTTCAGTTCTCTGTTTTAACCTCATGTCGATGTTACATGATCACAGGTCGGCAATTGCGTTTGGCATTCCTCATGCATTCATGGAAAGATACGTTGGATTATTCCAGTAATACCATGGAATCTGCAATTCAATACGAGAAGTTCTTGAATGTAAGTCTGTTTTATGCATCATCATTTCATCATAAATAATGATTTATATGAATTTAGTTCTCTGTGGGCTATATTTTATTGATGGAATAGCAATAGGTTAGGACTTTTTTCCCTGGAGCATAGGAAGCTGAGGGATGTCCTTTATTGGGGCATATAAAGTCATGAGGGACATCAATTAGCTGAACAGCTACAGTCCTTTTCCTAGAGTAAGGGAGTCTAAAACTAGAGAGCAGAGATTAAGATGAGTGAGTGAGGAAAGATTTAAAAGGAACCCGAGCGGCAACATCTTCGTACTGTCAGTGGGATAAGATCATATATGGAACGAGCTGCCAGAGAAATTGGTAGAGGCGAGTATAAGTATGACATTTAAAAGACACTTGTACTGGTGCATGGGTCGGCAAGACTGGCCCAGGCAAGTGGAACTAGCTTGGGTTGTCAACTTGTTCAGCATGGATGAGTTGGCTGAAGACCCTGTTTTCATTGTATGTAGCTCTATGATTCTAAACGGGTGCTGGTATTTTTCCCATCAACTTGTATTTTACTTCATGAAGCACCAAACCTAATCCTTTTCTCTCATTGACATAAATATTTATCTCATTTCATTACTCAATTTCGCTGAGTTCAGCATTGTCTCAATTTGTGTTGTGTTTTGAGATGCACATAAAGGAATTTTAGGTAACACCCCTCCCCACCCTCCTCTTCCCTCCCCCTTCCTTGTGTCCCACATAGGAGGCACACCCATTTCTTCAACAATCCATCTTCCCCCTATCGGGCTTTTCATTTCATTCCTCTTCTCTCCTTATCTTACACCCATTTGTATCCTCTTTATCTCTAGACTTTGCCATCAGCTAATCAAAAATGCCTCCTCACCTATATCCACCTATCACTGCCAAGCTTTGTCCCACCCCCACCTCTTTTCCAGCCTTCTGACCCCTACTGCAGTCAGTCTGAAGAAGGGTCCCAACTGAAATTTCACCGATCCATATCCTCCAGATATGCTTCCATGACCCACTGAGTTACTCCAGCACTTTGTATCTTTTTGTAGACCAGCATCTACAGTTCCTTGTGTCGAAGAAATTGTATCTGTAACTTTTTGATTCCTTATCCACTCCTGTTAAATCCTATCAAAATGTGTTAACAAGGTTATTTCTTTTTTGATCAGATTAGTGCATTCTTGTTCATGATAGCTCAAAGGAATGACACCAGTCACTATTCAAGTGTGTACAATATATAGTTCAATGTCCCAGCAAGCAGAGACAGGCATTGTTCATGAATACCTTGCTCTGCAGAGCTTGGTTGCTGCCCTTATATTTTGGGAACATTTATTTAAAATCTTAACATCTCATGAACCAAGTCATTCCTGTGCATTCAAACACCCTATGTACCGCATTAGCTCAACATCTTTCCACAGCTACTAGGTGACCTACTGAGGGTTTAATTTCAATTTACCTAGTTTACTCAGTCTAGTTGAAAGAGAAAACTTTTTGCATCCTCTTCACACAGTATTTTCAGAGTACTTTTTGTGAACTATCTGAGACTATTTATTCCACTCGGCCATGGATACCTAGACCCATAGTCCACAGCATTTTTTGCTTGGCCTAATGTAGTGACCGACTCTTGGGTGAAAGCTCTTAATCTGGAGCACAAAAGGTGCCATGAGAAACAAAGCAGGCTTTTTTCTCATTGGTCATTGGGCAAACTAGAAGTCATGAAGAAAGTGAACTAGGAAGCGATTGCTTGTGTAAGGGGACATTGGTGGTGATATGGGGAGAGAGTTGCATGAATGGGGAATTTGAAGTGTCATAGATGGGTATCCTGCACTAGATGTTCTGTGTCATCAGATGTTCTGCAATCTTAAATTGCAACACCCCGTGAAAAAATGAAATGTGTTACTTGACCAATAACATAACCTTGACCCTTTCACCTTCCAACTTGCTGATCTCAGCACTTCTTGCACACCATTGACAAATACATTGAGAAAAATATTTTGGCTAATCATCTTTCATACTCTCTTTCTTTTTGTAACTTCCCTTGCATTTTTCCTGACTGCATTGTAAGGAGTGGTGACAATGTTTAATACTGAAATGTATTCAGTTGAATTAATTGTGTATGCACATATCCTTAATGTTAAATACGCGTCAGGTTATTTAGTGTGTCTTCTGAGACGAGCAATATTAATTTTACAGGAGTTCTTCTTGAATGTCAAAGATATTTTACGAACTCCAACAGATATCACAGGACAGTTTGAGAAGTGGGAAGAGAAGGAGGTGGCACTCAATAAACGGTCAGTACCAGTTGTATATCTGGGGTGGACATTGACTTGAGTGAATCTATTTGTAATCAGCCACTGCTGGAAAAGTTAGACATGAATAAACAATTACAACTCTGATGATTGATCATTGAATTATGTATTGTGTGTATTTTTTAAAATAATTTTAGTGAATTTTTTTTTTTAATGGAAATTTTGATTTCTGGAGTGTGTCCTTTGCTGATCTCATTCAAGAGCAGCAGCTTTAGTGCAGTCGGTTGTCTCAGTGACATTCTATGATAAACCAGCATGTGATTTGCTTGCAAACAGTGGCTGAAAGCAAATTTATTCACAAATCATGCCCACGATCCTGTCCTATATCTATTTTGTGCTTTATCAAAGAACTGGGTTTGCCTAATTTTGAATTGGGCCCTATTTTGAGTCATCCACATTGCACATATGGTGTCCATTCAAAGCTGGGAAGTAGTTTAAGCATATTCTTGAAGGAATATTGAGGAAAAAGTAAAAACAGGTGGGATCCATGGGCACACTTCCATGCAACATCAGGGATAAATAAAATAAGCTGTCTTTCATTACTAATTGCCTGGTCCAACAATAAGCTGTCTTTATAGGTATATCGATGTGGAATCAAGTTTCTTCTGTATGCTGGTTAAAACTGAACCAAATAATATTTTATAGTATCGGAAGAAACTGCAGATGCTGGTGTATGCCAAAGATAGACACAAAGTGCTAGAGTAACTCAGCGGGTCAGGCAGCTTCTCTGGAATTTATAATAATACCAAAACTTACCATTATGTTGTCTCGTTGACATATAATTTTCCCAAACACTTGACCCACGATTGTGGCTGTCTTTCTGGATTGCTATGCAGAGGTTTAGGATCAATGATCTGTAATTATGAATTTAAATTCCACCTAGAAACCGAGTGAGTTTTAGTTCAACAAATAACACTATCTGAAATGAAAATCCAGTATCAGTGACAGTGAAAATTCTGTCAGATTCAATAATATTTTGCAGAGTAAATGAACCATTCAGTTCAGTGGCAGGTAATGGTGGCTTTACCAATATCACTCTTATCCTGTGAGTGTAAAATGGTTACAGATAAATAATTGACAAATAAATCAATGAAGAAGATTTTGGATGTTGCCAAATACGGTAAAAAAATTGGATTAAGAAAGATCTTAACAGAGAAGGGAAGAGATGACGAGGCTTTGGCAAGGAACTCCAGTGTGACAATATAAGTGCCAAATGAATTTGGAACAAGTATTGGTCATGACGAACATGTAGGCAAGTATGGCTCATGATAAGACATTGGCATTATAACTAAAACAAACTCGAGAGTGGAAAGTAGGAGATCATGAGAATAGTTTAATCTGGTCATGAGTCACGACTGATGGTTTCAATAATAGATGGTCTGATGCCAGGGAGGTTCAGGAAGTGGAAGATAATGGAAAGAATCCAAAAGCAAAAAAACCCTGCAAAATCTGAAATAAAAATGGAAAATCCTGGAAACACTACGTCTCGTCAGACAATGCCTATGTAAAGAAAAATGGGGTTAATATTCAGGTCGATAACTTCAGAACTCATGAACCAATCTGAAATGTTAACTTTGGTTATGTCTCCACATGTGCTGCCTGACCTGCTGGGTATTCAGAGAATTTTCTGTTTTTATTTTCTGGCAGAAAAGGTATTTAGTGGGGAACTTGGCTCCCAAAGTATGGTGAGTTTGCAAACATACTGGCACAGCATGAGATTGTGATCAGAAATGGGGAGGCGTTTGCAACAGAGATAAAAACTGATGCTATGCCTCTCCAAATAAACTGGAGAATATGGGAACTCAAACAAGTCTGGTGCCAAACACTCAGTAGACAACAGGGGGGAAACTGGTTGGAATTAAGAGAAGAGTTTATTTAAAAGCAGTTTATTCTGATGATATTTTAAAAATCAATTGCACAAGGCAAACTACTAACTGTCTGTAGGTGGTAACTTTTGAATATTAATGGACATTCCTCAGTGCCACAGTATTGTAATCAAAACTAAGTATATTAAGGAAATTACTGTGGGTCTTTTGCATCTCCAGACCAGTTGTTGGCCAGTTAAAGGTTCACAGGCACCACCTTTAACCTCATCTACTGCATTCGGTACTCCCAATGTGACCTTCTTTGCATTGGCAATAAAAATGTTTACTCACTTCATTTAAAAATAAATATCAGTCTTCTATTTCATTTTGAATAATTTGATTGCATGAGAATATCAGGAAGAAGGTGACCTATTTCTCTCGCCAACAGACCTAATTTCCAAGCCTTTTCTGTATAACTTTAAATTCAAGTCAAGTCAAGTTTGTGCGTGCAAAGAGAGTGGAGCAGAGGACTAAGCACGCAGCCTTGAGGTGTACCTGTATTGATGGTCTGGAGGAGGAAATGTTACTGATCCACAATGATTGAGGTCTGCCGATGAGGAAGTCAAGGAGTGTAGGAAAGAACTGCAGATGCTGGTTTAAATCGAAGGTAGACCCAAAATGCTGGAGCAACTCAGCGGGACAGGCAGCATCTCTGGAGCGAAGGAATGGGTGACGTTTCGGGTCAAGACCCTTCTTCAGGAAGTCAAGGATCCAGGTACACAAGGGAGTGTAGAGGCCCAGGTTTTGGAACTTGGTGATGAATTCGGGATGGGATAGTGGTGAACCACCACCTCTCAGGTACTGCCGCCTGCAACAGCTGAACATCCCGGCAGCCCTTTCAAGTGGGACAAAAGGTTCACAGGCACCACCTTTAACCTCATCTACTGCATTCGGTATGCCCAATGTGACCTCTGCATTGGCAAGACCAAGCTTAGACTAGGTGACCGTTTCGCGAAACACTTGTGCTTGGTCCACAGTTGGATCTCCCAGTTGCTGCACCTCAAATTCGCTTGGGTAGCTAACAACCCAACAGTATGAACATTAAAATACTCATTTTTAGGTAACTGACCAACAACCCCACCACCCCCTTCCCCATTCCCTTTGCCTACCTGGAGGAGCAATCATTTCTCTCATTAGCCTAACACCCTTTCCCCTCCATCCCTGCCCCATCCCCTCCATATACTTTCACATTTCACACCTCTTCCCTCCTTATCTCACAGCCCAGATGTCTTCATCTCTAGACTCTGTCCACCCATCACCCCCCTCACCTGTATTCACCTATTGTCCCGCACCACCTCTTTCCCAGCTATTTACTTGGATAGGTTGGGTGAGTGGGCAGATGCTGCATATTATGGATAAATGTGAGGTTATCCACTTTGGTGGCAAGAACAAGAAGGCAGATTATTATCTGAATGGTGTCAGTTTAGGAAAAGGAGAGGTGCAACGAGACCTGGATGTCCTTGTACATCAGTCACTGAAAGTAAGCATGCAGGTACAGCAGGCAGTGAAGAAAGCAAATGGCATGTTAGCCTTCATAGCGAGAGGATTTGAGTATAGGAGCAAGGAGGTCCTACTACAGTTGTATGGTCCCTGGTGAGACTGTACCTGTGCAGTTTTGGCCTCCTAGTTTGAGGAAGGACATTCTTGCTATTGAGGGAGTGCAGCATAGGTTCACCAGGTTTATTCCCGGAATGGCGGGGTTGACATAAGATGAAAGAATGGATCGACTGGGCTTATATTCACTGGAATTTTGAAGGATGAGCGGGGATCTTATAAAAACATAAAATTATTAAGGGATTCGACAGGCTAGATGAAGGAAAAATGTTCCCGATGTTGGGGGAGTCCAGAACCAGGGATCACAGTTTAAGAAAAAGGGGTAGGCCATTTAGGACTGAGATGAGGAAAAACATTTTCACCCAGAGAGTTATGAATCTGTGAAATTCTCTGCCACAGAAGGCAGTGGAGGCCAAGTCGCTGTATGTATTAAAGAGAGAGTTGGATATAGCTCTGAGGGCTAAAAGAATCAGGGGATATGAGGAGAAAGCAGAAAAAGGGTACTGATTCTGGATGATCAGCCATGATCATATTGAATGGTGGTGCTGGTTCAAAGGGCCGAATGGCCTACTCCTGCACCTATTTTTTTGTTTTTGTTTCTATGATCAGAAATTGCCTATCTACCTCCTCCAGAGATGCTGCCTGACCCTATGAGTTATTCCACTACTTTGTCTTTTTTGATAAAACAGCATCGGCAGCTCCTTATGTCTATATAGCAGCTGCTGTGAAGCTGTTGTGATAGGCAGATTGAAGAGGATGGATCCAGATCTTTTCTGAGGCAGAAATTGATTCATGCCATAACCAAGTCTTGAAGCACTTCATTACAACTGATGCAAGTCTGACCGGGTGGTAGTCATTGAGACAGATCACCATGTTCTTCTGGGGCACCTGTGTGACAGATGCCCTTTTGAAACAGGTGGGAACCTCAAACTGGAAAAGCTGTAAATTGAAGATGTCCTTGAATACTCCAGCCAATTGGTCCGCACAGGTATTTAGCACTTGGCCTCACATGCCAAGCGGGCTAGATGCTTTACTTGGATTCACCTTCTGCTACCCGGTATCTCCTGTATGAGGCAACAGTGTACATGCTCTGCCTTAGCTGTTCAGCATCTGTTTGTGACTCCAGATTAGTCCTGACTTGTCTCTTCACTCTTGTGACGATCTTCAGGAGGTCATACGAGGACGATGCATATCTCTGGATTGCCAGTATGAAACACCACAGATCTCGCCCTAAGCAGATTATGGATCTCCTGGTTCACCCAGGACTTGGTGTTGGGGAGGACTCGGGAATGTATTTGTAGATAGTTCATCGTGTCCTCCAATCATGATGCCATGTTGAAATTTAAAAAAAATATGATTTCAAATAGAAATGAAAGTAATTACCAACAATATAGTTTTCTACCTAACATTTCATTATTTTCAATTAAAGTTTTTATGAGAAGAAAGCAGCTGTGCACAGAGCACTGTGTGACAACATAGACACCCGCACAGTGATAGAGGAGCTGCGCACCCTCGTGAGCCAGTGTAACACATACATTGCAGCAAAGAAGAGCAACAAGGAGTTGCCAAACCGCATGTTGCTGAGAACCATTGCAACCTACCTCACAGAGATACTGAAGGTAAGACAAGGGGATGTTGTGTGCTAATCTGCCACACAGAGTGGTCGCAGTCACATTCACACTTGATATCTAACATATGCCAAAATTTACCAAGCCATTGAAAATTAATCATAGAATTATATATTTTAAACATAAATATATTTAATTTCATTCAATAACAAGTAAAATACCAGAAATTTACTTTGTGCAAACATTTAATTGAATGGAGCCCGTGCCAAATCTAATCTAATGTGTCATATTTAGTGAGACAGGCTTCCTGCAAAGCTATACTCCTTGAGCAGTATGTAAGTCAGGGTGCACTGGAATGATGATGGCAAGGAACTCTGGCCAAGTTAGGAACTTCCATATTTGCACCTGCCGATGTGGCAGTCCTGAATTCTCAGGTGGAATAATCCAGATCAATCATGACGTAGTTAGTTTTCAGATAGACTAGCAATACTTTTTGTGGAGGAGGGTGGAGTGTTTGATGATGCATTGGTTAATTTACCAGCCCAGTAACCCAAAAAAAAAAAAAATTATCAACGCAGCATCTGTGATTCAGATTCAGTTCATCTGTTTTGGTTACTGGTTGGTCATAAAATCCATCCAATTTACTAATATCATTCAGGGGACAATATCTGCCATTCCTACCCTTCTAACTTAACATGTGGCTCTAAACTCGTAACAGTGTGGTAGATCTTTAACTGCCCTCACAAATTACAGTCCCCACAAGCACCTTGTTTCACCAGTAGAACAGACCCATGATGGAGCATGCACAGTGCTATGCAGATGGGAGATTAAACCTGGGAATCCTCAACATTGACTGCAGGTCTAATGTCATCTCATGGCACTAGATCATTTGGAAAAAAAATCTTCAATTTGAGTAAATTATACAGGTATAAATTTGAATATAGATGTCATATTAGGACATGGATAAGATTACAAAATAATATGACAGAACCAGCGTAGTTTTGAGAGGCATTTAAAGTTTCATAAATCTAACTATTATAAGAAAATAACTGCAGATGCTGGTACAAATCAATTTATTCACAAAATGCTGGAGTAACTCAGCGGGTCAGGCAGCATCTCGGGAGAGAAGGAATGGGTGACGTTTCGGGACGAGACCCTTCTTCAGACTGATGTCAGGGGGGCGGGACAAAGGAAGGATATAGGTGGAGACAGGAAGATAGAGGGAGATCTGGGAAGGAGGAGGGGAAGGGAGGGACAGAGGAACTATCTAAAGTTGGAGAAGTCGATGTTCATACCACTGGGCTGCAAACTGCCCAGGCGAAATATGAGGTGCTGTTCCTCCAATTTCCGGTGGGCCTCACTATGGCACTGGAGGAGGCCCATGACAGAAAGGTCAGACTGGGAATGGGAGGGGGAGTTGAAGTGCTCGGCCACCGGGAGATCAGTTTGGTTAATGCGGACCGAGCGCAGGTGTTCAGCGAAGCGATCGCCGAGCCTGCGCTTGGTTTCGCCGATGTAAATAAGTTGCGGAGCAGCGGATGCAATAGATGAGGTTGGAGGAGGTGCAGGTGAACCTCTGTCTCACCTGGAAAGACTGTTTGGGTCCTTGGATTGAGTTGAGGGGGGAGGTAAAGGGACCTCATGCGGTTGCAGGGGAAAGTGCCCGGGGTTGGGGTGGTTTGGGTAGGAAGGGACAAGTGGACCAGAGAGTTACGGAGGGAACGGTCACTGCGGAACGCAGAGAGGGGAGGGGATGGGAAGATATGGCCAGTGGTGGGGTCCCGTTGTAGGTGACGGAAATGTTGGTGGATGATATGTTGGATCCGCTGGTTGGTAGGGTGGAAGGTGAGAAGGAGGGGGATTCTGTCCTTGTTGCGAGTGGGGGGAGGGGGAGCAAGAGCGGAGCTGCGAGATGTAGAAGAGACCCTAGTGAGAGCCTCATCTATAATGGAGGAGGGGAAGCCCCGTTTCCTGAAGAACGAGGACATCTCGGAAGCCCTAGTGTGAAACACCTCATCCCGAGCGCAGATGCGGCGTAGACGGAGGAATTGGGAGTAGGGGATAGACTTTTTGCAGGGGACCGGGTGGGAAGAAGTGTAGTCCAGATGGCTGTGCGAGTCAGTTGGTTTATAGTAAATGCCCGTCACTAGTCTGTCTCCTGTGATGGAGATGGTGAGGTCCAGAAACGGGAGGGAGATGTTGGAGATAGTCCGGGTATATTTAATGGCAGGATGGAAATTGGAGGTGAAGTGTATGAAGTCAGTGAGTTCTGCATGGGTGCAAGAGGTAGCACCAATGCAGTCGTCGATGTAGTGGAGGTAGAGTTCGGGGAGGGGGCCAGTGTACGTCTGGAACAGGGATTGTTCGACGTACCCGACAAAGAGATAGGCGTAGCTAGGGCCCATGCGAGTGCCCATAGCTACGCCTCTGGTTTGGAGGAAGTGGGAGGAGTCAAGTGGGAGGAAGTGGGAAGAGTCAAAGGAGTCAAAGATTTTAGTTCAAATCTAGCTGTTTTCTTGCGTAAACAATGTGCAGAGTAGATAAAGAGGAACCATAGGATGGATATCCAACCATATGTGGATATTTTTAACGTTTTTGATAATGTACTGCAGAAAGTTTTGTTCATTAAAAAGGACTCGTGAGATTATAAATCTGGGAATAGAATTAGTTAAACAAGAAAAACAGAGGAAGGATAAGTAAGTATTTTGCGACGCCACATCGTTCAGCAGGAATTATAACAGGTTATAATAATGAAAAGACAGTGTACTAGTGATGCAAACATTGCGTAAAGAAAATACAAAAGGTCATCAAAGGATTGTGACCAAGTTAAATAGGCAAGTAATGAAGTATATTGTGGAGAAATGTGATGTTGAGCACTTTGATTGGAAAAAGAGAAAATTAGAAAATATTTCAAATATGATGTAAAGCTAGTAAATATTGGGTTACAGAAGTTTGATTAAAATTTAAAGATTTGAGGTGTGAATAGTAAAAAATATCAATTGCCCGGCCTTGTTTCAAGCCAGGCAGTGGGAAATGAAATTGTAATTTTGATTGCCTTTGCGTTCCCTTCTATCAATCAGATTTTTGGAGCAATAGAGGGTGAAGAACCCATTGGGTTCCCTGTTAGAGGAGATGGTCAGAATTTGAATGTAAGTATATTTCATTCTCTCCAAAGAAGTACGATATCAACACTGAAGTATTCTGTAGTGCAACATAATATTAACCTAATATGAGATCCCCAAGTATTGTTTTTATATTCTCCTGAGAAGGGTTGGGGTTCATTTAGCAGGCAACACTTTCCAGTGGTGGAACGCTGTTATCCTTGATTCTGTGCTCAAGACCTGAAGTGGGATATGATCCCACAATGTTGTGAATCGGACATTACCACTCAACTAAGCATGACACATCAAAATATTATTTTTGTACAATTACTGTGAAAATCACACTGTATGGGTGCTGACTGCATGATCAAAGTAAGGTACCATTGTGTAATGAAATCGGAGGAAAGCTGTTACTATGACAGAGCCATCAAAAATTGAATTCTCCGATTATGAATAATGCCCCCCCCCCCTTGTGCCCCCTCACTTACCTGTTCCCCAATCCCGGTGTGAACACATTTCTACCACCTCCCCAGTCACGCTGCTCCTTTCCCCTCCATTGTATGCTCATCTCACATCCTCAAGTCCCCCATTTCTTTTTTTTCCTCCCTTTCCCCTCTTTCCGTACCCTATCACCCATATCCCTCCCTCTGACTTTATATTTTACACCTCCTTATCTGATGCTCTTGTGTCTTTTCACCTTTGTCACTTACTCCACCCATTTGGTAATCCAACCCATCCCACCCCTCACCTATATCCACCAATTACTTGCAAAGCTTTGCCCTGCCCTTTCTCTTTTCCAGCTTTCTTTTCCCCTCCCACCCCCACTCCAATCAGTCTGAAGGATCCCTGAAATGTCAATCTGTCCATTCCTTCCCTAGATGCTGTCTGACCTACTAAGTTCCTCCAGCACTTCGTGTTTTACTCAGTTACTACTACATCTTCCTCTAACCTTGTGCTCTTTATCCAGCTGGAAACCACAGTGATGCCTTACCTGAAGGTATTGTCAGATTTTCGTGAAGGTGTCCGACAAATTGCCCGAGAGAAGAAAGGTAGGGAGTTAATGGAAACCCCTGTTTTCCATGCATGTCCTTCCAATAGCTAACATTTAATTAGCCAAGATACAATCAATAGCCCAGGTACTGAAAGGAAGGAAGGAAGGAAGGAAGAAGCTCCAATTAAATTTTAACTTTACAACAGGTTAAGATAAAGACTGACCAAAACATTACAGTTTGGGCAGGATTTCCTTGTCTTGTTGTAGTTCACCAATTCTTTTCCATCCACTGGTTTACCTGGCGTTTCCACCACTATGACTTCCAGTAGCCTTTTGCAAATAATTACGGTGAAGAGATTATTCCATCACTCTTGCCCAGGAACCCTGTCATCACAAAGCTTCAGGCCAGCCGCATTGCATCTTTAATCTTTTATCAATATTCAAGGTTACATTTGTTGCATATAATAGATTAGTAGTGTTTCTCTCTTCCCCCAATCCCTCTAAATCACTCACACACAAAATATAGTTCAGTCTTTCTACTAAGTTCTTTGAGCTGTTTCTTCTGGCTGGACAAGGTTTTAAGCAAGCTGCTTTGACTGCTCCCCTCTTATTCCTTATTTTTCCTCTGGGCCATCTGCTTTTATGGTGTGAATCTAAGCATCAGGAGGATGTCCATTCATTTGCTTAGTTACGATATCGTTGATGAACTCCTTCCAACAGATTTACATTCATCTTTTAACAAGTGACCTATTCCTGGAGGATGCATAACTTGATAGGGTATAATAGTGTGTCAGTTCCAACCTGTCTTGAAGCTGATGTATTATCTACCAAGGCCTGTTTCTGCTGTTCTACCAATAAAATATTTTGTTTTATACCTTGCAAGGCCAGATCGCTGATGCCAACAAAATATGGGCTGTAAGCATCTAAACCACTACGATGACATTTGTTGAAGTTTCTTGACAAATCATAAACTCCCAATCAGAGCTAATTTCTTGCACACTTGCAAGATTCTACATCACTAAATGTAGTAAGATCGCCGCACACCAACAAAGTAATTGTGTTCTAACTACTGGTCAATAATCTGCATATCATTATTCCCAGAGTCATCAATATGTTTTATTACACATGTGATCTGTGAATTAAAAAAATATATGATTGGAAACAAATCTGGTAGAGGAAAGAGAAAGGATCAAGAGAGGGTGTAATAAATCAACAACTTCTGAAGCAATTTTCAAATCATTGAAATTATCACATCGTTGTCATTTTAGCAACTAGGAGTACAGAGTTGTGGGGAATGCAACAACTTTCAATTCCCTACACGATAGTTCTACATGCATTGAGTACTCTGAACCTGAATCACCGATTCACACTCGGACAAATTTGATACATTGTCAGTTTTGTTTTAAATTTGTTGAGGTGTTACAACTTCAAAGAATTGATCCAAAACATTGAGGAAATTGGAGTCCTCAATCGGAGATGATTGTAAGAAGGAATTCATTGCTGTCCTTTGAACTCTGTAATGTAGCCATTGACTGAATGAGAATTTTGTTTTCTTGCTGTACAAGCAGAATCCGATTGAGTTAGAATAGTATCAGTGCTGATCCAGGTCGGAATGAACCCAACATGATGAACTTAGCACTTCCACAATCATGGATAAAAATGAGATGCGTAGATAAAGAACTTATCATGTAATGTAAAAAAAATCTTTAATCTCCAGCTAACCCTTAATTAGCTGAGCAGAGTGCAAATTGCTTTAATCTGCTTAATACCTCTTATTTCTAACCTTGTACTCCTGGCACTGTTGTCAATGATCAACACAAATGCAAAGGAAATAGTTTGGAGACAAAACTTGAGTAATGCTCGATTCTGACACTATTTGAAATGTGTGTGTTGACTAACCATTTCTGTGTTACAGTTAGTGAGGTTCTGCAGCTGTGTGATGGTCTTCGAGATGATATCCTTCCTGAACTTGGAGTCCGCTTTGAGGACCATGAAGGTATGTGTTGAATCTGGTTAGCCTACAGACCGAATTAGAGAGACAGAGAAAAAAAAAACGAAGGTTTTTTGTGTTGAATCTAATATCAGCTGGGAACTGCATGTGTTACTTGTATTTATTGAACGTAAAATTGGGATTGGCTGCTAAGTAATATTCTTTGATGCAAGATTTTTTAACATTTTCCTTTCCCATGTTCAACCAGCTGGAAGAAGGGCGGGGCAATCTCCTGTTGTGCATTTGAATGGGTACACTGATTGTCTGATGGCTTACTTTGCAATTGCAGGGCTATGCACTGTGGTGAAACTAGTGGACAGAGAGACATTGCTGAGGGAGCGAGAAGAGAAGAAAAAGGTAAATTGCAAATCCGTAGGTAGCGAATTTCGGAGAGAATTAAGCCCACTATAGAACAAAACGTAATGAGAAAATTGCATGATTTCAGGCCAGTTTTCAGTTCTGAGCAGACAGTTCCTGGAGATATTAACAGCATAGTCAATGCTCCTTCACTAGGACCCTATCTTAATCTCCTGTTGCAATGTGTGGTGGTATAATTGGCAGACCATAGTAGCTTGTTATTTGGTTGGGTAGCATGATTTAATAAGAATCTTGCTCAAATTAAATATCCTCTATATAACCCATTCAATGCACCAAAAGGAATTTTTCAACAGTACGCACAGTAGAAGACCTGAATAATATATGCTCACAAGCTGGCCGTTTTTACTTTTTTTTGTGTAACACAAAGTAATTTATCACCAACATAAGTTCTCATAAGTGAGTAAAATTCTCCAGTTTGGGACAACCACTGTCAAAACCTAGATTAGATTAGTTTATTTTTCATATACACGTGAAGTGCAATGAAATTGTTTATTTGCATGAAGCTCACAGTGAACAGTATACATGGTTATGATAAATTCAATGATAAATATAACAGCAAGTGCAAAACACCAGAATGTTGCAAAGTGGTGTTTTTTTGTGTGACTGGACACACAGGTGCAGCATATCAGCAACTCTAGAAAGTTAAACATTTTTGATGTTTTCTGACCAAATGAAAGGTGTGTTTATTATTTGTGCACATAGATACCTTTTTGTGTAGAAAAAAAAGCACTAGTGCATACATTGTAGTGCAATCTGAAATAGTGCAAAAAATACAGAAAAAAAAGAAAGAGATAAAGAGTAGGCACAACTATTGTAAGATATATGATAGTAAACTGTCATAGGGGCTGGAGATTTTCTATGATTTTAAATCTAATTTTTTTTTTTAATGTTCTTAAACCTTAAAACTTGAAAAAAAGCTGGCCAGAGTTGACTGGAAAGAGATCCCAGCAGGAAAGACGGTGGAACAACAATGGCAGGCATTTCTGGGAATAATACAGAAGGTGCAGGATCAGTTCATTCCAAAGAGGAAGAAAGATTCTAAGGGGTGTAAGAGGCGATCGTGGCAGACAAGGGAAGTCAAGGACAGTATAAAAATAAAAGAGAAGTATAACATAGCAAAGATGAGCGGGAAGCCAGAGGATTGGGACTCTTTTAAAGAGCAACAGAAGATAATTAAAAAGGCAATACGGGGAGAAAAGATGAGGTACGAAGGTAAGCTAGCCAAGAATATAAAGGAGGATAGTAAAACCTTCTTTAGGTATGTGAAGAGGAAAAAAATAGTTATGACAAATGTGGGTCCCTTGAAGACAGAAGCAGGTGAATTTATAATGGGGAATAAGGAAATGGCAGACGAGTTGAACAGATACTTTGGATCTGTCTTCACTAAGGAAGACACAAACAATATCCCAGATGTACTAGTGGACAGAGGTCCTAGAGTGACGGAGGAACTGAAGGAAATTCACATTAGGTAGGAAATGGTGTTGGGTAGACTGAAGGCTGATAAATCCCCAGGGCCTGATGGTCTGCATCCCAGGGTACTTAAGGAAGTGGCTCTAGAAATTGTGGACGCATTGGTAATCATTTTCCAAAGTTCTATAGATTCAGGATCAGTTCCTGTGGATTGGAGGGTAGCAAATGTTATCCCACTTTTTAAGAAAGGAGGGAGAGAGAAAACGGGAAATTATAGACCAGTTAGCGTGACATCAGTGGTAGGAAAGATACTGGAGTCAATTATAACAGAAGAAATTGCGGAACATTTGGATAGCAGTAACTGGATTTACGAAGAGGAAATCATGCTTGACTAATCTTCTGGAATTTGTTGAGGAGGTAACTAGGAAAATGGACAAAGGAGAGCCAGTGGATGTAGTGTACCTGGACTTTCAGAAAGCCTTTGATATGGTCCCACATAGGAGATTAGTGGACAAAATTAAAGCACATGGTATTGGGGTAGGGTACTGACATGGATAGAAAATTGGTTGGCAGACAGGAAACAAAGACTAGGGATTAACGGGTCCCTCAGAATGACAGGCAGTGACTAGTGGGGTACCGCAAGGCTCGGTGCTGGGACCCGCAGCTATTTACAATATACATTAATGACTTAGATGAAGGGATTAAAGGTAACATTAGCAAATTTGCAGATGACACAAAGCTGGGTGGCAGTGTGAACTGTGAGGAGGATGCTATGAGGATGCAGGGTGACTTGGACAGTTTGTGTGAGTGGGCAGATGCATGGCAGATGCAGTTTAATGTAGATAAATGTGAGGTTATCCACTTTGGTGGTAAGAACAGAAAGGCAGATTATTATCTGAACGGTGTCAAGTTACGAAAAGGGGAAGTACAAAGAGATCTGGGTGTCGTTGTTCATCAGTCACTGAAAGTAAGCATGCAGGTATAGCAGGCAGTGAGTAAAGCTAATGGCATGTTGGCCTTCATAACAAGAGGAGTTGAGTATAGAAGCAAAGAAGTCCTTCTGCAGTTGTACAGGGCCCTAGTGAGACAACACCTGGAGTACTGTGTGCAGTTTTGGTCTCCAAATTTGAGGAAGGATATTCTTGCTTTTGAGGGAGTGCAGCATAGGTTCACTAGGTTAATTCCCGGAATGGCGGGACTGTCGTATGCTGAAAGACTGGAGAGACTGGGCTTGTATACACTGGAATTTAGAAGGATGAGAGGGGATCTTATTGAAACATATAAGATTATTAAGGGATTGGACACACTGGAGGCAGGAAACATGTTCCCAATGTTGGGGGAGTCCAGAACCAGGGGCCACAGTTTAAGAATAAGAGGTAGGCCATTTAGAACGGAGATAAGGAAAAAAAATTCTCTCAGAGAGTTGTAAATCTGTGGAATTCTCTGCCTCAGAAGGCAGTGGAGGCCAATTCTCTGGATGGTTTCAAGAGAGAGCTAGATAGAGCTCTTAATGATAAAGGAGTCAGGGGGTATGGGGAGAGAGCAGGAACGGGGTACTGATAGTGGATGATCAGCCATGATCACATTGAATGGCGATGCTGGCTCGAAGGGCCGAATGGCCTACTCCTGCATCTATTGTCTATTATCTTAGGAAGCAGTTATCATAGGAAGCAGTTTAGAGAAGGTTTAGACTGTTATACCTGTACTGCTCAGGCTGCCTTATGAGGAAAGATTGGAACGACCTCGGCTTGCATCTGCTGGAGTTCAGAAGTGTGAGATGTAACTTGACTGAAACATATAAGGTTCTGAGGGGACAGTGGGTTAAAAGTGGATAGGATGTTTTCTCTAGTGGGAGAATCTAGAAATAAGGTCATTGTTTTAAAATAAGGGGTCACCCACTTAAACAAATAAATATATTCTTTTCTGAGGTTTGAAGATTTATAGAGCTCCCTTCCTCAAAGTGTGGTAGAAAAATAGTCTTTGAATATTTTAAAATTGGAGTTCAACAGATTTTTTAATAAGCATAGGCATAAAGATTAACAGGGGTAGATGGAAACACAGAAATTGGATTACAGTAATGTCACCCATGAGTTTACTGCATGACACCAGGATCAAGGTGGTTTTGACTCCTGCTTCTAATGTGTTGTTCGATATGTTAATCTTTTAATATATGATTATTTATAAATATATGATCACTTTAAAATTATTTTTTAAATTTAGTTTTATCCGTCTTTAAATGTTTTCAATTATTTAAATCTATTTCAACAATTTTTAAGTGTCGCCAATTGTGCAAAAGACCACAACATGAAGACCTCAGATTTTGGTCGGGATATCTAGATTTGGGGATTGTGTGGTGTAAATGCAAGATGTGGGCTAAATTAAAGGTGATCAGGCCTGTTGTGTTTACCACAAATTGTAGCCTTTTAACTCTGCTATTTTTTTGGGGGCAGATTGAAGAAGCAAAAAACAGGAAGAAGGAAGAGGCGGCTCAGAAAAAAAGGGAACTTGAAGTAAGAATTTACAATGTGCTGCAGGGCACCATACCAAAACAGCTAGTTGGTTTAATGTAACTTGTCTTTGTGATGGACATAATGGGAAATAAAAAGAAACAACCAGTATATAGCAAGAATCTGATAGATCACTTACTAACCCCAAATCTTAGAAACATAGAAAATAGGTGCAGGAGAAGGCCATTCGGCCCTTTGAGCCAGCACCGCCATTCATTGCGATCATGGCTGATCATTCATAATCAGTAACCCGTGCCTGTCTTCTTCCCATATGGCTTGATTCCGCTAGCCCCAAGAGCTCTATCAAAATCTCTTTTAAATTCATCCTGTGGCAGAGAATTCCACAAATTCACAACTCTGGGTGAAAAAGCTTTTTCTCATCTTGGTTTTAAATGGCCGCCGTTTATTCTTAGACTGTGGCCCCTGGTTCTGGACTCCCACAATATTGGGAACATTTTTCCTGCAACTAGCTTGTCCAGTCCTTTTATAATTTTATATGTTTCTATAAGATCCCCTCTCCTTCTAAATTCCAGTGAATACAAGCCCAGTCTTTCCAATCTTTCCTCATATGACAGTCCCGCCATCCCGGCGATTAACCTCGCAAACTTACGCTGCACTCCCTCAATAGCAAGAATGTCCTTCCTCAAATTAGGAGACCAAAACTGCACACAATACTCCAGATGTGGTCTCACCATGGCCCTGTACAAGTGCAGAAGGATCTCTTTACTCCCATACTCAAATCCTCTCGTTATGAAGGCCAACATGCCATTAGCTTTCTTCACTGCCTGCTGTACCTGCATGTTTACTTTCAGTGACTGGTGTACAAGGACACCCAGGTCTCGTTGCACTTCCCTTTTTCCTAATCTGACACCATTGAGATAATAATCTGCCTCCTTGTTCTTGCCGCCAAAGTGGATAACCTCACTTTTATCTCTATTATACTGCATCTGCCCACTCACACGACCTGTCCAAGTCACCCTGCAACCTCCGAACATCCTCTTCACAGTTCACACTACCACTCAGCTTTGTGTCATCTGCAAATTTGCTAATGTTACTTTTAATTCCATCATCTAAAACATTAATATATATTGTAAATAGTTGCGGCCCCAGCACCGAGCCTTACGTCACTCCACTCACCACTGCCTGCCATTCTGCCAGGGATCCGTTTATTCCTACTCTTTGTTTCCTGTCTGCCAACCAATTCTCTATCCATGTCAATATCGTACCCATAATACCATGTGCTCTAATTTTGCCCACTAATCTCCTGTGTGGGACCCTATCAAAGGGTTTCTGAAAGTCCAGATACACTACATCCACAGGATCTCCTTCATCCATTTTACTTGTCACATCCTCAAAAAATTCCAGAAGATTGGTCAAGCAGGATTCCCCCTTCATAAATCCATGCTGACTTGGACCAATCTTTTTACTGATATCCAAATGCGCTGTTATTATTTCTTTAATAATTGACTCGAGCACCTTCCCCACCACCAATGTCAGGCTAACTGGTCTATAATTCTCCGTTTTCTCTCTCGCTCCTTTCTTGAAAAGTGAGATAACATTAACTATCCTCCAATCCACAGGAACTGATCCTGAATCTATAGAACATTGGAAAATGATCACTAATGCATCCATGATTTCTAGAGCCTTGCCTTGAGTAGGTGGCTCTAGAATTCTTGTATGTTTATATCTTCTTTTTATATCTAACTATAACTGCGGCCACAGTCAGCAAACTGAGACTTTTGCATTAAGACAGAATTGAATGTTGGATTCTCAGTGATCCTCTGGACTATTCATTTCCCAAACTTTTGTTTTAAACAGAGTCATAGGGTAATATAGCGTGGAAACAGGCCATTCGGATCACCAAGTTGGCACTAAACATTGCTGCCAATCATGTGCTAATCCCATTTTATTTGTCCCTCATTCTCATCAAACCTCCCCCAACCCATGCTGATTCCACCATTCGCCTACACACTCGGAGCAATCTATGATAATCAGTTAACCCACTAATTCACACCTCTTAATGATTAGGAGTAAACAGAAGGAAACCCACATGGACAGAGAGAACATGTTGACTCCACACTGACAGGACCAGAAATCAAGACCATCAGAGGAGCAGAATTGGGCCTTTCAGCTCTTGGAGTCTGCTCCACTGTTTGATCATGGCTTATCTATTTTTTCCTCTCAACCCCACTCTCCTGCTTTCTCCCTGTAACCTTTGATGCCCATTACCTTTACCTGTCCTCCCATACCCTATGATGTGATTCAAGATTAAACCCAGGTTGCTAAAGCTGTAAGGCAGCAGCTATACCAGAGAAGAATTAATTATTCTTGAACTGCATTGAATTACAATCTCACCACTGAGAGATTCCATGCTGGGCATCAAATACTGTCCAGAGGAACCACAGATTCTAATTTGGTGATCTTTCCTGAAGACAAATGTATGTTCGTGATGTTAAGTGTCAATCAGACTGAGGTTTTCAAATACTTACACAATCGTAGTTAATTTATTACATACACAATCATAGATCTGAAATCCTTCTGAAGCTTATTTGCCGTTTGCCTTCTTTGCCATTTGGCTTCCATCTGCAGTATCATCCACTGATCTGCTCCTTCTTTAAAACTTGTATTTAATTTTCTTTTTTAAGCCAGATCTAAGTTGGGAATTAGCAATGCTCATTAAAAGGTGAAGTCTGATTTGAATAATTTAGAATTCCATTCCTTGGAATATCATCAGAAGGGTCATATTTCTTTCATAACCATTTGACCCTTAAGTAAAAGAGTGACTCCAAATACCGATTGATAAAGTTCACTTGACTGAGAACTATGCTATCCATGTTATTTCAAATGCCAGTTTGTCATTATAATATATGCAGGGGAATTTGTAAGTACATAACTATAAATTCTCATGTACAATATTTAGGAGACAAACGTTGCCCACCCTTCTCTTCCATGAAGCAAATATAGTCTACAGTGCCCTCCATAATGTTTGGGACAAAGACCCATCATTTATTTATTTGCCTCTGTACTCCACAATTTGAGATTTGTAATAGAAAAAATCACATGTGGTTAAAGGGCACATTGTCAGATTTCAATAAAGCCCATTTTTATACATTTTGGTTTCACCATGTAGAAATTACAGCAGTGTTTATACATAGTCCCCCCATTTCAGGGCACCATAATGTTTGGGACACAGCAATGTCATGTAAATGAAAGTAGTCATGTTTAGTATTTTGGTGCATATCCTTTGCATGCAATGACTGCTTGAAGTCTGCGATTCATGGACATCACCAGTTGCTGGGTGTCTTATCTGGTGATGTTCTGCCAGGCCTGTATTGCAGCCATCCTTAGCTTATGCCTGTTTTGGGGGCTTGTCCCCTTCAATTTTTTCTCTTCAGCATATAAAAGGCATGCTCAATGGGGTTCAGATCAGGTGATTGACTTGGCCATTCAAGAATTGACCATTTTTAGCTTTGAAAAACTCGCTTTTGCAGTATGTTTGGGATCATTGTCTTGCTGCAGAATGAACTACCGGCCAATGAGTTTTGAGGCATTTGAACTTGAGCAGATAGGATGTGTCCATACACTTCAGAATTCATTATGCTACTACCATCAGCAGTTGTATCATCAACGAAGATAAGTAAGCCAGTACCTTCAGCAGCCATACATGCCCAGACCATAATACCCCCACCACCGTGTTTCACAGATGAGGTGGTATGCTTTGGATCTTGGGTAGTTTCTTCTCTCCTTCATACTTTGCTCTTGCCCTCATTCTGATATAAGTTAATATTTGTCTCATCTGTCCACAAGACCTTTTTCCAGAACTGTGGTTGCTCTTTTAAATACTTCTTGGCAAACTGTAACCCGGCCATCCTATTTATGCGGCTAACCAGTGGTCTGCATCTTGCAGTGTAGCCTCTGTATTTCTGTTCATGAAGTCTTCTGTGGACAGTGGTCAATGACAAATCCACTCCCGAAGAGTGTTTCTGATCTGTCGGACAGGTGTTTGGGGATTTTCTTGACTCCTGAAGTGTGTTTCTGATCTATTGGACAGGTGTTTGGGAATTTTTCTTTATTATTGAGAGAATTCTTCTGTTATCAGCTGTGGAGGTCTTCCTTGCAATTAGTAAGCTCACCATTTCTTCTTAATGATGTTCCAAACAGTTGATTTTGGTAAGCCAAAGGTTTGGCTGAGGTCTCTAACAGTTTTATTCTTGTTTCTCAGTCTCATAATGGCTCCTTGACTTTCATTGGCACAACTTTGGTCCTCATGTTGATAAACAGCAATAAAAGTTTCCAAAGGTAATGGATAGACTGGTGGAAACTCTAGGTGCTGAGAGCTTTCATACCTGCATTAAGGAAGCAATTAAACACACCTGAGCAAATACAAATGCCTGTGAAGCCATGTGTCCCAAACATTATGGTGCCCTGAAATGGGGGGGACTATGTATAAACCGCAGCTGTAATTTCTACATGGTGAAACCAAAATGTATAAAAATGCCCTTTAATAAAATCTGACAATGTGCACTTCAACCACATGTGATTTTGTTTTATTACAAATCTCAAATTGTGGAGTACAGAGGCAAATAAATAAATGATGGGTCTTTGTCCCAAACATTATGGAGGGCACTGTATATTTATCTCGAAAGCTGGAACTATATTTAGAACCATATGTATGTAATCTCTACAAAGCCTGACTAATTGCACTGTTTATGACACATTTTCATGTTGACAATCCAACTATATATACCTCTGTCTCTAAATCATAGAAACCTATGGTGCAAAATGTTGTATTGTGATAAACACTCTCTTATGCTGGCATTTCATTACGTACTGCCCTTCAACAAAAAAAAACACACGTCCAAATAAATCTACAGCTTCGTCTTAAATTACCTTAAATATTCCAATTTATAAACAAAATAACATCAAACCTCTAGCCCCGTTTTCTTTAACTGCCTATCTGAAAAAAATATCAAGTTTTTAATTCACTTAATTGTGTCTTGTGCTTAACCGAAACAGATTAAAACTACAAAAAAAAACATTTAAACTATCAGAAAATTGTCAATGCAGATTAAAACTTGAGGCAAATGCCCAAAGATCATTTATAGTAAATGTTAACTGTGAATTGTGATGTGTTGGGACAAATGTATGATTTGAATGGATGAACAAAGATGAATAGAATGGATTTCCTCAACAGTTAGTGTTTAAATAATTTTATATTTCCAGAGGGGAATTACCGAAAATTTCTGAAATTGAAACCATATGGGTTTTGATACAGAATTAACTCTTAGTTACAGTGATTTATTTTTGAAAGAATATTCAAGAGTATGCCTTAAGTAGCCTCTACAAGATAAGGAGTTGACTTGTTCATGTGAACATGCAAAGTCTTATTATCATAGCAGAAAGTCTTGGACTGCAGTGATTCAGAGTTGAAACCTAAAATTTACAAGTACTCAGTGCTGCTGCAGGCAAAATGTAGGGAGTAGAGGCTGGAATGACAGTAACACAAGACCTTCCTTCTGCATCCCGAGGATGCCTTCATTACACCAGTATTTGCAAGTGGTAGATGGTGACCACAGTTCTGGGAGAGGAGCACATTTTTGTTAGCCAAACTGCACTATGTATTTTCCATCCTTCACCAGACCAGAAGATTAAAATTAAGTAATATTGGAAACACTAAACCTTTATGCAGGAACTGGTGAAATCCAGCATATTCTAAGGTTAACGGATATCAAGTGTGGAGGATGAAATGGTGGTTGTGAAGCAGTGCACTTGTACAAAGCAACAGAACACTTAAATCTGACTCTGCCAAACCAAACAATTAGATTTGCTTAAAAGTGAAGGGGTTTAGTGACTAACATGCTATTTATCTCCTTCAAGGCAGTGAAACTAGCAAAGATGAAAATTCCACCCAGCGAGATGTTCCGATTAGAAAAAGAAAAGTATTCCAAGTTTGATGAAAATGTAAGTATTACAAGACAGGCTTACCTATTGCCTTGGTTAGAGACAGCTTCTTATTAAGGCATATAGATCGCAAAGACCCAAATTTAGTCTCTGCTGATCTCAATCATAAGAGTCATTAGAAATGCTATGTTTAATTTTAAACATCCATCAGGTATGTGAAAAGTCCTCATCTTTCTACAGGAGCCTTTGACGGAAAATGAACGTAAAAATTGAACTGAGAACATTATCAAAGATAACTGTAATGCCTTATTTTACTAAATGTTGTTAACATCAGGCCTTATTCCAATTTAATCAGGCAACTAAATCTCAATGCAATTGAAACTGAACGAAGTGGAGAGATTTATTGGGAGACCAATATTCATTTTTATGTTAATCATTCTAATGATTCTATAAATGTCGATTGTCTCCAGTTCCTCTCACAGAATTTGTGAGAACATTTTTTTTTTTTTGCAATTCACATTTCTTGACACATGCACTGACATAGCTTTGTGATGCAAAATATCACGATATGGTCTGCTTGCTGAGAATGTGGACATTCAGAATATCCCCATAATGTGGAAGTCACCTGTAAATTTCTTCGGGTAATAATTTAAAGATAAATGTCGGCCAGTAAACCTCGGCAGTTCTTCAAAGGAGTGCTGTGGGGTATTTTGCATTCACTTGGAAACACAGACGTGCCCTTTATCTTAACATTGATAAGAAATCTGCCCATCTGTGACTTGGTGAGTGTACCTGGGTACCTCCCTGGAGTATTGACAAAGATTTTGAACTGTATTATCTGGAGTGGGACTTGAGCCCAAAGCCTCCTGTCTCAGCACCAAGATTGCTGTAAATGAGCCACAGCTAATACAGATACTTTCATAATCCAATCTCTCCATATTCCTGTGAACTGCAGCTTTCATTTGGTACAGAAATAGCCAGTCTCATTTGAAGAAACAGTAGCAGCTGATGAAATTTGATTTTGTGTACAATACCAGACACACAAAGTCATAGTTTGAACCTTTGTGATTGCATTCAATAATCCTTGCAGGATATGCATGTGGTTTTCAAGTGAAAACACTCAGCCTTTCTACCCTTTAGGATATTAGATATGTACTCTTCTTTGACACCAACTTAAATTACTTTTCATTGTTGGTTTCAAGAACTGCACAGATAACTTACCTTCAATGTTTATGAGATAAAATATTGGCCAATGCGAGGAATTTGTAATGTTGGTCACTCAACCAGGATGCAGAATGTATGAGAGATACGGCTTTATCATTTATATAATTTGAATACCGGCAGCGCTGGTGAACCCAGTTTTGACTGACTACTCCTTAATTGGGGGAAAGTTAAGCCACATTTCAAAATGCAACTACAAAACTGCTTGAAATCAGATAATACAGATGGGTGATTTGGACTGCTTGGTTCAACTACTTAGTGATAACAGCATATTCTTTGTCATGATACAGTGCGGAAACTGTAAAACTCCTATAAAGAATTTGGATGGTTGTTTAGAGCGAATGATAATTATTTGTATGTTATTACAAATTTCGCCTCTCCCAGGAGATCACACGGTTCTTTTGGGTGGGAAGAAGGGGATAGTGGGAGGGGGGTTGGGGTAGGATCAGCCATGATCGTATTGAATGGCGTAGCGGGCTCGAGGGGCCGGTTGGCCTACTCCTGCTCCTATTTTCTTGTGTTCTTGTGTATTACAATGGATAAGTTTGATTGCCTGCTTTTTTTCCCATTGACTGCTCTCTTATGCAAGTACTTAAAGTTAGTTTTGTTTCTTTTCATCAAGGGATTTCCAACTCATGATACTGAGGGTAAGGAACTCAGTAAAGGACAGTCCAAAAAACTTAGGAAACTTTATGAAACACAGGAGAAGTTGTACAACGAATATGTGCAGACACTGCAGAATGGCAGTACCAGCTAAACACATAACCAGGATTGTGTTTCCAAGGGGCAAAAAAACACAAGAATGGCGGGAATTAATAAATAAAAGAGACTTTGTTTACCCTTGGCGATAGGAGGTGCCATGACGAATCGACTGATGGATGCAAATAAAACTGAGGTTCTGAACAGTTAACTTTGCTCTTGTTCAATGAAGAATTAAATGAGAATGATGAGAGACTGAATGGCATAGTGTGTTAGGCATTTGCTGTTTATATTAAGGACTGGCTCTTAATCCATTCTGGGTTGATTTAACAATTATTTTTTTGGGACATACCAAGTGCTGTTTAATTCAGTCCCTAATAGGAGGTTCTTGTTAAACAGTAATTGGTAAGCATCATTCAAGCCAAAGACTGGCTGGTATGGAAAATAAACTGTGTTTGGGGTGCCCCCAGAGGTTGGTTCTAAACAGAGGGATCAGTGATGCATCTCACCAAGCTGCAAATAACATAATAAATAAGATAATGTCGCTGAAAAGCTAAGTAATTTTGAGCAATATCATTCAACATGACCAGTATAAAGTCCACAAAAGTTACAGAGGGTTGATCATTAAATAAAGCATTTTGAGGAGAAGAACATATTAATTGCTTGATATATTTACTCTCCCCTCTTAATAAATGAGATAATTCAATTTCCGTCCACAATTGTGTACTTTGTGGTTTTAATTACTGCTCCTTTGATTAATAATTTAATATTTAGGGGTAGATATAATTTGTTTGAAAAGCTGCTGTTTCAAAATTATACATTTTCATGTTAGTCTGCTTTGAGAATGGAAGACCAACATGGACCTACATTACAAAATGCTATTTGATCAAGCTTCCCTTGATTTTGAGGCAGACTCGTGCCTCAAAAGACAAAAGAAGTCCCCATTTTCTGAGGCTGTACTCTGTACCCGGACTTGTGCTCACAGATGGTGCTCGCCCAACAGTAGGCTATTTTCACTGGAATATTTGTAGGATTTCTGTTACTTTTGCATTGGGTTTGGGTGTCCATCACGGCTCTTAGTTGGGGAGTAGCTGTCTCATTCCTACAGTTTATAGTCTTCCTCAGAATGAAGTAGATATACCTAAACTGTCATACCTTAGCAGCTGGGGCAATACAATGTCAGATTTTAAAAGATGTGTTTATACTTAACCTTCACAAATCTTTCTTAAATGCAGTTTTTAACTTCTGTATAATGTATCTGCAAATGTGCGGGAAATGCAATGAAAAAATAGTGCAAACAGTATTTTTTTTTAATGGAGACACACGGAACTGCAGATGCTGGTTTACAAAAGCAAAAGTGCTGGAGTAATTCAATGAGTCAGTCAGCAGAGTTCTCTAGCGATGCTGCCTGACCTGCTGAGTTACTTCAGCAGTTTGTGACATTTTTTATGATTTAAAAAAGTTGCCATTGATATATTTTTGAGATAGGATGGAGTCATCCAGAGTTAAATTAAACTGATAATGGTTGTTTAATCATCTATGTCATACTGCTTCTATCTCCATGGACTGAACAAGAAGAATACAGCCACACTCTCCCTTTCTTGTCTTAATCACAATGTATGGATTTGGGGGAATCAGACAAAGTTGAATGCAGCTTTCTGAATCACTAGTATCCTGATTTGGAGAGTCTTGCACATTCTTTATGTAATAAAATCTTTTCAGCTATAAAAGCTGTTTTCTCATCGCAGTCTGCTAAAATACCAATCAAGGGTTGAACTACAGGTGTCTGCTCACATTCACTGGCTCATCGAATTGACCATTATTCAAATACAAACCTTGAGCTAGAACATGAGATGAATCATTGCAACAAAATTATTTCTCACCCCCAATGTCCATAGATTCGCGCTTTCCTAGGTACATGGAAACAAATTATAGTGTAAATTTTCCCTAAATGAGATGTACTTACTTGGCCCAAACCAGCATCACACAATAAATTTTATCTACAATCTCAGTACAGATATCACACCGGGTGTTACTTTTGTTTATTAAGCTTGCAACTACAGAGCATTTCATTGTCTCCATGCTAAAGCTTTGAAACATTAAAAGTTAGCTGCTGGTGATAACCAGAAAATTATCATGAATTAGCATTGGTATATTTCATTTAATTCAACCATGAATGCAAAAGTGAGCATTTTTATATGTAGTTTCTGACCCATTTCTGAAATTGGACACAGATGATTACTTAAATCTGTTGCTTATCCTATGAGCCTTGTTGTGCAGAACTGATGTTCCAAAGCATCAGATTAATAGCTTAGAAACCAGAGATACCCCTGCCACCATGGGAGGTTGGAAAATGTTCACAATGCCATGATTATAGAGGTTTGCAATAAGTGCAGGTTCAAACGACAATCAAATGCATAATATAGCATTCTCACTGCAGAATGGAGTAACAATCTGGTGTTCTTGGCATTTCAGTGGAGTTGTTTGGTTGAAGATAGTGTTTATCCATTCCCTCCAGCACTTCTGTGGACATTCAAGTGTAGAGTCTTTGATTAAAAATATTATCTGGTGGACATTTGAGGCATCTGGTAGCCGCGCAAAGAGTTGCAATAGTTTAAGGCTGTCTTTGAAATGTTCTTAATAATAAACTGAATTATGATACGATTTATTTCAGCTATCCCTCAAATTGCAAGCTTCTTCCACAAACCTCTTCTATAGAAAAGCATTTTCTAAAATCTAAATGTATGACTTATAGCAAATATTAATTAAATAATTCCTATGAGGGTTGCTCTGATGGTAAGGAATGATATTCATTCCCTTGCAAGGGGTGACATAGAATCAGGAGATGTTGAATCAGTATGGATAGAAATGAGAAATTGTACGGGTAAAAAGACCCTAATGGGAGTTATCTATAGGCCCCCAAACAGTAGCCTCGACATAGGGTGCAAGTTGAATCAGGAGATAAAATTGGCGTGTCAAAAATGTAATGCTACGGTGGTTATGGGAGATTTCAACATGCTGGTAGACTGGGAAAATCAGGTTGGAAATGGACCCCAGGAAAGAGAGTTTGTAGAGTGCCTTCGAGATGGATTCTTAGAACAACTTGTACTGAAGCCTACCAGGGAGAAGGCAATTCTGGATTTAGTGTTTGTGTAATGATCCTGATCTGATAAGAGGACTAGAGGTAAAAGAGCCATTAGGAGGCAGTGATCACAACATGATAAGTTTTACTCTGCAAATGGAAAGGCAGAAGGGAAAATTGGAAGTGTCAGTATTACAGTATAGCAAAGGGGATTACAGAGGCATGAGCTGGCCAAAATTGACTGGAAGGAGGCCCTAGCAGGGAAGACGGTAGAACAGCAATGGCAGGTATTCCTGGGAATAATGCAGAGGTTGCAGGATCAATTTATTCCAAAGAGGTGGAAAGACTCTAAGGGGAGTAAGAGACACCTGTGGCTGACAAGCGAAGTCAGGGACAGCATAAAAATTAAGGAGAGGAAGTATAACATAGCAAAGAAGAGTGGGAAGACAGAGGATTGGGACTCTTTTAAAGAGCAACAAAAGTTAACTAAAAAGGCAATACGGGGAGAAAAGATGAGGTACGAGGGTAAACTAGCCAATAATATAAAGGAGGATAGCAAAAGTTTTTTTAGGTACGTGAAGAGGAAAAAAATAGTCAAGGCAAATGTGGGTCCCTTGAAGACAGAAGCAGGGGATTTATTATGGGGAACAAAGAAATGGCAGACGAGTTAAACCGTTACTTTGGATCTGTCTTCACTGAGGAAGATACACACAATCTCCCAAATGTTCTAGGGGCCGGAGAACCTAGGGTGATGGAGGAACTGAAGGAAATCCACATTAGGCAGGAAATGGTTTTGGGTAGACTGATGGGACTGAAGGCTGATAAATCCCCAGGGCCTGATGGTCTGCATCCCAGGGTACTTAAGGAGGTGGCTCTAGAAATAGTGGAAGCATTGGAGATCATTTTTCAATGTTCTATAGATTCAGGATCAGTTCCTGTGGATTGGAGGATAGCAAATGTTATCCCACTTTTTAAGAAAGGAGGGAGAGAGAAAACGGGTAATTATAGACCAGTTAGTCTGACATCAGTGGTGGGGAAGATGCTGGAGTCAATTATAAAAGACGAAATTGCTGAGCATTTGGATAGCAGTAACAGGATCATTCCGAGTCAGCATGGATTTACGAAGGGGAAATCATGCTTGACGAATCTACTGGAATTTTTTGAGGATGTAACTAGGAAAATTGACAGGGGAGAGTCAGTGGATGTGGTGTACCTCGACTTTCAGAAAGCCTTCGACAAGGTCCCACATAGGAGATTAGTGGGCAAAATTAGGGCACATGGTATTGGGGGTAGGGTACTGACATGGATAGAAAATTGGTTGACAGACAGAAAGCAAAGAGTGGGGATAAATGGGTCCCTTTCGGAATGGCAGGCAGTGACCAGTGGGGTACCGCAAGGTTCGGTGCTGGGACCCCAGCTATTTACGATATACATTAATGACTTGGACGAAGGGATTAAAAGTACCATTAGCAAATTTGCAGATGATACTAAGCTGGGGGGTAGTGTGAATTGTGAGGAAGATGCAATAAGGCTGCAGGGTGACTTGGACAGGTTGTGTGAGTGGGCGGATACATGGCAGATGCAGTTTAATGTAGATAAGTGTGAGGTTATTCACTTTGGAAGTAAGAATAGAAAGGCAGATTATTATCTGAATGGTGTCAAGTTAGGAGGAGGGGGAGTTCAACGAGATCTGGGTGTCCTAGTGCATCAGTCAATGAAAGGAAGCATGCAGGTACAGCAGGCAGTGAAGAAAGCCAATGGAATGTTGGCCTTCATAACAAGAGGAGTTGAGTATAGGAGCAAAGAGGTCCTTCTACAGTTGTACCGGGCCCTGGTGAGACCGCACCTGGAGTACTGTGTGCAGTTTTGGTCTCCAAATTTGAGGAAGGATATTCTTGCTATGGAGGGCATGCAGCATAGGTTCACTAGGTTAATTCCCGGAATGGCGGGACTGTCGTATGTTGAAAGGCTGGAGCGATTGGGCTTGTATACACTGGAATTTAGAAGGATGAGGGGGGATCTTATTGAAACATATAAGATAATTAGGGGATTGGACACATTAGAGGCAGGAAACATGTTCCCAATGTTGGGGGAGTCCAGAACAAGGGGCCACAGTTTAAGAATAAGGGGTAGGCCATTTAGAACGGAGATGAGGAAGAACTTTTTCAGTCAGAGAGTGGTGAAGGTGTGGAATTCTCTGCCTCAGAAGGCAGTGGAGGCCAGTTCGTTGGATGCTTTCAAGAGAGAGCTGGATAGAGCTCTTAAAGATAGCGGAGTGAGGGGGTATGGGGAGAAGGCAGGAACGGGGTACTGATTGAGAGTGATCAGCCATGATCGCATTGAATGGCGGTGCTGGCTCGAAGGGCTGAATGGCCTACTCCTGCACCTATTGTCTATTGTTAATTTGTACCAGAACATCCCACAAAATGTGACGGCAAAATACTATTTCTGAATACTTGGAAAATATATGAAATATATTGTGTTTTCATTATTGCTTAGATTTTCTAGAGAAATATGGGTATTTTTGTTCTTCTGTCCTTTCCAATCCTAGCATTTGAAGATGCCCCAGGGGCTCTATTTCTCCTGTTGAGCTTTTAACAAAGTTGGAGAAGTTGTTTTGACCTCATTTCCAGCTTCAAGATTTGGGGCAAATCTGTGAATGCTGATTCTACATTGGAGTGATTCAGCATCTTGGGATGTTCACTTATCCCACAGGGAATAGTCATTGAAATGTCAGACCTGCTCAATCTTGATAGCAAAACCAGCCCATGTAGACAGCACGAAAGCAAAAGTCCTGAACGTTTTGAAAAGTTCTCTTCAGCAATTGCTGATTGTACTCTAATATTGTGGTCCCTATAGAGTCAGCAGCAAAGGTGTTTAATTGTCATGTGTACCGACAATAGAACAATAAGATTCTTACTTGCTGCAGCTTAACAGGCCTGTAAATGCAATAACACATAATATAAACAGATGTACAATAAATTAATAACTAATTCTGTAATCATAATAGTGCAGAAAATGAAGTCCGTAGTGCAACCAAAGACAAAGTCCATTAAGATCATAGTTGCTGAGGTTAACCTTGTGCAGTTTTCAAGAGCCTGCTGGTTGTGAGGAATAAGCTATTTGTCACTGTTTACAGGCTCTTGTACCACCTTCCCAATGATAGGAGCGAAATTAAACATTAGACCCTAAAAGTCATCTGGCCATTTCTCTCCATAGATGCTGTCCGCCCTGCTGAGTTCCCCCAGCAGCTCTTGAATTATTTGCCGCAGATGCATCTGCATTCTCTTGTGCCTCAGCAGAAATTAGTCAAATGCTCTCAGTTGTATTACATAATGCAGGGGAGTGATGTAACTGGTCATCAAAATATTTATGTGGAATTTACAACCAAGCCCTGATCTGCACTGGGCATTGCATGCCAGCTCAGAGCCAGCATTCAGGACCAAATCCATGGTCCAGACAAGTGCAAGTCTAATGATTGACGAGGAGGGGAGGGTGCACAGAGACTTGCCAGAATATTTGAGCATATATTTCCCCACATCAGTGTCTAGTTTAATGTCGACCTCAGAGTTACATCAAGTGCCAAAAGGAGAAAGAGATATGAGGAGGTAAGGCAATTTACATTTTATTAGTCAATCTGCTTCAATTACTTCTCCCCTTCAGACACGTACAAGTTCATCATTATAGCATTTGCAATGTTGTGCACTCTTAAGGACTCAGTTATTGATGGAAAAATCAGTTACATGTGCGTAAATTGACTGACTTATTTCAAATTTTGCAGTCCAAGAATCTGTCCAAGTTTATTGTATGTTGTTTCCCAGAAGGATAAATCTTTTATAATTGTTTATTTTAATTCTGACATTCACAGCCCAGTGCACCTAGTTTCCCATGAGATTCTTTTATTTTATCCCATTGGGTGTAGTTTCTCGAAGGTTGGCAGCCTTCCATTATCTCTCCAGCCGAAAGAATGAGCAATGACAGACAAGAAAATTAAAAACTACTGGGAATCTGACATGAAAACTAAATTCTAAAAATACACAGCAGGTCAGATAACATCTGTGGAGAGAGAGAGAGAGAGAGAGTTAATGTTTTGGGTAAATGGTAAATGACCTTTATCAAAACCAGGAAAAGTTTGAGATGAGTTGTTAAGTAAGGATGCAGGAAGGGAGAATGGAAGGACTGGTGGGGCATGAATCAGGAGAGATTAAATAACAATTGTGATGAAGCTTGGTGAAAATGGTGGCAAAGATATGAGGAAATTAAACACAGGTTTGGAGAAGTGCAAATAAAAGAAACCATTAAAAATATGAAATTACTAAAAGAAAACAGTTGGAATTATGAAATGCAAAGGCTGAAATTTTTAAGTATTTGAAGACGGCGTCAAGTCCATAGGATGTTAAATACCTTGTTGGAAGGTGAGGTGTTGGAACAGTGTGGGAGGCCATGGGCAGAGTGGTAATGGATTGGAAAATAAAAATGACAGGTATGGTAAGCTTAGGTTATACTTATAGATTCAGCAACGTTGTTCTGCAAAGTGATCACCCAATCTGAGTTTGGCTTTCCTGCATTGTGACCACCTAAAGTAGTATATTAAACTGGGAGTAGTAAAAAATATAACTGCTTCAACATTATATATTTGGGGCCCTGGACAGTGGTGAGGGAGAAGGTAAAAGAGCAAGTCTTGCATCTCATGCCAGACTACAGCAGGGTGCCCGAAGAAGGAGTGAGGGTATTGATGAAGGTGGTAGACTAAACCAGAGAGCTTTGGAGGGGAAAGTCCTTCAGAATGCAGGAAGGGGAGAAGATACGACTGGTGGTGATACAATAAACCTATACACACATGGTGTATAAAATCATGAGAGGAATAGATCAGGTAGATGTACAGTCTCTGGCCCAGAGAAGGCAAATTGATGACCAGAGGACATAGGTTTAAGATGAAAGGGAAAAGATTTAATAGGAATCTGAGAGGTAACTTTTTCACACAAAGGGTGGTCGGTGTATGAAACAAGCTGCCAGAGGAGGTAGTTGAGGCAGGGGCTATCCTGACATTTAAGAAACATACAGGTATATGGATAGGTTTGGTGGGATATGGATCAAACGCAGGCAGGTGGGACTAGTGTAGCTGGGTCATGTTGGCCTGTGTGGGCAAGTTGAGCTGAAGGGCCTGTTTCCACACTATATCCCTCTATGAATTCAGAGATGTTGGAAATGTAAGGAGGGCTCTAGGGGCTGGTGGAATCAAGGGATATGGGGAGAAGGCAGGCACAGGTTACTGATTGTGGATGATCAGCCATGATCACAATGAATGGCAGTGCTGACTCGAAGGGCCAAATGGCCTCCTGCACCTATTTTCAATGTTAACATGCAAGCTAGTGGTGCAGGTGATTGGAAAAGAGGAAGTAATTTAAACATTTGGGTGACAACTGGAGCTCAGTGAGAAGCAGACTAGTGCACGAGTCAAAATCAGCAGTTACTGATGCTTATTTCAGATATCCAGCCACTCGTTTTTTTTTGCTTCTTGGACTAGGTCTAGGATACTTCCATTGATAGACTTTGAGGGGCAGAGTCCGGGAGGCCACCACAATCAATGGAAGGGATATAAATACTGGGTGGGGTGGGGAGTACACAAGTGGCAAGGATTTCCTTTAAAGGTGCGAATACGGCTGAGTTTGACAGTTCAATGCATAGACACAGAGAATGTATGAAGAGCTTTTGCACAGCTTTTGTATTGTATAATACTTTGAATAAAGTTTATTTTTGAAATTAAAATACTTCCTTCTAGATCAAGCAAGTTCACTTTCCATCTTTATTAATAATTTTATTTTCAAGTCAAGTCAAGTTTATTTGTCACATACACGATGTGCAGTGAAATGAAAGTGACATTGCCTGCGGATTGTGCAAAAAAAGTTACAATTACAGCATATAAATTAAAATTAATGCAGAAAAGAAAATTTAGTGCCTGGAATTATAATAGTTAACAGTCCTGATGGCCTATCGGAAGAAACTGTCTCATCCTCTCCGTTTTCACGGCATGACAGCTGTGTTATGGTGACACTTCCCTAAAAGACCCCTCAAGAAGGTTATCAACTAACTTCTCATTGCACGAAATTCGAAAGTGCAGAAATTCCAGAGATGCACGGGGGAAAGGATGGATCAAAGTCTAATGGAAACATTTACATTTACATTTTGTGCAGAGTATTTCAAATCCCCAGGAGATCCAAAAGCCTTTACAGCGAATAACGTACTTTCAACTGTAACCATAGTGGAATTCAGGCAAGGCAGCGGTTAAACTGTGAAGAACAATTCCATGGACAGAAATGTAACAATGACCACATGATCTGATCTTACTGAAGTTGACTGGATAATAAATATTAGTCAAAGAGCGCCATTCACTCACTTCTCCGCCAATTTGTTGGAACTGTATTGTGAGCGCTTTGCACAACGACCTGTCCTTTTACATTGTACATTTCCTTAACACCGTCTGCTTTGATCTGTCGTATTCACACCTTACCTTCCATATCTCTAGACCCTCACCCCCTGACTCAGTCTTGAGAAGGGTCTCGCCCCGAAACGTCACCCATTCCTTCTCTCCAGAGATGCTGCCTGCCCCGCTGAGTTACTCCAGCATTTTGTGTCCTTTTAAGAGTTTCTGTCAATCAGTCTCTCAAAGAAAAATCCCTTTAAGATCCCCAACCCCCTCCCCCCACCATCCCCTCTCAACACCGAGCCCAATGGCTGTTTCTGATTGGCTGGCGGGACGTAGTCTGATGTCAGCGCGCGCGCCGAAATGGGCGGAGGCCAATGGGATGCGGTCTCTTTGGTGTCCGCCATTAACGCGCGGAGGTGACTGAGAGGCGGCGGGTAACGACAGTGGCGGAGAGGAGAGGAGGTGAGGCGGGGAGTGGCAGGCCCGGTGGGGCGAGTAGGCGCCGGGAGTGGTGGAGGGGGGAGTGTGTGTGTTCGTGTTCAGTCGGGACTGGCGGGCGGCTTGAGCTGGTGTAGCGGGGCCTGGGCTTCGGGCTTCCTCTGCAGCTGCTCGCAGCACGTTGCGGGCTGCGCTAAACTGCGGGCCACGCGATGTCAACCCGACCGCTGGTTGGAAGCCAGGCAGCAGCATGAGGCCAGAAAGCCTTTAAACCCTTGGGTCTAGCCTCTGAAGGCATAGCAACCGAAAGAGTTTTATTTCACTCCAATCAATAGTTTCTCGCTCTATAGTTTGAACTTTCAAAAACGGTGTCAAATAAGTTCCAGACTTATTCAGTGATTTTGAAAAACGAACCGTTTTGCTTCATGTCAATTTTGTTAAACTTGCATCAACGACTGAATGTTCAACTCTGTTTTGAGTTGCAATGAGGTACTTTTGTCAGCTTTGAAATTTCCTGCTATAAATGATCCTCAAATGATATTACACTGGAAGTAGTCCTTGGCCTTTCTAAATAAAAACGTGGGTAATGTTTGAGAACGGATGCTGTCTAAGATTTGTCCCCATGGTGGAATATATTTTAAATATTCTACTAGTAAATAATCAAGGGGCTTTAGGGAGGGGGAATTAAACAATCTCTATCACCAGAAAAGTACAAGATAACGAATGGGAATAAAGGATGGTGTGTTCTTGACTCGATGCCATTCATTTTGGAGTCGAAAAGGAGATGATTGCATAGATGGAAGACAAGTTGGTTATAATCACCAGAGTTCCCTGGATTCTGGAAAGGTTGTAAAAGACGGGGGAAATTAAGCAGGAAACTAAGGCCAATTAGTCTGTCATCTCAAAAACGATGGTATCACAAAAAGCTGGAGTGACTCAGCGGGTCAGGCAGCATCTCAGGAGAGAAGGAATGGTGACGTTTCAGGTCGAGACCCTTCTTCAGTCTGAGATGCTGCCTGACCCGCTGAGTTACTCCAGCTTTTTGTGATACCTTCGATTTGTACCAACATCTGCAGTTATCTTCCTACTCAATAATGATGGAATCATTATCTAGAAAGTAATAATAGAACTTTAAAAAAACCCAATCAAGTAGAGTCAGCATGAATTTCAGAATCTAATGAAATCTAGCACTCTATCATTAAAATTCCACACGTTGATAGAATTAAAAATGAAACTCAGTTAAGCCATCTCAAAAATCGTTTTACTTATATTTACCTCAAGGCCTGTGTTTGACTTTTATGCTGGAGTTTTTGTTTTGTAGGTGTAACAAATGGACCCAGTAAACGTGTATTTGAATTCACAATGCACTCAATGAGGTGGCACTTAGAAGGTAACTGTATAGGAGGAATGTGTAAGAAAGAACTGCAGATGCTGGTTTAAATCAAAAGTAGACACAAAACGCTGGAATAACTCAGCGGGACAGGCAGCATCTCTGGAGAGAAGGAATGGGTGAAGAAGGGTCTCGACCCAAAACGTCACCCATTCCTTCTCTCCTGAGATGCTGCCTGTCTCGCTGAATTACTCCAGCACTTTGTGTCTACCTTTGTATACAAGGAATAACCTATTAGAAAGGATAGGGGAGTGACTAGGCAAACACAAATTTAGAATAAATGGCGATCATTTTTGGATAAGCAGTAAATAGTGTGTGCCACATGAATCATTGCTGGGGCAGTGAATATTTGAAATATTCACTGATGACGAGGACCATGGATCTGAGAGTACAATGGAGATATTTGATGATACCAAAATGGGTAGATGAACAAATTCTGAGGAGAATGCAGCTGCAAAGGATAAAGATGGTTAAATGAGTGGGCAAGAAGTTATAAGATGCCGTAAAGTACAAGAAATCATGAGGCTATCCAGGAGACACGAGACTGCACATGCTTTAAAGGTTGTCCACTTTTAGAAGGAAGTAAGAAATTAGCTAAACAGAGTGAATTGAGAAACTGTTGCCATACAAAGGAATCTGAGGAATCTCATATTTGAAACATAGGAAAAACCCTGCAAGTACATGCAAGTAATTTGGCAAGCTAATAAAATGCTGCCCTTCATTGCAAGCTGTGAAGAATATGCATGGAGAGAGGTTTTGAAGCAGTTTTACAGGTGGTGAGATCGTGCATGGAATTCTGCCTCCTATTTTGGTCTTCATATGTAAGAGTGCCTGCACAGCAGTCTTTTCTGAGAAGGTTCATGAAATTCATTTATGGGTTGAAGGAATTGACATATTAAGAAAATTACAATATTTAGGATTGAGGTAATCTCAGTGAGACATTGCTGAGGGGTCAATCCACAAACGATGTTTCCTATGAATGGTGTGCCTAAAAAAGGGAGAATGATAATGATAAAGGAGGGATATCCCAATTTAGATGGAGATGGGGTGAAATTTTTTCTGATGGTCATTTATCTTTAGAATTCTTCACCCCAGAGAGATTTGGTGATATTGTCATTGGATCTTTCGTTCTTAAGAGTGGGAATTTCCAAACCAGGCCGTGATGCAACCAATGTGCATAACTCCGTACACATGCGGAAATTTGATTGAGTATTCGGCGACATGCTGAATAATCTCAAACCTCTGAGGAAGTACAAGCGTTGGTGAGATTTCAATAGACAATAGGTGCAGGAGTAGGCCATTCGGCCCTATGATTGCATCAATTTGCTGGGCCAAGGAACAGATCATCAGAGATGTGTAACCTCAGGAACTTCAAGCTGTTGACTCTCCACCACTGTCCTGCTAATAAAGACAGGTGAATTGTCCCTCGACTTTCCCTTCCTGAATTCAACAATATTTTACTTGGTATTGATAACATTGAGAGCAAGATTGTTGATCTGGCACCATTTAACACGGATTATATATCGCCCTCTACTCGGATTCACCATTACCAGTTATTCATCGATGATGATATTGTTGGCAAATTTAAAGATGGCTTTGGAGCTGCATCTGGCTATACAGTTATGGGTATAGGAAGACTAAAACGGGGGACTGAGCACACACCCTGATGTGCCCCATGTGCTGATGCTCAGACAGAGGAAAGTGTTGTTGCCCATCCGTACTGATTGAGGTTTGCCAATGAGGAAGTCAAGGATCTGTTTGCATAGGGTGGAACAGAAAAAGTTTGATGGAGTTTGGAAGGGTTGATTGTGTTGAACAGTGAGCTGTAGTCAATAAACAGCAGCCTGACTTGTGTATTCCTGTTGTCCAGGTGGTCCTGCACAAAGTGGAGAGCCTGCAAGATAGCATCTGCTGTCAACCTGTTGTGGCAGTGGGCGAATTGAAATATGCCTAGGTCATTTACTGAGGCAGGATTTCATTTGTGTTGTAACCAACCTCTCGAAGCACTTCATTGTAATGGATGTGAGTGCCACCAGTTGGTAATTATTGAGGCATCTCACTTTGTTCAATGTCAGGTATTTTAAAGCAGGTGTGAACCATGGACCATAATAACAAGAGTTGAACGTTTTCCTTGACCAGTTCTGCACAATCCTGTTCGCTTGAGCTGTACTATTCACCTGCTATCTCAATGCAGGAAGAAGGCACACAGCTGGATGGTCTAGTTTTCCAATGTATCGGTGAGGGATGGATTTATAGGTATCTCTGATGGTGGAGTGGCTGTGGTGGAGACTATTTGATCTTCTGATGCTGCAGGAGACAGGCTGATATCGTTTGGAAGTGTCTTCAGGTTACTCTTGATGAAATCTCTATTGGAGGAGGTATCGGTGTATAACTGCTGCTGTTTGTTGGCCCTGGCGTGTAGTTCCTTTCGTTCTAGCCGAACAACTGCAGGATGTAGACTGCAATAGTGACGATATGGGTGAATTCCTTGGGAGGTAGAAGGGACGGCTTCACTGCTAGATGTTGCAGGTGGAAAGAACAGTAGTTGGACAAGACCATGTCCAAGCACCACCAATAGTTTATCATGAAACAGATGCCACCCCTCACCCTTTTCCCAATAACTTCATCCCGTCCATGCGATGGATCGAGCAACCTTTGGGCTGAAGGGTAGAGTGGAGATCTGGGTGTAAGCAAGACACAAAAAGCTGGAGTAACTCAGCGGTATAGGCGGCATCTCTGGATGGAAGGAATGGGTGACGTTTCGAGTCGAGAGCCTTGTTCAGACAGAGTCGGGGAGAGGGAAACAGAAATGCAAGGGTCAGGTCAAAATGAAAGATCAAAAGGGGGCGAAGATAAAAGAAAATGTAGAATGGATCATTGTTGGATTTAGATTTAGAGATACAGCGCGGAAACAGGCCCTTCGGCCCACCGAGTCCGCGCCGCCCAGCGATCTCTGCACATTAACACTATCCTACACACACTAGGGACAATTTTTACATTTACCCAGTCAATTAACCTACGTCTTTGGAGTGTGGGAGGAAACCGAAGATCTCGGAGAAAACCCACGCAGGTCACGGGGAGAACGTACAAACTCCGTACAGACGGCGCCCGTAGTCGGGATCGAACCTGAGTCTCCAGCGCTGCATTCGCTGTAAGGCAGGAACTCTGCCGCAGCGCCACCGTGCCGCCCCGGCTGAGGGGAAAGTGACAACGAGGCATACTAGTTGGCGAACTAGGATGGGGAGGGATGGAGAGAGAGAGGGAAAGCAAGGGTTAAGTTAGAGAAGTTAATATTCATACCGCTTGGTTGTAAGCTGCCAAGTGAAATATGAGGTGCTGTTCCTCCAAATTGTGTTGGGCCTCACTCTGACTGGAGGAGGCCCAGGATAGAAATGTCAGTATGGGTGCAAGGCATATCTCTGAAACAGTGCACACCATTCTTAAAAAAAATATACAATACTGGCACAATGCAAAAAAATTACCCGACATTCTCGAATACATGCATTCGATACTGTTTACCCAAATCACAATTTTACCCCACACAATTGCCACTCATGTGGCCCACTGCCATGAAATCCCTTCCCTTATTTTGAGGGGTGTCTCCACCACACCCTGCCCCCCATGTCAAGAGGTGGTAGGACCCTAGCCCATCCCCACAGTGCCTTGGCGTTGGCTACACCAAGCTTCAGTGCGTCCCTCAGCACATACTCCTGCAGCGGGCCAGTCGGCAACATTTCCCGACGGACATCGTGCTCTGCTGGGAGGTCAACAAAGCTCGGGCAGACCAAAGAGTGTCTTTCACCAAGTTGATGACCTTCCAGCAGCACTCGATGTATGTCTCTGAATGCTTCCTTGGGAACAGTCTGTAAATCACAGAGTTTTCTGTGATGCAACAGTGCACATCATTCCCAATGTCCCTTTGGTATAGCAATTGTGCCCTAAGTATTCAGTCTTATTTTCTAGGGGGTGTACATTGGCCAAGAGAATACGAGGGAGAGGGTGGGACTTAATCCATACTTGATGCCACCCTGGCGACCACGTTTACAGGCACGCTGGAGGTTTTTCCGACTCTTCCAGGTGGTCTGCTTGCTGTGCCCGCAAGTCACAGGGTTGGGCAATCAAGATTGCTAATTTATTTAGATTGTCCAGAATCCTTTTAGTTACAGCACTGATTTGTGTAGTTTTTCTTAGTGTTAGGCTTTTAAAATGGACAGCTGTAATCCTTTTCTGATGCATACAATTTCAACTGGGGAGGTTAGAAAATAGTCACTTTTGGAGTACTTTTCAGAATTATTCTTAGCAAATACAGTATTGCCGTCTCACATGACATGCAGTGTTTTGGTGCATCCCTTTGGAGAGCACAACTTTTCCTAAACGTACTTCTGTCCTTCTCTGCCAACTTCATCTGCAGTAAGTTTGTGTAGCCCATCAATAACTTCATGACTCGAAATTCATGGCCTTCTGATTAGCTGTTACTTGACCTTCGGCAGTAATCTGCCTTCAAGATGATCACTGAAAATTTGTTTTTAACTTTCTTTCATGTCTCCTGTCAATTTCACTTGACCAAATCACTTGGCCCTTCCCAATTAACAATCCTCTCTTTTCTAAATTGCTGTCCCACCTTGAATCATCTTTGAAACATCTTTCTAAATGTCACTCGCACTTTTCATTCAAACTAATCAGGAGAGTGAATAAAATTTATTAGTCCGAACTCTGTTAGTGTTTTTGAATTTAGGACTCAATTGAAGAGAAAAAGTAAACTTGTTTATATGATTTTTTTGCATTCCATTTTGAGGTAAAGTATTAAAACATGAGGTTTTCAGCCAGTAACATCTTCCTTGGACATTATCACTCTATCTAAATCAAGAGTTTAAACAAGTCACCGAAGATATCTTGCCTATTGCCATGGGATCTCTTGTCTGCGCGAGAAGGAACATGGGACTTTGGTTTAAAAGTCTCATCTGAAAGATCTCACCGCCATTCAGTAGCATGCTGTAGTACCAAGCTGGATATTTATTTACGTCCATGGAGAAGAAATTGAATGACAAACTTATTGAAGCGAAAATGCCAACCATTGATGACTAGAATATGTTAATGTTGGATATGTAAATAACATAGTTATTGTCACGGGATAGTTTCCACAGATCTGGTAATTGGTTCAAAGGCACAGGTTTGCATTATCATAATGCAGCAGGAGAATTTAAATTCAATAAATTAAAACTTGGATAACGAACCTCCAATGGTACGATGAATGTACTGCAATGTGATAAAATCTCATCAGATTCATAAATATCTCACCATCCTCATCTGGTCTGCCTTATGATCCCTGACCCAACAATATGGTCTCTTTCTGAAATGGCCTAGTAAACGATTCAGTTTAGAAGGTAACTCGGATGGGTAATAAGTATTAATTTTTCCAATATCTACATTCCATGCTTGTAGATGAAAAAGATTACACTGTAGTAACTAATCATGCATGTCTTTAGTGATTTTTAAAAAAAAGTAAAAACACATGTTTGTGTGATAATATATTAATGTTAATACACTGATCAGCCAAAACATTATGACCACCTGCCTAATATGCTGTTGGTCCTCCGTGTGCCGCCAAAACAGCGCCGACCCGCCGAGGCATGGACTCTACAAGACCTCTGAAGGTGTCCTGTGGTATCTGGCACCAAAACATTAGCAGCAGCTCCTTCAAGTCCTGTAAGTTGCGAGGTGGAGCCGCCATGGATCAGACTTGTCTAACCAGCACATCCCACAGATGCTCAATCGGATTGAGATCTGGAGAATTTGGAGGCCAGGGCAACACCGTGAACACTTCATCATGTTCCTCAAACCATTCCTGAACAATGTGTACAGTGTGGCAGGGCGCATTATCCTGCTGAAAGAGGCCACTGCCATCAGGGAATACCATTGCCTTGAAGGGATGTACCTGGTCTGCAACAATGTTTAGGTAGGTGATTCGTGTCAAATTGACGTCCACATGAATGGCCGGACCCAGGGTTTCCCAGCAGAATATTGCCCAGGGCATCATACTCCCTCGCGTCTTCCCGCTGTCGGTTCGGACCAATGGGATAGCTTTTGTTGCCCTTGCGCATCGATGAGCCTTGGGCGCCCAAGACCCTGTCGCCGGTTTGTGGTTTGTCCCTCCTCGGACCACTGTCGGTAGGTACTTGCCGCTGCTGACCCGGGGCACCCCACAAGTCTCGCCGTTTCAGAGATGCTCTGACCCAGTTGTCTGGCCATAACAATTTGGCCCATGTCAAAGTCGTTCAGGTCTTTACTCCTGCCCATTTCTCCTGCATCCAACACATCAACTTCAAGAACTGACTTCATTTGCTGCCTAATATATCCCATCCCTTGACAGGTGCCATTGTAACAAGATAACCAATGTTATTCACTTCATCTGTCAGTGGTCATAATGTTTTGGCTGATCGGTATATATTAAAACATATTCCCAAATCCTTAACAATAAATGCAAAAGCTAATTTTCATTGGCATGTATCCAGGATCAGCAGACCTTCCATAACAAAATTGGGTTTGGGAAAGGTTTCTTAATGATGGATAGAATGTGAGAGAGGCTGAGCTTTTTATGCAAAGGGGCCATAAAGAGGATTCAAAGCAGGAATAAATTGTAATGACATGATTGGGGAAAGTTGCAGAGAATTTGAAGATGTGATTTTTAAATTAAATGCTTTGAAGGACAGCGGGTCAACATATGTGGTGAGTAGATATAAAAACTTTGGGCAAATGGGACTTTGTACAGGAGGACATGGTGTAGTGACTGGAACTGGGTAGTTTTAATTTGGGATGGTGAATCTCAAGAAAGGTCTCTGTTAGCAGGGATAAATCGTCAAAGTAAATTTTATGAATAAAAAGAGTTTGGTGTTTCCCTGAATGTTCAATTGAAGCAGACAAACCACTTTGATAGTAAAGACGATCTTAAGAGGTGAAGAATTAATCTAAAGTAGTTTGCAGAAGTACTGGCATCAGAAGGCGAACTGGTTTAATGGAAATACATTGGCGATATTCAAATGGCGGGCAATGGAAACAGTTTGAATGGAAGATGAGTATCATAGTGCTGGGTAAGGAGAAGATGGAGAAATGCATCAAAGTTTACTTGGAAATTGTATCATTCAAGGGATTGTAAAAGTGGTCCTGTTGAGAAACTTCACTGGCTATTGTTGTCAATAGTTTTAACATTCTATGGACTTTTAGTCACATTGAAGGAAGTGTTTAGATGAATGGGCATCCATGTTGGTGGCAACAATAACACAATGATGGAATCAAGGAGGTTAAAGTGGTGAGAAAAATGGGATGCATTTAACCAAACTCACTGTTTATAACATGGATGGGGACAATTTGGCTGCTTATTTCATGCTGGCTCGATATAAAAAAATGTCTTCAATTCTCTAGAAATAGTAGGAAGCTAGGGCTGCCTCTGTTGATATCATTTGTAGCTGTGGGTGAAATTTATATTCTGTGCTGATGATAACCTTCTTGTTAATCCTCCATTGGTTCTTTGTTATTGGGTGCCATTTTCTCTCAAATAATATTTGGGAAGAGAAAAAAAACATGTCGGGATTTTTTCATCCACAGCAAAGTAATGAAGCTCAAACACTTCAAATGTTTTACAGGACAAAATCAAGGTTAGGACAATCGTGTGAGATTAAGGGGGAGAAATACTAACATTTTTTTTAAACAGATTTCATTTAAAAATGCTAACAGTTTTGCCTTTGTTTTGACTGCAAATAGTGCCACTGTCATTGGACTGCTGCCACAGTTCTACCCTTCACTTTAATGTTGTTTCTCCTCTCCAACCATCCAATGCTCAGGAAGATTGTTCCCAATGGTTGGTGTCCTGCTCTACACAGCAAATAAAAGAATCACTTGATTTGTATGTATTCTGAGATATGTCAGCTCAGAATATGAAATGGATGAGCGTCATCTTGGGCTTCTCAGAATAAACAGAAACATAGAAAGTAGGTGCAGGAGTAGGCCATTCAGCCCTTCGAGCCAGCACCACCATTCAATATGATCATGGCTGATTATCCAAAATCAGTACCCCGTTCCTGCTTTTTCCACATATCCCTTGATTCTGCTAGCTCGAAGAGCCAAATATAACTCTCTTGAAAACATCCAGTGAATTAACCTCCACTGCCTTCTGTGGCAGAGAATTCCACAGATTCACAACTCTGGGTGAAAATGTTTATCCTCATCTGTCCTAAATGGCATACCCCTTATTCTTAAACTGTGACCCCCTGATTCTGGACTCCCCAACATCAGGAACATTTTTCCTGCATCTAGCCTGTCCAATCCTTTAAGAAATTTATATGTTTCTATAAAGTCCCCTCTCATCCTTCTAAGTTCCAGTGAATACAAGCCCAGTCAACCCATTCTTTCATTATATGTCAGTCCCGCCATCCCGGGAATTAACCTGGTGAACCTACGCTGCACTCCCTCAATAGCAATAATGTCCTTCCTCAAATTAGGAGACCAAAGCTGCACACGATACAGCTGCGGTCTCACCAGGGCCCTGTACAACTGCAGTAGGACTTCCTTGCTCCTAAACTTAAATCCTCTCGCAATGAAGGCCAACATGCCATTAGCTTTCTTCACTGCCTGCTGTACTTGCATGCTTACTTTCAGTGACTGATGTACAAGGACACCCGGGTCTCATTGCACCTCCCCTTTTCCTAATCTGACACCATTCAGATAATCTGCCTTCCTGTTCTTGCCACCAAAGTGGATAACCTCACATTTATCCACATTATACTACTACCATGCATCTGCCCACTCACCCAACCCATCCAAGTCACCCTGCAGCCTCATAGAATCCTCCTCACAGCTCACATTGCCACCCAGCTTTTTGTCACCTGCAAACATGGAGATGTTACATTTAATTCCCTCATCTAAATCGTTAATGTATATGGTAAACAACTGTGGTCCCATCACCGAGTCTTGCGGCATCCCACTAGTCACTGCCTGCCATTCTAAAAAGAACCTGTTAATTCCTAATTTTTGCTTCCTGTCTGCCAACCAGTTCTCTATCCATGTCAATACCCTACCCCCAATATCATGTGCTCTAAGTTTGCTCACTAATCTCTTGTGTGGGACCTTGTCAAAGGCTTTTTGAAAGTGAAGATACACCATATCCACTGGCTCTCCCTTTTTACATCCTCAAAAAATTCCAGAAGATTAGTCAAGCATGATTTCCCCATCATAAATCCATGCTGACTTTGACTGATCCTGTCACTGCTTTCCAAATGCGCTGCTGTTGCATCTTTAATAATCGACTCGAGCATCTTCCCCACTACCGATGTAGGACTATAATTCTCTGTTTTCCTTCTCCCTCCTTTCTTAAAAAGTGGGGCTACATTAGCTACCCTAGTTTCTGTTGCAGCGTGTAAACAAATTGCCTGAGATCATTTTGAAGATGCCGATTGGATGACGTTGAAAAAAAAGCTGAATGAATGAATTGAATTTATTTGTCATTCAAAACAAGTTGAACAACATTTAGTTACCATGCAGTCACAACACTAGAAAAGCAACAAAAACACACAACTACATAATTCAACACAAACATCCATCACAGTGACAATGCTCCAGGCACCTCCACACTGATGGAAGGTAAAAAAGAAAGTGAAAGTTGAAACAACAATAACCACATGCTAGCAAATTTTTATAGAACAGCAAGGTGTCTACGTGCAATACGTCGCATGTCCTTTTGCGAGGGGTTACACAGAATGATTTGTAATTCAACTCATCATGTCTGTGTTCTCTATAAATGAAAATTGGCATTCTGTGCACATGAAAAGTCAACATAACTTTCTTGTGAGAACCTGGGTGTTTTTAATATTACTTCTGTGTTTAAGACAGTATTCCACTGTGTAACAACTTAAAAATGAAAGTGAATTAAAAGTTTCTTAAAATATTAATAAAATAATATCCAACAGTTCATAAAGTCTGAAGGGCAGTCTGAAGAAGGGACTCGACCCAAAACATCACCCATTCCTTCTCGCCAGAGATGCTGCCTGAGTTATTCCAGCATTTTATGTGTGTCTTCGGATTAAAACGGCATCTGCAGTATAATGCAGCATATGCATTATATTTCCTTTTATTTGTCTGATAGCATTATGACTGAAGCTGTAAAAGTAATACTGATATTGCTCTGTTTCTTCCTAGTTGGACCATCGTGAAAGATGGCAGATAAGAACAGGTAGGCCAAAAAATCCATAAGCTTTGGTAATTTCATGTAATTTATAGTTTGATTTGGGAAAATGGGAACAATATACTCCATTATGATAAAACTACTACAAAATTCATAGTTGGATATCTGTACATAATAGAATGTCATTTAAGCTGTGAAATTCATTAAATTGTAGATTTATATATTTAAACTACTTTGCATTGTAAATCTTTGCTGTATTTGTTATTGTGCAAATATTCCCCCCGATCTTGCCATATCAAGTTATTTTAAGAATTTTTCTATACTTTAGATTTAAAGTTTGAAGGCAACAATTCAATATTTGAACTGAATTATTGCTGAGAAATGGAACAATGTGCTGGCATAATTGGGATCTTTACTTGTAATTTGAATCTTTACAGAGATAGAGCTTTGAGTTGTTAGTCACACAATAGCCTTGTTTAGGTTAGATTGGCAATATTAGTTAAAGCATATGGATGCTCTGCAAAAAAACAGTTTAGAAATTTCCATGCAAAAGTTGGGAATCATGTAGATTTAATGGTTCATCTGCATATTGAGTTATCCATAGTTGTTTGAGTCTGAAGTGGGTTATAGCAGTGGCCTATCCTAATAATGTAGCTACTAATAATGAATTCAGTCATTTATGGTGAATCATCGGCTGGATCTGTAGTTGTTGTATGTGGTTCAAATCTAACCTAATGTTGTTGCTGGCTTAATTAGTTGGGTTTCTGCAGCAATTCTTCCTAGTCTGCCTTTTGCAGTTGTAAAAGCTCACTCGTATAAGCGTTCAAGAAAATGTGGCATTTTGGAGGAAGGGTGTGGAAGCAAAGGGTGGCATTTTGAGGAAGGGAGGCGGGTAACTCATTAAACACTTTTAAAATGAGGAATTGTTTAATTCTGGTATTCCAGATATACCAACTGCACATTGATTCTGATGCAATTTAGCAGTTGTATTATGTCGCAATTGATATTTTCCTGCTCACTGTTTGTGCAGGCTGGGTTAAATTAATTTCTATCATATATATTGAGCGTCAGCCCTATGCCAATAGATCTATAGTCCACTGACAATGTTGTTTGTGTTTCAGTAAAGGGGATGATACTTCTGTAGAGCCTTTGGGTATCGACAAACAGCCAACTGAGAGCAAAGGAAAAGGTACGATAAATACTATTGTACCCTTTGTTAATTCATGTTAAAAATAGTTAAGCAGTATTATTAAGGATTAAACTTCACGAACAATATACATTTTTAGTATTCCGTTTTAATTATTTGCTCTTTTTAGTACATTCAGTTGCACTATTCGTAACCTCCTGTTATTCCTCAGACTTGGGGTTCCATTCTGGTGCCATATTAAATAAATCCAGACTATCTGCAGAGTCTCCACATTGACATGGCGACTGGCAAACTAGTCTTGAACATTACGTAACTTGCGTTTGTTTTGGAAGAGCAAATACTATTTTATTCATACAATATTTCCAATAAGCTGTTCATAAATGATTTATGTTCTTAAATTACATATGAGGGTCATGCATCAGCCAAAAAGGAACTTTATTAAGGTAAATTTGTTTTAGCAAAATGTGCGACTTATAAAACCATCAGGGTTAGTTTATTGCAGCATTTTTAAGAAATTGTGATTGAGGAAGATCATTTGGGTTCCATATGAGTGTTGGCCATTGACTTTAATGTAAAGTCAAACCAGAGGACATATAGGGTTACCTATTTTCTATTTGCAGTTTTTTGCAATACAGTCTCAAAGTATGCCATGAAGTTCTTCAAATCTTAGTGATACATATATAACAAATTGGAGTAATAGTTGGTGATTTAACAACCCTAGTCATTATTTAATGTGTGAAATGCTGATTCTTTTAGACTTTTGTGTCCTTTTTTTCCTCTGGAGCGGCAACCTTATTGCACAGTTGCTGCTTTTCCCTGCTTACATCTTCTTTACCTTTCATTTTAGAAGGCACTGAGTCCTGGGAACATTCCATAATAGTGATAGCTTTTAAAAGAGCATTTTTTGTGTGCCCTGTAAGTGTTGTCAAATTGATTGACTGAAGGAAATAATATCTGATCAAGTCGAATCCAGATCATTGGGATGTTGTTTATGCGGTAGGACTTAATTACATGGAATTATTGCAAAGACAAATATCTTTAACATGTTAAACAAACATTGTTAATAAAAATAAAGTGATTTTAAATTTAGCCCAGATTTCCAAATCGGAGATGTACTGCTTGTGATTGTTACAGAAATAATTACTTTCTAGCTTTTTGTAGACATCATGTGAAAATTTCCTTCTGAATCCACAGCGAGAAGCCCTTCTGTATTTTGAACTCAAAGCTTTTTAAAACTAATGGATGGATTTAACTATTTTTTATAAAAAAAGAAAAAAAAATCATTTACTGGTTCCCTTTTATCCATCCTGATAGATGAACTCTCAAGGAACTGAAAGGTATTTCTGTTTTATGAAGCCATATTGATTCACTAATTTAGAAACAAGGAACTGCAGGTGCTGGTTTACCAAAAAATGACACAAAGAGAACATCCGATAGGCAACGTTTCCGGTTGGGATCCGAAGTGTGCGCTGAGTACAAGAGTAGGCGCCTGGCAGAGATTATTCTCATTTTGTTAGTCACTGGTGAAATACTGAAAGACTAGAGGGTGACTAATTTGTGCCTTTATTTCAGAAGGGCTTCAAGTCATGGAGAAAGAGGCTGGTGAGCTTTGCATCAACGATGGGAAAGTTGGATTGGATACTGAGAGGCAGGATCTATCTGCAAGGACTGATTAAGGATGGTCAACATGGTCTTGTGCTCGATAATAGTGTCTTACGAATTTGATTGAACTTTTTGAAGAAGTGACGAATAGGATTGATTGTCTACTTGGACTTAGTAAGGTTTTTGACAGCCCCACCTGGTAGGCTGGTCCAGACGGTTAGATCACATGGAACCCAGCGTGAACTAGCCAGCTGGATACAAAATTGGCTTGGTGGAAGGAACTGGAGCATGGTGGTGGTTATTTTTCAGATCGGAGGCCTGTGATTAGTAGTGTATTCGTTCAGTGGTCAAGTATCAGTGCAGTGTCTGCTGTATATATCAATATTTTGAATGAGAATGTAAGTGGCGTGACTAGTAGGTTTGCAGATGACACCACAAATTGGTGGTGTGGTGAGCCGTGAAGTGGTTATCTAAGGTTGCAACAGGATCAAAATCATCTGGGAAAGTGGGCAAGATATTGCAGATTGATTTTAATTTGGCCAAGTACAAGTAATGCATTTTGTAGACAGGATTGGTTGGTTCATTGGTTGGTGCACTGAATACAAGAATTGGGATGTGATGTTATAGCTGGGCAAGCCATTGATGAGACTACCTTTGGAGTATTGTGTGCAATTCTGGTTGCTATACTATAGGAAGGGTGTGATTAAATTTGAGAGGGTGTAGTAAAGAGGATGTTGCCACAACGGGAGGACTTAAGTTGAAGAGAGACTTGGATTGGATGGGTCAGTTTTCCCTGGAGGGAAGGAGGCGGAGGGGTGGCCTTTAGAAGTTTTCAAAATCTCGAAGCTCCTAAAGAAGATGGCTGGTCAGTCTTTTTCCCAGTGTAGGGGAGTCTAAAATGTTGGGGTGTCGATTTAAGGTGAAAGAGGAAAGATTTAAAGGGGACCCGAGGGGCAAGTATTTCATACAGGGGAAGGTGGGTATGTGGAATGAGCTGCTGGATGAAAAAGTGGAGGCAGATTTTCAAAATATTTGGACAGCTACATAGATAGGAAAGGCTTAGAGCAACATTGGCCAAATATAACAGGTATAACAGGTATAACAGAGCTTTATTTGTCGTTCGGTACCGAAGTACCGAACGAAACTACATAGCAGTCATAGAAAAAAAAAGAACACAAGACACATAACCCCAACACAAACGTCCATCACAGTGACTCCAAACACCCCCTCACTGTGATGGAGGCAACAAAACATCCCCTCTCTTCCCCACGCCCACGGACAGACAGCTCGTCCCCGACCGACCCGCACAGTCCCCGCACCGGGCGCTGAAACGTCTCGCGGCCGAACCGGGCGATGAAAGGCCCGCGACCAAGCCTTGCGCAGCTAAGTCCCGCAGCCGAGCCGCACCAGCGGTGAAAAGTCCCGCAGCCGAGCCGCACCGGGCGGTGTTAAGCCCCGCAGCCGAGCCGCACCAGCGGTGAAAAGTCCCGCAGCCGAGCCGCACCGGGCGGTGTTAAGTCCCGCAGCCGAGTTGCACCGGGCGGTGTTAAGCCCCGCAGCCGAGCTGCACCGGGCGGTGTTAAGCCCCGCAGCCGAGCTGCACCGGGCGATGTAAAGTCCCGCAGCCGAGTTGCACCGGGCGGTGTTAAGCCCCGCAGCCGAGCTGCACCGGGCGATGTAAGTCCAGCGGCCAAGCCGCACCGGGATGTAAAGTCCAGCGGCCGAGCCGCACCGAGGAATGTTAGGCCCCGCAGCCGAGCCGCACCCCGCGCCGTGAGGAAGAGAAAAGTTCCCCACACCCACCCCCCACACACCACCACCCCCTCCCACACATACACAACCAAAAAAATATATATAAAAATCATCCCAACTCCGACACTCAACAAAAAAAAGACGGACAGACTGCTAGTCAGCCGCTGCCGTTAGGCGCCGCCACGTGTGACTATGATACGATAGAACTTATCCCCGGAGGGAAATTGGTCTGCCAACAGTCATAAAACACAAGATACGTGAAACATGACATTAAAGGTAAATTAAAATGACGAGTGGAAAGTCCAGGATTCGGGATGTGCAAAGATTGGTGGGGGAGGGGAGAGTCGGTCTACTCCACTCCACGACAGAAGGGGGAGGAGTTGGGCAGCTACAGGGAAAAAGTATCAGTGGCGTTCTATGCTGCATCTTGATGGAACCAGTCTGTTGCTGAAGGTGCTTCTCGGGTTGACAAGTGTGTCATGGAGGGGGTGAGCTGTATTACCCAAGATGCTCCGCAGAGGGGAGCATCCTGCCCTCCAAGACCATATCCAGTGAATCCAACTCCACCCCCAGGACGGAGCCAGCCTTCCTGATGAGTTTGTTAATTCTGTTGCCGTCCGTGGCCACCCTGCTATCCCAGCACATGGCACGACAGCGAAGAAGATGGCACTTGTCACCACCGATTGGTAGAACATCTGCAACATCTTACTGCAGACGTTGAAAGAGTGGAGCCTCCTCAGAAAGTACCGATGGCTCTGTCCCTTATACAGTGCCTCGGCGTTCCTGGACCAGTCCAGTTTATTGTCCAGGTAAACTCCAAGATACTGGTTTTCCTTGGTAAACTGCACATTCACACCCCTGACGGAGACAGGGGACAGGGGTGTTCCTTTCCTCCTAAAGTCCACCATTAACTCCTTAGTCTTGTCGGTGTTGAGCTGCAGGTGATTCAGCCTACACTACTCAACAAAGTCATTGACTATACCTCTGTATTCAGTTTCCCTCCCCTCACTGATGCAGCCCACAATTGCAGAGTCATCTGAAAACTTCTGCAGGTGGCAGGAGTCCGAGTTGTATCTGAGCTCCAAAGTGTAGATGGTTAACAGGAAGGGAGAGAGGACCATCCCTCGTGGGGCCCCTGTGTTGCGGACTACCATGTCTGAGACACTGTTTTTTCGCCTGACATACTGTGGTCGTCCAGTCAGGTCGTTGATGATCCAGGACATCATTGGAGCATCCACCCGCATCTTCGTCGGTTTGCCCCCTAGCAGTGCAGGCCAGGTGGTTTTAAAAGCACAGGAGAAGTTTAAAAAAATGACTTTTAAAAAAATGACTAGTTCAAAGGTGCAGGAGTAGGCCATTCGGCCCTTCGAGCCAGCACCGCCATTCAATATGATCATGGCTAATCATCTACCCCGTTCCTGCTTTTACCCCCATTTCCCTTGATTCCCTTAGCATGCCTCCCAACCCGTCCGAATTTGGCAGAAAGTTTCCGTTTTCTTCATTTCCGCCATACCAATTTTGCCTCACATTTTTCCACAAAACAGTAGGTAATTGCAATTTGTCAATTCAGCCACTACAGGTCGCTAGGGGTTCAGCGAGAAATCCCCCGCTCCCTGGAAGTCTCCCCGAAAATGTGGCACCTAGGCTGGGCAAGGCAGCCAATCTCGACCTCATTGGGACTTCCATGGCCAATCGGTGGGTTGAATTTGCAACCTGCGGCCGGAGCTGTGGAATTCCAGCCCAGCTGGAGCCAGCACATCTATCCCCATAGCTGACTTCCTTGGCCGGCTGGATAAACCAGCAAAGCTCTGGAACCAAGAGTGCCAGAAAATCAGTGGTGGAACTGTAATGAGTAAATATTAAATTTAAGTGCAAGATAATATAACTATATTTATTAATTAAGACGGGGTTAAAATATAAAACACAGCATAAAAGCCCATTACCACCTTTTTGGGCTGATTATCAATTAATGTGTGAATTTACTTCAACAAGTACATTTTGTGACCATTGTTATTTTATTCAATACCAAGAGAATTGGGATGTGTAAGGAAAAAGCAAAATAGAAAAAACAAAACAAAACAATGTTTTCTTTGTCTTGCAAAAAGTATCTCTGTTCAATAACCTTTCTATAAATAGAATATACTCATGATAGGCCTGACAATGTACATGTAGTCCAAGAACTACAGACTGTTGGAAATAATAGTCCTTTTTCACACATGAATGTAGTGCAACGCTTATGCACATTTGGCGTGCCTACCTTTTTTTTGCTGAAAAGTTACGCGCCATATTATGAATTTTGATGTAAAATTCCGAATTTTGGACGTCTAAATTATGAATTTGTAAAATCAAATGTTGGGAGGTCTGCCTTAGCCCTAAGAGCTAAATCTAACTCAGAAGAGCACTTTGGGCCGACATGGACGAATTGGGTGAAGGGTGTGTTTCCATGCCTATCTAGATTTGTTACTTAATTATCCTCCAAGTTCAGCCTTTGGAAGATTTTCTTTATCGCTGGCACCAAGCAGGTAACACGTCTTTTAAGATTTGAAAATACAGTATTTGTGCTCCTATTTATGTTGCTTAGCTTTTGGGGTGTGAAGATAATTTGAAAGTGTGCAGATGACACCTGCAGATATTTGAAAGTGTGCAGGTAGCTTATTCCTCCCTCGTGTTTTCAGTTTCCAACTTGCTTATCAGTCGAGTTGAAGTACCATGAGCTGCAAATGAAATTGCAATACCTGCAAATGAAACTGGCAAATGAAACTGGCTTCTGCCAGCTTCCATGTTCTGCACCCACAAAATATCACCTGGTTTGTCATGTGCACCATAATTGGACATTTTTAAAACTTCTTAGAATTCAGATTCGTTAGGTGGTTTCATGCAGGCTCAAGGCAATATTCTAATTGCAATGAGCCACCAGCAGAATTGTCTTTGCATTTAAAAATAGATGATTGTGTTGTAGCACAAGTGGAAAAAGGTGACATTGAGTAACTGAGTTCCACAGATTTTACCCTGTTAATTTAAGGAGTGAAGAGGGAAATAAGAACTAATAATGATTTTTTTTAAATATTGGAGTGCTTCAACAATAATTGGCTTTTCTTTTACAGCAAAATTGACGGCCCAGGTTATGCAGAATCCACAGGTATTAGCAGCTTTGCAGGAAAGACTTGACAGTGTAGCGCACACTCCTTCAAGCTACATTGAAACGTGAGTATAGCATTGCATACAAAATTAAAATTGTTCTCAAGTTAGTTTTGGGCTTTGTGGTTTCCAGAAGCAGAACAGTGATTAGTTGCAGAACCATAATGCACTAATGCTGCTTCAATGAGAGAAAAAAAATTGTTTCATTCTGGGATTTAATATGGGCAGTTTTAAAAGTCCGGTCCTTTATCTATTTATATGCAGCACTATTGTGGCTTAAGCATGATAGATGTTCAGAATATAATGGACGTTTCCACCTGTATGATGTAATTGTGAAGCTTGATCTCTCCACCATGCTGCTATATTGTTAGACTACCTGAGCACGAACCAATTCTGTGTAAGCTGCAATTATCTCCAATAAAACAATAGGAAGCCAGAAGCCACTGTTTTTAACAGCCACTGACAAAATCCCCCCCCCCCCCCCCCCGTTTCCCTCATATATCAGGACAAGTCAATTTTTTTGTAACCTGTGTGTTTTACGACCCCTTTGTGGAGTTTCTGCTGTTGTTGTCACCTCCCACAGCTGCTGAAACACTTATCCATGGACCTTCTAGATGTCCACCCACAGAATTCCCATCTTAAAGTCTAAGCCAGCTCCTCCAAAACTTTGTGTCCTTCCCCCACCCAATACAATTCTTGATTGCCCTTGACATAGATGAGCTCCTAATACTGCAGTATTTCATATTTAAAATTGTCATCCCATACATTTAAATGTTTTAAGGGTCTCTCTAACTATCCACCTCGACTACTGATCAGCTTCCTTGTTGAACAAACTTAATTCTGTCTATTGCGTGTTTCCTGGTCCCACAACGGATGATCATGCCTTTACATCATGATCAAAGCAGTTAAATTTCTCAATCCCTTCTGCCTGTTCTACTCTTTAAAACCTATCCTGGAGTAAATATTTGGTCATACTATTGCACACTTGCTACTGTGACCTTATTTCAGTGGACCTTTTTGTCGGATTGCACCTGGGAAGTGACATGCCCTCCTTTAAAATAATTTTAAAACTTTTTTCCATTCATAAGCATTAGTAATGAACTGAAGAAGTCTGAAGAAAGGTCCCGACCCGAATCGTCACCTATCCATGTTCATCAGCGATACACTCTGACCCACTGAGTTATTTTTAGTAATTAACTCATTCCACTGTTTCATCTTTGAGTCTTAAAGGCATTACACAATTTTAAAAGCCAAGAATTAACGTTGAAAATTATGAATCGGGCTGTACAACCAAGATAGTCATAAATTTGATGCCTGCTCTATACTGATATCAGCCAAGAAGGGTGGGATACGTGTAGGGTTGTATTTGGGGAATAGGCGGTTGGGGTTATTTCATATAATTTACTCTGAAAAGCTGGAACCAGGAATGTTGACAGTCATGGTTCTGTTTTGTGTTTGCATTTGATTGAACTGCAGTGAAAATTGCTCACTGCTGAAACTGGATGAAGCCAGGCATTGATGGACTGTGCAGTAGGAAAAAAATACTATTTATTGCTTACACTTACGTGAGGCATGTGAGAACTTATGAGGCTTAACCGAAGGTGAGGCATGTGAACTTATTAGTAGTAACAGTAAGTTTATTGGTTCCACAAACTTGCTCCACTATTCATTGTTGTGGCTGAACTCTGCAATATTGCCTTCCCCTGGTAATATTTCACCTGCTAATCAAGAATCCATCTATATCTGCCTTAAAATATATGCAACTACTCTACTTTCACTGCCCTTTGAGGAAGAACATTCTAAACACTCATATGCAAAAGGGGAAGAGAAAAACTTGCCTGGCTTAAATGACTGACTTTTTGAAGTGACCTAATGGTAGATTCTACCACAAGAGAAGACATTCTCCCTGGAAACAACCCTCACTATCTATTGTTTCAATCATTACCGATCTCTTCTAAACACTTATAACCTCAGCCTGGCCTGTCCAACCTTTGCTCATAAGATAACCTGCTAAACTGCTTGCAAGGCATAATTGTTCTTAATTAAACAGATGTATTCTTGTCATTGCTCTATCAAGCTTAAAACTTTTGGAACATAGAACAGAACAGATTAGGAACAGGTCCTTTGGCCTTAAGGATAAGGGGGAAGTCTTTTCGGACCGAGATGAGAAAACATTTCTTCACACAGAGAGTGGTGAGTCTGTGGAATTCTCTGCCACAGAAGGTAGTTGAGGCCAGTTCATTGGCTGTATTTAAGAGGGAGTTAGATGTGGCCCTTGTGGCTAAAGGGATCAGGGGGTATGGAGAGAAGGCAGGTACAGGTTACTGAGCTGGATGATCAGCCATGATCATATTGAATGGCGGTGCAGGCTCGAAGGGCCAAATGGCCTACTCCTGCACCTATTTTCTATGTTTCTATCTGTGCTAATAATGATGGCAAGTGTAATAATCTCCTCGACCAGCACAATATCCATATTCTTCATTCCCTGCATATCCATATGCCCATCTAAAAGCCTCTTAAATGGCATTAGAGTAGCTGCTTCCACCACCATCCCTGGCATTGCATTCCAGGCAGCCTCCACTCTGTGTAAAAATTAAAAAAACATAACCAAGCCCCTCTGAGCTTAAAGCAATGTCTTTGACATTTCAACCCTGGGGTAGAAGGTTCTGATTGTCTACCCTATCTTTCCCTTTCTTAATTATATACTCTTCTATCAAGTCTCTCCTCAACCTCCAATGCTCCAGAGAAAGAAAAATACAAGTTTGCCTAACTTTTTTTTTGTAGCTTCGGTCTACATAAACCGTCAACGCCGCATCTACGCCCAGGATGAGGTTTTCCATACCAGGGCATCGGAAATGTCCTCAGTCTTTAGAAAACAGGGGTTCCCCTCTTCCATTATAGATGAGGCTCTCACTAGGGTCTCCTTGATATCCCACAGCTCCGCTCTTGCTCCCCAGCCCCCCCATTCGTAACAATGACAGAGTCCCCCTTGTCCTCACCTTCCACCCCATCAGCCATGGCATACAGCATATAATCCTCCCAACATTTTCGCCACCTCCAACGGGATCCCACTACTGGCCACATCTTCTCATCTCCACCCCTTTCTGCTTTTCGC